>NC_133215.1:19435305-20635305 GCF_040436345.1 Pagrus major
TGGTAAATGTGTCCAGAATCAACACAGATGAGACAGAGGACAGAGTGAAGGGAAACATTAGAGTTGCAGGTCATAAAACCAAAACAAGCCCAAAGAAACCAAAAAGTATTACGAAGTAAATAATTCTGTGTGCGTTCATCATGACAATAAACACCTTTCATACACTTGGAGTCATTGAAATGCTAAAGAATCCATTATGATATTATTTTCTGATGCAGCCTTTACTTTTTCCCTCACAGATATGGCAAGTGTTCCAGCTTATTATATAATGTGACCTTTGAAAACAGCACAATGTTAATTGGTGAGTTAAGAAGAGCCACAATGCTGAGAGATTCTTCAGAGAGGACATTTGCATTCAAACACTCCTTTTCTAACATTTCCTGGGTTTTGTATGTGTGTAACTTTTACAGAACAACCTTTCTACCTCAAGGAAGTCTACCTGCCAACTGACTGCTCCGACTGTCTGGTCGTCTATGAAGAAATTACCTCTGGCAAAGACACTTTCACCAGTCTGATGCTTTTTAGTAAGAAATACTCACTTTGATGAGCCTGATAGATGGAGTACACGTTTATACTCAATAGGCCGTCTCCAATGACTCTGTCTAAGTATCTTTGTTTGTTAGGTGTCCTGTCTTTCATAGTCTTTATGGTTTAAACATCTTACCAGCATGCAACTCCTTCGGCTGTTCTGAACTGTGACATCTTCATTCCCAGGTAAAACAAACAGTGTCTCACCCGCTGTTCTGGAGATGTTCAAGACACAAGTAGAATGTCTTCAGATGCCGTCGGCCATAATGATAGACACAAATTCTGGTGAGAATTTTGATGAAATTATTTTTAATCTCCACATACTGTGCCTCCATAATGTTGTACAGAGCTGTCTGTATTGTGACTTATTCTTAATGTGTATGTACACAGAAATCTGCCCGGACAACATCTCGCCCTCCGAGGGGCTCAGTGCTCTCAACTCCTTATTGGAGGCCAAGATGGGACATCGAGTAGCAAGAATCCTGGACAGTCTTTTTGATATGTTTGTGAACTGATTTATGATTAGATTTTCATCCTTGCCATTAGTAGTTTTGTATGAGAAAGAACGTTTTCCTCCTGATATACATTAGAAATAAAAAAACAAAACAAAAGTTAAGTTGGAGGAACTGACTAGTTTTCTTTATATTGTAATTAGCGTCATCATTATTTTTTGCTTTTTGATATCTCGCTTTATGTAGCCTACACCTTATTCTTTTTCTCAATTTCAAAAACAGCCCTGAATAAGATACTGTATATGGCCATTCTGTAGTTACACGTTAGACACAAAAACAAAATAAAGTTGCCAAAGTCGACAGCAACAGCCAGTAAACCACCCAGTAATTGAAGTGAAACTATTGACAAATACAATAGTTTCAGTCACCTGGAGGCTGGCATGTAGGTGGCTCAGGAGAGACGAAAAAGAAGACAGAGTGGGTCACTCACTCATTGGTTGTTGTAGGATGGGCTTAGAAGCTCATATCTGCTCAAATGAGCTGTCAATCAAACGGCTGCCATCTCAGGATCTCCTGTGTAGAGATATAATGATGCCTGGTGTGAGTTTTTTGGCAGATAAAAGCATGAAAAAAGCATCCACGATCTCAGTTTCTCACCATTTAATCATGGAATAACGTATTTTGGACTAAATATGTTACTGAAATGGATTTACTGGACATTTCAGTCCAGTCTGATGCACTACTGAAACACCCAGGTACGTAACGGGTGACTTGGTAAAACATTGTACATGCCAGTTTGTTAGCTTGTTCGTTTGTTGGTTGTATGTGCCAGCTAATAATTGATAGTGTGATACCTTTTGCATAATCAGGGAATCTGTAAAGCACTGCAACAGTTTTTCAACCAACATCCATCATGGGTTTGTTGTAAATAGATACATTTTAACATCCCAAAAAGTAGTCATTCAAGGCATTGATTTATCTAAATATTTACAAAAAAACCCTTTAATGAATTTCAGCCCTGACCCTCTAACATTCTCTGCACCTCCCTGATATACACTGACACCATCACACTGATTTAGTTACCATATAAGTTGCTGTTCAGATGATGAAGGCCGACTCAATTTCTGGATAAAAGCCAATAAACTTTTCATTTTATCAACCTTTAAACCAGACTAAAACACGTGCGCAAACAACTCTGGACTCATTTCATGTTGGATGAGCTTCTGAACTTTAACACACCAGTTTTAAGCTTGAAGCAAACACAATCATCAGGCGAGCCATGATGAGGTTTATTCACGTGGCTGTGGCCGTGCTCAGCCTTCTGTCCGTGGGACAGTCAGCTCCTGTGACCAGCTGTGAGAGAATGATCCAAACTGTTGAAACCACAGGAAGAGAATCTGATTGGCCACCCCCTTAATCAAGTATGATTGGCTATCTACCCAAGTGAGAGACGGGACCTTAGTTTGACTAAGGTATTTAAGAGTATTTAAATTTTGTATTATCTGGAGGTATAATTTGTTTTTGAGGACACAGAGAATAAAGTAAGGGGGGTTATATTTGCCTGTTATGTTGTGATTGGTAGGACTATTTATTTCCTACATGCACTTTTGGACAAAAGTGTCTGCTTTTTTAAATACATGAGACACAGTAAATAACAACAACACCAAAAACGTCAACAGCAACTAGATTTGCCTTTCTGTATGTTCTTACCTTTCTTTTTTCTTTTTTTTCTTTTTTTGCCCCCTTAGCAGACCATATCAACACATCTGCCATGTTTCTCCTCTTACAGGGAAAGTGTCCTTTTTCTGAGGTGTTTATTCTTTTAAATAAATAAATTCTTGTTTGAACACATCCTGTCCTGCCAACAGATATTGATTAAATCAAAATATCAGGTCAGGAGCTTGGTACACCTAGGCATTGCCCTTTGCTCTCCCCCTTGTTTTCCTGCTGCAGTGTTGAGCACTGTGTGGCCGCCGAGCCTTTCTATGACGAAAGAACGCACTCGGTAGGCACTCGATAGTGTACGCACAAAGACAGACATATTCATATGCATTCTTACACAAATGCCTTATTCTGTTTTAAAAATCTTAATCATTGTGCCAATGGGCAAACATGCACAAGCTTCATTTCCCCTCACAGTTATCCACAAATGGTTGCAGAAACGCCCTTAAAGGGGCTCTATGTAACAATCTGAGGTATTTTACATGTATTAATCACATTTTTATTGGCCATATGTGAGCGGACTGTAACGTGATGTGAAAAATGAGACCTTCTCTCTCTCTTGGTTGCCTATACAAGCCTGTGGAAGATTGAAGACGTGAAGGACTTGGGTGGGATTTTATGTGACAGTCCAAATGAGCAACAGTAGCTTAGCAGGTTTAGAAATGGAGTCCGCTAACACAAACTAACTAATGTTCCACTGAAACATTTGGAATAATAACAACAATAATAAACTTTATTTATAGAGCAACGTTAAAATCAGAGTTTACAAAGTGCATCGACAGGAAACTCTGTTGGTTTATTGATTGTGCCCGTTCCACCTCATGCGCTAAGAGGAAAAAGTACAACTGATTGTGTTTCATAAGCGAGCTTCTCCAACAGCATCAGAACAGCTGTCATTACCTGGTAATATCTCAATCAACATCATTAAACATCAGAAGGATTATCAATTGTTAATCTAGAGAGCTCATATTGAAACAGTTCACAATTCAAGATCAAATGAAAAGAACCAACAGGATGAAAAGAATGACAAATTCAGCACTCATTAATAATTAAAAACCAAGTTTACTGAAAGCTGTGTAGACAACAACCTGAACCGACTGCCCACCTCATCATTTCACCTGCAACTGTCTCCAGAAAAATATGTGTGCACTGAAAAGCCTGGTTTTTGCACGTACACATCATTTGTACATCCAACCCCTGGTTTGTGCGCTTTAGGAACTGATTGATACAATTTGGCAAGTATTTAATAGCTTAAAATGTGCCAATTAGCTATCGTCAGTAGAATATGGTCAAGTTATTGATCTTTACACTCTCTACACTAACACAAACATACTGATTTAGTGACCATACATGTCTGAGGGCAATGCAATTTCCGAATAAAAGCCAATAAACTTTACTCTTTATCAACCTTTAGACCAGATTACAACACATGTGTAAACAACTCTGGACTCTGTCATTTCATGTGGGATGAGCCTCTGAACTTATATGCACCAGTATTAAGCTTGAAGCAAACACAATCATCAGGCAAGCCACGATGAGGTTTATTCACGTTGCTGTGGCCGTGCTCAGCCTTCTGTCTGTGGGACAGTCAGCTCCTGTGACCAGCTGTGACAGTCTGACACAAACTCTTGAAATCACAAGAGAGCAGGTAAGACACCCTCATCTCACTTGCCGCCTGTCTCTCACAATCTCTCTTTCTTCTGTCAATGAGCTTCAAACTATATTTTCCTTGATCTTCATAAAAACAAAACATAATCCAATGTTTCCAATTGTCATTGTATGCCGTTGACAGAGACATCTCATGTTTCAGATGCTGGGCAAGTGGATGGTAGTAGCCGAAAGCTCAAGCAACCAAAAAGTTGAAGATTTAAAAAAGGATTTTCTGGAAAGCTACTGGATGAAAGTCACTGCTATTGACAATAGTGATGCTGTCATTGTCATCAGTTCAGCAAAAGCGTAAATTCAAATTTCAGAATTGTTTAAAATTTTTTTGAGTCAAGTCCAATAATGAAGACCACCATGATTCAGATCTGATCTCTTGTTCCTTGGCTGAATATTCTGGGTTTTGGTTCATAACTTCACATACTTGTTTCTGCCTGTGACAGGTTTGGCATTTGTTTCACGGCTGCCCTTAAGATGACTTTGGAAAATGGCACTTTCCAATTAGGTGAGTGGGCTATCTTATCGGTATTAAGAAATTGTGCTGTGCAAACATTTTTTACTCGCACAAATATGAACTTTGTGTCCAGCAACAACACTTTATCTCTTTTGCAAACAGTTCTTGTTCACCTTTTTTAAAACCATTTTATTCAAACCGTTTAGGCCTCTTTATGCTATCACCTAAAGGGGCAAAAAATGCCAATTTTTCAATCTTAAATATTTTTTTTTGTCATGGTGGCAGCGGTAGGAGATTCCCCTTTGAAAAAGATTCCCTGATCTTAGAGGTACGCTGGGAAGATCTAAATCATGGAATTGAGCAAAGTGATGAACCTGATAATATCAGTATATTGTAGGTTTGAAGCGAGGAGGTTGAATTTTTTTGACATTTCATTGACGTCTACAAATCTAATGTCAGTTCTGACTTCTTTGTCACAGTCCTGCCCAATGTGACACTGAGGCACACTCTCCAATCAGGTGAGTGGGTTAAAATATTAATGAAAGATGCTGCGCAAATATTTGGTGACATACCAGCACAAAGACATTTGAAATGTGTGTGTGTGTGTGTGTGTGTGTGTGTGTGTGTGTGTGTGCGTGTGCGTGTGTTTGCTCTCCAGGGTCTGTACCTGAAATGAACTTCCTGAAAACTGACTGTTCGGACTGTCTGCTGTTTCAAGCACAACAGTACGCATTTGGACGTAAACTCAGCGGTCTTCAGTTGCTGAGTAAGAAACTACTACTAATAATAATAGTAATAACATCAGAGATACAGGAATAAAAAAGGACATTAAATCTTGACTTAGATCTAAGGGAGAGAGCAATTTAGTTACAGCGTAGATGCTGCTTTATATCGCTTATCTTAAACATTCATTATTAACTGTTTATACACGTGCAAATCATTCTTCAGATGCTTCTCTTTTTCTTGTCCCTCAGGTAAGAGAAGGACTGTGACTGCTGATGAGATGGGGGACTTCAAGAAGCAGGCAGAATGTCTTAACCTACTACAGCCTTTTAGCTATAACCCAGAAGCAGGTATGAATAAATTACATGACTGCATTGTTTTCTACTGTAAACAATGCAGTCATTGCAGCTATTTTGCTTTTTGTAACCTCGTCTCTAAAATTAATTAAATGAATTCATGTTTTCGTTTTACAGATGTTTGCACAGAGCCTCCCTCTGAAGACATAGAGAATTTAGATATGCCACGTGTGTACCTTGATGGAGAGTATTTGGATTTTGCAAACTTGACAAATGTAAATGATATTATCACCAGGAACGAAGGAGTAAAAAATTTCCTCAAAATGGTCCCTGACCTACAAACAAGACTGAACTAACTGTACACAGTCTGTGTCTGAGAGATTTCTGTCAATAAAACAGATACTAAATGATTCTGATGTGTAACTTTGGTTTCAGTTGATAGAAATGTCCTCCCTCCCCAGAATTCAAATAAACAAAAAAGTGGTTCTCTGGCTTTAACACGGAGCGTCTCCTGGACGGTAAAGCATAATGCTTCATCGTCAACATGAGTAAAAACAGAATCAATCATTCTTGCCAGTGGTCTAGTTAGTTTATTTACCAGTACCAAGTTTGTAGCTCTTCTTGTTAAAATGAAATGTATTTGTGAAGCATTGGACTTGTTGAAGCAGAAAGTAGCACGTCAGGATTATTAAGACTATGTACACAGTCACCAGATGGTACAAAATGAGGACCAGTGGATTTACATTTTATTTACTGTTTCCTTTCAATTTTAATGCTTCAGAGACACAGGACGGATACCTAGCAACATTACTGAACACATCTGAAAATATATGCATATATGTATATTGTAATAATAATACATGGTTTGAACAAAGTCCCATCGCACACCATCTGGGAACATCTGGGCTAAACTACATCTGCAAAAACAGTGGAGTGGTTCCGCAGGTTCCTTTATGTCCTCTCAGACGCCCTGGACTCAGCTCTAAGAGCAGATAAAAGTAGAATCAAGTGCATCAAAAGCAACTGTAATTCTTTGGTTGAACACAGGTTCAAAGGAACATTCAGGAGTATTTAGTAGACAATTATGATTAACAATGTTAATAATCATAAAGCTGATAGCTGAAGTTGGTAACGAGTGAGACATCTCACTTCTTTGCTCATCTCTGTTGAGAGTTGGCATGAGCAGTAGCAATGACATTACAGTTACTTTTTGAATATATTTTACTTCAGACTCTCTTTCAAACTCAGCACCGAATGAACAAAGTTTATAATAATAACAATAATAATAATAATTGTAATAATAACATGCATTTTCCTGAAATGTGCCATTCTGCATGATAAGTACAATAAACATTTGGTACCTGAAGTATATTTTGATGCTCATAATAACTTGTAACACAGTATTTCTATAAGAGCTGAGTACTTCATCCACCACTAATTATAAACTGGGCAGCATAACTGCTAAAGTACTAGTCTAAAGCTTTGTCTTCTTGTAATCCCATGACACCTGGCCAATCCTGGAGCTTGAATGCTCCGGAGGGGCGTGTCTTTGCGAGAACGTAGGTGGGTTCCATTATAACGCATCACCCACAGGTTTCTGAAGAGCCAGAATGAAGCTCAAAGTGGGTGGTATAGACCGACGCCATCTTGGCAGTAACTTCAGTGGAGTTGATGAAGACCCTGATGTGAATAATTTCAGGTTTAAAACAGCAAATCCAGTTTTACTTCACTTAGTGCTTCTAGATATCCCGTGACCTCGAATGACTGACAATCTTCATTGAGACTTTACGTCAACAAGCAGAAATAAAAACGACAGTGACTTACAGAGGAGGATGCCCATAGCCTTGTTTATTGGTAGTTTATTACTGTACATACACCTGCTCATGAGTCATATGTACATATATCTTTCTCTCCCTCATACACACAAACACACATACACACACAAAACACTCCAGATTATATAAAAAGGACTCATTTTCTGTGCAGGGTCCAATCACAGTCTGAGATCTACGAAGAACATTTGCATCTGCATCACCGTGCACATACTCACACACACACCACAAATATCTGCATATGGCCTTATGCCTTGATTAACACAGAACAGACCACAATCAAAATATATAGAAAAATGACTGATGATCCGATAGGCAACCCAGTGGTAATCAAGTGGATTTGGGTCTTTTAACATATAAACCAACACAACAGCTGAGCTTCGTGGGTCTGTGGAATATGTGCGTCCTTTACTATCCAAGTAGGAAGACCACAGAAAGATCAGTTGAATTTTTTAGGGACATTTGTCAATTTCAAAACAAACTCCAAATGCATCATTTTACAGTTATTCAAGTTATGTCAACTGTATGGTATGCTTGACCCCCTGGTGTAACTTTGGAACATACCTGACGGTGAATTTGTTGATGCTACAATGTTGATCCCCTGAGTGTGACCCATACAATCACCAACAGCTGAGTGACCTAAAACCAAGAGGATTTGTTCTCTCTCAGTCTCAGTATCTGGATGTTTTTATAAATCAAGATGTGTGCTGAGAGGGAAAAACTAAATCTATACCATATTCAAAAAGGGCCTTCTTTTTCTGTTCTGCCTGTTCTTCTACTTGCTAGCAAATGGCCATAAGTTTAATTAAACTGAGATGTGCTTTGTGATGTGATTTATAACACGTGGACAGTTAAAAAGAAATAGTCTTGGGCCTTTATCAAGAAGCAGGATTGTTAGTTGGCTTGATAACTGATCTAAACTGACCCTTGGAACAGGTCTTTCACCTAAACCTGCATTAATTGACACATTATCACCTTAAAGCTGCAGTAAGTGATATTTTCCCATTAAAATAAGTGTAAAATAGCGCCTGGTTTTTGCACGTACACATCATTTGTACATCCAACCCCTGGTTCGTGTGCTTTAGGAACTGATTGATACAATTTGGCAAGTATTTAATAGCTTAAAATGTGCCAATTAGCTATCGTCAGTAGAATATGGTCAAGTTATTGATCTTTACACTCTCTACACTAACACAAACATACTGATTTAGTGACCATACATGTCTGAGGGCAATGCAATTTCCGAATAAAAGCCAATAAACTTTACTCTTTATCAACCTTTAGACCAGATTACAACACATGTGTAAACAACTCTGGACTCTGTCATTTCATGTGGGATGAGCCTCTGAACTTATATGCACCAGTATTAAGCTTGAAGCAAACACAATCATCAGGCAAGCCACGATGAGGTTTATTCACGTTGCTGTGGCCGTGCTCAGCCTTCTGTCTGTGGGACAGTCAGCTCCTGTGACCAGCTGTGACAGTCTGACACAAACTCTTGAAATCACAAGAGAGCAGGTAAGACACCCTCATCTCACTTGCCGCCTGTCTCTCACAATCTCTCTTTCTTCTGTCAATGAGCTTCAAACTATATTTTCCTTCATCTTCATAAAAACAAAACATAATCCAATGTGTCCAATTGTCATTGTATGCCGTTGACAGAGACATCTCATGTTTCAGATGCTGGGCAAGTGGATGGTAGTAGCCGAAAGCTCAAGCAACCAAAAAGTTGAAGATTTAAAAAAGGATTTTCTGGAAAGCTACTGGATGAAAGTCACTGCTATTGACAATAGTGATGCTGTCATTGTCATCAGTTCAGCAAAAGCGTAAATTAAAATTTCAGAATTGTTTAAAAATTTTTTGAGTCAAGTCCAATAATGAAGACCACCATGATTCAGATCTGATCTCTTGTTCCTTGGCTGAATATTCTGGGTTTTGGTTCATAACTTCACATACTTGTTTCTACCTGTGACAGGTTTGGCATTTGTTTCACGGCTGCCCTTAAGATGACTTTGGAAAATGGCACTTTCCAATTAGGTGAGTGGGCTATCTTATCAGTATTAAGAAATTGTGCTGTGCAAACATTTTTTACTCGCACAAAAATGAACTTTGTGTCCAGCAACAACACTTTATCTCTTTTGCAAACAGTTCTTATTCAACTTTTTTAAAAAACATTTTTATTCAAACCGTTTAGGCCTCTTTATGCTATCAGCTAAAGGGGCAAAAAATGCCAATTTTTCAATCTTAAATATTTTTTTTTGTCATGGTGGCAGCGGTAGGAGATTCCCCTTTGAAAAAGATTCCCTGATCTTAGAGGTACGCTGGGAAGATCTAAATCATGGAATTGAGCAAAGTGATGAACCTGATAATATCAGTATATTGTAGGTTTGAAGCGAGGAGGTTGAATTTTTTTGACATTTCATTGACGTCTACAAATCTAATGTCAGTTCTGACTTCTTTGTCACAGTCCTGCCCAATGTGACACTGAGGCACACTCTCCAATCAGGTGAGTGGGTTAAAATATTAATGAAAGATGCTGCGCAAATATTTGGTGACATACCAGCACAAAGACATTTGAAATGTGTGTGTGTGTGTGTGTGTGTGTGTGTGTGTGTGTGCGTGTGCGTGTGTTTGCTCTCCAGGGTCTGTACCTGAAATGAACTTCCTGAAAACTGACTGTTCGGACTGTCTGCTGTTTCAAGCACAACAGTACGCATTTGGACGTAAACTCAGCGGTCTTCAGTTGCTGAGTAAGAAACTACTACTAATAATAATAGTAATAACATCAGAGATACAGGAATAAAAAAGGACATTAAATCTTGACTTAGATCTAAGGGAGAGAGCAATTTAGTTACAGCGTAGATGCTGCTTTATATCGCTTATCTTAAACATTCATTATTAACTGTTTATACACGTGCAAATCATTCTTCAGATGCTTCTCTTTTTCTTGTCCCTCAGGTAAGAGAAGGACTGTGACTGCTGATGAGATGGGGGACTTCAAGAAGCAGGCAGAATGTCTTAACCTACTACAGCCTTTTAGCTATAACCCAGAAGCAGGTATGAATAAATTACATGACTGCATTGTTTTCTACTGTAAACAATGCAGTCATTGCAGCTATTTTGCATTTTGTAACCTCGTCTCTAAAATTAATTAAATGAATTCATGTTTTCGTTTTACAGATGTTTGCACAGAGCCTCCCTCTGAAGACATAGAGAATTTAGATATGCCACGTGTGTACCTTGATGGAGAGTATTTGGATTTTGCAAACTTGACAAATGTAAATGATATTATCACCAGGAACGAAGGAGTAAAAAATTTCCTCAAAATGGTCCCTGACCTACAAACAAGACTGAACTAACTGTACACAGTCTGTGTCTGAGAGATTTCTGTCAATAAAACAGATACTAAATGATTCTGATGTGTAACTTTGGTTTCAGTTGATAGAAATGTCCTCCCTCCCCAGAATTCAAATAAACAAAAAAGTGGTTCTCTGGCTTTAACACGGAGCGTCTCCTGGACGGTAAAGCATAATGCTTCATCGTCAACATGAGTAAAAACAGAATCAATCATTCTTGCCAGTGGTCTAGTTAGTTTATTTACCAGTACCAAGTTTGTAGCTCTTCTTGTTAAAATGAAATGTATTTGTGAAGCATTGGACTTGTTGAAGCAGAAAGTAGCACGTCAGGATTATTAAGACTATGTACACAGTCACCAGATGGTACAAAATGAGGACCAGTGGATTTACATTTTATTTACTGTTTCCTTTCAATTTTAATGCTTCAGAGACACAGGACGGATACCTAGCAACATTACTGAACACATCTGAAAATATATGCATATATGTATATTGTAATAATAATACATGGTTTGAACAAAGTCCCATCGCACACCATCTGGGAACATCTGGGCTAAACTACATCTGCAAAAACAGTGGAGTGGTTCCGCAGGTTCCTTTATGTCCTCTCAGACGCCCTGGACTCAGCTCTAAGAGCAGATAAAAGTAGAATCAAGTGCATCAAAAGCAACTGTAATTCTTTGGTTGAACACAGGTTCAAAGGAACATTCAGGAGTATTTAGTAGACAATTATGATTAACAATGTTAATAATCATAAAGCTGATAGCTGAAGTTGGTAACGAGTGAGACATCTCACTTCTTTGCTCATCTCTGTTGAGAGTTGGCATGAGCAGTAGCAATGACATTACAGTTACTTTTTGAATATATTTTACTTCAGACTCTCTTTCAAACTCAGCACCGAATGAACAAAGTTTATAATAATAACAATAATAATAATAATTGTAATAATAACATGCATTTTCCTGAAATGTGCCATTCTGCATGATAAGTACAATAAACATTTGGTACCTGAAGTATATTTTGATGCTCATAATAACTTGTAACACAGTATTTCTATAAGAGCTGAGTACTTCATCCACCACTAATTATAAACTGGGCAGCATAACTGCTAAAGTACTAGTCTAAAGCTTTGTCTTCTTGTAATCCCATGACGCCTGGCCAATCCTGGAGCTTGAATGCTCCGGAGGGGCGTGTCTTTGCGAGAACGTAGGTGGGTTCCATTATAACGCATCACCCACAGGTTTCTGAAGAGCCAGAATGAAGCTCAAAGTGGGTGGTATAGACCGACGCCATCTTGGCAGTAACTTCAGTGGAATTGATGAAGACCCTGATGTGAATAATTTCAGGTTTAAAACAGCAAATCCAGTTTTACTTCACTTAGTGCTTCTAGATATCCCGTGACCTCGAATGACTGACAATCTTCATTGAGACTTTACGTCAACAAGCAGAAATAAAAACGACAGTGACTTACAGAGGAGGATGCCCATAGCCTTGTTTATTGGTAGTTTATTACTGTACATACACCTGCTCATGAGTCATATGTACATATATCTTTCTCTCCCTCATACACACAAACACACATACACACACAAAACACTCCAGATTATATAAAAAGGACTCATTTTCTGTGCAGGGTCCAATCACAGTCTGAGATCTACGAAGAACATTTGCATCTGCATCACCGTGCACATACTCACACACACACCACAAATATCTGCATATGGCCTTATGCCTTGATTAACACAGAACAGACCACAATCAAAATATATAGAAAAATGACTGATGATCCGATAGGCAACCCAGTGGTAATCAAGTGGATTTGGGTCTTTTAACATATAAACCAACACAACAGCTGAGCTTCGTGGGTCTGTGGAATATGTGCGTCCTTTACTATCCAAGTAGGAAGACCACAGAAAGATCAGTTGAATTTTTTAGGGACATTTGTCAATTTCAAAACAAACTCCAAATGCATCATTTTACAGTTATTCAAGTTATGTCAACTGTATGGTATGCTTGACCCCCTGGTGTAACTTTGGAACATACCTGACGGTGAATTTGTTGATGCTACAATGTTGATCCCCTGAGTGTGACCCATACAATCACCAACAGCTGAGTGACCTAAAACCAAGAGGATTTGTTCTCTCTCAGTCTCAGTATCTGGATGTTTTTATAAATCAAGATGTGTGCTGAGAGGGAAAAACTAAATCTATACCATATTCAAAAAGGGCCTTCTTTTTCTGTTCTGCCTGTTCTTCTACTTGCTAGCAAATGGCCATAAGTTTAATTAAACTGAGATGTGCTTTGTGATGTGATTTATAACACGTGGACAGTTAAAAAGAAATAGTCTTGGGCCTTTATCAAGAAGCAGGATTGTTAGTTGGCTTGATAACTGATCTAAACTGACCCTTGGAACAGGTCTTTCACCTAAACCTGCATTAATTGACACATTATCACCTTAAAGCTGCAGTAAGTGATATTTTCCCATTAAAATAAGTGTAAAATAGCTCTATATTCTGACACTAATCACTGTTATAGCGTGTTTGGTCAGTAACCCACGTCTCTCCTCCCCCCGCTCAAGCAGTGAAAGATTTTTTCCGTCTCTCCTCTCACTTTATCCAATCAGGACAGAGAACTCCATAAAGAGGCGGTCCTGTCTGCTCGTGAAAATGCAGAGAGCAGGATCCTCCTGTTTGCTGCTATGTTGTTGTGCCTTCATGTGGGGACGTAGAGCAGAGGGAGGGGATTCGGGATTTGCTAACTGCAAAATGGACAGGAAGTTAGCTAAAACGACGACGACCCTTACAGTAGCTTTAAGTTGATAATGGCAAACTTGCTAGCAAACAGTTGCCCATTTACACACACACAGTAGACACAGGGCAACCCTTTTGTTCATTTGGAGTCATGTTTTTTGGCCAACCGAATAATGCAAGTCCAGAATTTACCTCCTTTTAGCTCCAACTAAACCGAAAAGGTAAAGCTGCAGGCCACACAACCAAAACAATGTGCTGAAAGACACTACAATGCATTATGTAAGAATTTTGGTTTTAAAACATTTTTAAAAATGTACTAAAATTATCAACAGAATGTAAAGAAATAACAGTTCTGACATTATGTCAAAGACAGAGATTTCTACTGAAGTTAGCATGCTAACCACCTAGCTCAAACCTGTCCCGTTTCGTAATACCACCGCAACCTCACCGTCTGGACCGCTAACTGAGGTAACTAGTTACCGGTCACTCTACTGATATGCTGTTTGGAGTGACCTTTCTTCGACATGTGGCCAATTCTTACATATTGCAACTTAAAGCCCACATGCCAGCATATTTTTACTCAGCACAGTTATCAAGCTAACTCCAGTAATCTCGCTTCATGATACAGAACCCCAGTATTAGCTAACAGTTACCTAATAAAGAAGACCTAACACTCTCGGTCACCCCAGAGCTATGAATGCAATGAGTCAGATTATAGTGAAAACAGAGGAACCCTCTCATAAGAGCCACATCCTTAACTTGAACAGCCAATGTCAGCAGATAAGGAAGAGGGGCCATGTGATGGTGTTAAGGACACAGCCATTGTGTGCTTTAGTGTTGACACATGACCACAAAGACAAAAAAATGAAATAACCATGGCATACCTTTGCAAAAAAACCCAACTGAGGCCTATTTCACGAATGCACATATTACATGTGCACTCTTGCTTTTATAAATAACTACAGCAAAAGTAACAAAGATTGGTAATGGCAAAAAGAAAAAGCGTCAAACAAAAGAACCCTGCTTTACAGAGTAAAGAGTATCTCTTCATGTCTGATTTGTCTCTTTTTTGCTTGGTTTTCTCTCTCTCTCTGACACACTCGCACACAAAACAGTGAAGAGCTTTGCCAGCATTGACTGCCTCTCTCTCACCAAAACAGTGAACAAAACGTGTGATATTTTTTTTTTAAAAAGAGAGAGATAAGGGTTTTTTTTCTCTTCATTACTAGTGGCCAGGTTACTTGTTCCACTGCAATTCAGATGCAGTTGCTCGACAAGAAGCCCATCCCCTGGACACGTGACGATGAAAACAAATTGTTCCAGGTAAACTGTAGCGTTAAGACCCATTCATACTATGGAGAGTACAGTCAGAGTGTGTGATTGTCATTGGGTTAGGGTGATGCACAGTAAAATGTGCAGAGATATGAAAGGAGGCGAGGGATTAAGGATGCCTTGTAGTTGAAAAGACGGGTGATATTATTGAGTTCCGTTGTTCTGGCTACTGGCCACAACATGTTCCTGTAAGACTTGTCGGCCCGCTGCGGACTTGATTTGGATGAAGGTTCCTTTGGAGTTCCATGTTATGGTGTCTCCTCAGCCTCCGATAACGACCTAGAGCACCAAACCAACTGTTACAAAAGCACTGGGGTGTATTTTTTTTTTTGTTGTTGCAGGTGAAGTTGGCGGGGTGACAGTAGGTAACGTGTGAAAGTGTTTTTTTTTATCATGGTCTGACTGTGCCATGTGCTTCGGTTAGGGAACATACAAGTGACAAAATTCCAGTTGTAGCTCACAGAATTCAATTTGAGAGTCCAGTCTCCAGCTCTAGGTCCAAAATCCATAATGCTGCACATGGCTGGTTCTCCCCTGACATCCCACAGGCTGGTGCTGCCGGTTAGTGTGGCTTGACAGTGTGCCAACTCGCCCGGAAGGTCACGGTTCAATGGTGAATTCACTCCAAAATCATGTGAGTGTCTAGATGCTGGATTTGTAAACAAGGGTGTAGAGAAAGTATGTGTTGGAGAATGTGGGAGGATCAATGCTACCCTGTAAACAAAAATATTGGGAGTATTTGGGGAAGGGTAGTTTATTCAGGAGCTTGACAGCCATTGTGGTGCAGCAGTGAAGGTTTAAGATCAGCCGCAGTCGGGCTAGTCCGGTCTGAAGATGGGGATCTTAGGTAAGAACTCTATTAGGATTACCTGCAGGGTATAAGAGAAAAGACTGTTACTGACAGACAATAGAGATTTTTCAAGTGGCAGAGATTTTGCTGCAGTGCTTCTACCAAAGTAGCAATTACTTTATAATCTCATGTCACATTGGGCCCAGGGGTGAAAGTAACTCATTACATCTACTCAAATTACTGTAATTAAGTCATTGTTTTGGGTACTTGTACTGATTGAGTACAGAGTACAATTTTAATTAATGTCCAAACATTTCATCTGCAATTTTGTGCCTGCTATTGATTATGCATTAAACATCAACAGTTAAACAGTCATCAACAGACAAAGCATTGATGTGTCAGGTATTTACACTCACAGACGTCTGACGTACAGTTTCTTAAATTAATTTTTACATTGTGTGCTCTAGTGCAATGTAAGACAAGATGAGAATTATCCCCAGAACTGACTGTTGATTGTTGAATGTCAATCCCAGGTCGTCAAGTAACAACGATGCTTTAGACTGAGCCACTAACCCATATCGTTGGTATTTTACAACCTAGGAATGAGACTCAACGATAAACTCCCTTTCTCAAGAATACAAAATAATAAAGTGAATTACTTAAACACACAGAACATAATTTCTGGCACTACAGGTCTCATAATAAAAAAATGAAATTAAATTTAAAAAAACCCAAAAGACTCAAGTTTTCTTCCTCATTTTCTGAATCTCTCCTGAAAGCTAGAACAACAGGCGACCAAATGAGTCGCACCGTCCCCTGAAGAACCGTATGGATTTCTCTGGGTTTGAACATTGCTGGAAACATTTGGGGTAATGCAAGTACACACCTTAAAAAATATACAAGAAAGGGCCAGTCGTTTCTAGACATTCTGATTCAGAAA
Organism: Pagrus major; assembly: GCF_040436345.1. Taxonomy (NCBI): domain Eukaryota; kingdom Metazoa; phylum Chordata; class Actinopteri; order Spariformes; family Sparidae; genus Pagrus; species Pagrus major. The sequence goes on from NC_133215.1 coordinate 19,452,143, forward strand.
TGTAACATACTATATTTATTCACTTGGTGCTCGCCATGTAATCTGACCAATCACTATATTCAAATTGAGGATTTTGTTTAAGGATTTTTGATTTATTTTAGGGTGATGACATCATAAAATATGATGATAGACATTCAAAGCTTTATTGGAAAAAACCCTCAATAGAAGCTGTGAATATAAAAAGAGAAGTAGAAAAGAGAGTTAACTTATAAGGCCATTTTCAAACAAACACAAACACTTCCTCATTCATTCTTAATGAGACTACTACATTGACTCTGCAGGAGTCCTGACACAGAGTGGCAGTGGCAGTCGACTACATTCAAGCGCAAGTTTAATCGTAGATTCCTATGTTATGTGGGTTATTCTACTGTTAACCTTTCAAATGTTGCCATGGAGGATTACATGATTGCAGCCATGATGTATTTCCAGTTGTTAAATCGTTCTTCACAGTATTATGACATACCGTATAGGGTTTTGATCTCTGATAAGCCTTTAAAGTTGTTGATCAACTACTCAAACCAGCCTTCCTGTGTTTTATCATCTCTCAACAGAAGATACTTACATATTCCATCATGTTGTTGGTTTCACACTTCCTTTTGCTTAGTCTCCAATGCAAACACAACTGCAAACAGAACGCAATAGAGATCAGACATTTTTATAGCATGTCCTAGATTCAATATTAATACATACACATCACTGCTCACCTTGTGGTAAAGTCTGCTGTTTTCCCACTCCAGGAGTTTCTCTATAGATCTTCTTGTCTGGAACGCAACATTGACATTAGATTAAGTTCTTTCCCCCACTCCCATAAAAATCAGCACACTTTCCAAATCCTTAGTTGATTTGGATTTACTTAGGTTGCAAATGCAACATGGATGAGTATCTCACCCTCTTGCTGAGGCAGATAACAGGCCACAAACTGAAGCCCAGTGTGCAGCAGCAGCAGAGGCAGCCACACAGGAGCCACCGCACATTCACTGGCAGCGTCTTTCTCAGGCAGCTGTTTACTCGGTTGATACTGGCTTTGAATTCCTCTGGTGCCACCTGAGGGAAGTGCACATACGAGGTTCATTTAATGCCGTAATGTCTAATGTTCTTAGATGGCAGGTTAGAATGCTCTGATAGTGTTCACACCAATATATCTGTGCCACAGGAATGTTATCTGTAGGGATTCAATTCTACAAATCTGCAATTAGATTTGACTTTCAATTTTAAGGTCCCCGAGTAAACCATCTTCCCAAGTAAATCAATTAAGGATCTTTGGCATTGTTATCAGTTATGTTCAGTTCAGTTCATGCCCCAGGGTCAAACCCTCATCTCAAAGAAATCGATAAAGGGTCTTTGGAACATCTGACCCCTGGCTGGTGGAGCGGAGTCACTGATACTGCCTTTGAATACAATGCTAACATTTTTTAATGATTTCGGATTGAAATTGTGTCACCCCTAGTAATCTGTGATTGTGTTGGTGATTACTTGAATGAAAGCATCAAGACAACATACTGCACCACAAAATGTTTCAACATTACTACACATTTACATCAAAACACTCACCTTTCCCGTAAGTGCTGATGGAAATTCTGATTCGAATTTGTTACTTAGCCCAAACCTGCGGGGGTGATGGAAAAAAGTAGACTGTTATACATAAGCAGACATGCACTTCATTAAAAATGATTAATTATCAACTGTACATTTCAGCCCCCCTGTGTGGCAACATTTTACTACACTTAGTCAAAGGTAAAACTGATGAACCCAGCAGGTATCAGGAGTTGAAGATAAACCTCCTGAGATGTACCATGTTGTTACTGAGGGAGCGCTCAGACACATTAGTATTATTATTATTATTATAACAGATTGGAGGCAATCTGGTATGTTATATAATATATTTAAAGTATGTCCATGTACTTTTGTCATAAATCAAACTAATAGTGTACTATACAGAAGCAGCCCAGTGTCAGTGTTTATCCTGGATTGCAGAGCCAAATGTGTGTAACGTGCAGTGCAACTTGAAGACGAAGCTACAATAAAATGCTGCTGCTGTCCTGCAGCTTTTTGTTTGCCTGACAGTGGCATTACTGAGGTTACAATTCATTCACACGCAAGGGTTATCAAGTCAGCCAAATCTGATCTAATCAGAGGAGTCTGATAAAATCGTGATAAAATCCCGACATACTGGAAACAAATTCGGGAACAGACTGTCTTGTAAATAGTTGACAGAGTGGCGTGTCACATAATGCAGTAAATGCAGAGAAAGCACATATTTGTTAGGTCATATAACCTTTAGCTAAAACGAAAGTTAAGTCTAATCAGCCACTCCTCGCCTGTTCATAGTTAGCCCGTTGCTAACTTAGTAGCTAGCTGGCTACGCTAGGTCACCAGCGGAAGCTAGCTTAACTAGCAGCCAGTTACCACGGAGACCGCAGCTGCTAATCGTTTCACGGGGACGGTAACCTCCTCTCTCGGTGCCCGTAACTGTCGCTGGTTGCTTACACAGTGACGTGGCCGGACCCTCGCACCACCACCGGGTCCGGAGCGTACTTGAGGAGCTGCTCCTCCGCGGCCCTGTCCTCGTCCTCCTCTTCCTCCTCCTCCTCTTCGTAGATCTCATCAAAGTCCTCCATCATCGCACGACTCGGCCTCGCGCTTCCCGGGAGAGACACCGGGAGAGACACGATGCCGACTAACAGCGAAACCGCACCGAGAAAAGAGTACAGTGAGAACCGTGAAGACAGTCACGGAAATATCAGCCCGTCCCGGAGACGATCCAGTTCACATCGTTCAGCAAGCTCCGAAACAAAACATCAACATCCGCCGCAGTAACCATACGACACCGGAAGGGGGACAGACGTGCTGACGTCTGACTTTTTTTCTTTTTCCAAAAAGACAATTTACATTTTACAGAGGAGTGTTTATGTGACATCCACAATTTGGCAAGATATTTACCCTTAACTTGGAAATTGTGTTGTTTGCTTCTCTTACACCAAGTACACTAATGTCAATGTATATGTATGTATATTTTACATGTACATATGTACGCTTGTTTATTATTTTATAGGCACTGTATATGTGGTAAAAGTATTCACCCCCTTGTATTGCTTTTCTAAATGGAATCATCAAAATATAGAAACCTCAAATTTTACTTCAGTACAGTACTTGAGTAAATGTAAGTTACTTCCTACATGCATTAAGCAGAAGAAGAAGAAGAAGAAGCTCGTTTAACCGGAAGTTGAGTTATATTTTCTTCACATTACCACATGGACGTTGGCAAGAAGTTACATTTAGCCTTCCTTTTAATCCTACAAGCAGAGGATATCTGAGTCTTAATGTCCCCAGTCGCATATAGCTTACAAACTTCATTTTGCTACGCAGTTAAAGATAATTTCAGCAAAGAATATACCACTGGGCGTTAATACATGTCTTATTTTGAAAGGGTTGACCAGAAGTTCTCGTTTAGCGCTCAAGCTAGCCCGGTTTTACATGTAAACACTTCTGGGAGTTGCAATTAAATAGTAGTCGTGTAAGTACTCTGCTCAGTATTTTCTCAATGACTGAAAACCTTTTATTTATCCAAGTTAAGTTCTGTATCAGCCCGAGAGGTTTACAGTCGACAACGGATAATTAGTCTGTACATGACAGTATCTTACTTCCTGTTCAGGAAGTGTGAAGACAATAAACCACAGTCGATTTTCACACAATGTGGTAAACTGTTTACTTCGCTTATCTGTGGAGGACGTCACTTGGCAAGATGATACGAAGTGAGCACTTTAAAATAATCTTTCAGGTGTTTAAAGAAGTGGCTCCTGCCCCCACAAGCGGTATTGTAACCGTGACACTTTTATCGTGTGTTTTGTTTGGCATCCAAACATATTTCAACTTCATCCCGGGTGTCTTCAGCGTTGGCGCCTCTGTTTTTCAAAATGGACACCTCCACAGACTTTTGACGTACCCTTTTTACCACAAAGACTCTGCCCAGCTTCTCCTGAGCATTACGACCCTGCTGTTTCTCGGTGGCAGCTTGGAGAAAGGTTTCGGCACTGTCCGTTTCCTGTTCTTGTTCCTGCTGCTGTCGACCACCACAGGCTTGTTTTACAGCTTCGTGGATCTCATGCAGAGTGACAGCGACCACAGTCACGCCGAGGGGCTGCTTCCTGTGGCCCTGGCATGTGTGGCTGTGACTACCATGCACACAAAAATGACTAGAGGATTCCTGTGTGGAGTCAGTTTCCCCACCATGGCTCTCCCCTGGGTGTTACTCCTCATCACCACCGCCCTCATCCCTCACAGTGTGCTGCCCTGCAACATCATTGGCATCCTGGTTGGGTGGATGTATGGGAAAGGAAGGCTCTCTCTTGTGGACCTGACTGAGGCCAGAGCTGGTGTTCTTGAGAAGATGATGCCTTTCAGGTTGTTGAGGAGCATCAGCGGTGTTATGTTTGTACCTGCTTCCACAGAAGAGCGGAGGAAGACCCTCCTTCCACAAATCAATCCAACACCAGGGTCCTACCCAGTCCAGGCTTACGCTCCACTGTCCAGCATTAACACTGCTGATCCCACAGCCAAGTTTTATGAAGGCTGGCAGAATTCGATCAGCGCTCCTCTGTCCACTTCGACACCACCTCTCATTGCTCATGGACATGGCCCAGCACATAGCTTTGGACTAAGTCATGGACACAGTTCAGAGCCGAGTTCTGGACACAGCTGCAACCACAACCACAACCATAGTCATGGTCAACAGTAGTTGTGGTTATTAATTTGATCGCTTTACAACATTCCATAAGAGGCTTCTTCTATCAGCCGTGCTAATTTTTTTTATTGTTAAACACCTGTGGGCACCTGCAACATCTCTTGAGAATGGATTGTGTCATCTACAATGTAAAGAGCTTGGACACATTGTTAAAATGATTTTACAGTAGGCTTCGGAAGTATTTGTGGCGTGGTTGCTAGCCTGTATAAGGACATGATTTCTTTTTTATGTTAATGCTGGGTGACTTTTGTACATAAACTTTTTGTACCATTTCCCCTCCCTTTTTATATAAATGTTTACAAACAAAGTCTTCAGACAAAAAACTCATTTACACATGAAGGGCTGTGTGCACATCCTGTACTATATTAAAAGTGTACTTTCATAGCAAGAAATTGAATAAATGCAATGATGCATTAAAGCTCCTGAAACTTGATTGATAAGCTCATGTCATAGTTAAGTGATCAAACAAATAAAAAAAAAACCAGTGCAATCAGGATCACAAAAAATATTCTTACAAAGTACTTAAATATATTTAAAGACTCCCTCCAGACATGAATTAAGACACAAAAAACTCCCCCTTGCTCACTGAAAAAATCCAGAATCTTAAAGTGAAAATAGTTTTAACTACTGCAAAATACTTCTCCTGCTTTACTGAAATGTCCATTGATTTTTCTTTTCCATTAAAGTTTTGGCAGATTGAATACATTTTTTACCATTTAAACCTTCAGTTATGTTCTTTTCAGTTTTTTAACTATTAATCTAGTTGGTTTACATGCCCCGAAAACAAGTGCTTGTTTGAGACTAACTTTCTCTTCCACAACAATCATAAAGACACCGTTGATAGTTAGTTATACTTACATCATGGTGTTATTAGTGAACACCCATGTTTTAAAACCAGAGTGAATGGACTATCTCGTGTGCATTCAAGTTTTGCTGTAATAGCGGTCAAATGTTGCTTCAATATTATTCTTCCTTTGTAAATTGAATTTTGTGTCGGTAAAAAGTTGAAAAAAAGTACATTGAAATCAGTGTCAAAGAAAGCAAAGAGACGGATTTAATCATTATGTAGTTTGGTTTAACTGACTCACAACAAAGACATTTATTGATCAAACTCTTACAGCTCAGTCACACTGGAGCACTATGGTCACTGAGCTGCCCACTGTTCCACAGTGTCATTGATGCCTTACATCTTGATTTCAAATAGGGACTCATTCCTCCCAGGTGTCTCCATAAGCGTTCTTCACTGCAACATAAAGAGAGAAAGAGTTAGTCAGTCTTTTACAGATTCAAATAAAAACAACAGATGTACCTGAAAATTAACCCCTCAACTGTTCCCAACCCCGCAAGTATTTAACACATCCTCGCAGTAGCAGCTCACTCTCTTTCTTGGGTCTTGTCGGCTCCTTCTCAGGTGATGGTTTGAGCAGTGTCTCAGACTTATGTGTTAGCGTGACCTCGTAGTTCTCTCTGTTCTTCATCCGCAGATCTTCATAGAGGATGGCCTTCCTCCGGGGCTCATCATCGTCCACACGTGACTCGACTGAAGCTGATAGGCACAAGGAAAGGGACAAAGAGGGTTATCTAGGAACACTGACAGAAAAGTTACTTAATGACATAGGGTAGCAAGGGAAGCCAGTTTTATTTTTAAAGCATGTTTCATACAGGGGTATATTCAAGGTGCTGTACGGGGAAGTTAAAACAACTTAGCAGTGATGAGAAGCACATATCATAATAGGACATAATATCACCAGAAAGAGTTATTTCTTTTGACTTTTTCTACAACTTACCTGGTGCACTGTAGTCATCTGATCTGCCCATTTGCATGACTGGCTCTGTATTGTAGCCTCTCTGGCCGGGGGTTCCTGCAGGTTGGAACATGGGGTCAAATGACAAGGTGTCTGGGTCACTCATCTCTGACTGAGCACCTTTGAAACTGCGGAGTAGAGAAGAAAAATGGTCAAGGGGTGGTTGGTAGATAAAAACATAGAGTATCACAATTAATTGTGTGTGTGGTGCTCACTTTGGTGGAGGCAGCCCTTGCCTCTGTCTGAGGGACTCTCCCAGAGGGGAGTTCGACAACCTCTTGAACTTCTCCTGGCACTCCTTCATGTACGTCATTTTCCCAAACAGGTAGCCACAGAAGCCAGCAACTGGAGGGACAACCATACTCTAATAAATAATTACACATGCATGTGACACACTTTTAAAAAGGGACAGTTCATCCAAAATCAAAAACACTACTTACCTGTAGGTATTTAGCCATATTGTTTTGGTGCGAGTTGCTGAGATTTAGAAACAGAACTACGCCTGCCGACTGTATCACCGCGCAGAAGGGAGCATGCATCTACTCATGGACGAGAGGCCAGCTAACTGACCTAGCTAATGTTACAGCTCAGCAGAGGAGTACGCCATTAATGTTTACATCCTGAGCTGTCACAAGCAGGTGCCTCTCAACCATGAGTAGATGCACATTTCCTTCTGCGTGGTGACACAGTTGGCAGGTGTCGTCCTGCAGAAAGAAAATAATTCCTACATGAACTGCTCACAACAAGGTCTGTTTTTCTAATGTATTTCATGGAGTGCCATCTAGTTCCAATTGATAGGAGAGAAGGCAGACATCTCTACAGCCAGTGTCTCCAACTCACACCAAAGTTTAGATGGATAAATAGCAATACAGGTAGGAATTAATATATGTTTTTGATTTTGGGGTAAACTGTCCCTTTAATACCCCAGTAACAATTATGTGACATTATTTTGGCCATGGCCTGGACTGGCAAAAGTTCAGACATTTGCATCATTTCCTACAGTATTGTCTCTTGCACACTAATGATAAACATGTACAACATATATTAACTCTATTCAGTTGTTGTGAGGCGGCTGAGTGTGTTGTCTCTCAGCTTTACATTCATGAACTTACAGGCCAATTTGGGTATAGATCCAAACCTCGGAGACGCAGACAGAACCCCTGCAAATTTAAACAGCACAAGATCGATTTTAAGTTCAAGGTGTGTTTATTTGATCTTTTTACAGATATTTTGTCTACCATTATTCGTAGTGTTACCTTTGGAAACAAGGGCTTGAGTGACAACGATGCTGATCGCAGATAAGGGCACCGCTGTGGAAGAGAGCATGTTGATGTCAGACATCTTTACGCCTTTTTGATTTGATATTAACATGGCATCATTAATCTGACCTGTGTATGGCAGACATGAACTTACACCTGTACCAAAAGCTCTCGTGGTTGCACTCCTGAAACACTTTCCTCTCTTCATCTGTGGGGATGTAGCCTAATCCAGCCTGCAGTTAAACACACATAACACCAGCATTAACTTTAACATCCTTTACTGATTCAAGACTTGTTGGCAAGCCTTACAGACACACTAATGAGATTTAATCAGCAGACAACACCTCGGGCCGTATCTCAAGGAGGCGGTTACAACCCACAGTTCATCCAAAGTTAACGCTAGCCAGCTAACACGTTAGCATCTTGTCTGATAAGGCGCGTGTATCGGTGTGTTTACCTGTCCTCCCGTTTGCTGTCGACCCTCCGTTAAATCTGTGGTGGCGGATGACATGTTGACGGCGATGTCGCTGCTAATTAAAGCTTTAAAAGCATGTGAAATAACAGACTTGAAGCCACTCGGCGGTCGGACTTCGTCTGTGTTTGGTACAATGTCATTGCTCCAGCTAACACTGACGTGACCCGGAAATAATAATAATAATAAAAAAAGTCATTTGTACGTTAGAAAAATGTTCTTCTTCTTACTGATCCAGTAAACAACCAGACACAATAACAGGGCAAAGACATTTTCAGTCATACATTTCTGTTTTAGTGATGTACAAATCCTGAAATATTGAGCTTTTATTTTGAAAGTTCAAGACTCAAGGTTTTAAAGTGTCGAACTACGCCCTCTAGTGGGTGTGCCAAATAATCCAAGCATAATAATGGAAACATTAGCTTTATACTACATCAGATGGTAATACAGAGTAGAAGTAACGTATCTCACATTATATTACATTGCCTTATATTACTTAAACCACTATTTAATATTACTATATTACTGTTATATTGTTCTAATTGCATTTTCATGTTGTATGCTATATTGTGGTGGTATTCTTTCCGTTTTATTACATATATATCATAGTAATGTGTAGTTACTTTATAGTGTGTGCGTATAACATAAACTTCAAATATACTAAATAACACTGTACGCTTTAATATATTCTTATTTCTACTGATGTATTTATTCAGACTTATACCCACATACTGTACCTTATTTGGGCCTATATGTAGTTGCCAGAGTTGCAAAGCTGGACTTATATTGAGTCTATGAAATTGTAATGCATATATTGTACTTTATATAGCTTTTTATATTCATCGCTCATTTTCTCTAATTAAATAAAGAAGTGAATAGTTTAATGAACTATCTCATAGTCTGCTTCTGTGCTGCTGTGACATGTGGGGTTTACTTTATTATTCTAACATACAGGAAGATATGGTATAAATGAAAGGACTATGTAAAAGAATTGCTCCAGCCAGGTGATGGTCAGAAATAAAAGCACTGGTTTCGTCCATATAGTATTGACTACAATATATCAGTGTTCAAAAAGTAAAACAAATACAGTAAATTAGGTTCTTTGTGTCTGAATAATGTCAAGAAGATACCAAAAAGAACAAAGTAGTACAATGTTGTAATAGCATTTAATGATGCCTAGGTGATGCTGTTGCACTTGCACAAGGTTAAGAAGACTTTGCCTCTAACATGTGGTTTCGTGAAGTAGATAAAACACCTTTAATGCTTTACTCCAAACTTGGTAACACGGAGGACTAAAGACACAGTGCATCTGTTTATGCAGAGCAGCTCGAGAGACGCAGCTCGAGAGACGAAGAGACTAGATCACAATCAACAGGCTAAAATGTATTGATAAAACTAAAAATAGATGTGTATTTTTTTCCTTTGTTGCCCCAGTTTATCATCCATTAAATTTTACTGGGGACATCACATGACAGGAAGTACAAGACTGAAATTAATTTGTGCCAGATCTGCGCCTGACAGGTGGTTCAATTTTGTCCTCAGGTCACACCACAGCGTCAGAGCTCTCAGGGAGCAGTTTGGTCCATTTGGCCGATCACATGGTTAGCCTATTTGGCTGCATTGGGATGCAGAGGGGCACCTGTGGACAATCATTACGGGACCTTGGGTGACAGTTGGGTCAGTGTGGGGTCACTCGATCTCACCAGATGGGCGCTTAGGCCACTCTGTGGGTGCCTCTGGTGTGACATGTTGGATCATGGCTGCAATTCACCTGCTGACCTAACCCTGAGACATTTACACTGATGTTTCAAAATGTCATAATGTCTATTAATGTGCTTTAGCCCCAATAAATAAACAAAAAAAAAAAAAAATCCCTCAGTTGCCAGTTCATTTGGTACACCTCGCTAAAACAAATACTGTTTTAGAGAGTCATTGTGGAGGCTGCAGTTTGTGGTGCTGTTGAAATATATTGCAGGTTTTCTGTTATTTTGCCCATTTATATGAATGAGGGTTGGCCGTACAACAGAATCACCTCTCATGAATGTAATATTTATAGAGGGCTATTTAATTAGACTGTATTATTTTTAGGTGTAATAAATTGCATATTAGGGTATAAATCATGGTATGGAGCATGGAAGTGTTCATTCATATTTCAACTGGGAAAGTCATGAGGTAGAGCGACAAACAGGAAACTTAGAATTTAAAAAAAAAATAATAAAAAGGCAAAATTAGTAAAATAATAAAACCTTAAGTTAAAAAAGCAATTAACATTTAAAACAAGAACAGCTGGAAGTGAAATAAGATAAAATGAATTCTGCCCTGAGGCCAGAAATTTGATAAGCTTTAGATTGTTCTGCATTTTGTTCCAGGTTGCAGATGCACCACGGAAACTTGATTTCAAAGTTCAGTAAAAGCAGCTGGCACCTGCAATATTATTTGGTAATTTGAGAGTGTTCGATAAGCGCCCACGTCAAACGAGAGTGCCACCCAACCTTAACTTACAGCTCGCAATAACGAGTATTATAATCAACAGTAATAAATCTTAGTACAGAATGATAAATGGTAAACAAGGACTTTAGAGTCGCTGCTGAATCATGCATGTGTAGAATGTCACCTTAAAGCAACGCTGATAGGAACGTTCCCTCAATAAGCATCACACAGAGGGAAACATGTTTTTATTCCTGTAGTAGAATGATATGACGTGACATTTTACAGTAAATATGTATATATCTGCAAATATCATGGTAGGTTGGTGGTAATTACCAAGCAACGTATTTGAAATTCTAATTTAATAATACAATTCTGCTATTTTCCAGTAAGCAGTAAATAAATAGCTGATCATTTCTTTAATACATTTCCTGGGAACAACTGGTTTCTGCTTAACTTCTGCTCATCATGCCATCTTAGCTTCTGACTAGTTTCTGTCTAACTTCTGCAGGTCAGTAAATTTAGGTACAATTTTAAACAATTTTTTAGAGTTATACAACATAAATGAATAGTTATTATTATTTGAGACAACACTACATCAACAATGAAATCAATAACAGTAAAAAAGTTAATATTTAGAATAATTTGTGATCTCACTCTGTGTGTGTGTGTGTGTGTGTGTGTGTGTGTGTGTGTGTGTGTGTGTGTGTGTGTGTGACAGAATAAGAGAGAGAGAGATTCTGATTCTTGATTGTTGAATTGTTGAGAGTGTAAATGGTTAAAACATTTACTTCAATTTACAGTAACAACCGACTTGGGGAAGTTAGAGAGAAACTAGTCGGAAATTAAAATGACATGTTCAGCAGAAGTTAAGCAGAAACTAGTTGGAAGTTCCACGGAAATATATTTAAGAAATCAGCAGATATTTATCAACTGCTTGTTGGAAAATAGCAGAATATTATTATTAACAAAATGTTTCAATACATTTTGAGGTAATTATTGTGGTAATTTAGGGCTAGTTTCAAAGACAAACATGGTGCTCGACCTGTGAAATAAAGTATTACAAGGGGCTCCTATGCATTCAGATGTAAAAGTGCAGTGGTAGGGACTGCATGTGTGTGTGTGTGTGAGCCAAAGAGGATGGTGATCCCCCCTTCCTGTCCTCACCTAATATTATCAGGTCACAACTTCCATGGAAAGTCAATGCATCAGTGTGGCCTGGGCTGACTCTCTCTCCTCTACATCCTCTCAGGCAGCATCAACTGATTCACAGGCCTAAACTTAGGTCATTGATATTTTGAAGTATTGAACAATGGGGAGCTTTATTAGGAGAATCAATAGATTGCTGCAGAAAAATCTCATTGTGTGCCCAAAATAGAACACACCCACATACACTGTATGACACAGTGCACATCCTGCAACCCCCCACCCCCATGTGGTCTATCTGTTGTTGTGGGATAAACCTTTGCCAGGGGAGCCATTCTCTCTGCCACTCCTCTCCCATGGTTAAGGTCCACCAGCTGGAGGTATCATCACTCTCAGGGCTGCGCAATGCAGATGTAACGGAGTAAATAGAGGGTTTTTCAAGAGTTACAGGCAGTTCTTTCTCTGCGGGAGCTTTGATTTTAAATGGATGGACACATTTGCAACTGGAACAAACAAAAGAAACTTCTTATGAATCTGAGGCATACAACCAGTAAGGTGTAACAGCAGGTGTAGGTTCAGGTAAAGGTAGAGACCACCAATGTAAGACTTATCAGGTACCATGTGAGTTGGATTGCGACACAACCTGCAGAGAGATTACAACAGGTGAGATGAATCAAGGTTTGAAAGGTGTGTTCGCCTTATCTATGACACGGTAGTGTTCCTGGTGATGTGAGAGCTGCACATCAAACTCCACGGATTCCTCCCACCCACCCGTCCACCCCCACCTCCTCCAAACTTCTACTCTTACCTGCCTACCTGGAGGCAGTATTTCTAAAGCTGCAGCCCAGGTGAGCTCAGCACACAAGGAGCATGGACTCACTGCGCCTGCCACAGGTGAGAACGAGCATGGCTTCTATTGATCTGCATGCTTTACTATTGCTGTCACCTGAAAGCTTTGGGATATACATTTTGAAATAAATTTATGTTAATTATGTTATTATTATTTTTATTATTAATGGGGTTATTGTTAATACCTGAATAATAGACTTACAATTATACACAGTTTTTCGTTTTTACTCCACTGTTCCAACGTTATTGTAAGATTTATTTCATGATTGTCAGTATTTCTGTTATATTTCACTACTAGTATGATAACATAAAAGGTATCTGATGGTTAAACAAAAAACAGAAGCTACCCCGTGCACAGCAGTGCTTCACTCCTGGGTGTAGCCGGTACAGAGCACAGTGGACCAAAAGAAATCAATATTCCAGCACACACCGGGATATGATTGAAACTATTTCATTAAACATCACATTAAAAACAATGAGGAGTCGATTTCACGTTACAGTATGGTTCTTGATGTACAAAGTCATATTTTTAAAGTATATTTGATGAAATACATGAGTTGGCAAGCAGACCCCATGGTCCACAAAGCATGTGTCATCCTGGACTCTAGACTCGTGACAAAATGGATGCAGGCCAATGAAGACTGGTAGAGATCATACATATTGATATAGAATTGTTTAATTGTATGATGACAGAACACATTGAAATTTAGCTCGGAAGCAACCACTGAAACTCACAAATAAAACATAGAATTAATGTAGTGGACATAAGTAAGTATAGAAAACAGGGTTTTGGTAAATTATGAACAAAAGAGAATAATGTGAAATAATATTAGTACATTTTTATGTAAGAGAATGTTATTAGTAGTTAATGAATACATTAAAATAGCAGACTGTGAAGTGTAACACTTTTTAATTATTGATTTAGCTGGTAACTTCCTCTCTGTGTCATACTGTTGTGTGAATGGAATTTTACTGCAGCGAGACCATGTGACGATAAGATCAATACCATGGCATGTGAGGGGCAGTGTGTGTGTCTGTATGTGTGTGTGTGCACGTGTGTCTGTGTGTTTGTGTCTGTTTCTGTGCGTGTCTGTATGTGTGATTTTTCTGAACCTAATGCCCTGATAGCCAACTGATGACTCCCTTTAAAATTAATGACATGATTTGATGCCAACCACCATGACATTGCCTGATTTACACAAACCTCATTTACATTTAAATCATGCATATCGAAAACCTCTCAGTTTTTTTAATTCACTGCGATCCCTTTATAAACACCTCATCCTCAGACCGTTACTTATATACAGTTCCTGGAAAGAATCCTCTGTGACCTTCATATTTTTCATATTCATATCATTTAATATTTTTCATAATAAATATACAGCATTTTGGATTTAAATCCTTTATAATATTTCTGCTTTCTCATTCTTTTCAGCCAATGGCTGATCAAAACAAAAGCAAGGAAGACTCCAATGAGAGACATGGAGATAAAAGCAAAGGTATTTTTTATTTTGTGTGAAGAATTTAGATATCAGTCACATATAAAGTATTTAGCTGTAGAGCTTTTAAAGCACAGTGAATGTATTCATTCTTTTTGTCTGTCTTAGAGGTCATAGCGAGCCCGGCACACTCCACTGTGGCTTTGATTGACGAGGAGCCGGAGGAGGCAGACCCATGGGACCTGCCCGAGCTGAAGGACACAGGGGTCCCATGGTCAGGTGAGGAGTAGTAATGTCCTCATGTAACAAGTACAGTATCGTCTCATCCTTGTATTTTTAAAGGAACATGCAACCTGATTAGATAAACATTGTCAGTGTTTAATACATTTACATGCCTTATGATGGATTACACATAGTGTACTGTAGATATGATAGTGTCCCACATTACATTGTTACATAACCACACATGAGCTGTCAAGTCCACTGTCTTTGTTTCCAAAGGCAGTTAATACTTTACATTATGACCATAGTTGGCTGAACTCCCAAGACATCATTACCTCATTAGACTGACAGTAAATCAAATCAACGTTAATGATCTGATTATTTAGAAAGCATAGAGGTCATAAAAACTAATGGACATGATCCAGACAGTAGCCAGCTGGGACAGTGCCAACACCCACTGTGGACGGGACGTCAACGTTAAAGAGTGACTTCATTCACTGTTGAGTGAAGTCAACAACTTTGAAAGTTTTACTTGTCACTGCATCTCACTGCCAGAGTGAGTCATTTATGTGTGATTTTCTAATGTATATACGTATACCGGCATTTTCTATTGGAATAATCTAGTTTATATTTGTATATTCGCTATCATCTACAAGAGGATTTGATGTAAGCTGGGTGTTTACTTACAGTTTACACTCAACTAAGTTTTGGATCCTACAGTAGAAATGGTTTTGTTCTCATGTTTCCTATGATTTTCAGCTCTGTGGACTGTATCATAAGCCTTTATCACGGCAGATAGTTTGACCTGACATAGCAGAAGCCACAGGTGTTATTAATAATAAACTTAATAAGGGCTGTACTCCATAACCTTTGCCAGTTCCAGGGTGGGGTTCTCTGACATCAACTACTGATATGCTGAAATGGAACAGAGCCGTCGTTTATGGGACTAATTACACCTGTGCTTTTCCTGCTCGGACAAGTGAAAATGTCTTCTGTGAAAAGAAAGTTGGATAAATCTTGAAAAATATTAATAAAATAATCGTTTGTCTTTTTCCTCCTCTGTGTTTAATCCCATTGATTTGTTGTCTTTGTTTCAGCTCTGGACACCAAAGGGAAGGTGTTGAGAGTGGCGGTGGCGGTGGGGAAGCTGGTCCTGCTGCTGGGTTTCCTCTACATGTTCATCTGCTCTCTCGACATCCTCAGTTCAGCTTTCCAGCTCGTTGGAGGTAAATACACTGACATTTGTCTGAAGCCAGTCAGGAGAGAAGACCCTCAAGCCAACACAGTACAAATATGTACCTATGAAATAAAGCCACTGAATGTAATATTACAGCCGGTGAAAAGTGTCCCAATACGTAATGACAGTTTGACAGTGAGGCAGAATGAACAGCATCAGGATCCTGAAACTGAAGCAGCTAAATGGAATTCAGCCATCATTCCTTTTATGATTTACACCTGTGCTTTTTATACTGTGACAAGTCAAAATGTCTTCAGTGAAAACGGCCAATAACATGGTGCTAACATGCAGCTGATTTGTATAGCACAGTGATCCAAAGTGATTTACACTCCATCAAACTATCCAAAATACTGTTTTGAAGGGATGAAAAGCTTTATTTTTAAAATATACATCTTCCTGCGTTCCTCTCGTCCAGGTAAAGCTGCAGGTGACATCTTCCAGGACAACTCAGTTTTGTCCAACCCTCTGGCTGGTCTGGTCATCGGTGTTCTGGTCACCCTGCTGGTCCAGAGCTCGTCTACCTCCTCCTCCATTGTTGTCAGCATGGTCTCCTCTGGACGTGAGTACAAGCATCCACACTACACGCGCACACACACACACACACACACACACACACACACACACACACACACACACACACACACACACACACACACACACACACACACACACACACACAAATCCATGGAAACATTTTGTTTGCATGACTGGTGATGATGTTGGATATCTGGAGGAGAAAGAGGACTGATGATGAAGGAGACTTATGTGCTTTGGCAGTGCTATCGGTGCAGCTGGCTGTTCCCATCATCATGGGAACCAACATCGGCACCTCCGTCACCAACACACTTGTAGCCATGACGCAGGTTGGTCAACGCAGCACCTTTCGCAGGTAATAATTTTTTGTATTTAATGGATAACCTCAATTAAATCCACTTCTCTGTAGTTCGGAAAGCTAACAAAATGGGTTTTTTTTCTTGGACACAAGGAGGTGGTTGTCGTACTACTTTTGTCCACAGGGGCCGGCAGAATCAACACAAAAAGAAGTGCCTTGTGGCTGCTTTAATCTACAAAACCAAATTTTCACCTTTATGTAAAATCCACAACAATTCCATCTTTAATATCTAATTTATGATCTCCAGGTTTATCTGAAAGTAGTTCAATACTGTACAAGTTAATAATTTGACTTACCTACTAAATTACTAGATGACTTTTCCCTGGACAACATTAATATGTTTCCTCCTTTCACAACATCTGCAGGGCTTTTGCAGGAGCTACAGTGCACGACTTCTTCAACTGGCTCTCTGTTCTGGTGCTGCTGCCTCTGGAGGTTGCCACTGGCTATTTGTACATAGTCACCAAGCTCATCATCGACTCCTTCAATATTGAGAGTGGAGAGGCCCCAGACCTGTTAAATGTGATCACTGATCCCCTCACTGATTCAATTGTACAGGTAATACTACATTTCTGGTGATGTTGTTGTGTTATTGTTGTGATCTGAAGAAATACTTTGTTATTAGGACATTAAAGCTACCATGTGGAGTTTTTGACCACTAATACTGCTATGGAGCAATGTACTATTTTGACTGTATTTTGTACACACAGAATGACTAACTGTACTTAAGTATGATTTTGAGGTATTTATACTTTACTTAAGTATCTCCCTTTTCTTCTGCTTTATATTTCCACTCCACTACATTAATGTGATACATTTAATTAGATACTTTGAAGATTATATGCTGCATCAGAGCCAAAGCTGCACATTTTTATTTTTATTTTAAAAATATACCAACATCCTGCCCGCTTTCACACGATTCCACCAATGTGCCAACAACGGCAGGAAGGAAGAACACACTGCTAGAATTTAAACGCAGATTTAAGGTATTTAGAAATCAGCTTTGGAAATGTTTTTGAAGGAAGGAAATGAACTCAACATGTTTCTTAGACCTGAACGATTAACACAATGTCTTCTGGTAACACACGGTACCTTTAAAATCATTAGATGTGATTTGTTGCAAATACCAGACTTTTTCTCAACAGCATTATAATTACCTCCACCAAGGAGGTTATGTTTTCGCCCGTGTCTGTCTGTTGGTTGGTTGGTTTGTTTGCAGGATTACACAAAAACTACTGAATGGATTTCCATGAAAATTGGATGGAGGATGGGTTTATGCTCAGAGTAGACCTCATTATTTTTTTAGTTTAGATTAGCCTTAAGTGAATAAAAGTGGACTGTTGTGCCTTGGCGGAGGTATGCACTCTACTGAGTGCCATTCTAGTTTTGATGTTTAGTATCCAGGGTGAATTACAATAAGTGGCCTCAGGTAAATCTTTCACAACAAATTATATTATTTGTGAGCTTTTGCAAAAGATCTGAATAAACTACAAAATTAACATAATGTAGAAGAACTGCTTCATGCAACACTGTGTTTATTGCATATCATCTGTAAAGACAATAGGTAACCACATAATGTCGAAAGTTAACTGATTGTATAACTGTTATGTCCTTGAGCTGAGACAGATAGCGAACATACTTTAACAGTAGTGGGGTTGGCCACTTGTTAATGTTATCTATATGACTCAATGCTGAATTTCCACAGGAGCTTCGTCTATTTTTTTAAAATAAATATAAATTGGTAGAAATGTGACACAAGAATCCATGAAGCAGTATTGGACATATTTTTCATCAAGGTCGTGGATTTCTACATGTTCTCTCTCTTTCCCCTCCGATTTAGTTGGATCAGTCTGTCATTAGTGGGATTGCCACCGGAGACCCAGAGGCGAGGAATAAGAGTCTCGTCAGGAGATGGTGCCAAACTTTCACCAACACAGTAAGGCCAAAGCAGTTCAGCTACCTACTCAAATACTCATAAACATCCAATATTTAAATCTTGATTGTCAAACTGCCGTTTTGTTTCAGACCCTAAGGAATGTCACAGTTCCTGGTCCAGAGAACTGCACATCTGTGTCTCTCTGCTGGGTCGATGGCAACATCACCACCACACTGAAGAACATTTCTGAAACGTTCAATGTCAAGAAATGTAAGACCAGCATTCACAGAATTGATATTATTTTTTTCCAACATGAATTGCAAAAAAATGTCATCTGTACGTTAAGTCAATGTCCAATAATCTTATCACGATATGTGCGGCTTTGTTTAGTGTAGTAGTAGTAATAGCAGTAGCGATGAACTTATCAGCTTTAACATGCAGTTACGGTAACATCATCCTTGCCTTGATTGAGCCATTTAGTCTTTTTTAGTTCAACGTTTTGGGTTTCATAGGTAGAGAAAGTGTTGACCCCATTTTCGACAGCAGTTTCCGGCAAAAACATGTGGATGATCTAGAACACCAACCATAACTTTATTCAGTAATACTCTAAATAAGTGTTTTTCAGGTTTCTTGTGGTGTTCTTCTCTCCTGAGTGATCAGAAAAAAAATGTTATTGCAGCTATAAAACAAGGATAAAAGTAATCCTCTGCTTGATCCATAGTGTGTCCTCTCTAGGAAAACCATGTACATGTTTCCATGTGTCCTCAGGTAAGCATCTCTTTGTGAATGTGAACCTGCCTGACCTGGCAGTGGGTCTGATCCTGCTGGCTCTTTCTCTGTTGGTGCTCTGCTCCTGCCTCATCCTCATCGTCAAGCTGCTCAACTCCATGCTGAAGGGACAGGTGGCTGGTGTCATCAAGAAGATTCTCAACACCGGTGAACAACACTTGACACTGTATATATGTCACGTGCAATAAATGTACATGTGATTACATTGTTAGTAAAACGTGGATATTGTGTGTTTGTTTGTGTTTGCAGATTTCCCATTCCCATTTGGTTGGGTCACAGGTTACATTGCCATTTTAGTCGGAGCTGGAATGACCTTCATTGTGCAGAGCAGCTCAGTTTTCACTTCTGCCATTACTCCACTTGTTGGTGAGGACATCTATCCATCCATCCATCCCTTTTGCACTTGAAATTCCCATAAAAAGACAATCTGGTTCTGTTTTTATTACCTTGGATTGAATGCTGTGGAGAGTGATTTACTGTTTTTTTAAGCAGTGCTGCATTTCTTTAAATAGGTATTGGCGTCATCAGCATAGAGAGAGCCTACCCATTGTCTCTAGGTTCAAATATTGGCACAACCACCACAGCCATCCTGGCAGCTATGGCTAGTCCAGGAGACACCCTGGCTAATGCTCTACAGGTCAGTTTTCACACACAAAAACACACATATAGAATTAACAGATTGACCCTTTAATAGGTTTTATATTATTTTTTGTTGAATTGGGTGGAGGGAAGTAGGGGAAGCCAGTTTTTTAAGTCCTATTTTATATTTGTGTAAATATCATTCTAATAATATATTTGTTTTTAATCCAGAAGGTATCTATTGCAACTTTAAATTCTCAGCTTGACAGGATAATTGAGTGCTTCAAATTTTCTTCATATTTTCGATCGGTTTCCTGAAAACAGCTAGCTATTTTGGGATGCAGTATAGGGAAAACAGAAATTAGAAAGTTAATATGATGTTTTATTTGAAACTTTTGGACTCTTGGACAAGATTTACATTTGAATACATGCTAAGCTGGCCTGATTTTCACTGAGAATTAAACATCTGATATTGTAAAAAGTGAGATTTCGATGTGTTTTTTATTAGAAAGCAGGTCTAGTTGCTGTATAAATACTGTGAAAGTATTAAATCGCTTAATCCACAGAGAAACGCATATAGCACACATTCAGAAACTGTGCCTTTAGATGAGCCATCAGGACTTCCATAAGGTTTAGATGTACAGTCACTGTCCTCAGCCACACCTCCAGCAAGGCCATGGTTGTAAAAACAACAGCAGTGCTGGGTCAGAAACAATGGTTGGTGCCTGCTCAGGCCTGTGAAAGCTGTCCAATCAGAACAGACTGGGCTTTTCAGGAGAAGGTCCTTAAAGAGATAGGTACTAAAACAGAGTCTTCAGACAGAGGGTGAATAGAGGTGCTGCAGCAATGGACTGTATGAGAAAAATGTTTTTTGAACATTAAAGCATGTAAACATTTTCACCAAAAATCAAAGTATGAACCTGAAAATGATCATGATATGGAATCTTTAATCAGAATAAATTGTTGGAAGGACATCAGTGAAATGCTACTTTATCTTTAATTATTCAGTACCAAATATAGCAAACAAAGTAAGTAGTTATATGGGGAAACTGTTAGGAAGTTATAGACCTGTACAGCATAAAATTAACAAAATAATTGTTAGTATGAATATTTTAGCATGTAATGGTATGTAATAGAGCTCAAACGTTTTATTTTATGAGGAGAAAAATAATAACTGAAGCATATCAGTAAAGTTTGTTGTTTGTTGATGATTGCTCCAGATTGCCCTCGTGCACTTCCTGTTCAACATCACTGGAATCCTTCTGTGGTATCCTATCCCCTTCATGCGCATCCCTATCCGGCTGGCTAAAGGCCTGGGCAACATCACCGCATCCTACCGCTGGTTTGCTGCTGTCTACATCATCACCTGCTTCTTTGTCCTACCACTCTTCATCTTCAGCCTGTCTCTGGCTGGCTGGCAGGTCCTGGTAGGCGTGGGTGCACCTCTGATCCTCATGCTGATCATCATCATCGTGATCAATGTCCTGCAGAAACGGAAACCTGGGTGTCTGCCTGCAGCGCTGCGATCCTGGGACTTCCTGCCTCTCTGGGCCCACTCCCTGGCTCCCTGGGACAAAGTGGTTGGTGCGTGTACGACCAAATGTTGCTGCTGCTGTAAATGCTGCCAGATTGCTGTTGACGACCAGGAACACACAGAGAGAGAATCTGTGGAAAATAACAAGAAACCACATGTAGAGGTGTACGATAACCCTGCAATGAGTGCAGACAAGGAAGTGGAGAATGAGATAAAGATAGAGCTAGAGATTCTGAAAATTACTCGGCTCTGAGATGTTATATATAAATGTGTGACCATGTGTGTGATAGAAAGAAGTGTATTGGTCATGGCACAAGGACCAAATGCATTTGGGGAATTTCCATAATATTTTTGTTTATATTTAGTAGATTTAGTGTAAGAAATGGTTATTTAAAAAATTCCAACTCTCAGCGTATCATTAACATAATAACACATTCAGTAAAATGTTGGTCTTTCAGCTTTATGGTGCTAACAAGTTGCCTTTAAAGGATAATACTGGCAGTAGTCTTTGTTTTGTTATTGTCGATGTATCCTGTGGAAAAAACAAAATCAACACACCGTCAGTGGATCTCTCAACAATTTTTGACTTTTCATACCCTGCCTGTGGCTTTCAGAACTGCTTATTCCATGAATTTCTATTTATTGTTCAATACAAAGAGTTGATAATATATGATATATATTAGCTAAATAGCTCTACTGTGACAATAGGTAATCCTTACACAAGATATATTTTGTTAAGCACAACCAATATGTTAATGAATTGTGATATAGATTTTTGATGACATTGCCCAGAACCACTTAGTAGCAAATGTTAGCATGCCATCATCACAAACCAAGATAGTGAAGATGGCATGTCAATGATGTTTGCATTGTCATTAAGAGCATGTTAGCATGTTAACATTAGCATTTATCTCAAGGCAACACTGTGTGTCACCAAGCTGCTAGCATGGCTGTAGATTCTTAGCATAGCAGGGTTAGCTCCAAGTTTGCAGGTCTATCACTTAAAAAAACTAAACACAGGGCTAAAATGTGCCAGTGTAAAAGAAAACATAGTAGTTGTGTGCCATTCTAGACTGTTAACATCAGTCATGCGTGCCAGCAGATATTTAGCCTAGCCCAGGGCTAGTTACCCAAGGCTCAACTCTTAGCTTTAATCCCCATAAGAGATAAGAATATTTAGTGTGAAAAGCACTGAGCGGGTCCAGCAAGCTCCAAGCTAAAGTTGGGGGTCGGTCCCTTTGGCTGTGGCAGGATTATGCCACACTAAAAGCGCTCTCAGTCTGGGGCTAAGAGGGATCTATTACCCCTTTTCCACTGGTCAAAAATCCCGGGTCAAATGACTCTGCAGTAGACCCCGATTTTTTTCACCTCACCTCAGCTCGGCTCAGCTTTGATCTAAACATAAGACCCGGATGAACACACAAAATTTCATTGGCGAAGTGATGAGGAGTTATCAACATCCAGTGGTGTTGTGTAAATAAGGAAGGAATTTGGGAATGGAGTCAATAGGCGATTTTTAGCTGGTTGACCCGCGTTTAAAAAACCTGTGTAGATCCGGTATAAGAATGCTTTAACCCTGGGCTAAGTGTGGTGTGGAAAGCCATTTTGTCTGTTTCACAGAGGAAAAATCTTTGGTTACACGCTTGTTGGTTGGCTCTATTAATTGTTAGGCTTGGTCTTTTAATGGGAATTGTGGATAATGAGAAAAATACAGAATATCACCAGATTTATCCTATGATGTTTGACTTTAGCTCTGATAGGTTGAAAACTGCCACTTAGGTGGCACAAAGGGATGAATCGCAATGGTCCAAAATGTTGTTATTGGATGTAATTTTATTGATTACCTGAACAAATTAGACATCTATAACCAACAGGTTATATAGGTATTAAACTGTGAAGACTTCTGAATATACCATGGCTTCTGTGCACTATAAGTGTCACTCAAGATAAGATCCGCACAAAACCTCCTCGACAGAAAAAATGCTCATCATGTTTTTCAATCAAATTTCATCTTTTTTTTTTTTTTAACAGATTAAGATTCTTTGTTTTTTTTAAAAAAACTGTGTATAAAAGACACAATGAAATCCTCAACACATCGTTTTAAGGTGTAAAAATGATTTTGTAATTCAGAGGGTAATTGTATTCAAGGAATATGTAGATGGAAATTAGATGAATGTACATCTGACTTTATATTTTTAAACTTTTAATTCTCAATGTTGAGTTGTATACTTTTTCTCAATAATACCTATTTGAATATTTAAAAAGAAAAGATTAAAAATTATAACTTTATGAAACATTTGCTTCACTTTTTTCCACTCACCTGGGAGGAACCACCAGAGTCATCGATTCAAATGTTCCCACATTAGCAAATTGTTTTACTGACCCTGTATTATGATAGCAGAGTATTTATTGCACCCTCAGTGTTATCTGAAGATTATTCTGAGTAAAGGAGGACATGACACAAGATAAAAAACAGTGTAGAGTTCAGAGTGACAAACATGTTCTGTATCTCAAAGTACCATAAACATTATCAACATACCTATTAATGGCATTTATATTAATCTTTTCTAATTGATGTCATTGAGGTTGTTCGCTGATCCCTGTTAATGATTCTGTTAATTAGATAGATTTTTTATTTTTATTTTTCAGTGTCTAGGGCAACACAGTCAGTGTCCAGGACACTGTCGTGATGATTGTTATACTGTCACATGTCAGTAAACCATGTGCAAAGTACAGGAGATGGATTATCAATATGTCAATATTGAGGGGAACAGCTGTGCCAAAGCTCACCAACAACCACGAGACACTTTCCACATGGTCAGCGGACGCTCACTCAAAATAACTTTTACTCAAGTACTGTACTCGAGTACATTTCTCAGGTACTTCTAAAATTGTGTATTTCTACTCCACTACATTTCATAAGGAAATACTGTAATTTGTACTACATTTTTTAACAGCTATAGTTACTGTACTTGGTGGGGCCCTTGTTCCAGATGTTTTTTAATTGTTATCAGTTCCCCCTCTCAACTTCTCACGTGGTTTCATTAAATAACTGTTCAAGGCCCGAAGAGGTAAAAAGTATACAATAATTCACAAAAAGCAAATATTAATAAATGGCCAAAAATGAAAACTCATGTGTTGCAGAACTTTTTTCTTCTTCCTGCTCCCATTCATCAAATCTCTTTAGAGGAGGCCCAAACCCTTGGTTGGTGTTTCAGAGTAAAGTGTAGACCAGTTGGAGTATAATCACCAATGTATAGGTAACAAATCCTTCCAATATACCATATTAATCCGCTCATGGAATTTGAAGCATGAGGCTATGACATGTCTGTGTTTGCAGCTTTTGAAAACTAAACTACTGCAGCTTTACTTCATCGGACATTCATCAATATAAAGAATGAGAAATTGTGGCATTTTAGAAAAAAAGTCATATATGCTCACGTCCAACATATCTCCCCTTTTGTTTGCAACCTCGAGTAGCTTTTATGTTGTAGAAATATTCTTTATGGTGATTACATGAGTGAATTATCACATGTTTATTATGGCAACACGTTTGCAACCAGTGACAATTCTATAGATTACTTCTGCATCATTTTAAACATATACTGTATCTCCAGAATTCAGCTTAACATATTTGGTGTCTTTGGAAATCAAATGAGCTCTATAGGTGTGGCTGCACTGCACAACTTTCCCCGCAGTGTGCTGTTGTCA
Organism: Pagrus major; assembly: GCF_040436345.1. Taxonomy (NCBI): domain Eukaryota; kingdom Metazoa; phylum Chordata; class Actinopteri; order Spariformes; family Sparidae; genus Pagrus; species Pagrus major. Next base: position 19,477,121 of record NC_133215.1, read on the forward strand.
TGAGTTCAAACTGACCTACAGCCATTATATACATCCATATGACAATGATATCAGCCCATCAGAGAATAAGGTTGTGTATTTTTTCCAGTCTCAACTCCTGGCAGTGAATCCCAGGTCGTGGTCTTCTCAGAGTCTCAAACAAGCTTTTACCGAATACCAAGAACATTTGGTCAAATAGTCTCCCTGGTTCAGAGTGCTGAGGTGTTTTCATGTATTCCTATTAAATACAAAGTTATGTCCTGACTTGTGGAAATTAGAACATCTGCTCAAATCTGCTTGACTGACAAACACTGTCATCTAGTGGCAAAAATGAGACAAGCCATAGTACCGGGGAGTCAAAGCCATGTGAGGAACACTAAAAGCTGAAAGGAGAGCTAGAGCCTGCTGGTGCTGATGCTGTTTGTATTGTTTATGATAATGTGTGAAGTTTACTCTCGCCGCTCTCATTCTGTGGTTTTGAACTGCAGAAGGTGGCTGTTTTCTACCTTCCCTGGCAGACAAAGTGACCAGCTTATGAACATAGTGGAGCATTTTGCAGCTAAAGAGCTAGCCCCAGTTTGGCCTCTCTTCTATTAGCATATATTCTGGTAGCCATCGGTTTCTCCAAAGAATTATTAACCAGTGATGATCTAAAAACCCAGAGTTGTTTAAAAGACACTGCTGTCCTGCAGGTATTCCCAGAATCCCCGAAGACTTTTCTAAACCATCTGGATGAAAAAGATATTCTGTCTGCTAAATGATGAAAAATATTTGCCTCTCTTGTCGAATCAAAAAAAAAGATGGCTGTCTGTTGGCTACCTGGATTGGAAATAGAGTCAAGACTTTGGAAACATTGTGCAAGAGATAGAATATTTTTCTTCCATGTGTTTAGAAGACCTCTAAAAAGCCAGATATGTTACATTTGGCTAAAATTGGTGAGGACCCAAATGTAAAAACACCAAGTAGGAAAGCAGGATTGGGAACAAAAACAAGCTGTTAATGAAAAGGCGAAAATCCAAAAAGTAAAATCCAACGAACCAAGAAGTGTAAATACCAACAAAACACAGACCAAAAGCAAAGTTTAAACCAGTAAAAACACGAGGGACAAAAAAACAGAAACATTCCACAGGGAGACACTGGAAGACTCAGGAACCGGCTCAGGTGGATAACACAGGTGGAAAAACAGAGGACGAACTAAGAATCACAAACAGAAACATGACAAGATATTTAGGTCGGTAATTAGTGAAGAGCTAAACAGAGAAAAAGGAGAGTTAATATTGGACTCAGATTCATCAGGTAGTTAGAGATACTACTCCAATTGAATGTTAAAGCTGCTTAATATCTTGATATCCACTTTTTACAAGTACAAATACCGTCCGAGTATAATGTGTCAATATCCATATTCACGATGAAGGAAAATCCTTTGACAACTGAAGTTTATTCAGTCAAGTTTACATAAAAAACTTGTTCTGTAAAGTATATAGTTATATATATATATATATATAGTTCCCTCACTCTATGATCAAAAACATTGATCTGAAGCTCAATAATGAAGCTGTTCTATACATACTTTTCTTATAGAGGGTAACTCCACCAATTCTACGCATAAAGGTGTGTTTACAGGTCTTGGGGAGTACTACTGCATTGTGGGTAATGTAGGCAGCAGGAAGAAGAATGCATGGAATGAAAAAGTTGATATCTCTGGTTCTACTGTAACGATGTTTTTCATATGTTTTTAAACTGTCCATGAGTCCAGCAGTGTTACAGGAATACAATGCTCCACCAGTGGACTGCTTTTCAAAACCTGGTCCCTACATTACCCACAATGCAACCGAGCCAGAGGGAGGCACCGGAGGCAGTTTATCAGATAACAAACATGCAGCTTCTTCTGGAGCCACAAAATTCACAACTACTTTTTCTTATTATGCAGTAGTATTCCCCAAGACCTGTAAACACACAACATTGGTGGAGTTACCCTTTAACAACTTCCAGTTAGTATGACCCACTTCTGGTTAGAGCCCTGCCCTTTCCAAGTATGGCTACTGATACAGATAATATAGTTGGTTGAACAGATACAGATAATGGTGTCCTGTTCACCACATCTGTTACAGCCTAGTGTTGTAAGATAACAGCATGTCATTGTTGTTTGCAGCTTGTTTCCACTGCCCCCAAATGGCCAAAAAACAAATGACACCATCAAAGCATAATTAATAATTGAGGACAAAACAACAGTTCGACAGAACAAAATAATTTATTATTTTCAAACCCAGAGGCAATGTGTGGTTACAGTCATTACAGATAACTGATGTGCATTTAACACACACTGTACACTACCAGTAACAATACACTACTTCTACAACTACAGTACCTCTAAGAAGTCTACTCCATCCACTACTTATTATTTGTACTACTTCCAGTTAAAGTAAGACTAAAGCATGATATACAAACATCAATACATTAACATACAATACATCTGCACAGTAGCACCATTCATCGCATTACACTATAGACATCAAGAATAATTTAATCTTGTGTTGGCTACTACACACTTCACAGGCTTGCGTTTCCATGTGCCTCTCTCTGAAAGCCTGGAGGAGGCCTTTTCATACAGGACCACTAAAGCTGGTCACTTGTGCAAGGATTTGTGCCTAAAAAGAAAAAAGAAAAAAAATCTCCATCGAGCATCATAACATGGGCCAATTATTTTTTAGATGGTTTGCTCCTTCAGATCGATTCAGGGGAGTTATTGTGCCGTTCTATTACAAAATGACAAACAGAAGAAACAGAAAACAGTCCCCATGTGGATGACAGCTGAGCCTTTAACTTAGAAGGGGACGGGTCCATAGTAGGCGACGTATGCGGCGACGATTCCTGCAGTTTCGGCAAACTCGTCACAGGCGACGTTCAGCTCACACACCTCTCTCAGGCTGGATGGTAGAGGAGAGAAAAGGAGTTAAAGGGGTCAGGGTTGACATTTCAATAGCTAATAAAGTGCACCCAATGAGTCAGTTTTATCCAATTCGAGTAAATAACTGTACCTTTCCAGTTGCAGAGGGGTGAGGTCTCCTCCTGGAGCGGCTCTTCTTCTCCTCAGGAGGACAGAAGCCAGGTCTCTCTTCACAACCACCTTAGCCGCTGCAGGGACAAACATCACAAACTCAGACTTTCTTGCTTTACAGTAAAACAAAAACTTTAAACAATTCTAAAACCATGCAGAGATTCTTTCTCAAAACAAAAATGTTGCATACCCTCAGCTTCGGCTGACTCTGATGAAGACGAGGAGGATGAAGAGGAAGAAGAAGAAGAAGAGGGAGAATCAGAGGCAGAAGAGTCGGCAGAGTTGGACTCAGAGGAGGAGGACTCAGAAGAGGAGGATGAGGAAGAGGAGGATGAGGAAGAGGAGGATGAGGATTCAGTGGATTCAGAGGATTCAGAAGATTCAGAGGATTCAGAAGATTCAGAGGAGGAGGAGGAGGATGAGGAAGAGGAGGAGGAAGAGGAGGAGGATGAATCTGAGCTGGAGTTGGAATCAGATGCTGAGGAGTCCGAGGAAGAGTTGGAGTCAGATGCAGAGGACGAATTGGACTCAGAGGACTCGGATGACTCGGATGACTCGGATGAGGAGGAGGATGAGGAGGATGAATCGGCAGCGGCTGGGTCAGCGGGAGCAGCATCAGCAGTTGTGTCGGCAGCAGCGTCGGCAGCAGTGTCCACGACAACCTCTGGTTCAACAGCTGAGGATCACAGAACATAACACTTTCATTAACATCCTGCAGCATGGAGGGAAATACTGGGGATCACAGCAATATTGAGTTGAGTTTGTCCTTACCTCCCATGGACCAGCATACTGAGAGTAGAGCACAGATGGAGAGGAGCGCCAGAGTCTTCATGATGGCTTGTTGTTGGTGTCTCGCTGCACACTTTCTTGCTTTGTTGCTCCTCTTAGCTTTGCTTCGAAGGCTTGTTCTGATTCTTTGCCCTGACTCGAGGTCAATTTATACTGTAGTCCAGCTCCTCTGTCAGACCAGACCCACACCATGAGATAACCCTCTGATTGGCTGGGGAATCAAATGTCAACATTTCCGCTTCCACTTGTCATGAAAACTCCCATAAACACCCACGCAGCCCTGGCACCGAGTCAAAAAACTCATTCACCCGCGCAAAAAACCAACATTGCTGGCGTTCAACTGTACTTACAGTGCAGTGCATGCGCTGTATGTAAACCTATACGTATGTAAGCCTTAAGTTCACTTTAAAGCCAGTCCAAAACAAACAGAGTTACATGAGGAAGGTGTAATTGTACACTTCAGGGGATTCCCCTTCTCTGTGAATCACATTCATACACAAACATACACACTCAGATAATTCACATTTAATTTCAAAGCACGGAAAAATGTCAAATTGAATAACTGAACTGACATTTTAGAAGAGCCTCTCTTTCTCTCTGGCCTTTGAGAAAACTGAACAGTATTTTTCTCATATTATCTCTCAAAAAAATGCCACCATTTCCCTGTCAGTCATTTTCTGAGGTCAAACCGCATCACTTTTATACCCCATCCTCTTCAGGTTCCTCTCAATCCTCACCCCTCATCACTGGAGTATAAATAATACAACAAAACGCCCCAAAATCCAAACAAGTGGTGTTGCTGATCCCTATAAAATATCCTTAAAATGTGATTGGATTTTAATCAGGGAGACCCACTGCAGGGTTGCCTCTATAACATCAGGGTTGCCAGTTCTGCCATTGCTGTTATGTTGCTATACTCTTTGCCCCAGATGTGATCTCCCACCCCCACAAACCTCAAACCATAGCCTGAGCCGACCACAGGCTACTAATCGGGTGACACGGAACAGCAGTGAGCCTCATTATGCGACAGAGCTTAATTAGAGTGTTGCAGAGTCCCGCCAGAACCGCAGTCAGTCACTATTTAAAGATCCAGCTCGGTCCAGCTCCTGGCCCGATCCAGGCACGGCCACGGCTTACCAACGCCAACCAGCGGCCCGATGCACGGCTTCGCTTTTTCTATTTCAACATATATACAAGTAAATATAGGCAGCCCCCATGTGGTTGATGCACAGCGTTATGCATGCGGGTTTGGATGCAGCTCTCTGTTTGTGCGATACAGATGAAGTGTGGCTTCAGCTGTGGTTTATGATAAAAAGGGTATTTGGAGACTTGACAACATATTGCAACTTCTAGACATCTAGTTAGTCCAGTGGTTTAGATAACCAAACGTTTATGCACACGTATCACTTCATGTATATATATCTCAGAGGGCCTCCAAACAGCTTCATCTGTCATGTACTAGAGAGCTGAGTGCTGCTGCAGGGTGACCTTGGTGTCCTTCGTGTTTCAGAGCTGAGCGTTATTCCTGGTGTCAGGGATTTGTCTTGGAACGCGTGCCATGTAATTTCAATGTCTGGTCTCAGCGTCCATTTTTGTGGATGCATTTCAGTGCGTGGGGGACACAGTTGGAGAAAACAATTGCCACAACATCCCTAAATGGGCAGAAAGTATAACGTCTAGAAAGAATTTGGATCGGTTTCGTTTTTTTGTTGTTGGGTCTTCACTCTGAAATCACTGTTTTTTACTGTTGTTTTGGCTTTAGACATTTCTTGTCTGTGAGACTGGAAAACTTATATGCACAGGTGTGCACACACCGTATGATGGAGACTATCCTGAGTATGATCTTGGCAGTCAGTCTTCTTCTACATTAGGTGATCAGTTCTCCTCACAGGTCAAATATGATACTGTGCTTAAAGACGAGGTCCTGAATTGATATCAATTGTTTTGTGCCAGTTTTCTTATTGATTTTCAAATTTCTTTACATGTTTTTAAAGCACTTCCCCTGAGGCTTGTCCTCTGGCACGAGTCCTTTAGTTGTTCCAAAGTGCAGGAAAGAAACATTTGGTGCAGAGGCAGCTTTTTGGTTAATGTTTTCAAACTCTAAACCTACCTGTTTAATCTGGCCTTTGATAGAATGTTGTATGGCCCTTGTTTACATTTTAGTTGATTTAAAAAAAAAAGTTTTTTAAACGTTTTATGGCCTTTTTTCTATCTAATTTGATGACATGTTTTATCTATTCGACAGGTTTTCTACTTACTTGTTTGTCATTTCTGTTTTTCATGTACATTAGGGCCACAAAAGTCTCAAACGTTCCACATACTGACTCTGGAAGCTTATCATGTCAGGTTTCAACTCTTTCCACAGATTTTCATAAATGGGTGGATGGATGGCTGGATAATACCACATATCACAAATGTATATATTTACAACAGGACGAATGGTTTTATGTAAGACTCAACAGAATAATTTAATTTCTTTTACAGTTGTATCGCATATCTCTTCCCATCCTTTAAGAACATTTAAAGGAATCTGCACAGGGAAATACAACATATTAGTATAAACAATTTCTTTTTTAGGAAATAACTTTGAGATGACCCTGGACCTCAGACCTAATTGATCAGGGCTCCAACAACAAGTCTGTATTAAGGCTTTTAAACAAACAAATCCCTTTACCAATAACTCTAACTCAACATTCACACACCACTAAGATATCTAACTGATAAATAAGTGTTGACAGAAGCGGTCATCAGCTCTGTGCCCTACACTGCACAGTCTAAATCAGGGGTGCCCAAACTTTTCCTCTTGACGGCCAACCTGAAACTTAATGATGTCCAAAAGGCCAAAAGCAAAGTGTATTGTATTGTACTGTATTTCATTCAGGACCCCAAGTTCCCTTGATGGACCTCCATCCTGTGCAAACTATCACTCTACCTGCTGTGCTCAAATTAAAACATAATTTTGAATAGGGATCCTACATATTTAAAGAACATTTTACATTGCAAAAAATAAAAATGAAGCATGAATTGCTACAGTATTTATAGTATTTTTAAATTTTTTCTCTAGAAACACTTGTGGTCTCTGTATAACTGGGTTGTTTTAAATGCAATATGCAATGTCAAAGGATCTAAATTGTAAATTACCTTCTTTTGTCCCTGCCAGCTTTGTTCCAGTTGCATGATACTCATGCAGCACATCATTGTAACAAACAACCTTTAAATGACCAGTTACAGGCGTGCACTTAGACTTTTCTATTTAAACCATTACCTCAGTGAGGGTGTGGATGCTCGTGACTTAGAGAGAACATTGTAGGTGAGCACATGTGTAACCTCAGCAAGGTGTCAGGGACTTATGGGAAACATGCTGCAATACAACGAGTGGTTGATTTAAAAAGTGAGCTTTTTTTTAAGGTAAGTAAATAAAAGTACATCTAATGTCAAGTAGGAGATATGAATGAATGATTCTTCATGTATGTACATATAACAGAAAAGACATGTTGAGGGACATTGGGCTTTAAATTGAATATTTTTCTAAAATAATGATCTGCTGTACAAATACTGTAAACCCCCTGGAGGAGAGATCTACTGTGTGCTACTTTGCTCAGTGACTTATAGCAGGCAGAGCAAAAACTTCTCCATGTGAGCCATGTGTTGTTGGTTCTCTGAAGATGTGCTCCTGCACCACCAGAAACTTTTTCCTTTAGTCATAACTCATTTATAACAGTGATAATACAGAGCAACTATGTATTACTACCTAATGAACTATATAATGTATTTAAATTTTGAGTCAAATGCATCAGGATGAACTCATGGGAGGATTAACAGACAGTGTCATGTGACATTTAAAAAAGTTTATGTGTTTTGAATAGCTGGTTAGGGACTTGACTAGAGACAAGGCCTTCAGTATGCTTGTTGCTCACTTATTAGAGACTCGTCTTGTTCAGAGACCAGTCTTGAAAGGAGATTTATGAGATTTCCTTGCGTCTGTAGGAGCCAAGTTACTGCTCAGTTTAGACCAACAGCACCGTGAGATCTCCAGGGTTTACTGGTGTTTTGGAGAACAGAGAGGATTGTGTTTAATTTGAGCGATGAAGGAGGAGTGTTACATCACATGTGACATGAGAAAGCACCAAGGCTTGTTTTCTCACCAGTGATAGTAGAAGTCCTTTATTCAAAAGTAAATACTCTTTCTAGAGTAAGATGGTTCCTGTCAGTGTTACTATATGATGATTCTGGACTGATATCTAAGTCTATGCTACATTTTATTGTTGTAGAGTTCATTTAACTACTTTATATACTGTTGGGTAGTTTACCTACAGACAGGCATCATATTCTATAAAATCATCAGATGTTTGAAGCATCTCTGCCTATTTTCTTGCACCCACAATCCAAACGAGAGGGCTGTGGTGCACTGGTGGACAAGTGGGGGTTGAAGGGAAGGTTGGTGCCCCCATGTTTGAAAAAACACTGTGAAAGTGCCCTCTTGGATGCCCCTTTGGTAGATAAAACATGATAAAGTGTCCTCTGGGTGCCCCTTTGGTAGATAAAACATGATAAAGTGCCCTCTGGGTGCCCTTCCATTGCCCTTTCTACACCTGGACAGCTGGTGCCCTTTTTTATTTTTTCACCCCTGCCCCCTGATTATTGATATAATCACAGGGCAGCATGAACACAAAAATGATCATACATTTCTTGTTTTTGATCATAAACCTTAATGTTTAGTTTGCTGGAAATAGCATTGAATAGAGATTGAGGCTGCAGATATGACTTAAAAGCTGTTGTTATTAAATATGATTTATTTGTTAAAATTACAAAAACAATATACTAATTAACAACACAAATGAACAATATGTCTGATTTCTTTTAATTATCAGTCATCAGTGTCTTTATTCACAATAGATACTGACACTCAGAAAATGATTCAAACTCTTGTTGTTATCTCACACTTTACCTTTTGATTTGGTCGTCTCCCCACAGCCCACAGACCCCCCTCAGTGCTTTATGTAACACTGTCTCTCTCGACTGCAGCCGTAAACAAACTCAGATGGCAGGCAACACACACTGTATATTTCCATCTGGTCTCTGAGAAACGTCCACCTGCCAGGCTATCCCAATTCCGCCGGATGCATCCGCTTGGCAACGCAGCACCACTAATTATACTGATCCCAGTCTGGCCCTTGAAATTCCCTTCTAGCTTGAGAGAATATTTTTGGGACAGGCCCAAACTTTTTCACTCTTGATGTCTGCAGCCCATCTGTTGTTCTTTTATGGAGCTTTTATAGCCCCTTTTTCTGCTAAAAAATCTCTCTTTTATCCATATTTAGAAGCTGATATGTCTTTGAGTTTAATCCCTTGAACCTTGTTTTGATTTGATGCCCTTCTCTGCCACTGACATTCTTCGTTTAGGGGTTTTCTTGTTAGTTTATCCAGAGCACATGATGTTTTTCACTTTATTTACAGCACTTTTCTCTCCGGGATGAATCATATGAGAAAATGACTGCGTCTCAACTGCCGTATCTTCCCGGTCTTGCTCTCTGTCACTCTCTCTGAGGTCGGTGTGTTGTGGTTGTGACAATAACCTTAGTGGACAGACTGACAAACTCCGCCAAATCCCTGCGACTTGCGGCCAGTGACCTGTGGTCTGCTAACCGGACCGCAGACGGGCTCACACTCGCGTAAACAGACAAAACATAACACATGGGTAAATAAGTGAGGACACATGATGTGCACACGCACACATGCAAATGTTCACTTTGCATAGTTTCCTTTGTGTTGGAGGGAAGAAAGAATTCACCTCAGACAGTCTTTTTCCATCTTTTTTAATAAGAGTTCATTTACATTCCTTCTATGGGTCCTACAGCTCTGTTTTGGCTTCTGCTCCTGCCTGCTTCACCTCCTGAAGAAGACATAAGGGTGTGATAAGTGAAATACAGCACAGAGGGAATATATGACACTTGTATCAAAGTTACCTCAAGTTTATTTATGTAGCATTTCACAGACACAGACATTAAAAGTCTGCTGTTGGCTCAAAGCTCAAAGATATGCCTTCATTTAGGAATTAACTTTGTCTACGCCAACAACACTGTCTGGTGCATTATGGGATGTTCTTTAATCTATTTTCGCTCTGCTGCATTTCTAGGTTTTCTCTGTCACAATTTGTTTTAATTATTCAGTTTCAGAAGTACATAAGCAATATGACAGACAAGGAAAAACATGAGGGTCTAAGAACAGTTGGTGTCGCATGATGTACAGATTTGAAAGCCTTGAAAAAGAGCCTTGAAGTCTTGTGAAGACTTGAATATGCCAGGTGTACATGATGGTAAAGGTCCACGGATTATATAGAAAAAAGAAAGTTACATGCATTCATTCTCTAAGACTTTGTTCCGGGGGAACACTTTTAGTAATAATAATAATAACATAATCACATTATTTTTGCCATGCATTTCTATCTTGAACCTTGTTTATGAGGACTTGATCCCTTGTAGGCTGCCTGGTACGCTCATACATTTGTACGTTTTTAAGGATGTATTTCCATTTGATCTATCCATGACTTAGTTGTGCCTAATAACTAATATAGTACATCGTTCTGCAGATTACTGTGCCCTGCTTTGGTTGGTCATATCGAATCCTTCTGTGTCTGTGGAGGTTGGTTTTGATACACGTGTGGATGTTACATGGTTATGTTACGTGGCATCGTATTGAGAGAATTTTACGTATTTTATTAAAGAACGTTCATGAAACCAATGATGACATTCTGTCATTGTGTTACAATGTGACAATAAATTATATTCATTTGTGTTGAGGACCTTCAGAAACCCCCTCACGGACATCTGAGGTTGCCTGAAGCACACTTTGAGAACCACTGGTTTAAAGCGCTAATTGTCTGTCTTTTAACTATAAAATCATTATCAGTTCATTCTTTTCTTGTATATGACACAAGTCCAGTGTGCCTGGTGCTGCATTATACATCAGATATCGCTGTAATGTTTGTTTCAATTTAATTTTCACACGCCATTTATTCTTCAGTGTTGATAGTGCCGCCCTTTGCTGATGTCCTGGCACAACTCTGATCCCTCTGTCTTGTTGTGAGGCTTCAGACTCTGCGTCACACCCAGCTGCAGCTCCGTGTCGTGTAAAAGAGCAAATTAGTGCACAAAGTGAGGTTTCCTGTCTGCTGTGTGGCACATGTCCTCAACCACACGGCAAGAGGTGCTTTTACTCTCGTTGTACGTTGCTGCTGTGCTACAAATTACCACTTTTTCCAACACGACGAGTGAAAAAGTGTTCCTTTCTTGTTTTTATGTTTGCAGTTTTGTTTTTCAATTTCTTAATTTTGCAGTTTATTCTTAATCACTAAAATTGTTTTTTGCTTCAAATTGTTCAAATGTCCATGTTACAAGAAATCCTCTGATTATAAACGTCTAAATCTTAACAAGCTGTTACCAGGTTGAATACATCCAGCGTTATCATAGTTTTGTATTTTTCATTGGGTTTTTTTTATTTATTTATTTATTTATTTATTTTCATTTGAATTTAGTTTAGAGTTTGTTCATTTCAGTGCAGTTTTTATTAGTTCTAATTTTAGCATTATTATTATTATGTATTTATTTTTGTTATACTATGAGGGGTATTTTTCAGCAGCAAGTTCAGAATTGTTTGGTATCACAATACAAAAACAACACTTTGTTAAAGCAGTCATCTCACAGTCATGTAGACCTCCCAGCCTCAATAAACATATGAACCATACCTCCTCATGCTTGCTGTGTTGGCCAACTAAATCAAATAAATAAAGACTACAACTAAAGTCATGTCCTTTATATTTTAATTTAGTTCTCGTTTTATTTTCTTAAGTCCAGTTTTTATCTTCATTTCAGCAAACTAAAATGTTTTTCACACTTAGTTTTAGTTTTTAGTTTAGTTAATTAACTATAACAACCTTTGTCTAATCATCAGCAGTGACTATTTCAGGTCAGCTTTATGGTTCCTCACCTTCAGCTCCCCTTTCAGGAAGGACTGGCAGAACTCTCGTACTCGTTCAGTCGAAATCTCTCCCTCAGGTAGGAGCCACTTCATGTCAGACTGAGCATCATAGATACCGACCCGTGGGAGGTCCTTGGACTTCAGGCCGAAGTAGCCCACTGCCTTGGCGTTGGACTTCGCTGCTCCATTGATCAGCACAAACAAGAACTGTAACACAGTTTTTATGACTTAACTTAGCTCAAGTCACCACAGAAATGTAAAATCACTCTGTTGTATTTGATTTATTTGTGGCTGATATGAACAAAGCACATCATGACCCTGTATTTACTTTAGTTTGAGATATGCATTCTCACCTTCCCTGTGAACTCGGGGGCCAGAGCTCCCAGTCGCTCCATGAGCTCTGCAAAGTTTTTCTTTCCTTTGTTGGCAAAGAGCAGGAGGTGTGTCTTCACCTCAGAGCCGAACAGGCCCACTGCATTCTGAGGAGAAACAAACCAAAAGAAAAGAAAAATATAAAGAATGAGGATGAAGATGGGAGAAGTTATATTCCCACTGGTCACCAATTATCTCCTTTTTCAGAGACCATTCACCTGACAGGATCAAACAGGTTATTTTCAATTTATGCAGTCATGGTGTTTTTTATTCTTTGTGTTGACATTTATGTTCGTTAAGTTAATTGAATACTTTGAGTAATGTGCATTGCTAAAAACTAGTGATGGGGAAAAAAAGATAATGTTTTTATTTATTTATTTATTTATTTGATACAAAATATAAAAAAATATCAACAAGGTGCAAATCCTAAAAGGTTGAGAAATAGCATATACTTAAAAATATTATTTATTTTTGCTTCTTGTTTTGTATTGTATTTTAAATGCAATTTTAACATTTTCTAAATGTCTTATTTTAATGCATTTCTATGTCTCCGTAAAGCTTTTTGAATTGCCCATGTCTAAATGGTCCCTATATGTAGATATATGTGCAATAGTGTTGTTGTTGGGTGAGTGAGGAATATTAAAATGTAAAAAGTGTATTTTTGAATTTGCTTTTTGCTCATTTTTCTATTTTCCATTTGTCTTAAATAAAATATATTCTTTAAATGAAAGAAGTGAAGCTTTAAGGGATAAATGACCAGAAACAAATGGTTGTTTGACAGACAGATGCAGAAAAGATTTACGTGACGGTGACGAAGACACGAGTCAGACCTACCACTTGGCTGTATTCTGTGACGAATCGGATCTCGTTGATGGTGATGAAGTTCACAAGACCGTCAGCTTCTATCTTCTTGGCATCGGAAAGAACGAGGTTCTCCTGGTGGTTATCAGCCTGGATCACATAACACACAACATGACATCATCATCATCATAAAACAGCACCCATCATGTTCATTATTGAACAGATGTCTCATGTACACAAAATCATGATGGTGTAGGATACCTTTCTGAACAGGGTGATGGTGTCTGAGGAGACGCTGTGCTCAGCCCACACCTCTTTCTCAGTGCAAATGGCTACAGGGACCGAGTCAACTCGCTTTGCAGCTGCGACGAGCTCCTGGTAGCCTTTACTCTCCTCTCCCTGAGATGCAGAAGGGAAACAGAGTTACAGAAGCGAGATTGTTTGGACTATATCTCAGGTAATGCTTTATGTTCAGGTCCTAAATCTAAGAGGGAAATTCACTTTTTACTCCACTACATTCATCTGACAACTCCAGAAAACTATTACTTTTAAAAAATTAAGGTTTTATACACAAACTATAAGTTGACCTTATAAATATGATGTTTGCTTTTTATCAAAAGTTCCCAGCAGTATATAAAAACTACAGCCAGGTGTAACATTTATCTGCTACTTTCATGTTAAAGTATCAGTAATAATAATCTTATTACATAATATATATATATACTAATGACAGGAGAAGTCCTTTTTAAAAACTTTTACTGAAGTAACATTTTGAATCCAACAAATGTACTTGTCAGGTGTTTAAAAAAGGCCACCTTTACTTTGAGTAAAACATTTGAATCATAGTCTTGCCCATTGGTGAATTCTATAATGCTTTAGCCCTTTTAATTAATTAATATCATTACAAGGATTTTAATTCTTGATTGTAAATAAAAGGTGATGTCGAGTCAACTAGAGGAAAACTGGTTCACACTAGTAAAAGCAATGTCAACACAATCTTTTAAAAAGGTAAGTAGTGTCAGATAGTATTGATAAAATAAATAAATCAATACAAGATGGAGATGGACGGACTTTTAAAGTTTCAGAATTTCTTGGATCATACTACAATTCGTACTTGTAGACTAAATATGTTATTCCAATTTCACATGAACGTGGGATATGTTACATTATGACTACAGTCTTACCTTAAAAATACAGGACATTTATTATTACCCTGAGATATTATCATCAACATCTATACTCACAAACAGTTAGGCCTCTACTTATGTTTTGATTCTTAACGATCCACATTTTGCACCTTAGCGTTAAGCTGTTTATATTTTTGGCATTGTGTATACTTTGACTTTATTTATATTTTATTTTCGCACTCTTCCTCGCAGCTGCAACATTTTCCCTCGGGATAAATAAGGTTCTATTTTATCTGATCTTATTTTATCTTACCCATGGATGCAGAGATAGACATTAAAGGACATATTTCTGAGTTAGGACGTATGTTTTTCACTTTAAAATGACTCCTCGAAGTCCACCACTAGTGTGTTGCCATCTTTTTTTTTTTTTTTTCAAAGAAAGTTTAAAAAAGTGAAGAGGGCAGGGAGAGAGAGAGAGAGAGTCAGAGAAACAAAGAAATGTAGCAGGAAGGAGAGAGCTGAAGCTGGCTCAGAGGAAGGTGAATCATGTCTATTTCTGAGACCGTATTGCATGAGCTCTGGCAATCCATTTTATCATTTTGTAGTCTGTAATATGTGTTCATTCCCAGTGAGTCACAGCACCAATATTTTGGTCTCTTTTAGCCCTCAGCATCACGGTCCAGCAATGCGTTATCCTCATGTGCTCTCTGCCGCTCTCTTCCACTCTCCTCTCATGAACCTTCTCCCTGTGCACTTGTTTACAAGCAGGTCAATGGAGCCAATCCCACAAGTCTTCAGATACATATGTATTTCCTGTCAAGTGGCCCGCCATCTTCCCCCGCACACGAGAGTCTGGCCAAAGGGCTCGCCTCTGTGGGACAGCCAGCCACCCCTCCGTCCTCACAGCACCAGCGCTGCCAAAGGTGTGGCCACAGGAAATGCATTCTTCTTCAAAATCTATTCGTGACAGCAGCATCACCAAGACCAGGGTGCAAACAAATGTTGTATTTTTGGGGCAGTCTCACTCACTCAGCTAATTAGTCCGATCATGTCTGGTTTCCCGCTGCATGTTAGCATAATAAACTAAGCCATAAAACAGCCCATGTGGGCTTGTTTATAAGATGTCTGAGAGCTTATTTGTGCCCATGGTCGAGACTGCTTTTTTTCACTGCATGCGATTTCTTTTACTGACCTCCAGGAATCCGATGACCACAACATCAGCAGAGTCGATGAATGCCTCAACGGCTTTGGTGTCGGTCAGCCTGGGAAGGGCACTGTCTGAAACAGAAGTGAGCAAGATAAACAAGACACAAATATCAGTATAGTTTGTGTGTTACAGTCCTACAGTCTCAACAATGCTAGCCGTAGTGTGTTCTTAAAAACGACTGTGGGCTAAGTGCTAACGTCAGTGAGCTAACATCCTCACACTGAAAACGCTAACATGCTGAAGTTGAGGGGGTGTATTGTCCGCCATGTTCACCGTCCTAGTTTGTGATGTAAGCATGCTTGGTTTGCCAATTAGCAAAGTTTGATCATAAATGAAAGTACTGAACAACTTAAAACACTGACATGATGATAGCTCTGGTCTGGAGGAAAAGCTATGTGATGACCAAAGTATGACAATTCATCCTGAGGGGGAGGAATGTCTGAACCAAATTTCATGGCAATCTGTCCAATAATTGAAGATTTTTGACCCAAAACCACACATGTGAACCTTGTGCTGGCATTAAAGGAAAACTGAGGGGATTAGCACACTAGGGTTCATCTTGAACCCTAGTGTTGGATAGCCTACTTCTATAGATAAGTGAGAAATTTTAATTGCTGGTGTAGCTAAAGGGAAAGTCAGGAGATCACCAGAGTTGTTAGGATGTATCCTCTGGGCACCATGAATGTCTGCACAAAGAACAATTGTCAACAACATTTTACTAAAATCCAAAAATGTCAACTTTATGGTGGCATTTGAGGTAAAGGCAGGAGATCACCAAAATCATTAGGATTCATCCTCTGGGGACTATTAAGGTCCAAATGTGAAAAGATTTCATGGCGAGCTTCAGGAATGAAAGACCGACATTTAGAGTGGCGACACTAACTATTTTACAAATCGATGAAAGCCGAGAGAAGAATTCTAGAGTAAAACCAGGAAGACACATTAAAGCCATTTACCTTTCTCTGTGGCAAACACAGAAGACACCAGGAGGGAGACGAGCAGAGTGACCAGCATGTTTCGAATGATTCTTCTGACAGGGAGACAAGAAGACCAACCAAGCAATGCCCAGAAAACTTTCTAGTTGTAGGTACTGTTGGTGAGTCGTGTCACCTCTGCGGTGTATCTGACGGTCGCCACATGGCAGCTGGCTGTGGCTGCTGCGACTTCTCTGGGATTTGATTGGAGGCTTCTTGGGAACCAGCCAGGTGTTGCTGATAAGTGGGGGTGCTGGGACGTTGGAGTACGTGTCACTGTGCAACAGGAGAGAGGTGTCAGTGTGTGTCTGCACTATGGTGTGGTGGCAACCTGAAGTCTAGAGGGACACATTATGACAATTAAACATCATGAGCATTGATGAAGTATGAAGTATGAGCTTTTCTTGTGTCTCCATAGCAGCATCATCTCAACAATTTTGCTCTGAAGATGTCCTGTGCTGCAGTGTCTCTGCTGAGGCTCTGCTGATATATCAGCCTGGTTAATGATCATGCTTTAAGCCCAGGAGGCCTGTGTGACCAGTGAAGGATTAACTGGGCTGCGTTTTGGTTCATTCACCACAGGAGGGACACAACCTCCATCCAGTTCACTCATCATCATGCAGACAAGTAACTTTGTGAAGTAAATTTACTCTCACGGCAGGAAAAATACAGTGTTTTTATGCATGGGTGTCATTACAAGAAACAAGGTGACATAGAAGATGTTAGGTGTCGGTGAATATTAACCAAGATATCTGAAGAATTCTCAGTAAACATCCCAAAAAGCAAACTATGTAATGTGAACAAGATTTGATCAGATGAACTGAATAACTTAAATTGATTCATGATGTCGCAATTTATAAAAAAAATAATTTCAAGGACTGGCAGTTCATAAAATGAAAGCTTGTGATGTGTCATCACATTAACAGATTGTCAAAATGCTGCAAAAACATATACAATGTTGTTATGCTGCTTTGAACTCAGTCATGACTGGTTATTACAGCCAAAAGACAGTTTGTTCCTCTGCCACTGAATACTTTGACTCCAAATTATTCTCTAGAAGCCTGTGAAAGAACATCTAAACTACTAAGAAGTCTAAAACTGCGATCCAAAAACAAATACATAAAACATTGTCTTGCTAGAGACACAGAGAAAGTCCACAAAATTACAGCAGCTCCCGCATCCACCACAGAAATGTTTTCTTTTGTGCTGATGTTAAAACAAAAAACTCAAATCCTCGGAAATGCTCATTTTATTTATAACAGCACCATGGCAAATATTACATTAAACTCAAAAAGGATGATTTCTACGAAACTTGACGCTTTAAGTGATTCTAAACGTTTTTTCCCACTGAGTAGGGATCTGCTGAAAAAACAGGAAATGCAGGCGAGTTACAGTTTGGTCGACCACAGAGCACAAAAATACAATGAACCTTTAAGGACAAGATGGTTGCGACAGTTTTGGTCTGAACCCTGTAAACTTGGTCTTATATGTCAATAAAAAAGGAAATACTTTCATATAATTCTAAAAATATTAAAAGTTTTAAAAAGGTTACTCTGATTGTGAAACCAAAACACTTTTGTACGTTACTTAGATTATAAAAACAGCCTCCTCAAGCTGTTTCTTAAAGTTAAAGGTCCTGGAAAAAAGCCCTTTAAGTCACAACTGTGGTAGTTTATATATACTGAAATACATTCAGAGGAGTAATTATTATAGACTCATAGATCATCACAGCACCAACGAAGTTCTCCAGAGATTAAACAGTGTGTGGTCCCAAGCTGTGAAGACTCTCACCTTGTTTACAAGGCCGGTCCGTGTGATGTACGTATGTTCTCATGGGGCTTAGGAGCAACAGGGCAACACTAATACCACAAATTAGAGTAAGTCACAGACTTATGACTTCTGTGAAACGCAGACGTCAGCACAGACGTAGCATGAACATGCATCTTTTCTCAGGTTAAAGACCCGAGAAAATAAAGCTCGTTAGAAACAACTCTGTCTCTCAGATTACAGCTCATAAATTACTGTGTAATGATTTAGTGTGCACAATCAGCCTTAGGTCCTCGGGCGGGGTCCTTCCGGTCGTTCTAAAGTCGAGAGGCGACCGCGCTTTTGACGTCAGGGCCCCTCGACTTTGGAGCGACCTACCTGAGGAGATAAGTCTCGCAGAATCAGTAACTTCTTTTAAATCACTTCCTAAAACCCACTTTTATAGACTTGCTTTCATGTGAAGTCGCCCTTTTAAACTGATTTTCATATACTATCTTTTTATTAATTTGACTGCTCTCAGTCTATTTCATCATCTTTACTGCTTTTATTTGTTATTTTTAATCTATTTATTATCTTTTGTTCTTTTAACTGCTCTTTACCTCTTCTTAATTCCTCTGATGCGATGTCGTCCTCTCATGGTCCTTTATTGATTTTATTCTTTTATTTATCTTTATTTTTGCATTACTTCTCCTCTCTCTTTCTTTTTATTTTTATTTTTTGAATGTTTTTTTCCCTTTTACTTTTAATGACTCATATTGTCTCTTTTGTTTTAACATTTTCTGTTCTTGTTTTAACTTTACCTTAGACTGGACTTCCTCGTGTTTGGCTTGACTGTTGAGTGTTTATTCTGTAATATTGTCTTTTTGATTTTCCTGCTTTTGCTTTTTTGTCAAAGCACTTGTAAACGCTGTTTTTAAAGGTGCTATATGAATAAAGCTTATTATTATTATTACAAGGTATTCTTAAAGTATGTATTAGAATTAAATACAGGAGAAAAGACAAAGGGTCAGGGAATAAGGGGATAACAACTTTGTTTTTAAGGACTTGGAAATAAATGGCAGTGGAAGTATTTTGTAGAGTATCTTTTGAAGGTAAAAGAAGTGGCCCATTGCTCAACACCTTTTTACTATACTATAGCGTTTTTACAAGTTGTATTGAACTAAGTACTTTTTGGGGGGTATTTTCTTCAAATCTGTAATTTTGTATGTATGCATTACACCATGTTATCTACTTATATCTTTTAAAATCATAATTGAGTACAATTTGATTTAATATCTAAACCTTTCATCTGCATCACAAACATGGCTGGAAGCTGTCCAGATACATACAATATGATACGATGTATTCGTGGTTTATAACATGTACAATGCTTACATTTGTTGACTTAAATGTTGTACAGAGCTGAAGATCAAATATTTTAAGTTCATTTTCCCCTGTTTGTCTGTGTCTGTTTTGTAGTCGATCTTCAGTTTATTTCAATCAAAATAGCATCTCTTGCTTCTCAGCAAAAATGTCTCTTTTAATATTTCATTTGCTGCTCTAAGACTCATTTCTCTAGCTTTATTGTCAAAGGCAACAAACACCATTTTACTGTCCTCAAGTCATAACACATAGTGTATGTTTTGCAGTAAAGTGTTTATAGCATCCCCGTCAGAAAAACATCCTAGAGAATGATAGAAAAAGAAAAAGTAAAGAGCGAATAAAAGTAGGTAGGAAGAAATAAATCTAAAAAAAATGTTTGACTTCTTGTGGATGAGTGTTTAGTGATGAGCGGGCTCCGAGAAGATGCAGTTTAGGTTAAAATTACAGGCTCACTTGCTCATATAGTTGGTGCTACAAATAAACAAAGCACAAGTGATCATTACAACACACAGTGGAAGAAATTAAAACATCAGATTTTTTACGCGGGCTCAGTGATGTGTTTTCGATGAATGGATTGTGGTGACACTTGATCTTTTATAAAGTCTGAAGTTTGCAAATACACTGTCTGGAACATTGTAACATGTGACAGGTTGTTTGCTGGAGGTTTTATTTTACTTTGTTCTCTTGTTTGTTTTGTGGTGGAAAGTCAGAAAAAAATGATTTGTGTTAAACAATGAATACAAATGAAACAACCTGACAGACTTACACGTTCATCAAGAAGATAATGTTTTATGGACGATAACTGAAGATAAACTTTCGGCCTTCACTGAGCCAGGTGTCCTCTATCTGTCATCACTCCTTTGTAGAGCACTAATGAAAAACAGCTAATGAGGTCACATGATCACCTGATGACAGACGCAGGTGTGGTGTACATCACAGCAGCTGCAGCCTGTGTTATTGTGATGCATGTAATGATGATGATCATGGAGCTTTACTGCTGAATGAATGAAGAAAGATGTGGTATGATGGGCTGCATTAAACCAAGTGTGAAACAATTTTTCAAAAAAAATGACCATTAAAATGCAGCTCAATTATCTCATGTTTTCATCAAATTATTACATGCAAAAACGGTTCATGAAGCAGGTAATCAAAATGAGTTCTGTTTCATTTGATGCTGAGCAGACATGAAATGCTGCACAGAAATGTTTTTATCAATACAGTTTCACACACGATATTAGATTAGATTAATTAAAATAAATGTAAATACTGATTTCAAGTTTACCTGTTAATCTATCGGAATGATTACAAATCACATTGCTTCAGAGGGCTTTACAGTCTGTACAGTAACAACACTTTCTGTCCTAAGACCCCTCAATCTGAGTAAGGCAAACAAAAACAGAAATGACTGTGTTTCCTTGTTTTTGTCTTGAAATGGGTAGTCAAATAAATAAAACAAATCAACAATAATAATAATACTAAACTTTATTTACACAGCACCTGTCAAAACACAGTAAGAAGGCTTTACCAAACCTAATAAACAAGCTGAAAGCAAAAGGACCTAAACACAAAAAAACACACATTAGAGAAAATAAACAAATAAATAAATAAAATCACCCAAAAAAATGATTTAAGCTGCCAGTCTCATCAGTGACCGATGGACTGTTATGAACCTAGAAGTGTCCAGTTGTTAATATTGAATTTAAAAAATCATCATCTGTTAAACACACAGAGTCTGGGTCTCCACTGTAAAATAGGTGCCCCTAAAAGACCAGTGAGACTTAATGTTTCTTCTTAGTTCACATGCACACAGAGAGCTGAGTTTAGTGGTGAGATCAGTGATGTAATGCAGGTAAATCTGAAGCTGATGGATTACTGGTATTTAGATCGCGGCCAGGTTAAAGCTGTCACTATTTTTCAGACATGAGTTACACAACCTTTAGGCTTTGCCGCAACCTCCGTGTGTCACATCATGTGGTATTAATCCTAAAAGCCTGCTGCTGCTGTTGCTGCTGCTGCTGCTGCTGCTGAGCTTCTCCTCAACCTGCCAACATTTTACTTATGCCATGTGTACATGCAAACGTGAGCATTCGTCAAGGAGATTCAGAAACAAGAAACACGTTGCCAAACCATTAAAGAAGAAGATCATTGATTTAATCAATTTAGACGCCTCGTGAAGAGTTTGAGAGGGACGATTTCACACAAACATACTGTAACAACAACAAAGGACTGAAGAAAAAACATATCAGCAAACCACTTTTTGGAAAATCTAAAAATATATTTATATTTGATTAACAAAAAATATTTGTATCATCTAAAATGTAAATCCCAAATGTCTCTGATCTTATTGGGCGGGATATTTGGTCTGGAGTTTCAAACTGCTGCTGGAGGATTAATATGATGATTGTGACAGTTTCAGCTGTGTGGGAACGTTTGTGGTATGGATTTCATGGGTGGTTTGGAAACAACTTACAGACTGTCTGATGGTTTTGTCAGGGGTCAACAGAGGACGGGGAAGCCCTCTAAGATTTAACTACCCATATGACACTTTATAATCTGTCATCTCTCCAAGATTTAAGTCAGGGGTGTGTGAGTAATACACAGACTACAAAAACATCTGGTGATATTTTACTCCGTATGAGGAAATAAATGCATACAAAGTACTGATATAGTAAATTACAGACTCATTCATTACTTGTTGTTGTATATTACAATACTAAAGTGTGGTTGTAACAAAATCCCGTGCTACACCTGGACTTAGCTATTGTTGCCACGACTCTATTGGATTTTCTCCAAAAGTAAACAGAAGACGAACAGTTTTAATGTCGATGCAAATGCTGCAACAAGAGGTTCAATGCCAAAAAACATCAATTTATTACTAATTACAGATATCTGGTGTTTTACAGATGTTTTTCAAGAAGAACTTAACAAGAGACTTAACAAGAGAAACCCAAGTTAGCAATAGATTCATAAAACATTTTGGTTATCTGGGGTTATTTTTAATTTATCTATCTAGTATATTGTACTGCGGGAGAAGAAGCAGTCATATCCCACACATCTGGAGGCAGTCCACATTTACACAGCAAGTTCAGTTTACTCATCATAAGGATGAGGAGTACTATACTCAGCCTGTAAAAATAGTAAAGATTTATAAAAGTATTCATATATTATTTATTATATAATTGCATTTATTATAACTGATGCATTACCACATACAGGAAGTAGCATTTTGCAGTTGTAGATGGAGAGGTCAAGATAATTTCAGCTAATTTATTTTGTGTTGGAGGTTTAATCCGTAACATTGCCACACATTTTGTATCAAGATTTCATTTGCAAGAACAGATAACTCCACTTTTATTTATTTTCCTCAATAAAGTTTTTTATGTGAACTCCAGGGAGTATTAATCAAACTGTTGTTATAATTAAAAATGTTTATTCATTTCACGAAATGGCGCTAATCTTGTTTTTGCAAATACACTTGAGAAACCACAGCTGTTGCATAAATGTATGTAGGTAGAAGTCAGAAAAAGAAAAATACTCAAGTGCTTTACAGTCGTAGTCAAGTACAGCACTTGGGTAAATGTACTCCCACCAGTGATATTGTCTTCTGTTGGAATTTACAGCATGAAATCTACTTAATGTAATATTTAGCATCATTGTTATTTGTACTGTTTGTTGGTACCAGTGTTCGTGTGTTTGTGTGTGTGTGTGGCCTCCAGATATCAATGTGCATTTGTGTCACACTTTTTGGCTTGGACTTGATCATCATGATAATTACTGTCACTCTCTGCTGCCAATAAATGATGACTCTGTAATTTAGTTGAATTCACAGGTTGACAGACACACATCTAACTCCAAAAGCACCTTGTATTTATATCTGGTTATCCTTTGTCCCGTCTATTAGCAGCTGAGCTGGTACAGAAGTGGACGCAGCAGAGTTGGCACAGTAAAGAATGACTTAATGAACATCTAATGGGATTAGCAGCTCTTTAAAAAGGGACAGTTGGACTGAGAGAGGAATACCAGAGAGCGAGAAGCAAGTGAAGCTCATCAGAACAAGAACACTGTGAGACCTCAACAACAAGGTAAGATGAAACTGCCATTTTCTCAGCTCTGGTGCTGGAGGCTTTGATAACATGTTACTAGCAGAAAGAAAGACGGACAGAGTGATGGCTTTGTAGTATTTTTCTTAAGTATTGTGGCTGAAATGGAGCTGAAATGAGATATGAGATTTCTGCTGAGAAGACTTCAGACAGTCTTCTTGTTGCTGCTGCTCGAGGCCCTGTCTTTACGTCTCTATCTCTTGATGGATTTGGATGAGGCAAGAGGACTTTTGAACACTGCTTCTGCATGTTTTATCAAAGCTTTTTGCATTTTATACTTTGGTGATATGTTTGGATATTTATCAGCTTGATGAAGAGAGTTTGTAAGAGTAATGTGCTCACATTTTGGTGGGGAATGATGCGTCTGTGAAGGGGAGATATTTGGCTGATGGTGGTGGAAGAATCTGAGATGTATATTTGTGTAGCAGGACATTCAAAGTGCTGTATATAAGACATAAAATGCATTACAGGACAACACAAAAAGGCAAATGTGAAAAGTAAAACTTGATAAAATGTATGAATAAATACAAACTGAATCCATTAACAAAACAGTGACAAACAGAAAAGTTTAAAAGAAGTGAGAGTTGCAGGGATCTCATATTTTGTCTCTTCCTCTTTTTCTCTTTCAGTAACTAATCGAAATGGCAGACGTCGCAACTCCCGCCGACAAGAAGGCACCTCCCAAGTTCAAGCAGAGGACTGCTCGTACCTTCAAGAGCAAGGCCCCTAAACCAGGCCAGAAGGGGTAAGATGGATTTTAATGTTCCCATTGTTGTATTGGTGATTTTACTTAAGTTAAGGATCAGAGTACTCCGTCTGCAACATATCAAGTAAAAGAACTCAAGTGAAACATTCACAGGAAATTAAACCAATTTTTTCTTTTCTTTTTCAGATTCGGAGACGACATCCCCGGCATGGAGGGCCTTGGCACAGACATCACAGTGGTTTGCCCATGGGAAGCCTTCGGTGACATGGAGCTCAGCGACCTGGCGAAATATGGAATTGTCTAGAAGCCCCACCAGCTCTTCTCCACCACGGTTTCCTCCCTGGCCTGATTTTCCTTCGCCCAGTCTTCCTCTCTCGCCCTGTTCCACCTCTTGTCTAAACAGCTGAAGATGTTGTATCCGTGTGCTCTAGAAAGGACGCAGCTTTTGAAGATTTAGAGGTTTGACCTGGAAAAAACAAATCCAGCACTCTCTCTTGTCTCATGAACTTTATTCGCCCATGCCTTCCCACCCATCCTCCACGCTCCTTGTAACGAGGGGCGTGAGCAGCTCTGAGCTCGGAGCCTGAACTTTCCAATGAGAAAAAATATATGTATTGAGTATATACGATGAAAGAGGGTTTGATATCTGTTACTGTGATATCCAGACCTGTCCTCCTCCTCCACCTCTTCTCCTCAAAGCTGCTCATCCGACATGCACAGATGTCTATTTTGTGTATTAGCCAAATTAAAATATATTTTTATGAAAAGTCTATGATTCTCTTCACTCTGCAGTGAAAAAGATCAACTCTGTCTGTTTTGTCAATAGAGAGAAAACACTCCAGAAACACAATAAAGATTCCTATTTTCCACAGAACTTCTGTTTTTGTGTCCTTCCTATCATCATTAACACATGCTGATGCTGTTGTTTGGCCTCTTGATCTGCATAATGACTCAGTGAAGCCATGGCTGACACGGTAAATCAGTGGTTTTTAATCTTTTTGTGCCCAAAGCACACCAAAGGGCACCACAAAATCTAAAGGCACACCTGAATAAGAGGCTATGTAGCATGTGTTATCTAATCACTCTCTAAATGTTTATTTTTGATCTTCTAAACAACAATATTACTCATAGAAATAACTATTAACAAAATGATTCAAGAATTCACCTGAAACTTTGTTAAATAACATAAAAGGAGCAACACTCACATTTAAACAAGACAGGTCATGAAATGTAAAATGAGGGGAACTGCTCCTCCGCACAACAAAGGGATCCATTTTCCTGCTTGTTATCCTCCTTCACACCGCCTGTCAATCAGGGCCTTTGATGTGTCACACTAAAATAATTCCGACCGCTGGACCGTTGCCTGGACTGTGAAATCCTGGGGTTCCCTGGAAGGTTTTTAAAGGATTTTTAAGGGTATAGAAATAACCTCCGTATAAGGAAATAAATGCATAAAAAGTACTGATATAGTAAATTACAGACTCATTCATTACTTGTTGTTGTATATTACAATACTAATGTGTGGTTGTAACAAAATCCCGCGCTACACCTGGACTTAGCTATTGTTGCCACGACTCTTGGATTTTTTCCAAAAGTAAACAGAAGACGAACAGTTTTAATGTCGATGCAAATGCTGCAACAAGAGGTTCAATGCCAAAAAACATCAATTTATTACTTATTTTAGATATCTGGTGTTTTAAAGATGTTTTTAGAGAAGAACTTCACAAGAGACTTAACAAGAAAAAGCCAAATTAGCAATAGATTCATAAAATATTTTGGTTATCTGGGGTTATTTTTAATTTATCTATCTAGTATATTGTACTGCGGGAGAAGAAGCAGTCATATCCCACACATCTGGAGGCAGTCCACATTTACACAGCAAGTTCAGTTTACTCATCATAAGGATGAGGAGTACTATACTCAGCCTGTAAAAATAGTAAAGATTTATAAAAGTATTCATATATTATTTATTATATAATTGCATTTATTGTAACTGGAGAGGTCAAAATAATTTCAGCTAATTTATTTACTGTTGGAGGTTTAATCTGTAACATTTCCACACATTTTGTATCAAGATTTCATTTGCAAGAACAGATAACTCCACTTTTATTTATTTTCCTCAATAACGTTTTCTTGTGAACTCCAGGGAGTATTAATCAAACTGGTGTTATAATTAAAAATGTTTATTCATTTCACGAAATGGCGCTAATCTTGTTTTTGCAAATGAACTTGAGAAACCACAGCTGTTGTATAAATGTATGTAGGTAGAAGTCAGAAAAAGAAAAATACTCAAGTGCATTACAGTCGTAGTCAAGTACAGCACTTAGGTAAATGTACTCCCACCAGTGATATTGTCTTCTGTTGGAATTTACAGCATGAAATCTACTTAATGTAATATTTAGCATCATTGTTATTTGTACTGTTTGTTGGTGCCAGTGTTAGTGTGTGTGTTTGTGTGGCCTCCAGATATCAATGTGCATTTGTGTCACTGCACCAATTAGCTGTTGAAGCCTCTAAACAGTGAGCAGAGGATGTGCAATGTGGCATAAATATAACAAACATCAGTTCAAAACCTTTGGCCTCTTCGTTAGTGAGGACCGGAGGGGGAGACAGGAGCGAGGCAGTGGGTGAACACAGAGAAGGGAAAGTGAGGGAACATGATGATTGCAGTGTCTTGTTTGAAACGGAGGTAGAAAGTTTATTGTGAGGTATTTCACCAGACTGCTGAGCTACACATCACTGAAGCCTGAAATCTCCATGGATTAACCTCTGTGAAATTTATGTACAGAGGGATCCAAAAATAGAGGAAAAGCCTAGATTACTGACAAAAACTTTGTGCAGCAAAATATCGCCATTTTCCATTTTGTGACCCCTCACGAGGATCCTGCAGGTTTGGATTCACAGCTAGAGTTTTGGACAAAATAATCACATATGAAAGGTCCAGTATGCAGAATATTTTGAAGATTAGATTATACATTTAAAAAAGTATGGGCAAAATAAAAACACTCACTTGCCACTGCTTATGGGTTAAGGATTACACACTTTCATGTATAAAAGACATCTGTAAGCTAATAGAGACTTCCATGTAAGATAATTAAGTCTTTCTTCTGGTAACTGTGTCACAATTTGTCAGTGTATCTGCCAAGTCACATTAAAATGAGATTATCAGCCTGCCAGCCAGAGCAGTCAGCGTTTAAAACTGCAGTTTGTTCTGTGGTTGCAACAGCTGCATCTGCTGGTTACTGACAGAAAGAGGAATCAGGTCACTGAGATGTTCTCCTTAAATTCTCTGACTCCAGCTTCTTAAATGTGAATATTTTCTGTTTACTTTACCCCTCTATGATTATTTTTATGTGATCAAATTTGTCTATTTATTGACAGTTGAATATACATCAATAGAAAAATAAGGACAATCACTGTCATATGAGTAACAGCAGTATACATGCCAAATACAAAACCTCACAATCAACAATGAAAATAATCATTAGTTGCAGCCCAATTGTGTTATGATAGAAACCAGAGGTATCTCCTGTAGAGGTTGTTGGATGTCACAGAATAACAGAAAGCCTCATGGTTATGATTTAATGAAACATATTAAAACGGACTGTGTTTACAGGTACCTGCTGGAGTGAAATGATCATCTAGTGTCTATTTTTACACTCTGGCTTCAGGATTAGACTTTGCAAAGTCACAAGCAGCACATGTACAGTAATCATCTTGACTAAACCACACTGCATACGTCATTTTGTGTCCTAATTTCACTCATTACATTCAGTTTCTCAGTCTGATTCTGTGAAGAGACATCTCTGGCTGTCTTATGAATTTTGCCAAGTGTCAAGTATATTAAAATTCATAAGGTAAAAGCATGGGACTGAATACACCTGCTGTATTGTTTTCTTTGAGAGATGCTGCACAAGCAGAGAATATTCTGCTGTAATGGTTTAGTGAAATCACATATTTATGATTCAAATTACGCAGATATGAGTCACCACCCTGCCACTCAAACTGCTGCCTACTTTTTTCTCTTCTTGTAAATTTCAAGATGACACACTTTAAATTCTTGTAACTGGCACACAGGTGGTCATTATCTGTCCTTTTCAGGAACATCTCTCAGCAGGTAGCCAAAAACTGAACCCAAAAGCTCACTTTTTACTGGTGTAGGCAGAAACCCAAGCTGTCAGAAAAATGAGGCTGCATTCAGGACAATGCAGCACCACTTCTTTTCTTTGTCACTGTCAGTTCGGAGTAAGAGGAAGCCTGAAGGTGTCCGAGAGGCGATACAGCAATAACAAGCTGAAAGAGAAATGACACAGTCTTGGCTCAAAGGTAGTTAACTTTGGTGCTTGTTGTCTACAAAGCTTCGGTCATCAACCTGAAATTTGAATCAATACTTTTAGCATGTGTCTGCACAGCAATGTAAAGTTGTATTACTGATGATAACTCAACTCTTTCCCCAAATTGCAACTTATACATCCAAGAATCACCCACAAACAATAGC
Organism: Pagrus major; assembly: GCF_040436345.1. NCBI lineage: Eukaryota > Metazoa > Chordata > Actinopteri > Spariformes > Sparidae > Pagrus > Pagrus major. The sequence continues at coordinate 19,505,838 of NC_133215.1, forward strand.
ATGTGTATATGGTTAAAAATACAGAGCCTAAAAGAAGAGAGCTGATCACCAAAGGTGTTTGTTTGTGACTGCAACATGTAGACTCATATTTTCTCCGATCAATTTTTAATGTTCTAACGTAACAAATGTTCGTCTCAAAGCAGCAGCTCTGCACGAAAGATAACACAATAAATCTCTGAAGGCCGAGAGTACGCAGAAAGCTCAGGGCTCAGAAGCTGGAAAAAGCTCATGATGCCTGTCAGGTTCTGACCGGTGCTTTCTTGTTCGTCACTTTGTTCTTTGCTCTGACACGAAGATGCGACTCTTCACTCTGAGGTCTGACGAGCCAACAGCTTACAGGTTTTAATAGGATTGGGACTTGTCCATCTGGGTCAGTACAGACAGACACACTGTGTTAGTGCTGTGGGAGAGTTTTAATAGACTATCCTGCTAACCCTGAGCTGAAAGTGGCCATGACGGCTGTTTACTTGGACACATTTAGAGTGTTTTTGACGTCAACTGGACTATTTCTTCACGTAGATTAACAGGGCAGAAGGTGTTGTTTGACATAAGATCAGAGATTAATAATCATTTTTTAAATGTTGCACCTCAACCCAGATGCATGCTCATGTGCACGGTGACAAGGTGTCTGCATGTGGAAATTATCAAACACCTCATGTAGTTTTGTGTAAATTATAATTCACTTTTATCGACATATTTAAAATTATGTGCACTTACAGGTGCAGTGGATTAGTGATTTGGGGTTAACCCCAAGAGTTAGTATTTGACAACCTGTGAATGAGACTCAAATATCCACTAACTTTCTTGAGAATTGCTTATTGCACCTTTAATGCAATCCATACGAAGGATTAAAAGTGCAACAAAGCACATGCAATTGATGCATACAGTAGCTTTTGATACGCTCTTATATCTGCAGGAACTCATGTAAACAAGCAGCTGCCATTTTGTTTAATTTCTCTGATAATAAAAAAAGAATATCCCACCGATTTAGTGTTGCCCTCCAACATTGTCAGACTCATCAAAATTTATGCAGCAGAGCAAGAGATATTGTCTTTCTACTTCAGCATTTGCTTCGACATTAAAACTGTTCGTCTTCTAGAGTTGTGGCAACAATAGCTAAGTAGCGCGGGATTTTGTTACAACCACACATTGTATTGCAATATACAACAACACGTAATGAATGAGTTTGTAATTTACTATATCAGTACTTTTTATGCATTTATTTCCTTATACGGAGGGAATTTCTATACCCTAAAAATCCTTTAAAAACCTTCCAGGGAACCCCAGGATTTAAAAAAATAAGCATTTAGAGAGTGATTAGACAACACATGCTACATAGCCCCTTATTCAGGTGTGCCTTTAGATTTTGTGGTGCCCTTTGGTGTGCTTTGGGCACAAAAAGATTGAAAAACACTGATTTACAGTGTCAGCCATGGCTTCACTGAGTCATTATGCACAACAAGAGGCCAAACAACAGCATCAGCATGTGTTAATGATGATAGGAAGGACACAAAAACAGAAGTTCTGTGGAAAATAGGAATCTTTATTGTGTTTCTGGAGTGGTTTCTCTCTACTGACAAAACAGACAGAGTTGATCTTTTTCACTGCAGAGTGAAGAGAATCATAGACTTTTCATAAAAAATATATTTTAATTTTGCTGATGCACAAAATAGACATCTGTGCATGTTGGATGAGCAGCTTTGAGGAGAAGAGGTGGAGGAGGAGGACAGGTCTGGATATCACAATAACAGATATCAAACCCTCTTTCATCGTATATACTCAATACATATATTTTTTCTCATTGGAAAGTTCAGGCTCCGAGCTCAGAGCTACTCACGCCCCTCGTTACAAGGAGCGTGGAGGATGGGTGGGAAGGCATGGGCGAATAAAGTGCATGAGACAAGAGAGAGTGCTGGATTTGTTTTTTCCAGGTCAAACCTCTAAATCTTCAAAAGCTGCCTCCTTTCTAGAGCACACCGATACAACATCTTCAGCTGTTTAGACAAGAGGTGGAACAGGGCGAGAGAGGAAGACTGGGCGAAGGAAAATCAGGCCAGGGAGGAAACCGTGGTGGAGAAGAGCTGGTGGGGCTTCTAGACAATTCCATATTTCGCCAGGTCGCTGAGCTCCATGTCACCGAAGGCTTCCCATGGGCAAACCACTGTGATGTCTGTGCCAAGGCCCTCCATGCCGGGGATGTCGTCTCCGAATCTAAAAAAGAAAAGAAAAAATTGTTTTAATTTCCTGTGAATGTTTCACTTGAGTTCTTTTACTTGATATGTTGCAGACGGAGTACTCTGATCCTTAACTTAAGTAAAATCACCAATACAACAATGGGAACATTAAAATCCATCTTACCCCTTCTGGCCTGGTTTAGGGGCCTTGCTCTTGAAGGTACGAGCAGTCCTCTGCTTGAACTTGGGAGGTGCCTTCTTGTCGGCGGGAGTTGCGACGTCTGCCATTTCGATTAGTTACTGCAAGAGAAAAAGAGGACGAGACATAATATATGAGATTCCTGCAACTCTCACTTCTTTTAAACGTTTCTGTTTGTCACTGTTTTGTGTTAATGGATTCAGTTTGTATTTATTCATACATTTTTACTTCTTAAAATCACATTTGCCTTTTTGTGTTGTCCTGTAATGCATTTTATGTCTTATATACAGCAATTTGAATGTCCTGCTACACAAATATACATCTCAGATTCTTCCACCACCATCAGCCAAATATCTCCCCTTCACAGACGCATCATTCCCCACCAAAATGTGAGCATGTTACTCTTAAAAACTCTCTTCATCAAGCTGATAAATATCCAGACATATCACCAAAGTATAAAATGTAAAAAGCTTTGATAAAACAAGCAGAAGCAGTGTTCAAAAGTCCTCTTGCCTCATCCAAATCCATCAAGAGATAGAGACGTAAAGACAGGGCCTCGAGCAGCAGCAACAAGAAGACTGTCTGAAGTCTTCTCAGCAGGAATCTCATATCTCATTTCAGCTCCATTTCAGCCACAATACTTAAGAAAAATACTACAAAGCCATCACTCTGTCCGTCTTTCTTTCTGCTAGTAACATGTTATCAAAGCCTCCAGCACCAGAGCTGAGAAAATGGCAGTTTCATCTTACCTTGTTGTTGAGGTCTCACAGTGTTCTTGTTCTGATGAGCTTCACTTGCTTCTCGCTCTCTGGTATTCCTCTCTCAGTCCAACTGTCCCTTTTTAAAGAGCTGCTAATCCCATTAGATGTTCATTAAGTCATTCTTTACTGTGCCAACTCTGCTGCGTCCACTTCTGTACCAGCTCAGCCGCTAATAGACGGGACAAAGGATAACCAGATATAAATACAAGGTGCTTTTGGAGTTAGATGTGTGTCTGTCAACCTGTGAATTCAGCTAAATTACAGAGTCATCATTTATTGGCAGCAGAGAGTGACAGTAATTATCATGATGATCAAGTCCAAGCCAAAAAGTGTGACACAAATGCGCATTGATATCTGGAGGCCACACACACACACAAACACACACACACTGGGGTTCCCTGGAAGGTTTTTAAAGGATATTTTAGGGAATAGAAATTACCTCCGTATAAGGAAATAAATGCATAAAAATTACTGATTTTCTCCAAAAGTAAACAGAAGACGAACAGTTTTAATGTCGCAGGAAATGCTGCAACAAGAGGTTCAATGCCAAAAAACATCAATTAATCACTTATTTTAGATATCTGGTGTTTTAAAGAAGACTTGACAAGAGAAAGCCAAATTAGCAATAGATTCATAAATGTACTCCGACCACTCTCTCCCAAATGTACTCCCACCAGTGATATTGTCTTCTGTTGGAATTTACAGCATGAAATCTACTTAATGTAATTTAGCATCATTGTTATTTGTACTGTTTGTTGGTACCAGTGTTCGTGTGTTTGTGTGTGTGTGTGGCCTCCAGATATCAATGTGCATTTGTGTCACAGTTTTTGGCTTGGACTTGATCATCATGATAATTACTGTCACTCTCTGCTGCCAATAAATGATGACTCTGTAATTTAGCTGAATTCACAGGTTGACAGACACACATCTAACTCCAAAAGCACCTTGTATTTATATCTGGTTATCCTTTGTCCCGTCTATTAGCAGCTGAGCTGGTACAGAAGTGGACGCAGCAGAGTTGGCACAGTAAAGAATGACTTAATGAACATCTAATGGGATTAGCAGCTCTTTAAAAAGGGACAGTTGGACTGAGAGAGGAATACCAGAGAGCGAGAAGCAAGTGAAGCTCATCAGAACAAGAACACTGTGAGACCTCAACAACAAGGTAAGATGAAATTGCCATTTTCTCAGCTCTGGTGCTGGAGGCTTTGATAACATGTTACTAGCAGAAAGAAAGACGGACAGAGTGATGGCTTTGTAGTATTTTTCTTAAGTATTGTGGCTGAAATGGAGCTGAAATGAGATATGAGATTCCTGCTGAGAAGACTTCAGACAGTCTTCTTGTTGCTGCTGCTCGAGGCCCTGTCTTTACGTCTCTATCTCTTGATGGATTTGGATGAGGCAAGAGGACTTTTGAACACTGCTTCTGCATGTTTTATCAAAGCTTTTCACATTTTATACTTTGGTGATATGTCTGGATATTTATCAGCTTGATGAAGAGCATGAGTGATGCAATTTTAAGAGTAACGTGCTCACATTTTGGTGGGGAATGATGCGTCCGTGAAGGGGAGATTTTTGACAAAAACGCAAATATGAATTGGAATTTAAAAAGTAAAACTTGATAAAATGTATGAATAAATACAAACTGAATACATTAACACAAAACAGTGACAAACAGAAACGTTTAAAAGAAGTGAGAGTTGCAGGGATCTCATATATTTTGTCTCTTCCTCTTTTTCTCTTGCAGTAACTAATCAAAATGGCAGACGTCGCAACTCCCGCCGACAAGAAGGCACCTCCCAAGTTCAAGCAGAGGACTGCTCGTACCTTCAAGAGCAAGGCCCCTAAACCAGGCCAGAAGGGGTAAGATGGATTTTAATGTTCCCATTGTTGTATTGGTGATTTTACTTAATTTAATGATCAGAGTACTCCGTCTGCAACTTAACAAATAAAACATTCACAAGAAATTAAAACAATTTGTTCTTTTCTTTTTCAGATTCGGAGACGACATCCCAGGCATGGAGGGCCTTGGCACAGACATCACAGTGGTTTGCCCATGGGAAGCCTTCGGTGACATGGAGCTCAGCGACCTGGCGAAATATGGAATTGTCTAGAAGCCCCACCAGCTCTTCTCCACCACGGTTTCCTCCCTGGCCTGATTTTGCTTCGCCCAGTCTTCCTCTCTCGCCCTGTTCCACCTCTTGTCTAAACAGCTGAAGATGTTGTATCCGTGTGCTCTAGAAAGGAGGCAGCTTTTGAAGATTTAGAGGTTTGACCTGGAAAAAACAAATCCAGCACTCTCTCTTGTCTCATGCACTTTATTCGCCCATGCCTTCCCACCCATCCTCCACGCTCCTTGTAACGAGGGCCGTGAGCAGCTCTGAGCTCGGAGCCTGAACTTTCCAATGAGAAAAAATATATGTATTGAGTATATACGATGAAAGAGGGTTTGATATCTGTTATTGTGATATCCAGACCTGTCCTCCTCCTCCACCTCTTCTCCTCAAAGCTGCTCATCCAACATGCACAGATGTCTATTTTGTGTATTAGCCAAATTAAAATATATTTTTATGAAAAGTCTATGATTCTCTTCACTCTGCAGTAAAAAAGATCAACTCTGTCTGTTTTGTCAGTAGAGAGAAACCACTCCAGAAACACAATTAAGATTCCTATTTTCCACAGAACTTCTGTTTTTGTGTCCTTCCTATCATCATTAACACATGCTGATGCTGTTGTTTGGCCTCTTGTTGTGCATAATGACTCAGTGAAGCCATGGCTGACACCGTAAATCAGTGTTTTCAATCTTTTTGTGCCCAAAGCACACCAAAGGGCACCACAAAATCTAAAGGCACACCTGAATAAGGGGCTATGTAGCATGTGTTATCTAATCACTCTCTAAATGTTTATTTTTGATCTTCTAAACAACAATATTACTCATAGAAATAACTATTAACAAAATGATTCAAGAATTCACCTGAAACTTTGTTAAATAACATAAAAGGAGCAACACTCACATTTAAACAAGACAGGTCACAAAATGTAAAATGAGGGGAACTGCTCCTCCGCACAACAAAGGGATCCATTTTCCTGCTTGTTATCCTCCTTCACACCGCCTGTCAATCAGGGCCTTTCATGTGTCACACTAAAATAATTCCCACCGCTGGAACGTTGCCTAGACTGTGAAATCCTGGGGTTCCCTGGAAGGTTTTTAAAGGATTTTTAAGGGTATAGAAATTACCTCCGTATAAGGAAATAAATGCATAAAAAGTACTGATATAGTAAATTACAGACTCATTCATTACTTGTTGTTGTATATTACAATACTAATGTGTGGTTGTAACAAAATCCCGTGCTACACCTGGACTTAGCTATTGTTGCCACGACTCTATTGGATTTTCTCCAAAAGTAAACAGAAGACGAACACTTTTAATGTCGAAGCAAATGCTGCAACAAGAGGTTCAATGCCAAAAAACATCAATTTATTACTTATTTTAGATATCTGGTGTTTTAAAGATGTTTTTAAAGAAGAACTTCACAAGAGACTTAACAAGAGAAAGCCAAATTAGCAATAGATTCATAAAATATTTTGGTTATCTGGGGTTATTTTTAATTTATCTATCTAGTATATTGTACTGCGGGAGAAGAAGCAGTCATATCCCACACATCTGGAGGCAGTCCACATTTACACAGCAAGTTCAGTTTACTCATCATAAGGATGAGGAGTACTATACTCAGCCTGTAAAAATAGTAAAGATTTATAAAAGTATTCATATATTATTTATTATATAATTGCATTTATTGTAACTGGAGAGGTCAAAATAATTTCAGCTAATTTATTTACTGTTGGGAGGTTTAATCTGTAACATTTCCACACATTTTGTATCAAGATTTCATGTGCAAGAACAGATAACTCCACTTTTATTTATTTTCCTAGAAATGGCGCTAATCTTGTTTTTGCAAATGAACTTGAGAAACCACAGCTGTTGTATAAATGTATGTAGGTAGAAGTCAGAAAAAGAAAAATACTCAAGTGCATTACAGTCGTAGTCAAGTACAGCACTTGGGTAAATGTACTGTGGGTGTAGGTGTGCCTTTAGATTTTGTGGTGCCCTTTGGTGTGCTTTGGGCACAAAAAGATTGAAAACCACTGATTTACGGTGTCAGCCATGGCTTCACTGAGTTATTATGCAGATCAAGAGGCCAAACAACAGCATCAGCATGTGTTAATGATGATAGGAAGGACACAAAAACAGAAGTTCTGTGGAAAATAGGAATCTTTATTGTGTTTCTGGAGTGGTTTCTCTCTACTGACAAAACAGACAGAGTTGATCTTTTTCACTGCAGAGTGAAGAGAATTATAGACTTTTCATAAAAAATATATTTTAATTTTGCTAATACACAAAATAGACATCTGTGCATGTTGGATGAGCAGCTTTGAGGAGAAGAGGTGGAGGAGGAGGACAGGTCTGGATATCACAATAACAGATATCAAACCCTCTTTCATCGTATATACTCAATACATATATTTTTTCTCATTGGAAAGTTCAGGCTCCGAGCTCAGAGCTACTCACGCCCCTCGTTACAAGGAGCGTGGAGGATGGGTGGGAAGGCATGGGCGAATAAAGTGCATGAGACAAGAGAGAGTGCTGGATTTGTTTTTTCCAGGTCAAACCTCTAAATCTTCAAAAGCTGCCTCCTTTCTAGAGCACATGGATACAACATCTTCAGCTGTTTAGACAAGAGGTGGAACAGGGCGAGAGAGGAAGACTGGGCGAAGGAAAATCAGGCCAGGGAGGAAACCGTGGTGGAGAAGAGCTGGTGGGGCTTCTAGACAATTCCATATTTCGCCAGGTCGCTGAGCTCCATGTCACCGAAGGCTTCCCATGGGCAAACCACTGTGATGTCTGTGCCAAGGCCCTCCATGCCGGGGATGTCGTCTCCGAAGCTGAAAAAGAAAAGAAAACAATGTTTTAATTTCCTGTGAATGTTTATTTGATATGTTGCAGACAGAGTACTCTGATCATTAACTTAAGTAAAATCACCAATACAACAATGAGAACATTAAAATCCATCTTACCCCTTCTGGCCTGGTTTAGGGGCCTTGCTCTTGAAGGTACGAGCAGTCCTCTGCTTGAACTTGGGAGGTGCCTTCTTGTCGGCGGGAGTTGCGACGTCTGCCATTTTGATTAGTTACTGCAAGAGAAAAAGAGGAAGAGACAAAATATATGAGATCCCTGCAACTCTCACTTCTTTTAAACTTTTCTGTTTGTCACTGTTTTGTGTTAATGTATTCAGTTTGTATTTATTCATACATTTTATCAAGTTTTACTTTTTAAAACTGTTTTAATTCCCCACCAAAATGTGAGCACATTACTCTTAAAATTGCATCACTCATGCTCTTCATCAAGCTGATAAATATCCAGACATATTACCAAAGTATAAAATGTGAAAAGCTTTGATAAAACAAGCAGAAGCAGTGTTCAAAAGTCCTCTTGCCTCATCCAAATCTATCAAGAGATAGAGAAGTAAAGACAGGGCCTCGAGCAGCAGCAACAAGAAGACTGTCTGAAGTCTTCTCAGCAGGAATCTCATATCTCATTTCAGCTCCATTTCAGCCACAATACTTAAGAAAAATACTACAAAGCCATCACTCTGTCCGTCTTTCTTTCTGCTAGTAACATGTTATCAAAGCCTCCAGCACCAGAGCTGAGAAAATGGCAGTTTCATCTTACCTTGTTGTTGAGGTCTCACAGTGTTCTTGTTCTGATGAGCTTCACTTGCTTCTCGCTCTCTGGTATTCCTCTCTCAGTCCAACTGTCCCTTTTTAAAGAGCTGCTAATCCCATTAGATGTTCATTAAGTCATTCTTTACTGTGCCAACTCTGCTGCGTCCACTTCTGTACCAGCTCAGCTGCTAATAGACGGGACAAAGGATAACCAGATATAAATACAAGGTGCTTTTGGAGTTAGATGTGTGTCTGTCAACCTGTGAATTCAACTAAATTACAGAGGTGTCATTTATTGGCAGCAGAGAGTGACAGTAATTATCATGATGATCAAGTCCAAGCCAAAAAATGTGCTGACAGATATTCATTGTCTGTGTGTCTATCTGTCACAGCCCACCACATGCAGCAGTGTGTTACCCACACACACTGCAGCCCTCTGAATCATGAAAACTCTTCATGTTAAATTCAACAATGTCTTTATAGCACATGTAACTACATTTTGGTGTAGTCATAAGAATACTTTTTTACTTCATATGAAGTAAATGAACGTGTTTTGTTTTAACTACATAAACTGTGGCAAAACCGGCCAAACAGGTGATAAAAGGCTGCAAAGAAAAAGGTAAGGAGACATTAAATGAAGAAAATATTAAAGTTTATTAAACTAAATGTGCACAAACACAAGCACTCGATGGCTTGAAGCTAGCCCTGTAGGCTTTTATGATTAATTAATTGATAAAACATTATCTTACTTTTCTGCTTTTGACAGCTCTCTTCCTTTTGTCTTTGTTTTTACTATGTAGCATCTCACCTGCACTACGTTTTCAAAATCAGTGCTCTATGTGTTGATGATCTCTGGCTTTATAATGTTATGTATTTACAATGTGACTGCAGTGAAGTTGTTTAGTTACTGCCTTTGCCATTTCAAAATTGAATAATTTACTTTGACGGCCACTGTTCTCTTGACTTTGTGTTCAAACATGATGGAGGTTTTCAGTAACTTCAAGAAACCAGCAGCAATCATAGAATATGAAACATTGAGCTATACACTCAGATTATTTGTAAACAAGCCTGTGTCCTAAAGTAGCCTGCACGAGGATCTGGAGCATGTGATGTAAGAGCAGCGACAATCTGTGCTCCATGCAGGTGATCGATCACTAAATAAAGAGCACTTAACGGTTCAGCTCTTAAGCCCTCATCGCATGGCATGGACCCAGGTTACAGCAGGACAATACTGGGTTATTAACAGCCAACTAAAGTGAAAGATCATCAATGTGAGACATGAAGAAATGTGTCTGAGGGTGGTGAAATATTAAAGATCCACTTTTGGTTTGGTTACAGCACCCAAATCTTCACTATTTTTGTTGCTTGATAAAGAATGGTTAATTGTAAGTCCACTTTCTACCTTTTTCCAGTTTCAGAACGTTTTTATCAGCTGAGAAGACGTGTGAGATTTGGGAAAGCTCTGGTAAAACTAGTAAGTGGACCTTGAGTTAAGATTTTTTTGATCAAACTATTGTTTTCAAGGTCAAGAAAAAACATTTAAACAACTGTGAACTGAATTTATTTAAATATTCTACAATAACATTAAACTCTTCTAAAATGCACCCGTTCAGGAAACAATAGGTTTAGATTCAGGTCCCAAAACAATTCATGTTGTTCAGTGAGTCCAGTTTAGTTTTTCTCTGACATGCTTCATTATGTAAATTCTCAAACATCCTCACATGGCTCAACACATTAGTCGTTGCTTTGAGCCCTCTACTTAGTCTTATAGAGCACAGAGGCCAATTAGAGGATGGGGCTTAAAAGACAAAACAGTACAGAAAATTGTGGATGAGCATGTCAGGAGATTAGTAGGGGTAAGTATATAAGAGGAGACCAGGAAGGAGACCAGAAAGACCCAGACCAACAGAGACTTTCGAGAGAAGCAGAAGCTACTGCAAAAACAGGTAAGATCCACCTCGCACCTTCACTCTGCTGCAAGCTTTAGTTGACTTTCTAATTCTGCCGTATGGAGGGACAGAGCGTAGTACATGAGAGGGCAGGAAGGTGAGCTCAGATGATACTGTGAGGTGCACATGACAGGTATGTGATCTCTGAAGATAAATTATCTTTTAGACAAGTGTGTTTGTGTTCAAAAAGAAAAGAACCTAAAGAGCCAGGTTTATTCTGTAGCTTGTTCTCCACTTTATATTTGTGGTGTGTGCATACTTTAATGCAGTGCACAATCTTGACTGTCTCTTTGACCAAAAGCTTTTCTTCTCTAAGACAGTTTACGAGTACTATAACACAAGATCCACTGAATGAATTTTACTTTTTACCTTTTGGATGCTGTGGACACCTCAGAACACATCCCTTTTAATCTGAAGGTTTAAGGCATATTAAGATTCTGCACATGACTGGACCTTCCTCAAAAGAGTCCCTCTTGAAATTTAAAGAAATACTCTTGAGGAAGGTACAGAAGGACAGAAACATCAGTAGGATGAATAAAATGTGATGCTGAGCAACAGCAGTGCGCGGGATCTTCTAGTGACATTTTCGAGCACACCTGCATTTCTATGTGTGAATATCTTCTTATTGCCATCTACTAAACTAAAAAAAAAAGAAATGACCAGAGACGTATATATCAGTGCTTGAAAAGTCTGATTTATTTGGACACAACTTGATCTATTTTAATGGAAAGTTTGAGGTAGAGGAATGATCTGTGATTGTTGTCCTGTTCAACACATCTGGTGTCAGTTCTGCAGCTTTACGGGCTAAAACATGTTTCTCAAAGGGGACTGATTACAGTCTGGATAGATTGAGCGTATTTTAGTTCAGTTCAGACATACATTTTAAAAGGATGTCTTTCAGTATTTTCATCAGCAGAACTTAAAAGAGTATTGTCTAGACCTGCTTTAAATGAAAACTGCCATGAGATAACTTCTTTTGTGATTTAGTGCTGCGTAAATGAAGTTGGCTTGACTTTTATCACTTAATGTTTTTGAAATAACACGAATGCTATTAGTTGTGCTGAATATCAGAATATCACATAGATGTAGTTACACAATGATTATATGTGGCTGATCAGAAGAAGGCACACACTATAAAGTAACTACATTTGAAAATATAAAAAATCCATCAGGATTTGAAATTTAGATATTAACTGGTTAACTGAGCTTGTCACACGTTTTGCTTGCGTGCTCCAAGGGGCCATCAGTGATCTCAGAGTATATTTCTGTCCAAAGCACTGCTGAGCTTTCCCATAAAATAAGACCAGAGAAAGGTCAGAGAAAAGTCGGATTAGGGCAGATTGAAAATATAGTTGTTCAGGGGCAAAATCTCACACATACAGTAAGTGTGTTGACTTCAGGCTTACTCTGGCATTAGGTGATATTCTGGTCTCAAGGTGTACAGTCTTTAACTTGGCCAAGATTAATCTTTAAAGCCAAAGAGTAAAAATAGACAAAGCTGTTTGTGTAACTGGGTCTTAAAGAGCTGTAGCTTTAGTCTATAAGTTGACCTCACCTGCAGGTGTTATATCATCTGCAATGGGGCTTAGAGGGGGAGAAGGAGGAGGAGGAAGGTTCTTACATATGAAGACTAATTGGATGTTGTTTTTTCTCAGAACATAAAAAATGGCCGACACAGAGAGTTGCAGGGATCTCATATATTTTGTCTCTTCCTCTTTTTCTCTTGCAGTAACTAATCGCAATGGCAGACGTCGCAACTCCCGCCGACAAGAAGGCACCTCCCAAGTTCAAGCAGAGGACTGCTCGTACCTTCAAGAGCAAGGCCCCTAAACCAGGCCAGAAGGGGTAAGATGGATTTTAATGTTCCCATTATTGTAACTGATGATTTTACTTAAGTTAAGGATCAGAGTACTCTGTCTGCAACATATCAAATAAAAGAACTCAAGTGAAACATTCACAGGAAATTAAAACATTTTTTTCTTTTCTTTTTCAGATTCGGAGACGACATCCCCGGCATGGAGGGCCTTGGCACAGACATCACCGTGGTTTGCCCATGGGAAGCCTTCGGTGACATGGAGCTCAGCGACCTGGCGAAATATGGAATTGTCTAGAAGCCCCACCAGCTCTTCTAGACAACAGTTTCCTCCCTGTACTGATTTTCCTTCGCCCAGTCTTCCTCTCTCGCCCCGTTCTCCCTCACCTCCCACAATATCTGACCTGATGTCTTTTGTTGTGTCCATATGAGTTTTGGGAAATATTGCGCCAAAGCTAATTCAAAATTGGCAAATGTAATCAAAAAAAGTTATATATTGTAATTAATTATATATACATATGCTTCACTGAGGTCTCCCTGCTTGAAGCAAAAACTCCCAGCTACCTCCCTCATCCTTTGCACTTGGCTGGACTAAACCTGTGATCACCGTCTCTACGACTGACCTGATCCTCTCTCCTACTCTGCCTTTTCCAAACCATGAACCACCCTCTCTTTGGAGCTATTCCTATGTTAATGCACTGCTGCTGATGAGACATAAATATATTTTTATTTTTATGATATGATTGTAAAATTGTGCACACAATTGATATGGGACTGTTGAGCAGTTGAGTAGAAGTATCAATAAATATTTTCCCCAAAGAAATGTTGTCTTCTTTAAGCACAGTGTTACTTATAATTCATCCTTGAACAAATAATGGAAGAGAACACCTATAATAAATACCAACATATCTAATATCTGCATGATTAAATATCCAGTGGATAGGATTAGGGGTATTTAGGAGATCTATCGGCAGACATGGAATATAATATTCATGACTATTTTTAATTGGTGCATAGGCCTGCCACCAAATCCTGCACACTGGTCCTTTAAAACAGCTTGGCCAATAGCGACATTAGGCGTCAGAATTTCCATGTTTTGGAAAGTCAAAGGTAAACCCCAACCTCAAAATCCAAGATGGCTGCTCAGCACATCAACAGCTGTGAAAGACTTCCGTCTTATGTGTGTCTCAGTCACTTGTACAAGCAGTACTGTCCAACTTCTACCTGTGGACATATACTTCAGTGTGTGTACGTGCTCAATACTGCATCATGTGTTCTTCTCAACTGGTATTGCTAACAATTGGCGTCATTCCCGTCATAAATGTAACCCACCATTACTCCATTACCCTTCATTAGCTAAAGACATGTGCAGGTTTAAAGCAGCTCGGCCTTCTGACTAGGCAATCAATACTGAAATTTAAAAAATCAGCTCTACTGGCACTGTCTGTGTGTCCAATAATGTGAGAAACTGCAACATAGCACTCATCCATTTTACTGAATAAATAGAATACCAAAAGAAAACAACCTTTGAGAGCTTTGATCACAACAAAACATTTTTATATAAAACATTTTATATGGACATTCAATAACAAAAAACATAATGGCAGTCAAGGGGGATAGACATGACAGAGGGAGAGGACTGGTCATTGAGAAACCATAGCAACTATGAAGAACGGCCACATAGTTAACTATATTACAGTGGCAAGAAAACCATGACAGGAAAATGAAGCTGCCCCGTGTTCCGTTGTGCGGCAGCCATTTTGTTTGTCAGCAGGCCTCTTTGCCAAACAGCACTGTGCTCTTTGTTGTGTGAGCTAGCATCAAACTGCTAGCTGCCTGTCATCCTACAGAGTTTAGTGGTAAAGAAGAACGCAACTGGGCTCGGCTGCTTAGGAGTCAAATATGAAAGACACAAGATTCATGCAAAACTTTTTTTTTTTTTTTAAACTTGACAAGTATCGCTCATGCTGGTTTGTCCATGCCGTCAGTGGCTTTGTTAAGTCCATCTTTGTGTATTTCATGTAGTACTTCTCAAGTTGGGAACCAGAACGTGCTGGGGACTGTTTGTTAGCATCTTTGGCTAGGTTTCTTTTTTTCCCCCCTCCCGCATTTTGTCCAGAGCACATTCTATAATAACTTGGAGATATTTAAAAAGAAATGTTAAATGTCATGAGAAAATCCAACAGCAGCACATTTAATAGAGAAAAAGAAACATTGACCTGCATGTTTTTCCAAGTGTGAGAATTGAAAAACACAATGGTAGCTTTGAAATTAGTTAACAGTCGAAATTAACGGAAAAAAAAAAACATAACTGCCCCATTTAACACAAAACTTAGATCATATCCCACAATGACATTTTGTTTTTCACCATGTTGGAATATTAACCTGCTTATGTTTGAGAGATAGGCTAACACTTTCAGACGTTTATCTTCAAACAAACCTGGAGGGACCACAATGGCCGAGCTGACAGATTTAACCACTGAAATGTAAGGAGTCTGTTTACGGAAAAAAGAAAAAATCCTAAAATACAAGGAAAACTCAAAAAGAAAGGAACACAGTTGGTTTTAACCAAAAGTGCTACACACCTATGTTCATTCAATCCAAAATGTCTGCAGTCACCTGCAAAATATGGACACAAAAAGGGAAAAATAATCCAGCCGTTCCTGTATAATTTGAAATATAATCATGCTGACAGATCCTATGATCAACCCAAAACAAAACACAAACAAACAAATAAAAATAAAAGGTAGCATGGATTGACTGAATATTTCACCATGAGGACAAAAACATGGTAGTGTTACATGCATACCTTTAGTGTGTCACCACTCAGGTACGCTCTCAGCTCAAAATCTTTACTCCAAATGAAAAAAAAAGAAAAGAAATAAAATTGAAATTTAACTTGCACCTTCATGAAAAAGGAACAGTTACGGATATAAAAAAAGACAAATGGAAGATGAAAAAGAAGTAAATAAAGACAGCAATAGGATTATCAAGGATTATGATCATAACAATAACAAAGATAATATATTTATACATACGGCAGAAAAATGTGCTTTCTACAAATCTTTGGAACAAAAACAAAAGCCAAAAAAAGCCACGTTTTGGAAATATAGAATACAACGGTATAGAAATATGCACAATAGTAAGGTGTTTTGCATTTAAATATTTTCTATTCACTCACAGACAGAATCTCTCTCTTGCTCAGTAATTGCTGCTGGCAGCATCTTGAACACAATTACCAACTAAAGTATGTTTCAGGAAGACTCATTCAATGTTGGACTTTGCTCTATAAAAGATGGAGCTCGAGGGGAAAAATCCAAATAATAAATCTCTACATTAAAGGATCAACAAGTACTTGAACCCCAGGGTCGTGGGTGGATGTTTGAGTTTGGATCTAAAGCTAAAATCAATTCAAGAAGGAAAAGTGTAGTGTTGAACTTTTTTGTAGTGTTTAGTGGTAGTGAAGCTGATGTGAAACTATACTGTAGTTGTGTCAAGTAGTCAAAAGGTGGAATATTTGTAGTACAGATGCTCATTTTTGGATTTTTAACCCCAAGGTTCACTGTTGGATCTACATGTCCTATGACAGCAGTTGCTGCTGAGTCAAAGAAAATAATGGTTTGATAAGAATGAGAATAATTACAATAATAATAATAATAATAATAATAATAATAATAATAATAATAATAATAATTTGGTAACTTTTTTCTCTAAACTAATTTCTTTGCATATCATAACAATTTTAAGTTTAAAGGTTCACCATTTCCACATACTAAGAAAACTTGAGGTAAGGAACAGCTCTAATAAAACTTCCCTCCTTCAGCTTTCGGACGTGATTTCTGTAGCATTATAAACCGTCACATCGTCTCTCCAAGCCGCCATGTTCAGTCTCCCTCTACCAGAACACAGCAAGAATGGATATCCTCTCTCATTACTATCCACCCACTTTAAGGAGGAATTACAAAAAATCCATCAGTGGGTGTTTTTTTTTTTTTTTTTTTTACATCATATTAGTGACTCGTCATTCTGGTTGAAAATGTTTTCAGGTGCTCTTTCGATGCACCTTCCTGCTCCGATGCTTTGTGGACACTTTGATTGCTCGTTTCCCTCTCTGTTTCGTTAAATGTCGAGTGTGTGCCGGCAACACAGCACTCCTCTCTGTCTCATACATGGTTGACAGCTATTTAAATGTCAGTAATCCACACACAGCCTTTGGAAGAACATCTGGCCTCCATCCCGAGTCTTGTGCTGCTGAGTGCCGGGGGAATAAGAAGAAGGGGACTATGATACAGCCGTGCAATAGGGAAGGTGGCCATTTTGAGTCTTTATTTTTTTTTCTTCTTTTTTTTTTTTTTTTTAATGCAAAGGCCATCCGTCAGTCTTTAATACAGCATTCCTCTATTTCTGTAGTAGCGTATATAAGAAAACGTGGGACTGCTCAGGGGTGGGATCTGAAATATCTTTGTTGTGGTCGACTCCACACTTTAAAACTGGGTGCAGTCCACCTCCACGACAACAGAGGGAGCTCTTTCAGAGTAATTCAATGGAAGATAGGAGCTCCTGGGAAATGTAGTGTCTTTAGTAAGGGGCAAATCTACTGTAGCCTCCCCTGTACAGTGTGGCCTGCGAAACAACAAAAGACAAACATTTAGTCAATAAAATCTTTTTAAAAAGCACATTATTCTTAACTTATCAGGCTGGTGATATTCTATGTTTTCCTTACGATCAATCTACTGTGGAGGAATTTATTTAAACACATTAATTGATACTTCCAACTAGTTCTTGACACAAAGACCATCTTCAAAACAAACCAATATCAGGTGATATTGTGTTTACATGCGACAAATTCCCATACACAGTTGCCTGCTTTCTGATCCCTTTCTAGCAGTGTAAACACTACATTCTCTAAAAAATAGTAGTAGTAAATAATAATCAGAACATTGTCCAACAAATATACTATTTATTCTTCTTTGAGTAATGTTGGCTCCAAACTACAATGTCTAGCCTGTCTTAAAAAAAACAAAAAAACAACTATATATTTGTGACCTGTTTTTCAAAATTAAAGGTCTTCAATAGGAACTAATGATGTTGTAAAGTATTGAGAATTGAACTAACACATTGTTTTGCTCTCTCCATAGGAAAATATAGAGTACTTCACTTTTTTTCCCTCTTGAATGCTTAATAATATGTGAGCTTTAGGGACTTACCATGGCTCCGACACCGTAGGCAGCCGGGGCAAGCGCAGCATGGTAGGGGTCTGCTGTGTAAACTCGTCCGTAGCTATCAGAAAATAAACAAATCAAACATGAGTCATCAGATATCACGTGTCCTGGAAAAAATTAAAAGACATTTGGCCCAGAGTACAATGTGACTCATATACTGTTAGCGCAGAAGGAAAGGCCGTTTTGAAAATTCACTTCCTGTTCTTTGATTTGTGTAGAAATGAAATAATAAAATACTTCAAGTCTTCCCTCTGGTCTCATGAGCCGGAAAAAGTTATCCACACAATTGTCATTCCCAAAATTTCGTAATAAGTCATTTTAGTTATGTGGCATTTGAACCTGAATGTGCCATGTATAGAACCACTCAAAATGTTTGTTTACATTAACTTCCGGGTAGAAAACCCCTGCATCGCACACTGGCTTACATATAAAATGTTGTCTTTTTTTAGCTATTTCAAAGTGTATAGATTTTATTGATCTAAAATTCTAAAATTTGATGCCGTCATAACTCACTAATAACACTTTCACTAATGTTGGGTTGGAGACGTAATTTACCTGTCGGGCCACAGAATATGACACAGCTGAAATGTGAAATAGGTCGGACCTAGGCAAATTAAACTGCTGATATACAAAAAAGCGACAGCTGTTTTAACATGTTGTTTTTGTGCTTGACTATACAACAACAGTACATCTGTCAAATGCTTTCTTCTGTACCCAGAACTTAATTCAGATCTTGGTGCCGACAGTGAAAACACCCAGAGTTCCTCCAAAGGGTCTTAGTCCCTGGGGAAAGTTCCTGCAGTGGAAACGCAGCCTATGCCCTATATCCGTGTGTTTGTTTTTGACCTTTCCTTGATACTTGTACACTTGTGTTGATCTTAAATGTGCTTTTAAAATAAAGTGACTTGAGTTGACTGCTTTGTGACAGGAGGACAGTGCTGCAAGCAAACAGCCATCATCCCAAGACATGTCAGCTCCGAGATGTGCCGGACAGCCCGCTCACCTGTCACTGTAAGCTGCCGCTGCAGCCGCCGCCGCTGCAGGAGTCGCTACCGCAGCCGGCTGGGCATAACGATACGCTGCATAGCCTCCCTGTGATGAGGCGATGGAGGGGAGAGAGATGGAGGAGAGCAAGAGAGAAGCGGGTGTGTGATAGCGGAGAGAGATATAATGGAGGGAGAGGTGGGACGAAACAGAAACAAGTAAATTCTTGTTAGAAGGTTTGCTGTATTTCCTCTACATACTAAAAGACTAGTAGTGAATCTAAAGGGTTACATTGTGAGAAAAACTGCTGAGAAGAGAGCGAAAGATTAACAAGCAGACAGTCAGCAAAACTGGCTAATCTGGTGCAGTACAGCATTCACAAGGATGTAGCTCAGGCTCTGTGTGGGTCTCTCCCTCCATGACTAATGTGGAAAAAACATCTTGAGCTGTACATGATGTGCTTTACTGTTTGTAGCCTTCCCCTATGCAGCAATTAAGTGCATTATCTTTCCCACTGTGACTTGGACATGGAGGGAGAGAGAGTTCATACCCATAACTGTGCCCCACCCCGGTTCCCCCGACCAAAAACACACAGTTAAAGAAAGGGGAAGGGGTGGCAAGATGATTGTGTCATTATTCATGTTTGGATGGACAGCAATGAACAGACAAAAAAAAAAACTACAGGTGTAAGAAGACAGTCAGCCAGTCGGATTAAAAAAAGGGCGCGCACACACACACACCACGCTCACGTGGCCAGCGACCAATCACTGACAGACACAGCATGCTTTCCCAAAACTCAGAACGTACAGTGTATTAGGCCAAACATCCCTATAAATAAAAAACAAAACACACACCGCTGCATTCTACCCTAAAGGATCAGTCACGACCAAGTCCCCGCATTCAGGACCACACAGTTGCTGCTATGGGAGGAAGGCTGAACTGGGAGAGGAGGGGAGGAGGAGGGAGGAAGAGGAAAGATGACATGTACAGAGGGATGAAGAAAGAAAGGCTGTGGGTGTAGAAAACAGAAAAGGACGAGTCAGAGAGAAAGGAAAAGAGTAGAAAGAGAAGAAGGGGACAGATTTCAGTTGATGACTGAGGAAGAAAAGAATGAACAGGGTGAGGAGGAGTGAAAAAAGGAGGTTTATAGAGAGAGAAGAAAGAGGGGAGAAGGGGGTAAGGGAGTGGGGACTGGGGGAGGAGTCAGCCTTGTAAGTATGTCTGCATGCCGACATTGATTCAGTTAGCATGCCACAGGTGAAACAGATAGGGAGATTCCTGGAAGGGGTCTGAATTATCTGCTGATATAAGCTGTCCTACATCCCTCGCTAGTATCGTTATTCATGTCCTGTTTGTATTTCAAGCATGGCAACGCAGCTTGCTGACACACTACTTTTTACTGATGTGCATGTTTGTGTATGATAAAAACGCTTTCGGGTAAATTCATACAATGAGTGTCCTGGCTTGAAAACTGATCCTTATTTTTACCTGAAATATCTCAGTTTTATGCAAGTATGCAATAAAAATGTCAAATAGTATAAAACATGGTTGTGTTTGTTTTGTTTTTGCCTTCAGAATACAGTAAAATATATTGAACTCAAAGATAAGTTTTGCTTTGTTAAAGGTCCCATATTATGCTCATTTCAGGTTCATATTCTTTATTTTGGGTATCTATGAGAATTACATGTTTTAATGTTTAAAAAAACAAACAAATTTCTCTCATACTGCCCATAGCTGCAGCACCTGTAATTGCTGGTAATTTAAATAGTGGATTTATATGTTGTCGGAATAATCCAAAGAAAGTAAAATTCAGGTTGATGGTAACATGCATATTTGTGAAATATATCTCAAGGTTTACATTATCCTTTGCCTTTGCTCCTCCTTGTCACTCAAATACCGTAACAGCTGTCAATGTGCTGTTGTTTAAATGCAATAAAATGCACAACATTGTCCCGGTTGCTCCCACATTCCAACCTGACACACATAAACACACTGAAGTTGGGACCATCCGAGCAGTACATGAATGCAGCACCAGGCCCTTCTCTAAGATTCTCTAAGACTACTGGTCAGCAGTCACCACCCACCGTGGCTGCACTGGGTGTGAGGCTGAGGGGGGTGACTTTATAGTTGTGACATCACAACCTTACAAAAGGGCCGTTTAAAGGCACACTTTCTGAATACTGGCTGTGTGCATCTCTCCATGGACTGAACATTTTGATACTTTCACAGTGTTTATAGCATCTAGACCTGCTTTATAATCAAAAAAGATGATATGGGACCTTTTACATTTGACCGAATTAAGACAAAAGGCCATTTGTTTTCCCATTGAGGAAAAGAATAAGTTGTCTTGTCACAGAACTGTATCACAAATGCAAATTTTGATTAAAGAATGTGTCCACTGTTCAAGTACTGACCTAATCTATCCTAAAATGTACATCCATCTCTCCCTGTCGGTATTTTATTTATTGCAGCTTTCTGTAAAATATTCTTTACAAATTCAAATATCAACTTAATTCTTTTCTTCCCCCTTCCGCAACTCCACCCATGTCAGAATCCAGTGAGTTAGTAGAAGAAGACAGAGAAGGCATTTCAATCTCAGATGGTCAATAATGTCTAGCAGCACGCAGTCATTGGAGACGAGGAGGATGCACACTGGCTCTCACACAGAGTGTGTAAACCCTACCTGGGGCAATCTGCCACTAATGTCCTGAAACACTAGTCTACAGAGAGAACAGAAACAGCTATTGTCAACCTGGTCACACACACACACGGACACCATTACACACACAGACACACACTCATAATCACATTGGTACAAACTAACTCACAAATGCACAGAGACAAACCCTAGAGGAGTCTACTAATGAATGAAGACTTTGATGAAAGTGTGTGTGCCGGGCTGCTGAGTGCTATTTTTATATCTGTGTGGAACATTTCATGAGATAGAACATTGTGTGGAAAAGCTTTATTTGTACTTAAAGTCAGGAGAACTTAAAATGTGTCTGGGGTAAATCAAAAACACCCAAAAGTACACGTCTCTACGGGTTTGGTCTTTGCCATTTCACACTTGAAAACCCACAGGCAAGAGGGGGAAAACGTAGGTGAGGAGTGAGGCAGTAGAGGAGAGAGAGTTATACTTACATAGAGATCAGCTGCACCGTAAAAGCCATCCTGATAGGCCATCACACTGAGAGAGAGAGACGAGAAGGGACAGGAAAAGAAAAGAAGAGAGAGGACAGGGGAGCGGTGGTGGAAAAGTCGAAACAAAACAAAAAAATGGTGTGATGCGCCACCATGTGGGCATTGCAGGGAACAACAAAGGAGGGTGACGATTGAGGGAGGGAGAGGTGAGAAAACGGTGCCAAACAGATTGTGAAAGAGAGAAGAGAAAGAAGGGTGAGATTATTACACACCGTGCAACATGCAAGACAAAATACCACCTCTTTGTATACAAATGCATTGACTTTAGAGTGATACTACTGTTACTTAAATCCACTGAGACAAACTATTAAAAGAAAATACTACTTTATTTGATCCTAATGTAGTTCAGTATCATTTTACCACTTTGAGGTACAAGGAAATGGTATTTCAGCTCAGCAAACTATCAACATCTCAATGAAAATATATTAAACACACAACATGCACAATTATGAGGTACTATTTTTAACTAAGTGAAGACATGCGTTTTAAACAACATTACATCTAGATTTATTTGTCAATAGCAGTTTACTGGTTATCAGTTCTCATTAATGTTTGTGTGTTTACCCAGGGTAAGTCGGGATGGCAGGTTGTGGCACAGCTGCCCTGACTGCGCTGTAGACAGGCCGGGCACGACCCCGGAGATGAGCACCTCGAAAGGTCGCGGCGGTGGAGGCAGCTGCTGCTGCTGCTGGGTACGGGAACCCCGGTACTGACAGAGAGAAAGAGCGAGAGAAAGGGGAAGAACGAACAGCGTCTTTAATACCTCCAGGATAACAACAGCATTCATGCATCTTGTCTCCATCCATCTCGTGAGGTATAAAGTTAATCCTTTTTGTCATACCTGTGTAGAGTTCAGGACTGTACATGGCGCCAACCATGGGACTCAACTTCCATCCAGCTGTAGTCAACAAAAAAGAAAAGTACATTGAGGCAGAATTTGACAGGAAACTCAAAAAGCATTTATTCACAGTGATCTGTGCTGTTCGTTGTAAAGAAAGGATGTATAAAGCTTCCTGACTGTCTGTCTGCACAGGTTACATCTGAGAGCTTTCACTACTCGGTAAGCGGAGGCAGTCTGGCCAAAAAATGACACCACGATCTGACAATAAGAGATCAATAATCTAAACTGTTATCTTTTTGTTAATTTTGAAATGCCTCATAGACAGAGGCCAGAATTGTAATTGGCTTATAAATTTCTCTACATGCATCATTTAAACACATCATGGCATTAAAGATGGCGCTTTTTTGGCAGGCTCCTTATCAGCCATGTTGCTGTCTGTATCCCAAGTTGCATTTGTTACAGTACATCACCCAAGAAATAGCGAGATGAAGTAATTGGTTCAATCTAATTGGCTACATCACTGTGTTCACATAACACAGACGGGCGATCACATATTAAAATCATCACCCACTCCTACTGCCAGCACAGGATGATTCAATGTTATTATAATACAGACTCTTAGTGGAGTCACATCATCATGATTACAAATAAAGTATAATGTTGTTGTGAGGCATGGGACGATATGAACATTTCACAATTATCCTGTCCAACATAATTACAATTCACAAAATGATCCTGACAGTCAATAAAATATTCTTAAACATCGTAAAATGACACTTTTTAATTAAACATACTGGAATCATAAATTATAAGGTCCTCCTGCACCAGTGAAGGATTAATGAATGGTGGTAACCTCTTCTTCCTGTCATTCTTTATTCTGGAAGCCACAGTATTTACACAATGTGCAAGCCATGCCTTCAGCCATGGTGACAGGCTCAGGCAATTTAAAATAAATCAGGAAACCAATATAGGGCCGTTCGTCAGTGAGTTAGAGAGCTTCTGCAAGTCATCCATGTGAGGATACTCACAATTAACTAAATTCATGATTATTCCAATAATTTAAAAATTTCATCACAATCAACTTATTGTAATTGTTTTTTATTGCGATCCGTGATTAAATATTTTATTGTTCCATTCCTAGTAATTGTTTCACAAAGTTCTATAGTCCAACAATAATGATCCCAGGAAAATAGGAATCAAAAACTTGAACTTTCTTTTGTTTTGTCAGATGTTATGCATTTCAGTGGAACAGGTATGAAGGGAATGTAGCAAATCTAGCACGAAGCTCTAAAAAATGTAAAAAGGGTGATATAAAACTAGAACTGAAAACTTTCATATATGTGGTGATATTTTTTTAAGCCACATTACCCTGCCTTGGCTGTTTATTCAATTCAAAAGTTTATTACCGTATGGCAGAGTTGCAAGACCCTCTCCGTTAGAGTAAGGGGTGGTCATCTTCTTGTTGGTCATCACTCTGGCTGTGGCATTATTGACCTGGACACCAGAAAAAGTGGTCAGGGGCAGAGTCAACCCAGTTTAACATGTAATAAAGCAGTGAGGAATTATCAATATGATGCAGAATCAATCACATTACAGTCTGTGTTTTAGCTTTCTTTAAACTGAATATATTCTGTGAGAGATTCATGGTCAGAGGTTTCATATTTAGCTTTAAGTGTGAGGTGTCATTACACTTTAAACAGTTTTTTTTTTTTAAACTTATGACAGAGGTTAATTCTGTTGATGAGCAGCGATGGTATTTGATGCATGCGCTTCTTTTGAAGGAGAAAGACATTTAAAAACAAGGATCCTGGTGAGTAGTCAGGCAGTTTTGCACACAAACAATGCAACCATTGGCACACAGAACAAAGAAAACAACGAAATATCTCAGAACAAAAGCATTCAAAAAGAAAATCCAAGACCATTATATTGCTACCTTTGAAAAAAAGGAGGGAAAAAGAAGGTGAATTAAGCGGCAGATTCATCAGTTGAACACAATGCAAAAAACATCAATTGAAAGAGTTCATACACAAATTACACGCAGCCAATCAAGAGCGCATCACATCACCAGAGTTGAGCAAAAACTAGCCAATCAGCAAGCATCAGATGCAGCAAGAGACCAATCAAAAAAGGTTGGCAGCCCTCCCAATCAAATACACATCATACAGAAAAAGGAGGACAGGGAGGGAGAGAGAACGACAGAGAAGAGACAGAAATATAGAGGGATGCAGGAGGAGGAGGAGCCAGTCCACACGAAAAAAGACACAGAAAAAACACATACATGAGGTGGAGAGGAGAGAGGCAGAGAGAGTGAACAATCCATCCAAATGTGCAATTCCTCTAATGAACAAACAGAAACAACAAGATGCGATACACACACACACACACACCATACAGACACACACACACACACACACACACACACACACACACACACACACACACACACAATACACACACACACACACACACACATAACACATCTGACCATTTGCCTACATTGGATCTAACTGTACATGAGCAACAATGGAGAAATGATGAATGGAGCAAGAACGAGTATACACAGAGAGAGAAGTCGAGATATAAAGGCAGAGGAGGATGGGGGATGCAAATATCATTCCTCAAAAAAAAAAAAAAGAAAAAAAAAAAGAAGTTAAATCAAACCATGGTTGTGAAACACTGCCAGGCATTCCAGATCAGTGTCGCACACCAGAGAGACCTCGAAAGCACACAACCACCAACACACACCATCCAGAACCAAACTGATCGAAAAGTAAAACAAGGACACCTCGTTACAGAAATCAAAACAAAGAAAAGCTGCCGTTACTTCATCAGTGACAAGATTTTGTACTTAAGTTTGCTCGTGTGTCTGAATTATTTCATGACAGCTTTTTTTGTTTCTTAAATGCTAAAAATTACGTATGAAGAGTAGATTTGCTGTTAAGTAAAAAATAAGCTTGCATCCTCTTTGGGGGCGCACACTACTCATCCACATACACATATCTTTCATTTGGATGTTAAGTCTGAGCAGCCATACCTCTACAACTATCTGCAGACTACAGAGTGGTACAGAAAGTGATAATCAAGTACTTCAGTACACCATGATAAACAGACAACTATTATCCTCTCCTCCAGTAAAGCTGACATAGCACTCATGCTTCAGCATGCTGTCCCACTAAGGTGCAAAAATGCAGCTATTGGCTGACACATGACACAGAGAGATGACATAGTACTATATGACGTCATACAGATGACGAGAAAGAGAGTAAACCATGCAGGATACAGCTCTGGAATTAAATGCTGAATGCAGTTAGAGAGGTGATTGGAATGAATGCATAAGAAGTGGTAGTCATAGTTGTTGCACTTGCAGATAGATGCAGTACATTCAGTTATACAAGTGGCCTCTATAATGCCATGCGGTCAAGGGCTAATCTCGTAATCATTTCATTCACCACCTCCCCAATCAATCACAGGATTAGCCAATCGGGTTCTGTCAATCAGTCAATCAATCAATCAAGCTCCCTTCAGTAAAGGAGTCCTTCATTTGGGTGTTGGGTGCATTTTTTTTTAAATATAATTTACTGACGGATGGGGTGGGGGGAGGGGTCATTCAAAGATGATGCCATGTGTACACAACTTACCGTTGCCAGGGAAACGGCGTGAGGACACGCGAGCAGTTACCGTGGAGACTGACAACAACAACAACATACAAAAATCATCAGGGAAATAGAGAAAATATATGTAAGAAAGAAATGATGAACCAAAAGAAAAACATAAACAAAAAAACGAGGTAATGAGAAGCAACCCCCACCCTGTGGCAGAGAGGAAGTGATGTCACAGGTCACGTGTCACCTACAAGTATCAGCCATTGGACAACAAGCTAGCCTCTACTGGTTAAAACCCACTACGAACACAGATCATAAATAAAGGAAACAGAAAATGTCAAAAATTAACATCAGATTTTGGGGGGGAACTACCCTTTAATTACAGCCCAGATTATATTCAAATAACTGACAAAATAATCACTCAAAATCAAACTTAATCTATCCTACCTGACTACATCACAGGACAGGAAAATGGACAGAGATATGGGGGAAGGGACGGACAGCAGAAATGCAGGTGCATATGGGGACACACAAACTGGGAGAAAGAGACAAAGACAGACAGACTGGCCTGGTGAAAAAGAGTGGAGAGAGATGAAGGAGAACCAATAAAAAAAGAAGGAAAGGAGAGGGAACGACAGCTATCTATTGCATTCTCGTCACATGTTCATCCTCTCTCCGCCCTCCATATTTCTGATTCTGCACACCCACACACACACACACAGAGAGACAGAGAAGAAGAGTGCAGGACATTCGAAACCATGCAGGAGCTTTAGTAGCAAGTAAAAAAAAAAAAAAAAGATACAAAAGCGTGATTTTAAAATCAAGAGCCAGAGCAAATGGTGAAAGCATGGTGTATTTGATCTCCCAAGGCCATTTGCAACTGAAATCCGAGCTCATGCTGAAAAATCAAATTAAAAAAAGATGTCACAACAAAATGCACTTCCATGAGATCTGGCGTTTCCTTTTCAGGAGTGGTGGATGCAAGTGTGTGTGTAAACAAAACATTTTTTTTCCCCATCCATCTTGCACGTCTGAAATTAAACAGCTTTTTTGAAGCATCAGAAATGACACCACACGTTTCACGGCAGTCTCATTCCCCCAAACACTGCCCCCTGAAAATGCCCCCGTCATGCATCAATGTCTTAACACATCAAACGGAAAAAAGAAAAACTGCTAAAACCCAGAGGCACCCACGTAATATTAAACGGAAAGAGTGGAAAAACTTCCGAGACGATATCTGACCTCATGATCCATCCATGCAACATACAGTAGCCTCTTACAGACACCAGCAAGCACTTTTTTTTCAGAGGAAAAATAACTGAGAGGCTGTTAACTGCCCTTCTAGTCATAAACACAACCATAAACCAAACATGGCCACTCATCATGATCATGGAAGAAGTGATGTTGGTGATGGAAAAGGTGCAGGAAAACAAAACAAAAATTATAAAAGAAGAAAAGATCCTACATGCTGTGACAGAAGCGGATATCGTCAGCAACCCTGTTGTAGTGACGTCTCTCCAGCCATGCCTGTTGTGTAGCCACTCCACCCAGCATGCTTTGCAAACCACACAGCTTTTTTTTTTTTTTAGATCAAGGTGCAATGGACAGCCCACAACATCAACGACAGAGAACAGCAACGACAGCATAAAACATCGACAGGAAGTGCCATCGTAAGAGACGTTCTGTGTGCGCGGCACCACTGCACCATGCTATAGTGAAGCCAGAGGGGTTAGAGTTGAACACATACAGCCATCCGGAAACCTCTGGGGCAGAAACGACCAGAACATACTCATTCTCATAGTCGGACATGGAGGGGAAACAGAGGAGAAAATGATCACTGTTTCTAAAAAAAAAAAAAAAAAAAGAAGGAGGGGAGGGAGGGGGGGAGAGAGGGGCGAGGTTGGTGAGTTACCTCGATTTTACGTCCTTCCACCAGCGTACCATGAAGCTTCTCTCGGGCCCTCTCTGCGTCTGCGCTCGACTCGAATGTTACAAAACCGAAACCCTGCAAGCAGAGGAGAGGGGAGAATGGGAGAAGAAAGGGAGGGGGGGAGTGAGAGAAGGTTGAAAATAGCTGTTAAGCTTTTGCTTGGCTCAGATTTGGTAACACATTTTTAGCAATTTTCATGCAATCTCCAACTTCCTACCTTGGATCCCCTCTCGTTGAAAATTATCTCGACGTCGAGGATTTTGCCAAATTGCTGAAAAGGAAAGAGGAGGAAGAACATGAAGAGGCTGAACAGGCATGTAAGTCATGTGCTGCATCTTGCCACGGGGTGTCAGCACTGTTCAACCATGATGAGCTGGCACGGAGCCAACCCTGCTAGTCTTTCCTTCCACTAGATCTTCCTCTGCTCTTTTCCCTGCACCACATTTTACATTCCTCTTACAAAAAAGAGGAGCAAGGCCAGATTTCTTCACCTGACTTTAAATAACCTTTTTACAAGATGGAATACCAATGTTTTGTTGTCAAGTAGGACAAAAACTGATTCCTTTTATCTGAAACTGATACCACAGAGCGTTTTTTCATTTACAATCCCACTCGTTGATATATAATAAATGGTAAAGAGAAATCTGAGGTCGCAGTGCTGACATCACCAGATTGATCCTTTGAGTTGTGTTTCAATCCAAAGCCAAAGTGAAACGGGGAATATTCTGCTCTACATACCCCAAACATCTGCCGTAGGTCTGGGTCTCGGAAGCGGAAGGGGATGTTGGACACGTGGAGGCGTTTGGGGGTCCCCTTATCGTCCGTATCGACCCCAGCCGTCCCTCCACCTCCTCCTCCTCCCGAGCCAACCCCTGACTGACCGTCAATCTGGGAGGACCCATCTGTCTGCTGGGACGGAAAACAAGGAGGAAAGGAAGAGACATATAAGATGAGATGATAGAAATCTTTCATCGTCATTGTTTACAGTGTGACAGCTATGGGTCTACAACGACTATTTCTTTATCTAACCACTTTCTAGATTCATAAAGTCATGTTTTTATATTGAAAATGGCAGAAAATTGTGCAAAATGCCCACACATTTCCCCAGAACAGAAGTGACAGATCTTTCCACAGTCAGACGAACAGTTTGAAATCCAAAAATATTTGATTGAAAATTGTACAAAACGGAAAGCAAATTGAATCAAGAAGCTGAACCCCGAGAATATTTGTTATTTCCGCTTGAAAAGTGATTAAAAAAAAAAAGGATTATCAAACTTTTGTCTCTGTTATGTACCCTACTCCCAATGATTTAAACAGTTGGAGAAAATAATAGAAACACCTAGCAGTACACAGTGTTTTTAAGTCTTTCCATAGTCAAATTCAAGCATTTTCAAGCTACATGTTAAACTTTCTAGCACCTTGCAGCTGTGGCACATTACACATTTATACATAATACACAATTACACATTAAATCACATCTTGCTGTAAACAACCAAATATATGTTACATGATTCTACAGAGGGATGACTTATTAACGGAAAACACAAAAAAGCTTACTGTTGTAAAATCTAGCTGAGCAATTATAAAGCTTTCTTTTTTTAAAGTAATGCCTTTACAGTTTCAAGCACTTTATCCAAAATTCAAGTACTTTTCAACCCTTGAAACTAAAATGTAAGCACTTTCAAGGATTTCCAGCACGCGTACGTACTCGGAGTATAACAAACCACAGCCTTCCATTATATTGTAATATATTATCATATATATTTGATAATGCTATTGCTTTATCTCAGTGTGAAGTCTAAATAGAGCAATCAACCATCAGCAGTGTGGAGCAGAAAGATGCAATTAAGAGAAGTAGGAAGTAGAAATAATAATGTACACCAGCTTGCTAGCCAGTAGCAGCAGTGTAGTAATAATAGTAGTTTCCAGCGATGATCTGTTTTATAGTGTTTGGGGCGCATTTACATTTTACATCCCCTGTTCTGTCCCTCTTCACTCTGCTGAAGCCCGTCTAAGCTAATGTCAAACTACCGGTTCAAATGCCTCTGAGCTATAGTCTCGGGTTCAAGCGCATTTTTAGAATTTGTGACGGGGGCGTGTTGAAGCAAGTTTCTCCTTAAGAATCGATGTGTAGTTACAGCTCCATGTTACCTGAGGGGGAATCTTAATAAGTTCTGCACGGAGAGGAGAAAAAAGGACGATCAGATGTGTAATTTGGATGGTTAGTAAGCAGATTCTGGGTAGCAGCATCAGTATTATGAGAAGAAAGTCAGATTGGTGCATCCCAGTGACTTACTATATTTACTTTTCAATCTATAACACATATTCCTCCACACTCTCGCTCTCGGCAGCCTCTCAAGGCAAAGACCTGATGTGGGCAGCACACAGAGGATGAGGCTGGCACTCACTTGAGCACTGAGGCTGTTGGCAGCGTTGGCGGCGCTGTTCGCTGCTCCGCCGGCTTCCACGGGGCCCTGGACGGCCCCCGCTGCGTACAGGCTGCCCCCGTAATCCAGGGCCAGGCCGTTTTGGGGGGGCGGCGGTGGAGGTGGAGGGAACGCGGAGAAAGGTGGTGGTACGAGTCCCTCCTGACCGCCAGCACTATCCTGAGAGCCCTATTGGAAGAGAAAGAGAGACAGGAGTGAGGAGGGGAGTGAGAGCTAAAGTAGCCGGCTGGCCAACTTCCACAGTATCTCTTACTGAGAGCATCACCCGAACACACAGAGAACTCTTTCCCATGAGCTTCAGTCTGAATGTCATACAGGTGTGGATATATTTCCATTTCCACATGTATGTGTGTGTAAATGTGTTCATGCATCTACACCCCCAACTCATTAAATATTCACTGCAGCCACATCTATTATTGAGGGTCAGATGCCTCCACGCTCAGAGTGTTGTACAATGGTGAGTGTCTAACGCCTGCACACACACTCACAAACGCCTCTGCACACACATCACCTTTGACACGCAAACACCCACACACCTACACACTCACATAAAGACCAACTGTTAGGAAGGAGGCCTGCCCAAGTCTTTCTGTGCACATTATTAGCCCCAGAAAATCACCAAACGTTACCGACATTAGAGTGCGTAGGAGGACAATACAGGCACCCACAAACACATGGTGAAACGCAAACACAACACTTGCAATAACACACACACACACACACACACTCACACACACATTCTTTGCTGTTGGCAGCGGGGCATGGATACCCTAAATGGTAATAGTTGGAGGGCGGCAGGAGACAGCAGTGACGGGAGAGAAAAGGGGGGATGGACGATAAAAGGTGATGACTGATAGAAGAGGCATGGCCGGCTGCAGCAGATAAACTGACCATCACTGTCTTCAGATCTTTTTATATCTCTCTAATAGCTGCGCAGGATGCTAAAATCAATTCAAGACTGCAACACGCTGAGAAAATATTTTGGTTCAGTTTACTGACAACATTGTTAGATAATTATAACAAGAGTCTAAGTCAGCCTTTCTCAAAGAGTGGTCCACGAACCGCGAGTAGATTTGGGAAAATATCATGTTTTAAATTAAGTGTTTCTCAAACTGTCTGAGCGACGCCAAAGCCTCGTAGTGAGTAGGCTAGATGTGCTGTTTTTAATATAAAATCAACTCGTGTGTAAATTCAAATGTTATTATTTGAATTGGCTGTTTTTGCTGTGTCAGGCTTCAGCAAACGTAGCCTAACGTAACTAAAATTGTCCAGTTTGGAGCCGGACATTGCTTAACAGACATCTCACAAAAAGCAGCACAAGTGTTCACATTAAGATGGCAATGGAGACAATGATGAGTGATGAGCAAATAGGATTATGCTACTGTGTAAGGTCGTCATCCAATTAGGCTGTAACTGTAAAGTTAGGAGGTCCATGAAGGTTTATTTATTGGTTAAGTGGTCCTTGGTTTGAAAAGGTTAAAACATAGGCACAGTGGCACTTATGCTAAATGCTAACAACAGCATGCTAACATGCTCACAGTGACAATGCTAACATATTGCTGTTTAGCAGATAAAGTGTTTACCATGTTCACCATCGGTTTAGTGTGTTAGTATCCTAACATTTTATCAGCAAAACAAGCTAATTAGCACAGCAAAAGAGCAGCTGAAGCTGATGGGAATGTTATTAGTTCTGCAGGTATTTGGCCATAAAGCAAAGTATAAACAAATTAAAATTTTACTGAGTGAGGAGACAGCCAAAGCCATTATAATTCAACCCGCGAGGGGCAAGAACGTCTGTGCCAGATTTCATGGTGTGCTGCTAACATGGCTAATAAAAATACAACACACTGTCGGCTATAAGACTTTTGTCGGGGATGAAATGATTTCCATCCTTGACCCTGGTGTTAGCTCAGTCCAATAACCGTCATCAAGACAGACACAGGTAGTCACTGGCTGACTTTGAGATGTGTAAGAAAATAAAAATTTAAAAATAGAAAACTGACTAAAAAACTGTCAGAAAGCAGCCGTGGTAAAAATAAAAGTATCAGAGACGCCTAAATTGATCTCACAGACAACTCAAGATGCAAATAAAGGTTTATTACTGTAGCAGGTAGATCATAGAAACCAGAACATATGGCTCTCTTATTATTTTCCTTGTTCGTCTACCTGTTCACCTCCTACTTCTAATCACTATCATCAGTAATGTTATTATTAGCAGTAATAGTAGCAGCACTAAAAGCAGGCAGTAATAATAATTCATTAGTTTAAGTATACTCTGTCTTTTTTTCCACTACCAAAATGGATTTCAACACTAAATGGATGCACCACATGCATATAAGACATCTGCTTGGCTACTTTCACTGTGTCTGTGTGTGTGTGTGTGTGTGTGTGTGTGTGTGTGTGTGTGTGTGTGTGCGTGCATGTGTGTGTGTGTGTGCGTGTAAATGTGTGTGTGTGAGTGACAGGCTGCAGCGATGCCCATCTGAGTTGCACAATAGATCTCTGTCCCTTTGGGAGTGTTAAAAGTGTGTGGGAGGGTGTGTATGTATGAGTGTGTGTGTGTGTGTGTGTGTGTGTGTGTGTGTGTGTGTGTATGTGTGTGGGCGTGTGTGTGTGTGTGTCTGTGCATGCCATCTGTCTCCCAGCTTTTGACCTTTCTCAGCGTCACACCTGTGACACGGTAGCTGGGCCCCTCCACTCAGTGACAAACCGGGGGATGCACACGGTCGACACGGATCACATCGATATTGTGACATGAGAGCCGCTACCGGCAGCAGCGAGTCGACAGGGAGAGGGAAACTTTGTCTTAACACAAATATGTCGACAGTAAATACTAAGGAATTTCTGTATTATTACTTACTATAACAAGCTTCAGCATGTTTTAGCATCTTGTCATTGGGATGAATATAAGTGGAATTAATAAATAAAATCACTTTTGTTTCCATTAATTGATCTTGTCGGGATTATATTCTTTAAAACACTGACTACCTCATGGGCCCTGTGTCAGTGAAGACTCACTGAATTTACATTATCAACAGGACTGATGGCATCAACATACATCATCATGAAACTGATTACAAGGCATCATTTCATGTTGGCCAGATATTTGTAATTCGCAATATTATCCCGATAATCATCAAAATACAGTTAAAAAAATTCTGTGGCACTCAAACAGACTGGAATCACTTCACCTTGTATTTTGTTTTGTTTTGAAACATCTTTTTTTGTGAACATTCAATTAAAAATAAAATCAGGAAAGCAGCTTTTCAAGTCACTTATGTGAGAATATTCACAATCATCCCAAGATACAATTTTTCCACTAATGGGAATTCACCACGATCAATTTATCATGTTTTGTTTTTAATTGTGATCCATGATTAAATCTTTTCCATCCCTACTGATGACACACATTTGTTAGGAAAAATAAAATAATTTGATGTGTGTTCATTTTAAACGGTATAACAACGACTGTCGGCTCTATTGCTTTTAAAGGTCCCTTTTGTGGGATTTAAGGGGATCCATTTAGAGAAATGTAATATCATATTCATAATTATGTTTTTATTTGTGTATAATCACCTGAAACGAACTCGTTGTGTATTTTTTTTACCTGCGATTAAGCCTTTTATATCTACAGAGGGAGTCTGCCATGTTGCATCGCCATGTTTCCACAGTAGCCTCGAACGGATAAACTAAAAGTGACTCTACAGAGGGCCTGTCACAATTTATGTGTTTAAAGGAGCCACCATATTTGAGGATGAGGCAATCTGCAACCACACTGCTAGATGCCACTAAATCCTACACACTGGACCTTTAAAATGAACAGATCTCAGCAGCTCAACCACGGTGCAACGCTGCAAACAAGTGATACAAATCCTGCGGCAAATCACCGACTTCTTTAAGCATCATCATCTTCATTTTTATAATCAATTACAAGAAAATTTGTGGTGCCATCAGAAACTACTTTACATGGAGGCGTTTCCTCTTTTATCAGAGACATTGCACTGAACGCAACCTTTAATAATTGCAGCACTGATCTGCCCGATTTCAGCAGGGAAACCACAACCAGCCATCTTGTTATGTAACTCCCTCCTCTCCCTGATCACATACAGTAAATACATGTTTGTCATTAATCTGAAACGATGCCGCCATCCTCTTCAATGCACATGTCCTCTTTTCATACCCAAATCCCTCTCTTCTGCTCTCCTGCCAGGTGAAGAGACTCCCCCTCAGCCAGAACAGAAACCACGTTTCTCGATCTTCAGTGCCCGAGCACTCGAGCAAGACAGCCAGCAGATTACTGACCACAGTGTCCAAGTTTAACTTCATTCACATTTTCAAACAGCAGCTGTGTCCGCTCCTCTGAAACCCTGCAGCTGTATGAACCTCTTCCAATCTTGTCCACAAGCATCCAAATTAAGATTTTTGCTAAATGATAACATCCCTCACATCCTCGCCTTCCTGTCCTGCCTCAGTTTAACATAGCAGCACGACAGTCTTATACCTTAGTTTCCAGTGAGTTTTCAATGCTCATTATTTGTACAGACTATGAGAGCCCTGCGACTGTTTGGATTATATAATGTCAATATGTCGGTAAATATAAAGGCCTGTACAATCTTAGTCATTCCTGGGTTTTCAGCATAAAGAAGTGTTATTTGACAGCGTACAGAATAGACAGTATTGGATAGATTTCGAAGGGGATTCCAAACCCTTCCTTATAATTTGTTTTCTGTTAATAGAAGCAGCTCTAATTCATGGACAAAAGCTTTAAAATAAACCAGAAAATGGTTAATATGTGAGGAGCATCCGCTTTGTTATGAAAAGCAAAGATCCACAGTGTTACATCACTGATGGTAATAATGTGAACATGAGCTGAAATCCTCTGATGAGACATCCTGAATTCATTATGTTTGCTCGATTCAAAGAGACAGAAAAAGGCGAGCAAAAACAAGGAAATGAGTCAGTTCAGATCAGACTTTTAACTGCAGGAGACAGATACATTATATGCTAAATGATACCCTGGATGACTTTGTCTTGCATCAGCCCATTAACTGCACTTGCGAAGGTAAAAATGATAGCAGGTGGAGCACGTCATTCTGGGTCACCAGGTAAGAGCTAACCTGGATGACAAACAGAAATGGAGAAACTAGACCCGCTCCTGTGTCTTGCAAGAAAGGGAAAGTTGATCCCCCAGGTTGGGTCAAGTGGTGAAATGGGAAAAGTAGAACGGAGACAACAGACTGCCAACATTTTGCAGCAATGAGGTGAAACTTTCTTTACACACATAGTTGTAGTCTCAAACAGCTTAATGTGGAAATAAAAGCTTGTACAGTACACTTGCAGCACAGCTCAGTCTGTCCACCTCTTTGATTAAATATCTTTACAACTATTAGATATACTGTCATGAAATTTGGTACACACACTCATGTTCCCACTGAGGATGAATCGCAAAAACTTTCGTGAATTCTCAACTCTTATGTTGCTCCATCTTTAGTGAGAATGTCATGTTGTCTCATACTTTGGTTAAAATCAAAGCCGAACAAACAAGGGAGCAACTTCTGAAATACGGAAGTATAGTTTGGTTGGGAAAAAAATGAGATCTACAACAAAGAATTGTAATATATGTTTTAAGTGCAAGAACACTATGACAAAAAGGGGGCAATGCAGCGAACTTATTTCACCACCTCAAGCAGATGAAGAACCCAGTTAAGTACAAGGGGAGGCACAAAGATAAGATAATAAGAAAATCTTCAATCACCAGAAGTAAAAAGCTAACGTTAGGCTATCAATGAACTACATCGCGGTCACATGACTTCAACGTAACCATCACTAAGCTTTCTACTACACTATACTATACACCCTTTACTATAATTGATTATTCTACAAGTTAAAGTTAGAGTAAGAATAGTTTGCAACTTAAGTCGGCCTGTAGAGACGGACTAGTGAATAGATGAGTCTCTCTGTTTACTCTAATGTTGTTTTATGTCCCCTACAACTTCTGTAGTCTCTTCAGCCACTTGTAAGCAACTGTCTTTTTAAAGACACGTTCATGCTTAATAATTCACAAATGGGGTATTTAGCAAAGTATTTTATCTTGCAGAACAAAACATGTTAATATGCTTTGACCTATGAGAAGGTCAAACCCTGCTTAGTCATTCACATGTCTAATGTGTGAAAGTCGTGTGGTTGGTTTCAGAAAGCTATAGAATTGGTTGTCTCCCTAATCTGACTTCAGAAAGGTTTTGGTAGGGCTATGTGATCATCTGGCAAGCACCTCTAATGGCATTTCCTGACCACTTGCATGGCTGTAGACTGTTAGTCTTGTTGAGAATTTGTAGCTATCCTTTTGTATTGTGCGAGCTGTGAAATTAATTGCCTTCCATGGGACAATAAGCCTGGAACCAAATCAATAAGCGAGAATGAAGGAAGGAAAACATTTGAGGAAACCCTGGGAAAACCTAACACACAAATCCCCCGCTGTAATCGTTGCTACAGAGAATGTTGTTGACTACATAACAGAGGAACAGCAAAAAAAAAAAACTCTACCTTTTGTCGAATTTGTTGGGAAAACCACCCTCCTACTCTACATTAAAATGTTCAACACGGCTCCAGTGTTGTCGCATTTGAGTCCCAACATTGATGACTCATGACACAACTCACTCAACGACCAGATGAGTCAGTCTTGGACTTGTCAAGTTGTGATGCAACTCAAACAGAATGATAGTGCCTCGGATTTTCATAACGCACTCTTGGTACATGTCTTGGCTGCGACACTTTTGAATTATTTCCCACAGTCTATACCACTGATGATCACGTTATATCCCTTTCAATCACAACATCCTCCTCATTATTGTCGCTCATGCACAGAAACAGACTACAGCCTCGCAGGAGAATGGACAACCCCGGCTGTTGCTGCTCCTTCTGCCAGACCAAAATAGAAGCGGGAGTACGAGCCAAAAACAACCTTGTATTTGTGTTCGACGATTGGCCTTTTCAGAGGAGATCCATTTTAGCCGCTTCTCAACAGCCCTCTCTATACCTGATAGCCTGGTATCTACAAAAATAGCGTGCGCCTGCATATTTCTTTTACCCCTCCCTCTCAAACCGTCAACTTATGGGCTCTCTTGCTGACTGCGAGTGGCCTTTGTGCCTCGCATCAGGATAAAAGCACCTCCTGACTAAATGCACATAGATAGCAGGATAAGAGGAGGCACACAAGGACAAAGGAGGGAGGCCGTTCTTGGTCGATTTGAAGAGAAGCGCTGCCCTGTAGTCAAACTGTAAGCTGCGCATTTGTGCCAGCACTCAGGTTTGTGTACGTTTTGTTTGTGTACATGTCGTGTGCTTGTCAGCGTGTGTGTGTTTGCGCGTCCGCTCCCCTGCCGTTAAGGCGTGAGGCATTAAGGGGTTGTGTAAGTGTATGCGTTGGCCAGGCAAAGGCAGTGACTCAGAGCGGTAGCTGTAGCTGGCTTACTTTCGGGTCAGTTAGCAGCGGCAAGTGTGTCTGAGGAGGCATGTTATAAAATGTGCCCGTCTGCAGCAGTCTCACTACACTACAGGAGGCGAGGAGGAGAGGAGAGGAGAGGAGAGGAGAGGAGAGGAGAGGAGAGGAGAGGAGAGGAGAGGAGAGGAGAGGAGAGGAGAGGAGAGGAGAGGAGAAGAGGAGAGGAGAGGAGAGAGGAGAGAGGAGGAGAGGAGGAGAGAAGAGGAGAGGAGAGAAGAGAAGAGAAGAGAAGAGAAGAGAAGAGAAGAGAAGAGAAGAGAAGAGAAGAGAAGAGAAGAGGAGAGGATGGCTAAAAGCTAACTAGGGCAACACTGGGTCATTTCACATGAATAATGACATTTCAGTATCTTACTTTCTCGGGCCTCCAGCCATTAGTCTATAGCCTAATTCAACAAACTTGACGATGGAAAATGTGATTCATGCTGTTAGCAGCGGCTCACATTTTGGCTCAATAATGGCATTAAACTGGGGAAGCTGTGCTCCGCTCAGATCTTGGCTCTTGACTCCGTGCTGATGTTACCCAAGCTGCAAACAGCTGGAGAAACGTTTACGGCGTGTGTGTGTGTGTGGCATACCGATGAGCCAGGAGACACCCTCTTGTTAAATTATTCCATCCCACGTCAACCCCTCCCTCCCTCCTCCTCCTCCTCCTCTTCCATCACTCTTCCTCCTCCCCCTCTTGCTCTTCTTCTCCACTCCTCTTGCTGCCATTCTCCCTTTCCTCCCACTCTCTCTGCTGTGTGCTTTGCTTCTTTACGCTTCATAAAATCCAGACGGGACCCTTGCATACGTCCCGCCCCCACGCATGTCAATCAAGCCCATTTGCTTCATAGCAACAGGATATCGGCGATGCCCGTGGCTCCTCCTCCCACACTCTTCTCCATCTCCTTATAGGGTAACATGTCTGCTTGTCAAACAATCCCCTCCCAATACAACCCCCCCTTCCTTGTAGGGTCTCACATATGATTCCCCTTCCTCGCACGCCATTTCTGGGAGACTCCCCGTCAACATCACTGACTCTCCCTGTCATCTCTCCATGAGTTGTGTCAACAGTCCGTTCGGCTCCGCTGCAGCATTTTATGGGTAAACACTCCAAAACAAAAAGACGATGACATTAATTGTCCACATGTTCTCCTCATTAGAAAACACACACGCCACCCCGGGCAGGTGAACACACAAACCCGCAGACAGACGTGTGTTTACCTGACTTGCACACGCCTCTTTCAGTACGTTAGCTTTGACCATGAAACGAGTTTGTCTTGTTTAGAGCTCAGTCAATAATACAACACTCATCTGGTTGTCCAGCGTGGTTTTTAAAATGTACACAGCGTCAGGATGGTGTTGTCACTGTCAACCGCACCATCCGAAGAGTCAGCGAGGGCAACCCCTATCTATTTCAGAGGCGGGTTCCTTCACAAAAGCCTCACAGCAAGTGCTTTTAGAGCCATTAGAGATGCAAATAGCAGCTAAAGAGGCATAACCGTCACAGGTTTGGGCAATTTCATAACCGTCTCCCTCTCTCTCTCTCTTTTCTTCTTTAGAAGCGCAGTGCAAAAGGTGTTTACCTCACATGGCTCTCCCGACGACTCTTTCCTCGCGCCTCGAACCATCTAACAATCTGCACAAAATGAATGACTCATGCAAGTTGCCACGGCAACACGGCTCATTGGGATCATTTAACGACCATCATTGTTAACCCTGCGAAGGATCAATAACAAGATTTGGGGAGGGTGTGGGAGGTGGAGGAGTTGAAACCTCTCGACCCGCTTTCAATTTATGCAAGCGTGGCAGTGTGTGTGTGTGTGTGTGTGTGTGTGTGTGTGTGTGTGTGTGTGTGTGTGTGTGTAGTTTTGCAGCAGGTAGGCGTCTCTCCCTCGCCTCAGGGCCCAAGCTAAGGTGGGGCTTGAGAAAATATTTTTTGCACCTGATCTGCTCAACTCTCTCAAAGCAAAAGGCAAAAAATACGAGCGTACAGTGACACTACAGAAGCGCTAATAAGTGGCAGCGGTCATAAAGCAACTCTGGACTCACACACATGTAACTGCAAAGTCAGCTCCACAGTCTGAAATTGCGTCACTGAGCAAACTAGTTCCCTCCAGTTGACCTACAATATTATCAAATCTCCGAGTTGCTCTCCATCTCTTTCAGCTCCTCTCATTTGTCCATGTCTGCATAATTTCAGCTCCCTCGTCCACGGGCTTCCCTGGTAACTGCCAGAGGGTGTCCCGTCACCTTAAAAATCAATTTTCTATTCTCCTGCTCCCATTCTCTCCCTCTCTCTCTCTCTTTTCCAACCCATCCCCCTCTTCCAGGGGCTCTTGGAGGAAAACATTGAGATAACAGCTGCCAGGGCCCCGGGGAGAGCGAGAGGAGGGAGAAAAGAGGTCAAACAGTAAAGAGAGCAGGAATCCAAGGTACAGCTGAAAGAGAGGCACACACGCGAAAAAAAAAAGACAGGAAGGAACGCACACGCATGGGGGGAGAGAGAGAGAGAGAGAGCCTGACTCACACCAAACGAAATGATATGAACGTGACACTTCATGCACCAACTTTGCAGCCCACTGTGTGCTTGAGCTTCTGTGTGTTTGTGAAATGTGTGACACAGAAATTACAGTGAGGAGGTGTTGTTAGCTGAAGAGATGCAGAAGGGAGAAGGAAGAGAAAGAAAGAGAGAGTAAGAAAGAAAAAGGACAGAGACAACTGTTCTGGGGACACCTGTCCCTTTCACTCACAGGCTGTAGCGATGTACAGAGACAGCTGCAGAGGCAATAAAGAAGAAAGACTTTTTTCACTTACCTCTCCTCCCCCTATTCCTCCACTGTTTCCACTCTTTAGCCTCAGAAACGTCTGAAGACTTTACTGCTCTAACTGCTACATGCAGCTGCGCACACTAACACGGCATACTGTATGTTCACATGGATTCTTCTGAGCATACATAATACATGGCAGAGCACAATTTCTGGCAGCAGCGGCTCTTGATGTTCAGATTGCGTGCACTTCTAGCTCTGGGCAGGAGAACAGATGCCACAACAACGGCGTGCAAATAATACATCGCCGCTCGTGCGTTTCACCGTGGCGAATCATAATTGCAGCGATACAATCTCTCCAGCCTGTATCTCGCTGTCATCTACGCCTACTACACTAGTTTCAGTGTTTGTATCCCTCACAGCGACTGGCCGATGACTCCTAACGAGAGTCTGAAACGCCCTGACCGGACCGCTCTAGTAAAGGGGTCAAGTAGAGTCCTCATCTGTTAGTAGTTAATTAACATTTCATGCTCAATGACAGTGCTGCCCGGGCTCCGCCGCCGCTTCATGTACAGTGGAGCCCGAGCCTTGGCGAGGAGCGATACAGCAGACGCAGTACACAGAGGAGGATATGAAAAGATATGAAGATAAACACTCACCGACAACACGGAAGGATAGTACAGTCCCATCATCGTATTCTGTGCAACAACTCAAACTGTCGTCGCTCCTCTCTCCTCTCCTCTCCTCTCTCTCTCACTCTCTCTCTCTCCTTTCCTCCTCTCACGCTGCCTCGCTTTCTCTCCCTCTCTCCGAGCCTGTGTCACCTCACCAGCTCAGTCTCTCTTGTCTGTCTCACAGATTCAAAATCTCCCTCTCTCTGCCCCCGCTCGCTCTGTCTGCCATGCCAATCCCCCCCTTCCCTCCCGCCCTCCCCCCTCCCCACTTCCACCTCCTCCTCCTCCTCCTCCTCTGCTGGCCTCTGTCCCTGTCACTCTCCCTCGCTTGCTTGCTTGCTTACTCGCTTTCTTTCTTTTCTTTCCCCCTCTCTCTCTCTCTCTCTCTTTCTGTCTCTGTCTCCCACTCACTCTTTTCTTTCCCTCTCCCACTCGCTCCTTCGTCTCCCTCTACCCCCAGCCTTCTGTTTTGCTGCTGTGCCCTTGCCTGCTCATCTCTTCTGTCTCTTCTCCAGTCCTCCTCCTCCTCTCTCACCCAGATAGCCTGACGCCTCCCCCCTCCTACTTCTCTGCCTCTGTCACACCTGCAAACTTTCCCCTCCCCTCTGCTTCCAATCTCATGTCGCAGTCCCTCCCTCCTCTCTCTCTCTTTCTTCTTCTGTTCTCTTTCTCCATGTAGGTGAGTTAACTGGGGCTGCTGGCACCACTGGGAGAGGAAGTGAAGACGTTCCCTCTCTCTCTCCCTCTCCCTCTGTTTCTAGCCCCTTTCAGACGTGCACCTTGTTACATAAATGTTCTGGAATTTCTTTTTATGTTTGTCTAATGTTTGAATACAGGCCCGAGTCACTTTTCTGTAAAAGTCACGACTGCACTCGGCACCTCCAACACAGCTCAAGGCTGAATACTGAAAAGGATCGCTCACATTGACAAGACCGCGGATAATTACCGCCCTACGCCACAATTCCCCTCAGCTTCACGGAGCATTTTAGCATCTTTCAGCACCTTGCTTTGATTTTACAGCCTGCAACTTCTCTTTTTGGTTCACTCCTCCTTTGAGCCCTTATCAACCTCGTTTCCAGCAGCACATGGTGACTTTTTCAACAAGAAGGCTCTCAAAAACACACATTATGCTACCTGCCCAGCACTCAACCACAGACAAACAAAGTTAGCAAGACGTTTTGGTCAGACACATTAATTATTATGTGTATCGCAAATACAACACAAGAATGACATGTATATACATTCAAAACGTAGCCAAACTTATCAAAGATTCCTGTCGTATTATTTGAAAACAAAAACAAAAAAAAAGATCGACATTGTCTTCCAACATGGCAGTGCTGTACTCACACAATAGACGCATGCATCGTTTCCAGTGATTACCCTTTGCGCAGGAGGGCAATTTATATCTTGCATGGGAATGGCGGACTCCGCCACTGACAATGAAAACTACTCTAACTACTAGAGCTCCAATTACAGAATATAAATGATTAAATATTAATACTTAAATACTGGCTATAAAAGGGATGTGATGTAAGGTTTAAATATGGGCAGAGAGAGCAAAAACGCATTTTATTCCGCCTTCTGAATTTTGTTACTAACTGATCGTCCTTATGCAAAGAAAAATGAAAATAAATTTGATGAAATACTGTGAATGAGACACTGTTAAGTTGTCATTCTTTTTGTGATCAATCACTCTATAAAAAATTGATTTCATTTCATTTCACTTCACAAGAAACCCACCAGTGTGTCATTCTTTCTAATCTTTTAACTTTAATGTGTGTAATTATATAATAGTTACACTGTCATGGATTATTTGATTACATTTATGATTAGGTCTTTTAAATATGGCAACAGTTTTTGAAACAGCATCTCACAAATTGTAGAAAACACAGTACGCCCTGTAGTTGTGTATGCCAGTACTGTTTTTGTAAGAGTAATGTATGTAAATGCTGAGTATTCAACATACATTTTATTTCGCTTTGTCAATAATGTTAATAAGTTACATCATTTAGAGCAGATGACTTACTCCATATGACTTCAAAAATGACTTTTTGTTTTTGTTTCTTCTCACTTATTTGCCTATAATGTGGATAATGTGAAAAATGTTCATAAATAAAAAGGTTTTATTTGCATTGAAAATGTTTGAGATGTTTCAACAGAAAAATAAAATATTTATGGAGCTCAATTTTTGTGGCTGCGTCCACGTTTTAATATGGTGCAATATTTACGAGGTTTAATTTTGACGTAATCTAAAAGTAATCAGATTAGGTTTTCAGTTTTTTATCCATTGGATTACATTGCTCACTACAAAATTGCCATTTAATTTGAGTTCAGTCACTATTTCAAGTTAATCTGATCTAACCCTGTACATACAACATGTGAGCAAACAGGAGCTAAAGGAGAGCCTTGTGTTTTTTATCTGTGTTTGATGCTGTTGGACATGAGAAAACACACAGCAAAGTCTTAGACTTTATAAATAG
Organism: Pagrus major; assembly: GCF_040436345.1. Classification (NCBI taxonomy): domain Eukaryota; kingdom Metazoa; phylum Chordata; class Actinopteri; order Spariformes; family Sparidae; genus Pagrus; species Pagrus major. Next base: position 19,550,088 of record NC_133215.1, read on the forward strand.
AATTTGACGTTGTAACTAATGAATGCTGAAATTGATGAAAAACATTTATTGGTGTGGGTGTTGACAAGCATCCTTTCGTGCTCATGATGGCATGAGGCTTGTGGCTTTTTGCTGATCGGTCATGTCAGATTTGAATAAAGCCGTTACTGGATGATCACCTATGTGAGAATGAAAAGCACAAAATAAAACTACTCTAACAGATGGATGAAGCCAGCCAACTCTCATAATCCACGTCTAAAAAAAAAAGGGGGCATGTCTCTTTCTCTTCACACATCAGGCCGCTGCTGCTCTCCAGGCTCTTCCTTTCAGGAACATCTTTGATCGCATCATTCTCACACAGCTGTTGACAGTTTAGCACCTTAGTGTTGAGGGAGCTTCCACTGCCCAGCATTGTTTTATTCCTCTGTCTTTTTTTTCCCTGGTCAGAGGCCAGTTCACACTTCCAAGTCCCCCAAGTAGTCCTTTCTGTCTGACTTCTTTACATCCCAAAAAACAAGAGATCGCTCACATGAGGTAACGGTGCAGCCTTTATGATCATCCCGCGGACATTATCATTAAGAAGGAAGCGGTTCAAAGCATCTTACACTGACATGAAAACTGGCTAATTGGCTTCTGCAATATCCGCTAAACAGTGCAACAGACAGCCAGGGAAAAAAAACTCATATACTGCGGCAATTAAGAGCGTACAAGTGAAGGCTTAAGACAGATAAAAGTGCAGATAAGCAGCCAGAGGTTGTTGGGCATCACAGAGAGCGAGGGATGAGGGGATTATGGGAAGAGCATGAGAGGATGAGTGGATGAACAGAGGATGATCTAAGGATTAACCACGTAAACTGAGAAGTCTAATAACACAATCACCAGGCTAATACAAACAGCAGTAAACAGACTGTAGCTCACACAGCCACACACACAATTCACAATACAGTTCTTTTACATGGGTGTGTATTAGTGTTTGTTCGAGGAAAAACAGAATATCTAACAGAAAAAAACAAGATTTAAAAGCTCAGGGATGATTAATAATATTGTTGAGAATAGAAAGAGAAGCAGTGGGAGGGTATGACTGGAAGAGTGAAGGGTATGGAGGCGTGTCTTCTTCTACACGACTGATAAATTATAATCTACACCCCCACCTTGTGGTTTACAGAGCGTCACTGAGCCATAATAATGCTATATGAATACTGTATCCAGATGGGACATGGACATATTGGAAGATATGATGGTGGATTATTGTAAAACGTGGATTTTTGTTTGAAGGTTTGAGATTAAATTACGTCCTTACCTGACTATGAGATGGGTAGCCATGGTAACCAAGGGTCAAAGGGTCGTTGTTCTGAAAGAGAGGAGAGGAGATTTTTGGATACATGGTAAGTTATTTGCAAAGAAGACAAGACATAAACACATTTTTCACTGTTTCGTTCTTGTGTTCTCGCTCCACATTTGACTTAACAGCTCCGTGTTGTTACAGACTCCAAATCAAATTAACTCCGCCGGTGACACACTCCTGCTATCTCCTTCAGAGTTTTTTCCACCCAGCGGATCTTTTGTCTGCTTGTAAAAAAAAAAAAAAAAAAAAATGAAAGATGTGATAACGGGGGCGAGTGAGATCATGCGAGCAGGAGATGAAAAGACGGGCAAGAAAAGAACGAGTGTCACCCCGGCTCTTAAATCATAAATAGGTCAGGAGTGTCAGTGAGCATGAAGCCCCATTGGTGTGAAATGGCATCATGAGCACTGATGCAATCTCCGACACATTCCTTTCCATGTTCTGGCAGCGGAAAGCAGGGACGGATACATCAAACATCTGCTGAGTAATTACAGTTAAACAAGACGTGTTAAAAATAAACTCATTTTGTTCAGAGCCAAATATGAAAAACAGAAATCACGTCCCTACTCCCTAAAATAGTTTGTAACTCACTTTATTTGTACTCATAACACTGTGTTCCAGCTTTTATGCTAATGTATTCCACTAAAAAGGGGAGATTTTCACAGCAATTACAACTCGCTTTGAAGGGGGAAAACACATTTGCCTGTCTCTGGCTTCATATCACTAGATTAGAAAACAACTCAGCTCCTCCCTCCTCTTTCTCTCCTTCCCCCGCCGATCTTCCTTTCATCTGGAACCAATGTCCCTCATCTGCTCTGTCCCCAAGGGGAACACTTTGCTCCGCGCGCTTCACAGCGTGAGTTCAGCTGATTAATACTGTAGCCATCTAACTCTGGACCTCATGGGGGCATTTCACTAAAAACTAGCTTCCAAATGCAAGAGGCTTGGCTGGGGAGGAGAGAGGAAGTGTCTTCACGATCGAAAACTGCAGTTTGTGTGTGTGTCTATCTCAGAGCCAAAAATGTACTTAGTGAACTGGCTTTGGGAGGTAGAAGCTCTAAATAATGAATCACCTCTTAGAGGCTTGAATAACATGAATAAAGTATAAACCTTATTTTACAGCGAGGACAAACTCTAAACTCAACGCACTGAAGGTATGGAGTAGAAGAAGTTAAAAAGGAGAAACAAAAAAAGATTTATGGGGCGGTACACTGTGTCAAAGTGAGGGGGGAGGTGTTGTTAAAACACACACATCTGGAATTCATATTTGCGAGAGGCTGAGGGAGGAACCAGAGCTGGAAATACGACGGGAAATGGACAGCAATGAAAAAGAAAAAAAGAGAGAGATGGAGGGAGCAAAGACAATGACTCATACATGAGCGGAGTCATGTGCTTAATTTCCTTAAGGAACTGGGAGGAATGAGAGAGGGAGGGCTGCTCAAGATGAAGTCTCACTCTCGACACCACAGTGCTTGAGAAACAAAAAGATGGTGCGCTTAACGCACCGTCTACGGGCGGTGATGGTGGTGGTTTTTGAGGGGGCGGGGGGAGGCTAAAACAAGACAGGAGACTGCAGGGGAAGACCGGGTGAGCAATCAGGAGAAAGTAACAAAATGACTTGAAGTCAACAGATGGCGAGGAGGGGGGAGGGGGGAGGAGAGACGAGCTGGAGGGGGGACGGGCCCTGTAATAATAAAATGTGAAAACAAGCGAGGGATGAGAAGCCTCCCAAGTTTCTCCTTCACGCCATCTTTCCACAACGCGACAGTAATCCCTCTTACTCATGAACCCTGCTACTCCCTTCTCCAAAAACTACAGGTGGTGGTAGGTGTATGTGTGTGTGTGTGATTGTTTAGGGAATGTGTGTGTAATGTCTAATTTGGTCACAAGACTCATGTCTATTCCTATCGTGCCTTGGGACTGCTGCTCTTCTGAGGAGGAGTAGAGGAGGATCTACATTTCACTGCTCTGAGAGTCAGCCTACCTAACTGCAAAGCAGGGCACTCCATCCACTCAGGAGGATGTGAATCCATTTCATCCACAGAGCACTTATGTGCTAAGCCTCCAAACAGGCGGCCAGATGATCTTTAGTTTATTTTCCCCTCGACATACTTCACATCCCTCCGACTTTCCTCAGTAAACCTACACATGTATTTTCAGGGGGCTGTCAGCTGCAGTAAAAGTGGATTTTGGAAGCAGCCTCTTCAGTTTGGCTTTAATAATAATAATAATAATAATCATAATATAGCTGTGTCGGCTCGTAAATCACATGCAATGTAATCAAACTGATGTCCACTGCACTGATCTGCATCTCAAGATAAAACTGTAATTTTTATCCCCCCAATTTATTTCTCATCTGATTGGAGAAGATTACAATTTGCATGTAATTATTTACGGCACAAACATAATTGCCCATCATGATTGCTCGACATCATTATATCAACTGAAACTGGAGCCTGGGACACTGGACATTCGAGGCTGATGTTGATGCCCATTTTTGGTAGAAATGTCTGGCTGCTGATCAGTTTTGACATTTTAGCGAGGATCAATTTGAACTGATTATGGAAGAATTATTTATTAAAAGAGACAGTTGAACCCGGACACTGAAAACAAGTGGTCAAACTATTTAATGATGACCATATTTCTACGTGATCTCAGGCACTTTTATGGGAACTATGTCTACAGCTGATACTAATAATACTATCAATCTGTGGAGTACTTTCTTGATTAATTAGTTACTTGTTTACTCAAAGAAATGTCACATAACTTTCCCAAAGTACTGGCTTGCAGTTTCTTTAATTAACTGCTGCCTTAACAATCGATTATCTGTTAGACATGAATAAGATATTAAATGCATTGGACTTTTTACATTAGAAAGCCGTTTTAACCTCTGACATGATCTGTTCGATGCAAAATCAGAGTTAAAGAACAGATCAAATAAAAACCAAGTTATTTGAATGATCAACAAAATACTGACTTCTGCCTTAATGTCACTATTCTTCACTATGCAGCTACTAAATAGTTAAAATGTAATAATGTCATTATTACTTGATTTTAATTAAATACATTTTCTCATACCTGTATTTTAATTTGATATATTTGATAAGCAAGCAATTTGTAACAGGATACTTCTTGATGTAATTTTGTCCATCTCTGATTGTCAGTTAATACATTTTTAAAGCAACATTATGTAGAAACTGGAATTTTGTATAATATTTGCGTATAATTTGGCGCCACCCAGACCCCACCAGAGGCAGCACAAACAATTTGTCAGACGTAATATTGGTGCTAACCACACACATCATTACATCATAACATGTTATGTGTTGAAAACGTGTATGTTGAAGTAAACATGTATGTAACGCTGTGATCCTGCCCTCTCACTGAAGTTACATAGTGCAGAAACAAGTGACAGCTGTGACAGAGACACCATTCACCCTATTACAAGACACTGTACCATCAGCCCTAAACCCAAATATATATATAACTTGATTTTCATGTACGTAAAAACCTTTTCACAGTGGAGAAAGCTCATTTTCGGTGCAGTTTCGCTTGAAAAATTTATCAAAAAAAAGGTCCAGTGTGGAAATTAGTGGCATCTAGCGGTCTGGAGAACCTATGTTGGTGGCTAAAAATAAGAGAAACTTAAAAAGGCCCTTTTTTGAACCAGCGTTTGGTAAAGCTACTGTAGAAACATGGGGTTGCAACATGGCATGCTCTGTGGCAGATGAAGCTCCCTCTATAGATATGAAAGGCTCATTTTAAGGTAATAGTTTCAGGTGATTATACACTGATGACAACATAATTATGAATATTATATTCTATTTCTGCCAATAAATCCTCTAAAATCCTGTACAATAGACCTTTATTCAGTCAATTAAGAACATAGTTGCAGTTGACTGATAATACCCTGCATACAGTATACTGATTTACCAGCCAGTAATATTCATCCCAAATTTATATTATTCTATGTCTAATTAATAAAAAAATTGCTGAGCCTGGAGGAGAAGTTCTTCACAAATCACAGTAAATAGAGCATCAAAATCCACCAAAAAAAGAAGACTAGACTGACAAATCAAATAACTGCAATTGATATGTGACGATAACTTCACTTTAACCACATCAAATCTGCCCTGCAGCAGAGCACCAAAACATGCAGCAGACTTCTCTCTGCTGGTCTCTCTCAAACATAATTCAGTCAACAGACCTCCGCCGGCAATTCATCACAGAAAAACAGGGGCCCAAAACTAAATAAATATTCTCAACTTGCAGCAAGAGTACATTTTTCTTGCTGACGTTTTCATTCTATTTCAGAGCCTGGCTGAGATGAAAGTACAGAGGGGTGATCCACCTACATTAACGTCCGAGTCAAGTCATTCGTCCTCAGCACTGTCACCCCGGGCAAGACCTTATTAGGTTAGAGAGAGCCCCGGTTCCTGCGCAGAACGACAACAAAACATGGGCTGCTCAGCAGCACGCCGGATGGATATCGAAGCAGACAACCTCCTCTCGACATATCCCAAAATCTGGGCTAGAGACCCTGGGTGTTGTTATGAATCCCCCGTCATCCTGAAAAATTCAGGACTTCCCCGGCACAGCACTGGAATGCAAAATAGACTGAATGTTTTGTTTTTCTATTGGAAGCTAGTTTGGAGGCTATTCAGCAACTTAATAGTAATCATTTAAAATCTATACTGTTGCATAAGCACCAAGAGGACAGCAGCTAACATGAGCAGGAGCAAACCTTTGAACTCACACTGCTGAATGCACTCAGTGAGCCTCATTCGTCCCTGTTAGCTGAGCATTCAGTCATGTACTGCATGTACTGATTTATACATGCTTTGCTGCTCTGTGAAAACTTTGCAGATCTGACTTGACGGCGCATTTCCACCCCTGCATTGTGATGACATCATACCCTAATGAGAAAAACAGCAGTGTCAATGGCCAAATGGGAAAGATCCCGTTATTGGACTGAAGTGGTGCAAATGGATTGCTCTTTACCACAACCACACCCCATTGTGTTGGCTTCAGTTACAGGTCAGAGTTCAAACTCCTGCCGTGATGCCAGCAATAAATGGCTTCTTAAAAAAAATCCTGGATGGAGGAAAGAAGTCAGGGTGCTTTATGAGAGCCAGGGTGCTGTTTGCTGTAATATTTTCCATCCCTTACCCTCCTCTGAAGATTAGCTTTACAGAAGTGCTTGTGTGCATTTTATAGCCATTTCTTTGAAAGCCAAATGCTTCGATTTAAAAAGTAGGAAAATTGAATGTCACTCAACCCCAATGCGTTTCTAGATTATGAAAAGTGCAAGCGGGTTAGGGGAATAAAAATACGTCACAGTGTTTAATATGCACACACAGTGGGATTCAGAGGGCGACTGTTATTGTGTGTGTGAGGCACAGACCACAGTGGAAAAAAAATATAAGTATATGGTAAAATGTTCAAACCTCAAGGGCTCAAACTACCCATATATTTTTGGGAAACGTGAAACACAAATTTAGGGCTGCAACTTTTCATTTTCGATTCATTTTATTTTCTCGGTTAATCATTCAGCTTATATAAAATGTTTATAACAGTCTTTTTAAGGTCTTATATATAGCAAACTTGACGCTTTGGGGTGGCGACCAACAATCCCAAATCATCAGTATTTGACAAGTTGGAAATGACAAAAAGAACCTTTAAAGTCCAGGGCAACATCTTCAAATGCCTTATTTTTCCTGAGGAACAGCCAAAATCCCAAACATATTCAACACAGAATGATCAAAACAGACAAAAGCAATGTTGAGATTTGAGAGGCTTGAAACTGCTCGTTTTTCTGGCAATTTTGCTTCAAAGTTTCTTGAACAGTCAATTCTAAAAATAGCTGCCGAAAATAAATATCTGTCGTTCAACTAATGGATACACAACTTACTACATTATAATCTTCAGTAGCCTCATACCAATGTATGAGTGTGCAAATTCGCATTAGGGCTGCAACTAACGACTATTCATTATCAGTTATTCTGCTGATTATTTTCACAATTGATCAAATAATCAATAAATAAAATGTAAAAAGAAAAATAATAATAATAATAACAACAACAATAAAAATCGTGAAAAATGCTCATCACCATTTCCCAGAGCTCAAAGCAGCATAGTCCAAAAAAGTCTTCATTTACTGTCATAAATGACAGAAAAGCAGGAAATCCTCACATTTAAGAAGCAGAGGGATGTTTGATATTTTTGCTTGACTGAAGCAAATTTTTTTTTACTAAAAATGATTGATCGACAATCAAAATAGATGATGATTAATTTTCTTTTGATCGACTATTCGCTGCAGCTGTACTGTGTGCATGTGTTGTCTAAATCCTCTGCCTTAGATAAGGATCTCAGGATCAGTGTGGTTATAATGCCCCCTCCAGTATGAGATGTGATCCCATTAGCTGGAAACAAAGCCTCTTTACTGCCAGTGATAGGGCAAATCTGTTCCTGCACCAACTGAGAGAGGAAGGCAGGGAAGGGGGTGGGGGCAACTCTCCCACTCTCATTTCCGGACTGTCCAGCCAGCTCACGTTCAATACATTTTAGGGGCTGAAGGTATTGATCTGCGCCTCTCTCCCCCACACACACACACTTCCACACACACACACGCACACACACTTCCACTCACATCTGTTTAAGTGCATTACCTTCCTAAGCTTGTCTGTCAGCACTCATGGACAACATGACGATGTAAGGCCAGCCATTTAGTTTTTCCAAATAGGAGCAAACAGGCCACTTCACCTCCATTAGAGGCGCTTTCAATGGCTGAGAAATAGCTTTCCGTCTTCCAATGGAGTGCTTTACCCTACATAATACACCATAATGATGTCCAGAGCATCCTCCTGCCCTCCTGTGATGCTCTATTAAGAAATATTTGACCAATTTTGGATCACTAAGGGGAAAAAAACAGCAAATTGATTCTACTGACATTAAAAGAAAGGACGTCAAGAGAGTCCAGGCACAAAATGAGAGGCAAAACACTGCAGCAGATACATGCAGACGTCTGAGAATCAGGGTATTTAGATAAATTAGGTGTTGGGTGATTGCCCCCCACAATAAAACTGGAAGTCTTTGTTGTTCCTCAAATACCACCACCCTCCTCTTCAAAAGATCACACGAGCAAACGCACTCAATTTCCATTCTGAACCAAATGTTCTCCACACCATTATGCCACATGGCAGAGAGGTTTGTTTTTTTTGCATAACAAAAGGTCAAGTTTGTTTACATTCCCCACCCTCTGCTGGGGCTTTACAGATATTCATAAAACAGAATATGCTCTTTGGGGGGTTCTGAGGCAACAGGGTGTCTGATCAGCAATGCAACAAACCCAGTGGATTGACTGTACACAAACTGGATTCATGCAATTCCTCCTTAAACCTTAAGCAAATGCCTGCAGCTGCCATGCTATACTGTAGCTATGTAGCCAACACCATGGGTTACACTCTTACTATTGCATATGCCCTCTTACAACTGAGTTAGCACCATGTAGAGTCATTTACAGCTGTGAAATGTGCTGGTGTTTCCTGCAGTGCTGGTAATGGACTGGTGGGAGTCTATAGAGGGCCATCGGGGCCCTTCTGCTGCAGCTAGAGGTGCTGTGTCTGCAGCTAAAACAGATCTAACATGCAACCACAGTAGAAGAATATTTTAAAGATGAATAATGTGCACCAAAGACAGCCTTGTTGCAGCACGCTGGCATGGTCGTGCCTGCATCACTGTATCAGGACAAAAGAAAAGCCCCCTTTCTCCTCTCCTCACCTGACCAACCTCGCCGATGCCTCCTGAGCCGTCGATCCGGGGACGCTTGCACTCCGCACCGGCCGAGTCCACCAGAGCCGCCGCTGTCTGCCCGTCGGGCTCCGGGTCTCCGCGCTTCATGCCCCGGACAACCGCAGGAGCACCGCCCGCGTTGGGATGCACCCCGGCCATGGTGTCCAGCTCTCTATCCCGGTCCATGAGACCCCGGGACACAGGCAGCATGATGGATGCAACGTCGGTCGACATTAACATTTAAAAATCTTCTTTTGTCCCCTTTCTTGAGCTAAAACTGGGTCGGGAATAGACTAGATCTACTCGTGTGCACCTCTGTGCTTAAAGCCAGTCTGTGGACGGTGTTAAGTCTTTTAATGCTGCCAATTAGCTTTTAATGTGTTTTCTACTGGGCCTTTGTATGACCCCCCCCACCCCCCCTACAGAGTGGATGTATCTGGAAATGTTTTGGTTAAGAAATGTAATCTAAACACTGCTTACACCTCGCGACAAAACACAAAAAAAATACAAGCCTAAATTATAAGCGGCTTTGTCAGGTTAATTTGCAACTAATGTAGCCCCCTGTCTGCTGACCGTGTATGTATTTACTGCGGGGCTGCCTGAGAGGCCTACGCTATTTCAGATCATAACAAACCAATTAAATAAACACCGATCAAAACAATGGCTCCTGAGCATAAACCTACCGCCCAATTTCCATTTGCCCTCGGTTTTTTTTTTGTTTCTTTCAACTGGGAGCCGTCTGTGTTTTTCTTTTTGTCTCTCTCTCTCTCTCTTTTTTTTTAGGAGCACAGCAACATCAACATCCTACCGCAACCTCAAGACGAAAAAAACCCCTCAAACATGTCTTCCCTGTCGCCTTTTTTTTTCTCCTCTCCTGTCTATTAGCCACAAGACTTGCAGCACAAGAGCAGAGGTTCACTGAAAGTCAATCCTCGTCAGGAGCTCTCTCTTCCCCCCATGTTAGTCCGCAAGTCTGCGTGAACGAAAAGACGATTTCACCCCGCAAAAAGACACAACGGACGGACGGACGGACGGACGGAGGGGCTGCGGTGTTTCCTTCCCCCTCTCTCTCTCTCTCTCTCTTTTCTCTCGCCTATTATTTTCTTTGCTCTCTCCGTTTTCCCGGTGTGATCTTGTAGCGTGTGTGTTACAGAAAGGAAATTGTCCTCCCTCCCTCCCTCCCTCCTCCTACTCTCTCGGTGTAGTCATTCCCCTCCTCCTATCTTCCGCTCCCCGTTTGAACGCTGAGCCAGGCAGCCATGCAGCCTACAAACACACGCAGTATGCCGCAGTGCTTCTTCCATACATTTCACCGAGGGGAGGTGTGTGTACGTATGTGTGTGTGTGTGTGTGTGTGTGAGGGAGCCCCCCTCCTCTTATAGCACTGAGAGACTGCTGTCCTTTTACAGTAAAAGCTTTTTAAATCAAGCGCTTATGCATGTTTCAAGATATTTTACAAAAAGCTTGAGTTTTTTCCTCCTTCTCTGCGGTTTAATGGTGGACAGGAAAGCAGAGGGTGGGCTTATTATTAATCATCTAAGTCCAGCTCTGGAAGATTTCATTCCTAACTCATTACACAACCAATACATAGGCCAAGGTCTTCACACGAGCCCAGCTGTGAGTCATGCAGCATGGAGTACCTTATGTTCCTCCGGCGTTTTTATTGCTTGGATGACACCCAGTGGTCAAAGGCTACCATGAGAGGCAACGACTTGAAAGGCAATTTGTCAGAGCAAAATGTGCTATTAAGCAAACAGCTGATTATAAAACTCTCCCTCTTGATTTGCAGGGCTTTAGATGGGTTAAAGAGAGACACTTTTTCTATGTGTTGTTGAGTGCTGCCGTAAATCCTGCACTCCTTACAATTGCACTATCTTGTTCATATTAGTCTACATTTTTCCATTGTTTAATTATCCAGAGTCAAATTCCTTGTTCGTGTACACAAAGCAATAATTAAATATTTTTGAGAAATATCTTCGCTTTCATATGAAGCTACAGCAAGGAGATGGTTAGCTTAGCTTAGCATTAATACGGAATATGGGAAACGGCTGGCCTCGTTGTGTCCAAGGACAGCAATATCCATCTACCAGTACCTCTAAAGTTCACTAATTAACATGCTTCTTTCTTAATTCATACAAAAACTGAAGTGTAAAAATAGTCAAGTTGTGGTTTCAGGCTGTATGTCTTCAGGAAGTCACTGCTCCCGGCCAAGAAATAGTCCCACACGTAATCCACCTAAAAATGGTCTTTTGTACAAACAAGATACATGTTGATTGGTGAGCTTTATAGGTTTATTTTGCTTAATAATATAATTAATAATTATATTTAATAATTGGCATTTACATCTGATCAAAATGAAGCTACAACCAGGAAATGGATAGTTTAGCTTAGCATAAATAGGCCTACTGGAAACGGGGAAAACAGCTAGCCTTTTGTCCAAAAATAGCAAACTCAGCACAGCACGTCTAAAGCTCAGAAATTATCGTGTTGTTTGTTTACTGCGTACAAAAACCAAAGAGTTAAAATGACAAGTTGTGGTTTGCGACTTCAGAAAGTCACTGCTCACCGCCAAGAAATAGTCCCACATGTAATCCACATAAAAAAAACATTCTTTTGTACAAACAAGGTACTTAACTGGTGAGCTTTATAGGTTTATATTGCCTAAAGATAATTGAGAATATTGAAACCAGACTTATTTACATCTGATCAAAAGTAAGCTACAGCCAGGATAAAAGCATAAATACTGGAAACTGGGGGAAACAGACTGAATAATCCACCTAACAGCATCTCTAAAGCTCATTAACATTTGTCCTGTTTAATTCATACAAAAAATAAGTGTTAAAACAAACACTTGGGGTTTGTGACTTAAGGAAGTCACTGCTCCCTGGTAAGAAATAGTCCCACACATCATGTGCATAAAAACCACAACTTGCTGCATTTTCAATTGGTCTTCTGGAGTTTAAGAAAACATGATAGATGTGTATTGGTGAGTTTTAGAGGCCCTAGTAGGTGGATGTTTTACCTTCAGACAGAGCCAGGCTAGCCGTTTCATCATTTCCAATCTTTATGCTAAGCTAAGCTAACTGGCTCTTAGTTGTAGCCTTTAAGGGCCAGTACACTCCATCAGAACTGCTCGTTGGTGGAAACACCCTCATGCATTCATGCAAGTTTCTCAAAGCCGTGTGTCTGTGTTACATTTTAAAATGTGTGAAATGTACAGACTCTTTTGGTGGCGGGCGCTATAAATAAACAAATGCTGCTGTACACGCAGCTGAATTTCCACCCAAGTCGACAGCTACCCCAGAGCACCAGAAGCCCCAGGTTCACTGTACTGTATGGCAAGGTTTCTTATTTCTTATTCTCTTACCTATGTCATTTCATCTGACTTTGTGCTTACACAGCACATAATCCTAAATGAATGTGTTTAATCAAATTACCACACAGTAACCCTTGGGCCGTGTTCAAACAAAGGAATACTGTACACATTGCACAGCAACTCATTTTTTTGTCTCAGGGCACATCAGCATAGTTAGCCTGGCCATGTCTGTGCTGTCAAATTAGGTTGAAATATTCTGAAGTTCCTTCGAGCTCAGTCCTCCTACTGACGCGGTGTATCTCATTTCCCTCTGTCATATAACATAACATCTAGTTGTCTTGCTCAGACATGTAGACTGTTATTGGTGTAAATCTACAAAGCAAGCCAGCCTGAGACTCAATCCTGCTCAGTCCACAAGGGCCAAATGTTCATGTAAACAATGCCGCCTCCCACCTTCTGATGGAGTGCCACTTCCTGCTGTAAATCCTAGCGGTTGTAAATCCTAGAAAAAACACACACACACAAACACACTCTCTGTCTCCTTTAAGAGCTTTTATTGGTGGTTGAATGAGTGATGTCTGAGGCCTAAAAAGGAGGAGATACAGTCAGTATAGAAACATAACTATGGTGTATTTTTACAGCTAAAAATAGACTTCAGTTAGCTAAACACGCAAGTACTGCTCACCAGATCATTCTCATCTCCACCAAATTCAAGCTTCTTCCATGTCGTAACTGAAAAACAGGAAATGGATCAGTCTTAATAAATAATTCAAAACCCTCCTCATTACTAAATCATTGACCTGCTGTCGTATGGAACCGCAGTCACTGCTCGTTCTCAGGCTGTTTTCAACGAGGAGTGTTGTAATGAGGCTCATTCATTGTTTTCATGTGATCTTCCAGAGTTCATAAGGGTGGGGTGGGTGATCCGAGGACAGAGCGCTCATTTTCCTCACCGTCACTGGCCGAAGCATCCCTCGACACATGGGCCATCACGTGGCGAGCAGATCTCAGTTGAACACATGAAGTAGATCTAAGAGGGAGGCAAAAGTGGAGCAGGATTTGATGTGGAGTCCAGTCTCGGGAGTGTGTAGTGTACCATGACAAACAGCTGCTGCTAATTGAGATTTGGCCAGAATCTGCAGTTTACAAAATGGCCTCTCCACATATCCTCGTAATGAATGCTGACTTGAGAGATTTAGGGATACAGCTGTCAATGGTTTCTCCACTATGCTAAATCAGAAAAAAATTACCTAATTTGCACTGAGAAAACAGCCATATACTTTTACAAATTTACATGTGCTTTTACAAAAATGAAGACAGTCTAAAACAAAAAAAAGGTCCAGCACCAGCTGCCACGCCAAGATAAGATTTCATTGATTCCCAAGGGGCAAATTCATCAGCTTCAAGGCAGACAGCTGCACATTTAACTTTTTTTTTTTCCTTGCTACAACGCATAAAAGCTGTAGGGGAAACCTGCTTAAAGCAATAGTGGAACATTTTGGATTTAATGCTTATTTGCATTCTTGCCAAATGTTAAGTGAGAAGTTTGGTACAAATCTCATTTTTGTATCACTAAATATGAAGCTAGTGCCTGGAGCCAAATAGCTTAGCTTAGCATAAAGACTGAAAACAAGGGAAAACAACTAGCCTGGGTCTGACCAAAGGTCATAGAATTCACCTAAATGCACTTCATAATTCCTGTAAAACCAAAAACGTCTCATTTTTATTCTGAATGAATTAAACAAATAATATATAGCATGTTAACTGATAGACAGATTTTTCACCTTTAGATGTAGCCAGTCTAGCCTTTCCCCTCTTCCCAGTTTCCATGCTAAACTAAATTAGCTGTATGGATAAATATTGTCATTTTTATGCTTTGGTTTTTTATGTATTAAACAAATGATATGTACCATGTTTATAGGTGAGCTCTAGAGGTGCTGGTAGGCTGATTCTTTACCTTCAGACTGAGCCAAGCTAGCAGTTTCCCTGTTTTCGTTCTATATGCTAAGCTACCTGTATGGCTACAGTTAAAAGCTACAGCATGGGTAGACTTATTAGAGTGGTACCAATCTACTTATCTGACTCTCGACATTAAAGCACCCCACTATTACTTATAGAACCCAAGGGTGTCTGTGGATCCTTACCTCTTCGTCCGGGTCCTTGAACTCGCCATCAGGAAGGAACTGGAAGGTGCTGATGGAAAAACGGCGGGTCTGAGCCCGAGGATACGGTGGCTGAGGATCAAACAGCACAGCCTGCTGCGGGGCTGGGTCAAATGGGTTGGGACATCTAGGGAGTAACATTAAATTACTCAACCAATTAGATAACACAACAATAGGTATCAGAAATATACTTCCTTTCATTTTCCAGTTATCTCCCCTCAGTGAAAATAACCTCCTTATTTATCTGCAGTCAATCTTTTTTTCGTTTATGGGACATGTTTCGAAGCGTACCCGTTGTAAAGCAGCAGCCACACAGCTTTTCCGGAGCGAGGGTAGGCCACACAGTAGTGCACCAGCAGCACCAAACTGGGATCTGGGGTGTTGAGCAGCCGCACTTCCAGGTAGAGGGGTTTCCCCAGCAGCATCTGCAGGGGCTGGTGATACTGAGGGTAGTAGCTGCTGTACTGGGAGTCTGGGATGAGAGGAGGTGTGTTGGAATAGAAGGAGATTATTTCTTGAACTACATTTCACCCACTCGAAGCTTCTCCTACAGCCGGTATTTTAAGCAATCGTGTGGAGCTGAAATACTGTATATGATTAGATTTATTATTCGATTATAATCAGTTAAATCTTGATTGGCATGAAGTTGCATACAGTATGCCAGTCTAGAGTCACAGCAGCACTTAATTATATTTTTTAAATTATGCAAAGCAGTTGTTAGTAATGAAATGAAGAGCATCTACCTTTGGCAATCCTGAGCTGGACTCCAAACACCCCCTGGGTATGAACGGGTCCCAGGGTGGGAGATTTCACCATGTAGCTCACACTCAGAACAGTGCTCGGCAGATACCTGCACTCCACCAACAACCTGAAAATGGAACAGGAAATACGGTGTTGGAAATCTACACAGTATGATTTTGTTTTTATTCATGTTTTGGCATTTTTGTTTTTATCTGACAGACAGACTGGGAACATTGCGATCACATGGGACAAATCTTAGACCATTTGGTGTTTCATTTACTGTAAGTATACTTCTTGCAAAGATTATATTAGTTAGGAAGTAAGGGTTAAGCATCAATAAAATAAGAATAAAAATGACTGTGCGCTGTCTGTGTGCGACTGATTGAGTTTTCTATTGGGGATAACAAAGAATGACTGGGAAACATGATATGGAGGTCTGTGCATGTTTTATTTTCAACCAAATACTACTTAAACTTCAGCCGGAAAGTCAATTCATGTCCGTTTTTGTCGAACTACAAATATAAATCAAAAACAGCTTTTAAAATGGCAAAACAAAACGATGTGACAATCTCAATGGGGTCTCATAGCGACAATCCAAGATAAAATGATCACTTGAATCTGCAGCTCCCCTCGCCTTTACAGAGCTTTTTAGCTGCCTCATCCACAAATTTACTGTTTTTCTTAACTCTCATCATTCTAACACCATCATTTTCCGGCCGCAGCAGGCAGCTGCTGTCGGTAAAAAAGGTCAAAATAAAAGCCCACTGTACGCTAACCTGCTTAGCACCAAACAGTAGACGGAAACAACAGTGGAACATTTAGCAGCTAAAGAGCCAAATTTTTCCCTCAGGAGATGCTGCAGACCAAAAACAGAGCTACAAGAAAGTGAATATTAGACTTATATTTGTCAGGTGGCTAAAAACATGACTCAAAATGAATAACAACATTGATTGATAACTGCTGAATATGTAAATAATTGACTGTTTGCAAACACATTCACCATATCAGCTACTCCCAAGTTGCCACAAATTTTAGAGCTTACCAAACATAAATCACCTTTTTTAAAGCTCAGTCGAACTAAAATCCTTAATCCTTGATGAGGACTTCTGACTTCGTGACTTCTACTTGGATAATAAAAAGCAACAAGCTCTGACCTGACAGGAGAATCCCTTGTTATGGTGCCATAGTTGAGGCTGATTGCCTGAACCCTGTTGATAACCTCCACCATGTAGATCACCGCTTTCCCCACCATCTGTCAGCACAGAATCACATGTCAGCTACTATATGGACACAGGTAAATACTAAATGTTAAAACAAATTTTGGTTGCTGCAGTTAGGATACACAGGAAGAACTTGCAGATCATTTCATTGTTTATTCTGGTCTATTTGGAGCAGACAAGTCCATTAACACTCCATTAACAGAAACTGGCAGTCCAAACACAAAGTTTTTACAGCAGGGTCTTACTCAAATTTTCAATGTTTTTGGAAATGTTTCCATTCATTAAAGCTTACAACTCTGCGTGTCCCACACCCATCCATTGGGATCTTGAACAAGGCGTAGTCAGACGTCACTCTCTGAGGTTTGCAGGTGGAGTTACCAGCAGCCACAAGCAGTGAAGGGGAAAGAGGGGGCTCCGTGAGGGAGGCGGGCACGGAGAAGACAAAGTGGCGGTCAAGAGTGCACTCTGGAGGACCACACACACACACACACACACACACACACACACACACACACACACACACAAACAAAGATACACATGTGATAGTTATGTGAAGGTCAGATGAACAAAAGGTCAGAAATCTCAGGAGGCAATTGATAATGAGACCCAAGGTATCTTATACCCTTTTCACATTCTGTGTCACTGCCAGCTTAAATCATGCCATGCGGGCCCTGAATATGCCTCCTCACACATCCAGCAGCTGCAGCGCTTACATTTCCGTTACCCAAAACAGCTCAACTGTACTCAGCTAAGTGGCGTGAAAATGCCAGCGGGGGGCACAAACTACAGCTCACCATCCATTGGGTAGTAGCAGGCAGGAGGTTGCTTGCTGAAGCAGCAGCCCATGGAGAGGCACTGTGGCTGGGATACAGAGCCGGGTCCGCAGGGGAGACGCTGTTCGCTGGGAAGGTTGCACTCTGAGGGACAGCACGACAAATGTCAGCCGCACAGTTAAAATAACTCTGAATGGCCTGGAGAAAACAGCCTTTGGCAAACTGAATAGCCTTTCAGAGGTGTAAACATAAAATCCATCTACCTTGTGCAGACCCTGGGACAAGAAGTGGACAGAATAACTGAGCCTCCCGTCTCCCATTTACCGCCATGTAGACGACAGTGATGATGTGCATTTTACCCTTTCAGAGAGAAATGTTTATACGACAGTTAATGGGAAAAGCAAATGGTCAATTATACAAAAGGTCATGTGCTCAGTGTGAAATCTGAGTCAATACTTGCCTGCACACTCATGTGGCAGCGTGAGTGTAACTGGAGACTCAAACGGATTTTGCCATCTTTGCCTTTTCTTGCAGAATACCCACAGTGCTTCGGGGCATCCTGGAGGTTCATCTCGTTCCCTTTGATGTCTGAGAAAGTACATGTGGAAACATACAATAAGTTATTTTTGTGAAGACTTTAAATGGCACAATTATAGCTCTCAAGGCACAGAGTCTAAGCAGAGTCTAGCCCTGCCTATCTTACTAACCCGGCTGCCTTTGTGAAAAATTCTGACAAAACCGCAAAGGCTTTTTTTTGTAACCCAAAGCCAAAACCTGCCCATTATCATCAACTGCTTTGATGTGCTTATACTTTATGTCAACATTTGAGTGGGGAGGCACTGGGGGAATGACACATTCACAATTTCTGCGTGATCAAGGTGATCAATGGATGGCTCCTGTTCATTAAGCAAACAAATGTGTGTTTGTAATGAAAGCTAGGTAAGATTAGGCTTAAGTTACAGAAGTAAATGGGTGGGATATCAAACCCCAGAGGCTTACTTTTTGACAGATCACTTCAGAAAGCTGAAAATCACCACTGTGAAGTTAGTTTTTGAGTTGGATATCTGACAGGCACTCACTCCAGATCCAGCGACATCTTCTTACATAGTTTCACCCAGTGGTGGCAGTAAGAGGATGATAAGCTCACCGCTGAGCCTTCGCTCTTAACCACAGGGGTTTCACTTAGGAACCATCAATAAAAAAGTGAATGACACAAAACTAATGTTATTTTCAATAGCTTTATGCTGACTTTGATTAAAAAGTACCCTGAATTGAAGAAAACATTGCAGTTTTTTTTATCATCTTCCATATCATATGACCCAGCAATTCCGACTGAAAAGTGACTTGTATTACAACACTTAACAGGACACACCTCTTTATATTTTAGTATGTTAGTGCTTCTTCTGTTTTACATATATATATTTTTAATAACAATTAAGCATTTTTTTCGATCGCTTCCATGTCACGTGACCCATATGTTTGTATCTGTTCACCGGTCACAATGAGAAGCTTTCTTTCATCCTTCATGTCTTCCCATTGAGATTGAGATCACCTCTCTCTGAATAGAAAATGACCTAAAAAACACATTTTAGTGTACTGTTTAGATGTAACATGATATTGTATGTTACTAGCTGGTTTGCCTTACTGTTTCCCGTCATAACTAACTCTGAGCCAAAACAGAGCCCTGCCCGACTCGCAGTACCTCACCTCATTGGGGGGAGTGTTAATTGGTCCAGTGAGGTGTAGTGCATTTTGGTTGTTGTAGGTTTTCTACCGTTTGAGCAACAGGAAACAGCACTGGCTTTTTTCTCCATTTTCTCCCGTCGTGTGGCACGAATTTCAAAAATACTTCTGTCTACTGCACAGACAGCGCAGGTTAATAGAGGGGGGCATTTTTCAAACAGTGAAATACTTCTAGCACTCTACAAGTGTGTGCACAAACTGTTGTTAGCTGCTTATGCCATGCACGTTCCTTCAGTCTTTACCACCTTTGTTTAAAAAAAAAAAAAAAAAAGTCTTCCTTTTCCCCACCCCCATTCAAATGCACACCACAGCGGCCCCTCAGAAAACATGTTAAAATTCAACTCATGCAGAACTGATGGCAACCATATGCACCTGGCACAAACTGTATACACCGACACACACAAGCACACACACCTTTAACAACAATTCCAGAGATGGGACCAGAGGGGAGCTCCACCGTCATCTGATCGGAGGAGCAGAGGACTTTAGGCTTTGGGACATCAGGCAGGCTGGACTTGCCTTTGGTGCTTCTAGGTGGGCTTGGGGACACTGGTGGGGTAACTGGTGCAAGCTTTTTAGGGGTAGCTTGATATGGGCACTGCAGATCCACAGTCCTATACTGTGCTATGGAAAGGTCCCAAAACCTCAGAGGTAAAGAAACAGTCGTGGGAGTCTAAAGCGAGAGAGAGGGAGGGGGGGGCAGATCAATAAAGTCAGTACGAACCCCTACGCATGGTTTTCAACTACTTTATGTAAAAATAGAGTCTGCAAGTTGAGCTTAACTCTCACACACAAAAAACTGAGTTCTTACCAGCTGAAGAACATAAAAAATGGCTCTGCATGCCATTACAGATGCATGCAGAGCAAATGCTGCATACAGTCCATATGGGATTAATCGTAAAAAATGAGCTGATGACTGGGAAAAACTGCTCGTCTGTGTTCTATATAACAGGAGGACTGATGTCATAAATCGCTGGAGTGACAACCCAAGTGGTAGAAATGGCTGGCGTGAGCAATCCAAGATCATTTTGTACTTTGTGGCGTCACTGTATTACATTGCATGTGGGCACTTTATACATTTATTTAAATATCTCATGGCATACTAATATAAGTTCATGTCTGTATGAATGGACCGAACCAGTGTCTCCGTCTCATTTTACTGGTGATGTTTCAGTCCTCAGTAAAGCGACTACAAGTGGTGGACAGTGTGTGGGATTCTCTCTCTTTCCATGTCAAGAGTTTTGGAGCTCACCTTACTAGGACTTACGGCGCACTCATACTCAATCCGTACCGTGCCCAAGCACGTTTGACCCCCAATGTCCAGTTTGTTTGACTAGTGTGAGCGCTCCGTACCGTGCTCAAGCACAGTCCACTATCTTCGCCCTGGCACGGTTGAAAGAGGTGTGCTTCGGCACCAATTCCAAACATTTGGTAGGTATGAATCATTTACACACCCAAACATGAAAATATAAGGCCCAGGTTTAAAAATGCCTCAATTTCCCTTTAATGGTGTCTAAGAAACTGTGTGCACTGTGAGAACGTTTACGTTACTGTATATCCTTTGAATTTAAAAAGCTCTCAAAATGCCATTTCATGGGAGCTTTAAATTTAAAGATAATTTTTTTTATTAATGAGCCTTTTCTTACAAGTTCACGCGGCCATCAGATAACTAAACAACATCAAAGAAACACAATCTTATCATGTCTTTAAAAACAGGCACATGATTAAAGTAAAAGCAATTATATAAAAGATGACACATCTGAGGGCCGTGGCGAGGCATTATGGAGGAACTCACCCGTGGCTCGCTGTGGCAGGCAGGCAGAGGAGAGTGAAGGATTACTCCAGGGTCCTCAGCCTTCTGTAGCATGTACCCACACAGTGGAGACACACCGGAGAGGAACAGCCATGTCTTCTCTCGGTCTGATGTTAGGTACAATGATTGTTAAGAGTTTTTATATCCATAACAAAATCTATATTTTAGAAGAGCTGATATAAGGACAATGATGTGTTTCTGAGAAAGCTACTAAAGTGTGGTCCCAGTATAGGTGCTCATCTGTGACCAGCAACAATATATTACATAGAGATATAAAGACAATACGGTTATTGCCTTAATTATGGAAGTGCAATCGACTAACTCTGAAAATTGAAGACACTTTTTTGAGCTAAAAGTAAAAAGGTATGTTAATGCATAAACAGTGAACTTAATAATGTAATAATAATGCAGTATATGTGGTCCGTTGTGAATAGAGTGATTGTTGAGATTGCCGGCCTGGATGATCATGAGATTATACTGCATTATATTTTATGATATTTTCATGAGATCTGGAAGTATTTGATCATAACCAAAAGGTATTGAACAAACTGAAATGATGTCCTGTTGCTGTTAATGCTAGAGGAGAAGTCAGGGGGTCAACCAAAGTTAGTAAGATAAATCACCTGGGAAGCATGAACGTCTGTACCAAATTTCCTACCAATCCATCCAGTAGCTGTTGAGACACTTCACTCTTGACCAGTGGTGGACTGAAGCACTAACAATGCCATCCATAAAGCAATGCTGCTAGTCTGATTTAGATTGAGCCTTTAAGAGACTTTTTGTTCAAGATGGATTCTTGGCAAAAACTATTTTTACACGTCTCTTTGAACACTCGAAACCCAAACTTCTCACGATGTTGACACAAACACTGACCTCTGACCTGGATGGAGTCTCTGTGAGCAAAAGGCAGGAAGACAACCATCTTCCCATTCAGACATCGGAGATGGGGGATCTGTTTAGTGGGCTCAGTTGGGGTAGACACTGTAGGAATTGTGGTGGTCAGAGTTGCAGTAGTGGGGATGGTGGTGGGGAAAGGCTTTTTGGTCATAGGTGGCGAAATCTGTGGATACTGGGGCACAGCAGGGTGGTAGGGTGGATGGTATTGTGGCGGGTATAGAGGATAGTAATAGGGAAAATATGGATAAGGGTAGAAGCCACAAATGGTGTGAGTGTGGTGAGGGCAGTAGGATTCTGGAGCTGCTGGTTTCTGTGGTTCCTGAGGAATAGTTTGAGGTTCCTCTTTGGCTGATGGGAAGGGAATATGTCCGTAAGGGTAGTAAAAAGCAGGTGGATAAAATAGACTGACTGGGTACTGTGGAGCCACAGGTTGTTTTGGTGGAGAAGGTGGGCTGGGAGGGATGGGAGCAGGTGCTTGGGTCACTGGTGCTGCTGTGGGTGCAGGATAGTAAGGTATCTGATAATACTGAGGGTGATAAGGACTCGCTGGAGGTGTGGTTGGAGGAGCAGCAGGGGTTGGAGCTGGAGTCACTGCAGGGTAGTAGAATGGGTAATAAGCACCAGATTGATACTGAGAAGGTCCAACAGGTAATTTGGAATCTAGATCGGGAGAAGTATCATGCACTGGGCTAAGATCTGGGAAGGATGGAGCTTGTGCCACCACAGGAGGATGGTAAGGAAGCTGAAGCTGCTGCTGCTGCTGCTGCTGCTGCTGCTGCTGCTGAAGCTGCTGCTGGTGAAGCTGCTGCTGGTGCTGCTGCTGAAGCTGCTGCTGGTGCTGCTGCTGCTGAAGCTGCTGCTGGTGCTGCTGCTGCTGAAGCTGCTGCTGCTGCTGCTGCTGAAGCTGCTGCTGGTGCTGCTGGTGCTGAAGCTGCTGAAGCTGCTGAAGCTGCTGCTGGTGCTGCTGGTGGTGCTGCGATCCAGGAGGACTGCCAGGAGTCGGTCTGGGAGGATGGGTTGGTTGTGGGCCAGGAGGGTAGACCTGGGGAAGCTGGGGGTACTGGAATCCAGGATAGGAGTAGTGGGGGTATTCAGGAAGCTGAGCAATCTGCTCCTGGGTTGGAGGTTGAGGAGGGGGAGGGGAGGTGGGTGCAGGGATAACAGGATCTGGGATGTAGGGAAACTGGTGGTCACCAGGAGAAGAGGGAAACTGAAGATTGGCTGGACAAGAGAGGATGTATTCCTGATCGTCAAACACAAGCTGGAGATGAAGACCATCCTGCAAAAAAAAGCATCACGTAAAAATATTGCTGGTGGAAGCTGGCAGTCCGCTGTAATAATCCATTCATGTTAATCAACTTACTCGATGAGTGATACAAGGAGCACTGGAGGGGCTGAAGAAAGTGAGCTCCCCAGGATCAGAGGGGACACGGTGCGCACAGTCTTCAAATACAAACGGACGCCAACCTCCGTTCACTGTAAAGCACATTGCACATGTGTTTGTAGGTAGGCTATTAGTTTTAGGACAATTCAGGAATGCTAATAACCTTGGGGAGTTTTCATTCTATAGTTTAAATCCGTACACATTTCTAGGCTGATTACAGCATCTTTAAGACTCAGTACAATTGTTCCTGTAGGTGCAGACATCTAGACCTTCCTGTTGGGGAATAGAACAGTAACTCTAATGCATCCTGTAAATAACTGTATAATAGTACTAAATACAGGGAAAGAGTTAAGAGTTCAGTAAAACGTTTATTGTAAACTTTAGGAGGAAATCCTTTGAAAACACTGCTCTGTCTAAATAAACATACAAATTATCATACAATTATGAACTGAATATATCAAATATTTTTAAAATGTCAAATGCATATTGTTAAATATTATTTAATAGGTTTTAGTTAAATTTAAGGTTTGTGAGCATGTAAAAAAAACTATAAATAAAACTTTGCTGGAAATTAACACATTTTAAACTCTATGCCAAGAGATTTTTCCTGTTTTACCTCCACATTGTATCCAATTACATAATTATTTATTTTCAGGAAATGTCCTGAAACATTTATTAGGAAATGTTGGATCAGTATATCAAAGTGTGACTGTTTTATTTCCTAAATTCTATTTCAAAGCCTTCTCATGCTGCCAGGAACAATATTCTGGTGGAGATATACTGAATCCTTTGTTTATTTATATAATATAGTCACATTGAAATACACCCAGTAGGTGTAGATAATGAACTCCCGAGACTGCTGAAACCCAAATACATGACCTCATGTCAATTTTAGATGAAAATATTCTTAGTACTGACATGAAGTAAAAAAAACAAAAATACAACCACCATTTAAGTTGTTGTAATCAAAAACAAATCAATATCTGAAAAGACTGAAAAATACCTATGACTCCCAGCATCGCTATATCCTGCTCCTGCCCATTGATCTGCACCACCATGCCCATGGGGGAGCAGAAGACTGAGGGGGAGTATGAGGGGGCAGGAGTGGCCATCTGCACCGGACAGGCGAGCTTCAGCGGGCTGCCCCACCACAACATGGGCAGCACATAACTGCCATTCTGACAGAGAGATAAAGAAGGGGCTGATGAGCACAGGACACAGAAATAACTATTGGTGGAAACAAAGTGAGGCCTCCTGCTCGTACCTCCTGTGTGATGTAACAGGCATCATACGGCACCATCATCTGCAGATCGCTCCATGACGTATTCACGGTGTAACCACAGTATGAAGGTAACTGGAACGGGGAGATGGGAGTGGCTCCCTCTGTAAAGACAAAATGTTGAATGGCTAATTTTATTACTTGAATCAATCCACAGAAATCAACTAACAATTTTGATAACCGAATAATGGTTTCAGCCAGGTGTCCTTCAAGCCCAAGGGCTCCTTAGCTGATAGAGAGTTGGTGCATGGCATATTTTCTTAGGTGAGCTGGCTCAAATGACTGCATGTGGTATCATGGGCAAACTATAATCAAAGTTGTGTACCATTTTACATACATTTTTTTCCTTTACTAATAATAATATTATAATATGTTTGAGTCACTATTTTTGTGGCTCCCATCCACCAACTCTGAGGATCCCCTGTTGAAAGCCGACAGTTTGAGCATTTATCAAGCTCAAATACTAAATGTTCACTGGCTTATATTTACCAGCTTCTAAAATGTGAGGGTTTTAGATTTGGTGTATTTTTAATAAAAAAGCAGATATTTGAGGACTTTTATCTTGTGCTCTTGGAAATATTGATGGGCATTTTATTTCCGGACATTTCCCAGCATATATATAATCAATTAATTTGGGAAAAAAGATTAAGAATATCCCATGTCTTACCTCTGTCCACTAACAGGTGTGTGAGTCCTTCTCCTGAGGCAGTGAAGGTCATGACATTATCATCACACTGCACCAAAGGCCTCATGGCCAGCCACTCAGAGAAATGTGAACTGGAGTCAAATGATGGTCCCAACACCTTCCCTTGGACTCCATCAAAACCTGAAGGAAAGAAAAAAAGTAAGCAAATAAAGATGATCATTGTCAAAGCATTTCCTCCTTAATGAGTAGTTTTAACCTGTGAAATCTGCTTGATATCCTTCCTCGGGGTCTGGAGAAGAGCTCTTTGGTTGTCTGCGGATGTCACCACTAGTCCACAACAGGCTGTTGAGCGCAAAGTTTCTGTCAATTTCACCAGGAGAGGCAACAGATTCAAGCCGAAGCTCAGTGAGACCCGGCTCGTTGGATTTGCTCAGATATGGGCCCCGGATGACTTTTTCAACCAAGCGCCAGTTTCCCTGCTGGACGTCGGTGTCGTGTTTAGTCCGCTCCCACCTGGAAGCGTTTGAGTCCTGAACCTGGTCAGAGGTGAAACCCTCCTCCTTCTCCCGCTGTCCTAAACTTACTGAACGACAGACTTGAAACGTGAACAAACAAACTGTTACTACAAATAAAAACAAGGATATTTCTCTTCTCTGTTTGCAAGACATCGCCGGATTGTTAATGCTGTTTGCTTTCACGCGTAAAGAGGCGTCACCTGAGCACGAGGGCGCTCAATTAAGAGTCATCAAGAGAGGACCAATCAGAGGCCACAGGCTGCTCTGACGGTAAGGCTGGTGGCCTGAATACTTAAGTAGCCTAAATCTTTTGGCGAAACAATAATTATTTCATTTTAAAGGTGCAACATGTAAGAGTTTTCCACCCTGCCAATTATAAGTGGTGTAGGGATGACGTATTTTTGTAGGCCAACTTGGAAGTTAGCCGAGAGTTAGCATCACGGCGAAGAGACGCGCCTGTTCACCGCTTAACATTATCCTCATGACAGCCCTTTCCGAGAGAAACTGAGGAAGTTATATCCATCTATCTCTTCAAAGCCACCAGATTCCTTCCTCATTTTACATGAGAGGACACGGGAGTCGCATGTCTACCGTTGCTTGGTTGGTTAGTTTGTTTGTGTTATTGTGTAGATTCACCAAAGTCACACAATAACACAAACAAAATAAGCATTTGAGGCAGCGGCAGGCCAGCAACTCTGTTCTGCAAGGTAAATAAAATGTTTTTATCAAAGGAGTCTGGTTGCTTTGAGGAGTGCAATATAACAGCTTTAGTTTCCCTTCTGTCCGACGATGTTGTGTTTTGTGAATTCAATTATTAATATTTTTTTAATGAAATGTTTTTTTTTTACCCTCAAGGTCGCCGTACCATCAGCAGACTTGTATCTCTCTATGATCTCGTGAACATCCACAAAATCTGATTATCCCCAGAAACACACAAACAATATTTTGTTTGAAACCAGCAGACAATACTGAATCTGTCCTCTTTTTTTCATAGATGATCTCCATTTGATATTTTCCAAGTGGGTGCGAAGAGTTGAGAAGACTCCTGATCCTCGACATCTTGTTGGGTGAGTGGTTTGAAAAGTGAAGGTAGTTTGCAGGTATGAGTCATGAGGTGTTTGTTGAAATGTGACTGTAGCGCTTCTTCGTGATTGTGTGCAGATTTACCAACATGCTGCGTCAGGATGGACTGTGAGCCTCAGGCAACGAAAGCTTCTGGAATTGATTTGAAAGGCTCAGAGTTTCAAAACTGACAAGTGACAACTGTGGTAATCGATTGGATGTTGTGGGAAAGTGCAGAGACAGTTCAAAAGGAATCGAGTCGGGAGCTGGAGAGTGTCGGACAAAAGGAATTGTTGTGGGAAAATGTGTGCTGCGTAACAACTTGAGCACACTGTTGCTTTGCTTTTTCTGTTGGATGACTCTTAAAGGCTCTTAAAATACGCAGGATTTGTCAACTGTGTTTATAAACACTTCCAGGTGGTCAAAAACAAGCTCTCTGGGTTTTATTTGATGACCTGGGAATTAAACTCAACAATCAATCTTTCTCCAGAATCACTGACGCCAAGAAACGTCCCAAACACAGCTGACACAAAATAATAAAACATCAAGCAGAAGACAGGACCATGGTGTGCTCCTCTGTTTTATGTCCACTGTTCTTTTCAGTTCAGTTATGATTTACATAGTTCTTCTTTGAAAGCACTTCTTTGACCTGAATGCTATCATTAGCATGCTTACAATGACAATGCTAACATTCTGATGCTAAGCAGTACCTGTTTAGTATCAGCTGTTTCAGATTGTAGCATGCTAACATTTGCTAACTAAATATCATTTACATACATGGCAAACAATACATATGTTGTTTTCCATGTATGCCATCTCAGGTTAGCACAGATAATGCTAACACTTGCTCGCTAAGTATAATGTATACCATGTTGGCAAACTTTGGTTAGCACTGTAGCGTGCTAACATTTGCTAATTAGCATTGAAAACAAAGTACAATAAACCAAAATAATGGACAAATTCAAACTTAGACCAGATGATGGCACTAAAACCAAAAAAGTGACTGGAGGGAAAGTCTGGGGATCATCAAAGTCTTTAGTTAAAATCATCGTGCAAGCCATGAATGATTAAGTTTCATGTCAATCCATCCACTAGTTATATTTATGTAAGTCTGGACCAAAGTGGTGGATGGAGATACTGCCAAATGGCTAAAAATGTAATATGTACCTCTTTTGGAAAGTAAAGGAAAATGTGGTTTTATGTATGTTTTTTAGGCAATCCACAATATATATCTTGATATTTGGAAATCTCCTCAAAAGCACTTCATAAATGCAAGAACTGGGCAACACAATCGAATATCACAATGCCAAATACCTCGATATTGATATTATGATAATATTGTGGAGATGACTGTTGGCGCCTTCACAAAATATTAACACAATGAGATTTTTGAATTAGCAGTAATGTGGATATAATGTCTAAGTGGGTAAAGGCACTAGAGTATTGTACATATTAGAACAAGTTGAACAGTCTGGTAATTTCAGAAATTTACATCGCTGTAATGCAGCCTTAAAAAAAGACAACACCTATGGCATATTATAATTTAACAATATCTTAATCAAATCAAACATCAAGGACAATATCTGGTCTCATATCTCAATAATATGTATCTGTATATGAAATAATATCGGTATTTTGCCCAGCTCTATATTGTTGGAAGGAATTTCCACAAGATTCAATAAAAAATGTGTAGACAAAAACACAAAAGTTCAAACTAGAAATAACATTACTGTCAGCATTTTGTTCCTGATAAATTTCACAATCAGGACTTTTCTGCAGCAGCTGCTTCTGCATAATGCCCTCCAATGGACACCCACTGCTCAGGATGTTAGAGTGTACTTTGTGTAGAGACCCACATGTGGTGATGGGAATAGAAGAACTCCAGTGACTCAGCAGTGACGTACGGGGGGAACCAGCTCTGCTAAGCACCCACTCACCATTCACTGTGAGGATATGACAACCATCAGGGGACACATATAATGGTTTCAATCTTTTCTTCAGACTTATTGCCAGGAGAAAACACTTCCCCTGGTCCATTCCCACAGCCTCCGACAATCACACAGCTCTCGAGTGATTCTCATCTCAGCAGTACTATAATAAAAACCAAGACTTACTCTAATAGCTCTATCAACGCCCAGTCAATGCACAAGGTTATGTAACACACAACTTGTGAGAAAATTATTCACTCTAAAAGAGAAATTTGGTTTCAATTGGTCTGATTCACACATACTACAAGACACTAGTCAGACAAAGCCAGCCCCAGTTTGGGCCTCTTATGTATTTGACTCACAAAGTTGAGCATCTGATTTTCGTCTGCAATCTTTGAAACAACTTTGACTTTTGTTCTGAGAGAATTTCACAAAAACTTTCAACAACCATGATGAAAAAATATGTCTTCTCCTGCAAAAAATAGATTTTAACCTGTTTCTAAAAGTTAGCACATTGTATATTCACATTTGGATGGTTGTGCTTTTGTATACTCCTTGGAGAAAATTCATAGCAGTCCCATTGGCAGGAGTGTGTATCGATGGCACACAGGTGTCACGATACATATAATTCCTGCCAATGGTTTCACACTATTCCACTGAGTTGCCAAAAAATACAGCAATGCGGCAAACAAACAGGGGAAAAGAAGAATGCAAGCCAGTAAACATGGATGTAAATAATGCTGGATTTGAAATACTAAGAATCGACTGTAAAATGTTTCATGAGGAAGGAAATGCAGTCAACACCTCCGGGATATACACAATGCATTTTGGTCACACTGAATGTAAAAATAAGCAACACAGGGCCGTTTTAAGTGAGGTTTTTATGCAAACATTTGGACAGTGGTGGAAAAACTATTAAAAATCAGTACTCAAGTAGGAGTACTGTTACATAACTGAAATATTACTTAATTACAAGTAAAACTATTAAAATACTATTAATATTCTGTTTCTGTTTCTCCAAATCTTCAGTCTAAATTACTCAACTCAACTCAACTCCTGCTCTGTTTTGCTCAGTGGTCGAGGTCACCTCTCCCAACTGCTGCAGAGTTTTTTGGTTTTTGTTCGTATGTCAGGGTTTTCATTGGCCCGTTTGTGACTGGCTATGCTAATCAGCTAAAGGAAAGGTTTAGATATTAATTCAAATTGTACTCAGTAGATTACATGGTGTCATGCATGAGTTAAATTACAAACTTGAAAAAATACTTAGTTACAGTGATTTGAGTAGTTGCAATTAGTTACTACCACCCCTGCATTTCATGTTTCCAGCTGTTAAGTTATACTGGTATATATTAATGTTTTTTTCACCAATATCTTGTTTTTTATACAAAACTATAGAGTGCATACCTCCGCCAAGGCCTAACAATCAATCAAGTCTAATCCAGTGTCAAACCTATAGCTCTGTGTCAGACGCAGGTGTAAACATAAGCTCCTTGGCGGGGTCATAACGTGTTTATGTTTTGCATATGACATTAAGTTTAGGCTATGTGATACCATAGAAAGTAGGAAAAGGGTTTGAGTAGTCTTTGAGGATTCTGGAAATAACATTGAGTGTTGTTAAAAGACCTTCTGGGATTTTCAGTTTATTTCTTTAAAGATAGTTCAGTCCCTCGTTGATGCTTTACAAAAAAACTAGGAAACAGGAGTCTACAGTGTAGATCCACGGCAAACCACAGAAAAAATACACCCCCTTCCTGTTTGACTTAAATCATAGTAGCTGTACGTCCTGTACCTTCTCTGCTCCCGGCGGTGACCGAGCAGTGTAAACTGAGTGTTTGGTTCATGTCTCGTATTATTGTACCGACCACAGATGACCTGAGAGGGAGGGAGTCCGTATAAATACTTATCCTGATATGTTTCCAGGTCAGACTGAGTGAATCTGTACTGTCAACAAATGAGGGAGTGGCCAGAAAGAGAGCAGAGGAGGTAATTATGTTATCTATCCTCATCCCACCTCCAGGAGGATAAAGCAGTCCTCGTAGGAGTGGGATCAGGACTCTCTCAGTCCAGGTGGTCTTCACTCAGAGACCTGAGGGGAAATAAGAGCGAAGAAGTAAGAAAAGAAAAGTTATTTTACTGATTTTATTCTTCTTTATAGAAAAGAAGAGGACACATAACTACTCAAGTTCCTCTCATCTGAGACAGGTGATAAAAGGCTTTACAAGATATGCACTGTCTGCCAAGTAATCCCCTAATAACATGGTATCATTTAACTGCAGCCAATAATGATACCTATCTGACAGTATCTCATTAAAACAAGACACTTTGTCTTGATCTGAAGAGTCGAGTATGTTAATGTTCTCCTTCCTGCTTCTGTTGGCCACCATTGATATCATAAAGGGATTTTCTTGTTCGCTTTTACCCTTTTGTGTTCTCATTTAACAGAGGAAAAACTTAAATGTCAGAAAAAGGTTCCTACATGAGTTGTATGAATAGTATTTCCAGTGGAGGCTCGACCGCTGCTTGTGTTATTAAATGACTTGAATAAAAGTCTCTATAGTTACATTTTCATCCAGATGGTGCCTTAAAAAGATAAAATAATACAAGAGGTCATGCGTAATGAATGGGTCTGTCTACACTTGTATGTATATGTACATGTGTGGAATGACAACAAAGTGGGGAATCTTTTTAGGAGGCAGCATATACATGTGATACAACCACTTTTATGAGTCTTGGCTTCATCTGCAAAAATCAGTGTTAAAAGCAAAAAGATCTGGGCTGGATTATGTATGAGCTCAACATGGCTCCAGTTTCCACAGACCTCCTGTTAAAGAAGAGAGTGCGTCCACTTGAGGCCCGTTAAATTTGTAAATGCATATCTTCCTCTCGGTTTCAGCCGTCCACCCCAAACAAAAAGGCATTAAAAAGAGCTTTTATTGAACGGATTAAACGAATTAAATATTGACATTGTGTTAAAAATATACATATGATAATATCATGTACATTGCCTCTTAAATCATTTTTTTGTAGGTGGCTTGCACCAGTCGAAACCACGTCCACACTAGCCAATAGTTCATCTCACTTTTTCACTTGCTTGAAAACATGTTGGCTGCTGTTGGGGAGATGAAGATGTCTCTGATGTGCACCATCGCTTCTTAATGTCCCGTCTTTGAAGAAGTCATTTAAGGTGCATAATGAGCCGGCGAGCATGTCTGAGAGCAAAAATAAGAGGCACACTTCAACTGCTCTGCAAGACATGTTTCTGTGTGTCTAAAATGATATTTCACATTCAGAGAAAAACACAGCACAGCCAGTTTGTTACAAAGATGGGACACCCAGGTGACAGACTGAACTCATGTGGATCAGTTTTTAAGCTGCCTGTGGGGAAGGTAATTGAAGAAATTAAAGAAAATAGAAGCAGTAACCAATGAAGCAGCTAGAGGTGTTAAAATGGATGATTTTGAAGACTTTTCTCCTCTTTACGCACCGTGTGGAGCCCGCCTGGACGTTTCATTGAGGGGGAAAAAAATTGAAACTTTATGGGTGGGGCTTGGTGAGAGGAAAGAGAGGGAATGGTGAGGGAAAACAGTGGTTGTGTGTGTGTGTATGTGTGCGTGTGTGTGCTGTGAAGTCAAAGCTGGGTGGGTCTACAGTGTTTCACATTCCCAAGTCACTCCCGGGCCGTGCGTTAAAGCGCTTTCAGGTAACGTCTTTTTATCCACGTTGTTTATATTTCTTTATCTTTTGTCTTTCGGAGTTCACGCTGTGAGACTTGTGTGTGGTTTTTTGTTGTTGTTCTGAGTGCGTAAAAGTGAAGTTAAAGCGTTGAGGAGATTTTCAGCAGCGCTTTGCAGAGTTGTACGGATGTGACTGAGAGCGCAGAAAAGTGTGAAATGGACGCGCGACTCCAAACTGTGAACACGGAGCGGATCAGTCCAGAGTTTTTATATTCGGCTGTAAAAGTTTGAAGTTTGTTTATTGTTGTTTTCTGTCGTGGTGTTCTCGCGCTCTTTTCAAAGTTGTTGACTATAGTACAGGGCCTGTGTGTGTGCGCGCGTGTGTGTGTGTAACGGAGCAGCACCCATTTGGGAATGCCCAAACACCGTCTAAACAAATGCGCCTTTCTTGTGAGCGGAAGCAGCCCAAAGCCGTGAAGAAGGAGTCGTTAGGCAAACGGATGAAGTGTTTCTGTGTCTTAGTTCATTTAAGGTGTCAAATTAGAGAAAGTACTTTTTTTTTGTTTTTATTTTTTTTTAAAGAAAAGTGTTTTTTCTGTTCTCTGTGACATCAGATGTGTGTGGTTCAAAAACAAAAAGAAAAAAGAAAAAAAAGTGTGTGAACGAGAGTTGAAGGGCGAGTTTGGACTTGCATGCTACAGCCCCCCCCCCCCCCCCCCTCTCCTCCTCTGTCAGTATGGTTTTCCTTGTTTCAGACTGTTTTTATTTGGGACAGCTGTGTGTGTGAGTGAGTGTTTGTGTGAGTGAGTGAGTGAGTGAGAGAGAGAGGATTGATGCTTCCTAATGATCAAGCCTGTGTTACATAAGTCTGTGTGTGGAAAATACATAATGGGGTGCATCCTTCCTCCTGTTATCAGTTCTTAGAAGGCCACGATGTTGATGCTGGCTGGAATCGTTGTTGTGCACATCACCACCATCATCCTGCTGCTGGTGGCCACTATCGATAATGTGAGTAGATATTTCCTTTTCTGTTCTCATTAAAGGTGCAAGTTTGGAGAACCGGGGAAGTGTTGCACAGGAGCTTCCCAGCCAGCAAATTTTTAGAAGTCAGCCCAGATGTTGTGCTGCAACTCAAAACGAAATCATTTCCCTCGAACACTGACTTCATGTATGCAATTTCTTTAAGTATTATACATAAAAGAAATGCATTAAGTGTAGACTAGGGGTAGACCGAATATCACCGATATTCAGCATTTTCCGATTATCGGTATCTGTTATTTTGCTGTCAGATTGCCGATAATATAAACTAATTTAAAAATGTGCTACTTTGGCTCTAATGCAGCATCTTCTGACACATTGTCCCGCCTACAACAATAGGTACAATTGGTCACAATTTATAGCCTGTAAATAATACAATAAATTGAATCTGCAGAGTAGCTGGTAGCTAAAGGTTTTAAAAAAAAAATGTTGTGGTATGAAGTATAAAGTAGCAGAAAATGGAAATACTCGAGTAAAGTACCTCAAATTGTACTTAAGAACAGTATAGTAAACTGTACTTGGTTTATTCCATCGCTGGCTGTTTGAAAATTTTGACACAAAGAGTTTTATTATTATTTATTTTAGTTTTCTGTCTCCTTGATTTGAAATAATCTGTATCAACCCTGAAAAAGCCGTATCGCTCGACCCTTAATATGGAATACTTGCAACTTGAAAAAATTGCATGAACTTAATTTAAGCAGACCAAGTTATTCATTTAGTCACATCAACTCATCATGTTTGAAATACTGTACTTTGCATTAAATTATATACTTCATGAAGAACTTACACAGAATAAAATGGAAATTGAGCGTGAACCTGAAGTACACCAGAAGTGCCAGACTCGGCTCATTACCAGCGCTGGTGTTGGGCCAGGATGGCTTGTTTTGTGAATTGCTATTGTACCTTGACGGGCCGGGGCTAGCTGGTTAGCATGCCAGCATCAGTAGATATCTCTGCAACACAATACACAGATGTCATTACGTCAAAACTGTTGTTTCTGCACATTCTGTCGATAACTTTGATAATGTTTGAATTTTTAAAACTAAAACTCTTACATATTGACACTTTTAACACACAACTGTCATCAGAGGAAGAACAAAGAGGTTTTTATATGAGTAAGTAAGCAAATACAAACAACTAAAGCCATATGTGTTTAACTATGGAAGCTCAGGTCAGCATGTGTCATCAAACCACTTGGAAATACCCAGGAATCAAATGTCTGAAGATTCGTACTGCTACCCACAGACAGGGTTGCAACAGTAAACGTCAGTATTGCGAAATACTGTCAACATTATCAGTTGCAATGACCCTTAAAGGAATGAAAACAGACGGGTTTCTTGTTTTTGTTTTAAAGAAGGTTTTATTATAATTTCATAAAATATCATGTCCTGACAGACATTAAACCTGATATGTAAGTTGATATGCAAGTGTGCACAGTATGATAAGTGTCAGTTTTCATATCATGGTATACCTTAAAACCAGCACACTACTGCAACCCTATCCACAGTGTTGCACAAAGACTTTCATCAAGCTTTACATGATATTTAAAATCTGACACTGAGTACGTCTGTCAGCAGGTGCATGTGTGCATGTGTGGGATGATACGTTTTAACACTTAATTGTTACAATAAATCTGCAAAACCTTTACTGAATATCTCTTTGTTTGCATGTGATGCAGCCTCTCTGTGTGCCTTGATGTTTTTGATAACTTGTGTTCATTCTTATCTGCCTCTGCGTCTTCAGGCCTGGTGGATCTCTGATAGTATGTCGACTGACCTGTGGGGCAGGTGGGAGATGTCTAACTCAGTCTGGCACTACACCAACCTGAAAAACTACCCGGATGGTAAAACTCCCCAAATATTTCAGTGAATCAGATTGGTGATATGAGAGCTGTATGATGTAGATACGGACAGGATGCTAATCAGGGCGTTGTAACTGGTCAGAATTGGTCTTAAACGACCAGGAAAAACTGTTTGTACAATTCTACAAAACATAAGTTAACAGTATTATTTTTATGAATGTTATAGTATTTTTTAATGCTAGTTTTGTCATCCAAATGACAACAAAGGATCTAAACACTGACATACTACATATATGTTTTGACAATCTGAGACATGAACACTAACATTTGTGTAAGATACAAAATCACACATGAAAACAACCAAATAAGCCGCCTATTTTTAAGATATTGTCTATAAAGATGATTTTAATTAATGTTGGTAGTATTAACAGAGCAGTTATAATGCAGGTTGCCGTGTTACTGTGTTGTTGTGTCACTGACTGTGTGTCTGTTCTGTTTTCAGAGTATCTCCAGACGGTTCAGGCCACCTCAGTGCTCGCCTGCGTCTTTTCCATTCTGGCCTTGTTTGTGTTTGTGGCTCAGCTGTTCACTCTGCCCAAAGGCCAGAGGTTCACCTTCACTGGCATTTTACAGCTAATCGCCTGTAAGTAACCTGAAGTCTAAAGTCTGACCTGCAGGTGTGAGGAATATTGATTTATTTGCCTGCTACTTAGAGCTGAGGTCTGTGCATTTCTATGGACGATACACGCTTGAAGGGAAAAGGGAAATGTTAGACCTCAGTATTTTTCGACCTGTATTTCTGTGTAACTGTGAATAATCTTATCAGATTGGAATGAGCATAAAACGTTTTAGCGTCTGACAGAAAAACATGATAAAATGAATTCATTTTCTCTCAGAGGAGGTGAGTTGGAGCAGAGGAAACTAGGAAACTTTGAGAGCATGTCTGGACCTCCATTTAAATCCCTTACATGACATTTGACACAAAGTCTGTGTAAGCAGAGCTCAGCAGCAGCATGTGCAGCGTGTCTGCATGATAGTGTTAAAACAAACATGGATACAAGAGGTTAGGGATTTTTCACTCATGTGCGATCCACATTCACGAGTCTGCAGATTTTCAGTTTAACCAAAAACTACAATAACTGTTCGACCTCAGGCCTCGTGATTGAAAATCACTGCAGTGGAGTATAACCGTCCGTGACTTTGGATTAATCTTCTCCAACTTCAGCCTCTCAGTCTTAAATGTCACACTGAGATGGTGTTTTCAGAACACGTTGTTCCTGAAAAGTATTTTTTGGTAGAATTGGTTGTAATAAGATGCCTGAGCAGGAAAAAAATGTTGTTCCAATGTGGCTGTAACCAAAATCGTCCCTCGAGGTTAGAGGCTGTTTGTAAAAAAGGGGTGCAGAAGTGATTGTTAACAAATGTTAGCGTGCTCTTAAGAGCTGCAACAAATGACACCATTATTGTGTAATCTTTTCTCAGTAAATCAATTCAGGGTTTGTGAAGTGAAGTAATCAAGCCCACAGTGACATGTTTAAAAATTGTATTTTGTCCAACCATCAGTAAAAAAACAAGTCATTCAGTTAACTTTTATGTAAGGTTTAGAAAAAACAGCATATATTCATATGTCACACGTCGTGACCTGGGAACGATTAGTACCCCTGTACTAATCGAGTACAGGGGTTCAGCTCTTGTGCTAATATAATGGTCTCCAACATAACCATCATATTGTGAGAACTGTGGGAGGATAGTAGGATAGGGATGAGTAGACCAGAAGTTGCAGAAGTAGCAAACTCCTAACCCAAAAATAGATTTATATGCCACGTTTCACACTAGTTTGTTAAAAGAAAAGTCTGCAAGCCTGCAACCAATCACATTCCCCACATGCAATATATTAAGACAAATAACAAACATCAATTTCCCATCTGAAAGTCAACATCCAAAATAATAAATGAAGCTAAAGAGGCAAAATACTGTACATTGTAACAACCATAAAGGTAGTAAACTGTTTACATAAATGGGTCAAAAGTAAGTAAGTAGGTCCCTACAAGCACCAAAAAAGCAGTGAAGAAAGTCACACCTGCAAGTTAGACAATGTGTAGCAGTTTGCTTGCAACTATCAAAGCTTTAAATCTGTCATCAAGCTACATAATTTATTATGAAGCTTTTTATTATCCAAATACAAATTAAATGAATTCACATTCATACCACTGATTAGGGTGCTTTGTTAGTACATAACCCTATATTTAAAAACAAGACTTGTTCATGTAGACAGAAGACCTGTAAACTATAATATCTCTCTGTCACAAAACAACTAAATAAAGAGGGTCTATTATGGATCATCTTTCCCCCCGACTAAAGTACATAAAAAAACATGCAGATAACGTACAAGTAATGGGATTTTAACATGTATCATCATGTTTCTCATTTAACTGTGATTGCAGTGGAACCATTCTTATTCATGAGCCTTAACTTATAATACAAAAAAATCATGACTTCTTAATGTGACAGTATTCCTCCTTTTCTGTCCTGCAGGCCTGTGCATAATGATAGCAGCCTCAATCTACACGGCCGAGCTTCACGCCAGCGAGACAGTGGGAAGCTATGGACACTCCTACGTCCTGGCCTGGATCTCTTTTGTCCTCACTCTTCTCTTAGCGATCACCTACCTCGTCCTGCGGAAGAAGAGCGAGTGAGACGGGAGGAGGAATGAGGGTAGATCTGGGATCCTATTCCCTGTTTGCATTTGGGAAATTAAAGAGTAGGATTTGTTTCAGAAATTGGAGGGGAAAAAAAACCTAAAGATTGTGGAGCTGCAGCTGGGAAAATGGGGGAATGATGTTCAATTGCTAACAAGAGCCATTTGTTTATATTTTGAATATTATACATTGAAATGGAAATCATGCTTATATTACATGAGGACTGAACTGAACTGACAATATGGGCTACAAGATAATGCCTTTATAACAACTATCATTAATGTATAAAAGTATATTTATTCTTAATAAAACTTTAGTTCATAGTTATGTGACTGTTAACAATGAAATGCTTTATAAACTTTTTATTAAGCCATTGTTTATTGTCAAGTTGCAACTGATGTTTCTAAATCTTTACATTGCAATAAAAGGCTTGTAAAGTATTTCATTGTTTGTAAACAGTCAAATAAGTTAACTAAAGTTTAATTAACTATAAATTTACCATTTATTAATGATGGTTACTATAAAGTGATACCAAATGATGTTTGTGATCAGGAATGTGCGTCCTTCGTCTTGGCAGTATAAGCGTACAGTTATTAATAAATCAATTATTTCTATTGTCTTTCAAAAGGTAGTTACATACAGGTTTGGAGAGCTCAGTACACACCCACCAGAACTGTAAAAGAATAGTTCAACATTTTGAAAAAAATACTTATTTGCCTTCTTGCAGAGGGTTATATCAGAGGCTCAACACCCAACTTAAATCGGTGTGTTAACAGACAGTTTGTGTAGCTTAGCATGAAGACACTTAGCCTAGGTCTGTCCAAAGGAAACAAGATCCATTTATTTCCAGTCTTAATGCTAAGCTAAGTTAAGCTAGGCTGCTGCTGGAGGTACTATAGCTTCATGTTTACCACATAGATATGAGAGTAGTATCAATCTTCTCATCTAAATTTCTGCAAGAAAGAATTGATTATTTCCCAAAATGTCAAAACATACCTTTAAAGCTCCTTTTGGCAAATGCTGACACTTTGGGTTTCCCCAACTCATCAAACACTGGTGCTTTTGGATGGCGGCCGACCCGACCGACAATCCCAAAGCATCAGTATTACTATCTCACCAACAGGTTGACCATGTGGGAGAAGAGAGTCAGCAAAAGCCCTTTTGAGAAGTAGTAGTTCAAAATATTCCAACTAGATTTAAGTGCTTATCACCCTGTATTATCACGTCGTGAGGCGTACTACTGCAGGTTTTCTGAGTAGAGGAGTGAAATAATACTGTACACGGAAGGTACGGCGTGTTGGCAAAACTACAGCATTCCTGCTGCAGTACTTGAACAATCAGGAAAGACAAGCCTTAATTTTCAGTACAAGTAGTTTTAATCATGTATCGTTATTTTACATTTGAAGTATAGTGTATCCTTTCTTTAATCTGTGTACATTGTAATCAGTATATTTTTGTAACTTTTTGTATTGAGTGTTTTTTTTTTTAACCATGTTTGATTTTGTCTGTAGTTGGCTGCTATCATAAGAAAAGTACATGCAATTTGTACAAGTGAACATTAAGTGAACCAGGGATGGAGGACCATGGTGTTATATTTCACCATATTTCATAACTATGCAGTAGAAGGTTTTGTTTGTAATTACATTGGAATTTAAGCCATATCATTTATTATTAAAACAAATTATATCACCAAGTCTTCATGCGTCACCTGAATGCAACAAAATCCAAAACAGTCACTGTTACGTAATAAATAAGCAGGAATTGGTTCCAGTTCTGTAGCCTTAACTCAAGTACGAGCACACAAGATTTCATTAATATTCATTCAAATTTAATATTTACTTAGCATCCTGACGGATCTTCACTTCAGACTCCGTTCTAGAAAATGCTCATGGATTTCCACTGATTTCTAAATCTGTGTGACTTTGCTTAATAGAGGCAAAGTTTTCTATTGCGTGCAAGTTACAACATTAAGGTTTTGAAAACAACACTTCTTCAGGTCTTACAACAGACCCAGTCAGGAACAGGAATGTTCCATTATATAAAGTATGGTTCCCAGAGGAAGTGAGTAAAAACTGGACAGCACTAGATGCCTTGTCCAGACGGTGTGATGCGCTCCTGAACCACCAGGTGGAGAAGATGATTCTGCTCAGCAGTCAGAAACGGCCTGAGGAGGAAAAAGAAAGACACAAACACATAAACAATATGGAAACTTGAAATTGAGAGGTGATAAAAATGATGCTCGATCCCCGTCACAAGATGGAAATTAACATTTTTGAATGCTCACCACAGCTCCGTCTGAAGAGACTTGAGGGACTCTGTGTCTTTCTCCTGACATGCCATCTGCAAAACAGATTTGCTGTTAAACGCTGCACAAATAAAACCATAACTGCAGATTCAGATGACCTTGACAAGTTCTCAGATTCTTGTGTCTTGTTTATGCACTCATATAAACGGAGCCTGTTCATCCAGAACAAGTTGCTTGACAGAATCGTTTTTATTAAGGGTATTAAAGTCATGAGTAAACATCAGTCAAGAGCTGTTATGATGGATTGACTCACATTGAAAGACACAAGTACAGTGCTTACACTGACACCAGCGCAAATAGAAAAAACATTATTCCATTGGCAAAGGATGACAAACTCCAGCACATTTATCACTGTCACGTGAAGGCCATGAAGACCATCAGTTTTCCTGTACGAGGCAGGAAGGATCAAGAAATCCTGTGAACTGTACAAGTATGTGGATGATGAAACTCACCACGACTGATTGCAGGAGCAGGAAAACATTCTCAGGCAGGAAGGTCACTGAAGGAGAGGACAAGATCCATGTTTACACCACTTCAAATAAATGTCACTCACAGGATTCATGATAGAATTTCTACATTCCCAGTGAAAGAGAGCGTATATAATTCATAGGTTTTTTGCTCTAATAATAGTTCAGGTGCACTCACCTTGGCTGTGAGGGTCAAAAGACTCCCAGGCGTATCTCTCCAGGGTCTGAGCGTGTTCTGGTAGCAGCTTCTGAGGCGGAGGCTGAACAGGAAAACAAGAAAGGGTCAGAGCATTAAACGAGAACGTAATAATAATCAAAATTGCGTTACCAATTCTACGGACAAATTTCCTGTGTTTACCCATGATTACAAGTTAAATTGTTTGGTTTTTTTTCTCTGGATCACAAGTTATTAATGTCATTATCAAGGAATAATACATTTCCAACAATAATGAGATCACTTCCTTGAGATCTCTGGAAAACAAGCTTTGTTACCCCGAGATAACAAGATAAATGAATCCTCTAAATCACTAGATAACAAAAGGTTGTTCCCTCTTAATACTTACAGCCTTATGTTTTCTAGATCAGTAATGCCATGCACAGTGTCATGACATTTGATCTTGTTATCTTGGGAAAACAATGTTGTTATTTCATTATGATGACATAAACAACATTTGTTATCAGAAGATCTTGAGAAAATTATCTCCAAAAAAGAAGAAAATTTGCTGTCTGTGATAATGTAATAAATAACTTCTGAATTAGTGAACCCATGACTGTTAAGGGCTTCCGTAAATATCAATACTCTCAACTTCAGTAATGAAATATTGCTGTTGTGTAGGTTCCGTCTTTTAATTTAAGTGTTCTGCTTTCTGGCAAGTCACCCTTTAGCCTTTTATGGCTGTTTGACACTAAAGTATTGGCACATGTTCATTTTGCTGCGTATCTGTGGGAAAACTTTGCATGGGGTAGACAGTGTTTCATCACAGCTATCTATAAAGCCCTCTTAAAAATACAGATTTTTATAAATGAAAAACAGAGAAACTTATTGGATTTACTTTAGCTAGATATTGTGATTTACTTTCTTGCAATATCTTACACCATAAAATCAACATGCTTACCTCGAGCAGCATCAGTAGTAGTACTCTGGAGATCTCACATTTTGCCACGATGTCGAGAAATGCACCTTTTTCAGGAAAGTTAAGACACAGAAGACAAACCGAGACATGACCAACGACATTAAAGCAGAAAAGAGACACTGTAGTAAAACTCTGATCCTGTTTTCTTCTTTTTTAGTTTGTTTAAACATCCAGCTTTTGATCTCAGCGTTAAATCAAAATTCCTATCCCTACATTTTTTTGGTTTTGTACATATTACATTCAGGGTTTCAACATTATTTTTAGCAGGCTTTTGATAAAAGCAGAGCCTCACCAACAGGGGTGCTGGTGCCTGGTAGCTGCAGTCCTCTCTCCTGGCACATCAGCTGCATCTCTGTGAACACTGACAAAGCACCGTCGTAGTCACCTGCAAAAAACCCAAAAGTCAAATAATATACACACACAACACACAGCAGCTACATATCAGATGTAAATGGACAGACTGAACTCACGGGTGAGAATTTTACATGTGGCCATTTCTCCCATCGACAGCAGAGCTTCGATTGGTGTCTGTGTCTGCAGCTCTGCAGCTCTCTGGTAATGGACAATAGCCTCTCCTGGTCTGTTCATCTCCTATTGAAACCACAGGAGTTGAGATGAACATGCCATTTGAGTTACAGCATATAAACTTAATATCAACTAATAATAATTTATCTTTCAGGGCAGCTTGAAGCTATGATCCAAAGTTTTACCTTGAGCGCGTTGCCAAGTTCTAGACAGAGGCTGGCTGCCATCACAGGCTGGTTCATCTCAATGTACACCTGTAACCCATTTGTACATCAGCATTATCTCACTGTCTCTGACCTACAGGATGCTACTACTTTCATTTCCCAGATATTTTCTGAGTACAAATGCTGCTTCATACACAACAAATGTCATCAAAAACTTGGACTCATCGTGTACCTTGATGGCGAAACTGTAGCAGTTGAGTGCAGCCTGAAGGTGCTCATCAAAGCCTGGTGCCTGCAGCGCCCTGTTCTCCTTCTCAGAAGAGAGAAAGAGGCGGGCAGCGTCCGTCAATGCCAGAGCCTCTCCAGGAGCATTGAAGAGAGTCTGCTCACACCTGCGGTGAAGACATTCAGGACGTTTAACAACAGCAGATGCACCATCAACAGTAAACATGTCATCACTGTGAATGATACTGGCTCCCCCTGGGCTAATTACCAACACCTCCGTCACCCTGTGGTGGTTTATTCTGTCGGCACTCACTGAACTGTGCCTTTATGAGGTGATCTGACTGGTTACTAAATCTTTGACATGCAGCACTGTCTTTAGACCAATCAGTGTGTATTGAGATAAAAACATAGCAGCGACAGTCCCAAACCTTTGTAACAAACATGATATGATGTGCTTGACAGGTGGGTGGAGAAATTAAAAATTACTTAACCAATGTACAGACAACGTAGTGCCTTTCTGATAGTTTTAACTGACAATTCTTATCATTTTATACTTACCAAATGACAATTTTATGTGATGACATCACAGTGCACAATTATGACATTTTCTTGCCACAGTTCTCAACAATAAGGCTTTCATGCCAAGTCTCACTTGCAAGTCTACATCGTTTCTCTTTATTGTTTATGGTGAGGTTGTTGTGAAATCTGTTCAAGCCAAGAAGTGTGATTAATATATCAAAAATGACATTTACATGAGTTTTTTTTAAAAAAAAACAGGGGTTTAAACAAACTAAAGAAGAAGAAAACAGGATCAGAATTTTACAGCAGTGTCTCTTTTCTGCTTTAATGTCGTTGTTCATGGGGGGCACGAAGAAGGAGCTTTCCCAATTTTTTACCATAGAGTTGGAAGCAGGCCACTGTATAAAATAGGGAACAGGCTCACACCGTGAGAACAGCTTCATACCAAACAGCAGGATTATAAATGGACACAATGAAATGTCCACTCACCGAGCCATGGCCAGGTTACAGAAGGCAGCATACTGAAGGCAGTCCTGCTGCTTCAGCTCCTTGGCCAACTGACCTGAAACACAGGTAAAAGCAATATGAGGAAAACTGTGAAAAACCGGTTTAATTACAGTATATTCTCTATAACATTGTTTAACGGGGTAAAGGTTTTGTTAGGGTTAAGAGAAGCTGTCACTTACCAAACTGCTCACTCGCCTCCGCTACATTTGGCTTACGGAGAAAACGTCTGCGACAAGGAAACACGAAGTCTTTCAATTTTGTAAAATATAACAATTAGCTGGTTAGCACACTATCTCAGATACACTCCTGTCAGCTGTTGCGGTGCTAAACAGAGGAACGAATGTGTGCTTAGCTAGTCTTAGCCATTTCAGCTAGCTACCATTACCGTTAGCTGTCGAATAACTGAATAACACATTTACTTATTTTAATAAAAAAGCAAGAAACAGTTATAATAAAACACCATTCTATTTGTACTACAAACTACATTACATGCACACAAATGTAGATTAAATACCGTCATATGACACTGACAGTAATAAGAGAGACAGGCTAACAGTTAGCTTAACCTAGTTTATTGGCGCTAGCTTTATCACCTATCTGAAGCTTGTTAATGTTAAGATAATCCTGATATTCTATCCTCTTTCTACTCGAATTTAACTTAACGCCTTACTTTTTCAGTTTGTTTGACACAGCACGGTATCTCGCCAGAAAGTCGCCCTCCGCAGCCATGATCAGTGCAGAAAAAACACAACAAACCGAACCAGGAAGTGCAACTGACAGGAGCGTGGGCATTGGCTCGTAGAATCGAGAACTCGCAATTTCATTGGTCAGCGTACGTAAGAGGGTGGGGCTTCCATAGAAGGAAATGTCCATATTAGGAGGAATAATTAGGAAATGCAAGAAATCACACTGATTTGATTCACTCAAGTACTGTACTTTTAAGTATTTATGCTATACTTTATTGTTTTAATGTACATTTTACTCCACTACATGTCTGAAAGCTGTAGTTACTTGTTAATTTGCAGATTCACAGTTTACATAACAAGCATTGTTATAGAGTAAATTATAACTCTGACAGTAAATAAAAAAGTTAGACTTAACACCACCGAAACCAGCTACAACGTTAAAATGCTGGATACTTGTTAATATATACCCAATGATACACCAACAGTACAATACATTAGGTCGTAGAGGTCATTTTGCCCGCAAAGTGAGTTATTTTTACGACATACATTTACATATA
The DNA here is from genome assembly GCF_040436345.1 of Pagrus major. Lineage (NCBI taxonomy): Eukaryota > Metazoa > Chordata > Actinopteri > Spariformes > Sparidae > Pagrus > Pagrus major. Next base: position 19,594,982 of record NC_133215.1, read on the forward strand.
ATGCAGTATTTTTACATTGTTTTTGGTGCTTTTACTTTTAAAGAATCTAAATCTCTTCCTGTGACTGGTATCAGGTGACAATGACACAGCAAACCAAACTGAGATCATCTCAGCCACTGATATAAAAATCACAGTTTCCTGAAACAAGATTATTCACGATTCAAAAATTCTCATAGACAGACTCAAATACGTCCTCATTCTGGGGTTGTGTGGTTTGCACCATCTGTGGAGAAAGTAGAGGACAGGTCACTAACTGCAGGTTTTATTGTTTTCCAGTGATAACAGAAAATGTGACCTGAAGTTCACACTGACCGGTTTTTTGGGTTCCTTTTTCTTGGGTTCCCTTTTCTTGGGTTCCTTCTTCTTGGGTTCCTTTTTCTTGGGTTTAGCTTTGCTTTGCTCTGGCTCTCTGTTGGCAGCTGAGTGGTCCAGCACATCATAAATGGACCTGGGCCGAGCCTCTAGACTCTGAGAGAATATCTCATGTCAGTTTCCGAGAAACATAAAAATGAACATATGAGTACAGGGAAGATGAAGGATGAATATGAGGTGGTACAATTCAATTGAAGTGAAATATGTCTGTCTATACATTGATGAGAAGAAAGGTGCTTACAGCATAGAAAGATGTAGACGTAGCTGTTATTGCATCCACGTTGTCTTTCTCCATCTCCTTCTCCTTACTGTCTTCTCTGTTCTGCTTTTGTTTTCTGCCAGCGTTTCCGCTGTCAGTGCCACGTTCTTCCTAAAAAATAAAAAAAAAGACAAAAAACATAAACTACACTAAAGCACTTGAGGTCTTTCTTGTGATGTACCTAAAAGCAACTTACTCTCTCTTTTGTGACTTGTTGTGATTTAACTCAAAGTTGTCAAATGCTTGAATTTAATTCTTTGCACTTAATAATCTGGATATCTGGATAGACTTGAGGTATGAAAACACAATTATCACAAATAAGGAAACACTGTGCTGCCATGAAAATACATTACTGGTTGAAGAGTAAGTAGTTCTTGTCCAAGAAATATGACACTGTCTAAAATAGCACCCCAAGTAATCCTTCTGAGAAGTTACGTCTTTGCACACACACCACTACCCAACTTTTTAAATTATTTTAACTTACAAAGGGAAGGTTGGTTTGCGGTTGTTAATCACAGGTGTATCTAAGCTGCTCTTTTTTTAAGAAGAGCAACAAGGTAATAGAAAACTACCTGATGTTAGAGAACTGTTGGCTATTTGCAGGAAATCCAGCTGAGTACACTTTAAAAGGGAGATTGTTGGGAGAGCAGTAGCTTCAATTGAAATCTGTACAGGATCCTCTGAGGTGATCTGATGGTTGTCTTTGACATGATTTTGTGCTTCAACTAACGGTTATGTCTGGCTATTCTGTAACTTATTTTTTCTCAATTGATTACATGTTTAGTTAATAGACTGTCAGAAGACAGTGAAATATGCCTGTAACATTTTCCTAAATCCGAGGGTGACGTCTTAAAATTGCTTTTTTTGTGAAGCCAGTGGCCCAAAACTGCAAGATATTCAGTTTACTATCACACAAGACAAAAAAATGAAGCAAATCTTAAGAATTTGAAAGCTGGAGCTTTTAAAATTTGCCACTTCTGCTTGAAAAATGACTGAAAAGATGAGAAAACAATCAGTTAGTTGCCAGTTAATTTTAAGTGAAACGATTTATCAGTTAGAAAAGATGGGACTCATTGACGACTCTGCCTGTCAGCTTCATGTCCTTCATAACACCACAGTTAGTCTATAACAAGGCAAATTCTCACAATGACAAATGACAAACAGGCTGTCTTAAATTCTGCCAGATTACGAGCAGGGCACATCTTACCCAATGTCCTCTGAAGACATACACTGAACCGACCACACTGAAAACCAGCAGCACAGCTGTCAAGACAGCCACTATGATGAACTCTGTGTAGTCCTTTGTGGGCTCCTTGTAGCCGTCATCTGGAAAACACACACCGCTCACTGTCAGTCTGTGCCAGGAATGCATCACAACTGGACGGCAGAGGGTGGCTGATAAATTACTCATCTGTCAAGCAAGTAATCCACTGGCCACAAATATTTAAGATCAATGGACTTTTTGCTTATTTCGGGATAAACTGAGTTCATTGTCAGCATCCATGGCAGACCATTAATTGCTCTCTACATATTCAGTAGCTCCCAACCTATCAGGACCCTCCAAGGGATACTAAAATAAATCTGAAGGGCCACATAATTATTAAAGGGGTGAGAAACCTCCCAGGGCAGACCTATTTAACTGATGGCCTTTGGGCCAAATTCCAGATTCCTTTGATCAGTTTGTTAGTAGGCTAATTAGCCTATTCATTAGTTATGTCTGTTGCTAAGCACAAAAATACTCTTTCATTAAAAAGTTTTAACCCAGGTTATTAAAGCAGAGGGAATTTACGAGAATCAAACTGACAACCGTCTAAGATTAAAACGGTGCATTGTTTTTTTCCCAGTACTTTTGTATATATAATGTTTATTTTTCAGCTGTGAAAACTAATTAATTTAAATTAGGGAATGTAAAGGTCTGAGCCCTTGGCCTGTTCTGGGGGTCTGCGATCCGGCACACAAGTAATATATCGAACTATTTAATCACAATCACAATCCACGTTCTAAATTGTAATCCTTTATCTAAATTTTAAAAAGCCCTAGACGATAGCCAGACTTGAAATAGCATGTTATTTCTTCTAATTATTATTATTATTATCTTCTAATGAGCTAATGATACAAGCTTTTTTCCATAATTGAATAAACACGCTGTTCTCAGAGGAAAATAAGGTCCCCACAACACTGTTTGAAGCTAGAAAGGTGGCAGATGTAACCAAATACAACCAAAGTCGTAACATTTGTAACGTTTGTTTAGGCATAAAAAAAATCAGTCAATGAAGATCTTTCTCTTCTGATAAAAATTTCTTCCCCAAAACTACATAGTAATCCTCATCCACCATGCTGCCGTCTATAACTGACATTGCATTATTTGTTTGGAAACAGAAGTTAGAGGACATTAAAGGTTTGGTGTGTAGGATTTAGGGGTATTCAAGAGCAGAAATGGTGTATATTATTCATAATTAGAGTGTATAATCACCTGAAACATTTTGTTTTTGTTAACTTAGACTGAGCCTTTTATATCTACAGCAGGCCATCTTCCACAGAGTCCGCCATGTTGCACCACCATTTTTTTTTTTTACAATAGCCCAGAATGGACAAACCAACACTGGCTCTAAATAGGGGTTTTGCATTTTAAGCAGACACCATAGGGGAGGGTGAGATGATGGTTGGTTTCTCAGTTGGTTGAAATCTGCAATCTTGATGCCACTAAATCCTCCATAATGGACGTGTTAATATCACAATCTCTATCATTCACCTGAAAAGATTGTTAACGTCTTCAAGATTGATCACAATTTGATATCGTCAGTTGACACACCCCTAAAACCCCCTGTCCAACCTCACAGTGCTTTGCAACAGAAGATGAACAGGAGAGGACTTTGTAACACATTGCACCACATCCAGTGTGTCTTCACTTTAGGTTAAAGGTTTCTGAGATTGCAAGATCATTATTATGGTTTGCACGATATAAAGCATTTCACAGAGAAGTCACACCTTGTTATCACCTCCAACCTGAAGACTGGTAACAGTGGTGAAACATTCATTAATAAATGGTAAATTTATGGTTAATTAAACTTTAGTTAATAGCAATTCAACTGTAAATAAACAATGAAATACTTTATAAAACATTTAAAAAGCAATTATTTATTGTAAAGTTTCACTGGATGTTGTCTATAATACTTTATAATTATAATTACAATTTCATTGTCCATGAACAGTGAAATAACTATTAACTAAAGAATTTACTTAAAATGTACCATTTTTTAATGATGGATATTACAAAGTGTTACTTAAAGATCAGGCAGAACTAAAAAAATTAATTAATTCAGTGCCATAAAAATCCTTTTCAGTTTCATCTTTCAATCACACGCTCTTCCTCTTTGTACTCACTTCTCACTCGAAGAAACCAGAACACCTTAGCATTTTTATACCGACAAGAGTATTCTCCTGAAATATTCAGGTTTTTCAGCTCCAGTGTCTGATCAAAGGTTGTCGGCTTGTTGGTCGTCAGAGGGATGGCGCATTCATATATCTGTGTGTGGAATGGATCGGAGCAGGTCAAGATGTCATTGGTTTGGTTTGCTGGCACCTGTAAGCTGGATTTAATGTTGAGATCTTCTCCTGTGAAGGCCACGAAGACTCGGCTCTCCAGGTTTAGTTCTGTGATGAGACATAACGCATTAAGAACTGATAAACATCAGTTGTTGATGTCAGTTATTAAGCATATCAATCAGCTTCACAGATGTGTGGATTTGTGTGTTTTTCTCTCTTATATATCATTATAAAGTCAATCTTTTTGGGTGTTACAATGTTCTTTAGACAAAGGGAGCAACTTGAACACTTGAAACTACTTCCACTGAAAGTAATCAATAGTTGCTGTTGATATGATGCTAAAGAAACACATATCTACACGTTAGATCTAAATCTTTGGCTGAAAACAATCTTAAAATTACATTATTGATCCACAAAATGTCTCATTACTCTAAGTCCAGTGTCAGTAAAAGTATAGTGTGAATGCCTTACTTGGTTCTGTGATTCCTGAGCAAACAGAAGAGAAGAAAAACACAAAGATCCAGGTTGAGATGAAAGACAGATGCCAAAGTGCTCGAGCTGCCATGTTGTGATTTTTAGGTTTTTTGCGGGGGTGTTTATGGTCTTGTGCTTTGTTAAGGTTGCTCCGTGTATCTGCTCAGAGTTTCTCAGTTTTGCTGGTACATAAACTGTTGGGTTTCCTCTTTCTGGCAAAATGACTTCCTCAAAATGTAATTTTTCCGTTTTATTTCAGGACACTGACTCACTGGGGACTCAGGGAGCAGAGAACTAATGAAAAGACTGTTTGATTCATGACATTCAACATAAAAGCCTGAAAGCAAAGATAGATCTACAAGTAGGATAAAATTGAAAAAAAAAGGCCCCTAACTTGCTTTGAATTGTGTTAAAAGTGAGTATTTCTGGTTGCATTGTTTTATTACGTCATCCTCTAGATGTGAAGTGCAATGTTGGCGTTCCTCCACAGTGAGACAGTGTTGGAGAAACAAAAGTGTGAGACATGAGCGCACACAGCTCGTCATGTGGTTTTTAAAAAGGCAGAGGATGGGAAAGACTCACACAGGCAGGGTGAAAATAGTGTGTGTGTGTGTGTGTGTGTGAAAGAGAGAGAGAGAGAGGGAGAGAGAGAGAGAGGCTGGAATTCAGCTAGAGGTGACAAATTGCTTGTTGTTAATGTGAACCAGCTGTGGATGGTGCAGTGGCTCCTCCACAGCAGTAACTCTCTGTCGAGTCGCTCTCTGAAGCTGCCAGCAGAGGTGTGCAGATGTTGAAGTGCAGCGGTTACGATCATTTAACCCGATATGTCCGTCTGTCTGTTTTCCTCCCCCTTCTCGATGCCTCTTTCCTCCTCTCTGAATCTACACTTGACTTTTTTCACCATTTTCTCTCTCTGGCTGCATCAATGGCCAACGCTGACCTCACCTCAGCTGCAGCATGAAAACAGACAGAGAGCTTGAATAACATCTGGATGCCAGTCAATAAAGAATAATTCATTCCATTTCATATCCCGTCTCTGACGATCTTTATCTCTCCTCTTTCCTGGGGAGTTTAGTATACAAATCCTTCCCTCAACAGAAGTATTGATAGATGAGCAGATTGATCTTTTTAACTGGAAAGACTGCGTTTCACACTGTAACTGGAGCAGAGAAAATATGTTATTTGCTTGAAAACATTGTGGATTAAATCCCTAATATCCCCTGATTTATAAAGTCTCCAGTGGTGGAAACTAAGTAGGAACTTTACTAAAGTATTGCATCACAACTTTGAGGAACTTTACTGTACAATTACATTTCATTATATTGTACTTTTTACTCCGCTGTATTTATTTTACAGCTATAGTTCCTGCTGACTTTTCAGAACATGGAAGTATCTAGTTTTGTGAAATAAAGTACATGTATACATTCATATATATTATTATTATATATATACAACTAGTAACTAAAGTTATCAAATAAATGTAGTGCAGTAAAAAGTACAACATTGGCCTCCATTATAGTAGAGTGGAAGTATAAAGTAGCATAAGAACTCAAGTAAAGTACAATTACTTCAAAATTGTACTTAAGTAAATGTACTTAGTTATATTCCATCACTGGGAACTATCAACTATTTGCCTTTTTTGCTTGAAAAGTTTACTTGAATGATGAATTGGTTATCAAACTAATTGTTGATTAATTTCCTCTTAATCGTTGCATAAAGTTCAGCGTACTTGTTGAGGCATCAATAATAATAAATCATTAACATAATAATACAACATGACAAGGCCATTGTGCATACTGACTACTTTTACTTCTGATACCATAAATACATTAATATTACATACTTTCAGTGAAGTCAAATGCAGGACTTTTAATTAAAATAGAGTATTGTTAATATGTGATACAGTAATGCTGCTTTTACTTTAATAAAGGGTTTGAATACTTCTTTGACCACTGGAGGAAATACTTAGAGTTAAAAGTTCTCAAAAGCCCACTGTGTATAATCCTCCACCATTCATGTTACTGACTTAAGCAGCATTTTATTGCTGTGGCTGGTGGAGCTACTTTATATAGTTTAATTTGTAGAAATGCATCATATTGTATGCAATGATCACAAGTATATCTTTAAATCGTAATGGATGTCAAATAAATGTAGTGGGGTAAAAAGTACAGTTTCTCTCTGTAGTGGAGTTAAAATGCAGAGTAGCGGAACATTTTTATACTCTAACGACAGTAAAAGACAACTTCTTGCTCTCCTAAATGCAGTAAACACGGGGTAAATATTCTCAGCTGCTCTCCTTCAGTTCTAGAGGAAATATCTTTCTGCATTCTTTTAGTTGGCAGAATTATAACAAATCTGGCTCTGAGGTGTGTTGAGGCTCTGGGCTGCTTTTGTGAGGGTAAAGGGCAGACGGTGGGAAGCAGAGACAGATGAAAAAGGTCTATAACTCAACTTCTGAGGAGACCACAGCACATTTGTCTAGAAACTCGATCCTGCAGCAGAGTGACATTACAGCCTAACACACATATACCTGTCTGCTCTATAAAGAGGAGGAGGGACAAAAACAGGGTACATAATGAGACTATCTTAAAGACGAAGAGGGCGTGCAACACATCTGGCAGCAGCTGGATGTCACAGTGAGGTGGGCGTGTGTTGTGGGTGTAAAGAGCTTCTTAAAAAGTGGCTCACTCTCCTTCTAATTGTATTTAACGCTGCAAGCAGAGGGTGGAGAGAGCATCAGAAAAAATAAGAGAGAGACCAGAAGGAAAAGGAGAAAAGAAGAGGGCAGTGACAGAGCGGAGAGGCGAGAGCAGCAGAGGCATCTGGTGTTCTCACTCCAGATCGGAGAAGGACTTCCTGCGGAGCATCATCATCATTTCTAGTCGTGAGTATCGCCTCATTTGCTCATTTTTCCAAAACAGTTTCCAGCCTGTGACACTTGTACCAGAGCTCTGTGAGTTTGCAAAGTTAGAAAATGTTATTATGTCAGCACAAACACCTACCACAGTCATCACAGTGAGCTGACGCTGGTTTGTGGCTTGATAGTTGTTGATACGTTTGTCCAGATGTGAAACAAGCTGCATCAGATTAACGCACGCCTATTTCACACCGCCTTTGATCAGCCTCCAAATTCATATCCCCTGAAAACATTTATAATTCCTCAACAATGAGTCACCGGCTTATTATTGTCCAGTGTGATTCACAGACTTTGTCATATGGATGCAATCCTGCTTCTTTTTTTCCCTTTCGTTGTCCTCTTTTCTGGCGCGCCTGCTTTCACCTCCACTCTTGTTTTTTCCACTCAGAACCTGGAGTCATGGGATTAGAGGAAAAAAAAAAAAGATTTAGAAACTTCATTTGTTTTGTCATACTGGACTGTGGTCAGTCTCTTATAACACACACACACCACTAACAGAGCAGGACAAAAAGGCTGCAGATATTTTTTTTAAGTTTGACAGGTCACCATACTTTTGTCTCACATCCTGTGCTCTTATGAAGTGTCGAGGTAGTAGAAGTAATCACAGAGTACTTTACTGATTTATGGATTTGTAACTTTAAAGTTCAAAGACTTGAAGAAACTTTACTACCTGTGCAGGGACAATCACACACTGGTGAAACAAGTATTCAAACCCTTTGCTTGAGTAAAAGTAGAAATAACACATTGTGAAATACTCCAGACTAACACTTCATATTAGGATCCTTGTAATAGTTGATAAATCAGTCCTTATATGTGGCTTTTCAATATTATTATATTAAAAGACCATAAAACACAGTTGTGATTAAGCGTTTACCCAAACAAGTGATTGTTCTCAATCAAGAGCCGGTTGCTGCAAAAAGCATATAGTTAACTGTTAATAAAGGCACAATAAAGTATATATTCATCTTAATAAAGTAATAAAATGTTTAGTGAAGGTTATTAATTAAATAATAGGTAAGTTACAGTTTGCAAAATGTGCCAGTTAATCTTTTATAAACAATTATAAGAAGCTCATGAGGCTTTTATGAATGTTTTTTAGGGTCTTCAAACTTTTTAATACATTTCTTATGAGTGCCTATAAATGACTAATAATCTAACAATAAGCTTGTTTGGTATGCTGTTGTTGACACTTATATTGTCTTTTTAACACATAATGACATTATAGTGCATCTAATAAGGGCTTAAAAGGTTTTTTATTATTTTTAATAAGATAATGAAGTGGAGAAAAAAGTACAATATTACCATTGTAGTGTAGTTGAAGTAAATAGTAGGATATAAATAGGAAATACTCAAGTAAAGTAAGTGAGCAGAGTAAATGTATTTAGCTACTTTCCACCACCGCAATCACTTGACTTTAAATACAGACAGTGAAAAAGTATCTTTGAGGTGCAAACAATTATATGACAAAATGTAAAAGTACAGAACTATTGTTAACAAAATGAACTTCAAAGCATCAAAAGTAAAAGTAAACTGTATTACAACGGCCCCTGGCAGTGTTATTTAGTTATTCATCGGCATCATATCGATGATGATCAAACAGTATTTAATGCTGTAATGTTGTAACTGATCTTATTTTAACATCTTCATGAACAGCTGGTTAGTTTAATTTAAAACAATGCATCATATCTTAAAACTGATTGTGTGTTTTGTATGTAATCTGAAAAGTAACTGTAACTGTTGAATAAATGCATTGGAGTATAAGTACAGAGCAGCAGAAAGTGTAAATACTCAAGAAAAGTAGAAGTATGTGTAAAAACACTTAAGTTCATGCACTTTGTTACTTTCCACCACTGGATACAGATGTGTGTGGGCATCTTTGACTTTTAAACTCTGACGGCAGCTGTGGGTTATCATGCTGCTGCACATGAAGCACACATGAAGTCTGTGTTTCATCACCTCTTTGATTTTGTTTTCGTGTCTTCAGCATTAGAAGAAAAACATGAAAAGAAGTTTTTCTTCTTCTCTCTGTTTTTTGTTTTTAGAGGGGAGTGTCTGTCTGCTCATCATGGCCCCTCCCTCTCCGTTGATGCTGCTGATGGCCATTGCCATGGCGACTGGGGCCCGTTCAGCCAGCGAGGAGAATGAACTGGATTATGGGTACTGGAACTACAGAGAGGGAGGTAAATCACAAGCCTCTGTTTGATCTGTGGCGTGTTAAGAGATACGGGGGCCTGTAAATCACTGAGTGACAAAAACGTTTGAAGTTGTGAATTATAAAGAGAATTTATTGGTGACCTGAATGAAATGCAGCAATCTGAGCAGCGCTGCAGAGATGAGATAACTGTTCGGAGCTTAGAATCATTATCACACATGTGCTTTTCATAATGTTCACCATTCATCCAGGCTGTTTCTGTCAATCGAAGCCTGATGGTGTTGTGTTTGGGTTTCAGCCGATAGTGTGAACGTGGCCTCAGTGCGCAGTGTGACCAGAGTTTTAGACGCCTGGGGAAAACGCATCTTCAATGAGATCAAGACTTTACTGCACTCTCAGCCCAGCACACTGCTGCCCGACTACTCCAGGTAACTTTAACACCTCATGTATCCTAGATATGCTGTCTGAGCAGCATTAGTTTGGTTTATTACACATTACACTACAGTCTTAAAGGTTTTATTCCCATTCATTTGATTTTATGTGATAGCTATAAAAGAAGAAATGGAAATCTTTTATCATCAAAATTATGAGGAAAAAAGTAATAATTATGGGATCAAAGTCAAAATTATGAGATAAGAAGGCATAATTATGACATAAAAGTCGAAACTATTGGGATAAAAAGTCTGAACTACAGGTAGCAGCAGTTAGCGGTTACACTGGTGATATGCTGCCCCCTAATCGTTCAGAGTATGAATTCAAAAGGGTGGCCAGTTCTTAAGTTAAGTTTTATTTAATTTTGTTATCTAAATGTATTTACAACATCCAGAGCTGAAGCTACCATTAAGCACAACGAGGTCATGTTCTTGTTTTTTTAAATAGGCTACTGAACTGTCCCTCCCTTTGTTGTTAAAGTTAAAGTTTGAAAACTAAAATCCTGATGTAATTAAGTTAATCCTGCAGCCTGTCCAATATTAGAAAGTTATATAAAATAAAATGTGTGGGATATTTGTCCATCATTATGTATTTAAAAACAGTTCATATTCACTCTCTTATTAAATAATTATTGTTTAATTATTGTTTTAACAACACAAATATTACAACCAGTGGTTAGCGCTGTTACCTGTGACCCTGGAAAGGACAAGTGGTTTCAGATAATGGATGATAAAAAAGAAATGGGCTATGATTATTTATACATTTCAAGTTTACTCCAGTTGTACAATTTAATTTCTTTTTTAATTTCTGTAATTGTTATAATCAACAAACAGATCTTACTGATGAACGTGTTGTTGTTGCGTGAAGCTGAGCCTCCTCTGCTCCTCCTGCAGGGTGCGCCCTCTGTCCGAGTCCGTCAACGACCTGTTCAGAGAAGTCTCCCTACTGCGCAGGCGCATCACCGAGCTCTCTCATCGCCTAGCAACCCTGGAACCGTTCCTACGTCACCACGGCTACTGGCAGGGGGAGGGAGAGGAGGGGGCGGGGGGCGGCTCGGCTCTGAGCCTGAGGGGAGAGGTGGCCAGCCTGGCCCGGTACAGACCCACCACCACCACCACCGCAGGCAGGCCCGGTCCGCCGAGGGGGAGCCGGGTGGTGAGGAGGAGACGGGTGAGGGTCCTGAAGAACGGACAGAGGCTGGTACAGAGGGAGAGTGAGACACATTGAAGAGAGGAGAGGGAAGTTTGAGACACAAAGAAGTTTTGCAAATATTATAGACTAGTATATCTGGTAGCTGATGTAAGAAATGCATTTTATTAAACTGTAGATTTCATGTAAAATAACAAATATATAAGAAACTGTTCGACCTGTGAGATCTGGAGTGATGATGAAGGTTTATCAGTCAGTAACTCATATCTTTAATAAACTCTTGTTTTATCACTAGTTCACTGTCATAATGACAAAAACACACACCCTCTTCTTCAACACTTTACATCTGTGTTATTATGAGCTTATTTTGACACTTTATTCTACACTCTCTTAATGTGTAGCTTTAAAGGATAAATTCACCCAGAAATATAAATTCAGGGTTAGGGGGTCAACTGCTTCCAACCACATCTCATGGCCTTCCTCAGCAGATGGAGTTTCGTTCTCACATGATTAGTTTTTTCTTCCTTTTTCTTTTACTGGCACACAAACAAATATGGAGGCACCAAGTGTTCAGTATTAATTTAATGAATAATACACATTTGATGGATGATGCACAGGTGTTTTATGAAATTAAGATGTACAACATTGAAAGCAAAGACTCTTGCGAGAAGAGGCAGCCTAAGGATGGGCTGATTTTATATTATTTTATTCCATGTCTTACCTGCATTTATTCCTGTGATTATTTATCTTATATTAAACACTTCGGTCTCCATACCCCAACAGCATAAAATCAGAATAAAGATAAATCAATATGTTAAAGGGGTACTCCACCTATTTCCCCACATTAAGGTCAGTTTAGTCATCAGGATGAGTTCTTACTCAACGTGTGAAAATAGTTGTGTGATGTCTTCTGAGGTTTACAAAATTAAAATACATATGAAAGAAACAGGATGATGTCGTCAGAGTTGATTGGGCTGCAGTCTTTTTTATAGAAAACCTACATTATAATCTGAAGCGTGGGATTTGAAAGACACGTTAATTTACCAGTCAGAGATGGTCTAAAGAAAAATGCTATCCAGTGTTTTTAAAGCTTGATTTGATATCTCAGCCTCTACTGCTATGATTTAAGTGAACCTCTTGTGAGGTACAAAAGTACAAAATAAGTACAAAAGACTTCTCTGATTTGACCACAAGAAAAGAAAGAAAATAAACCTGCCACTTCTTCATTTAAGCCTAAATTAAATTTTCCTGTAACGTCATCATTTTGTTTCTTTAACTCTTGCCTTAAAGGTGCACTATGTAGTTTTGGAGAAGAAATTTAAATATTTACAACATAAATGAACTAATAATTAACACTATGTTTTCCATTACTGAATAAACAAGCTGTTCAACAAGAGGAAATAAGGTCCAGAACACTGTTTGAAGCTAGAAAGGTGGCAGGGTCCGCCGTATATGAACAAAGTAAAACAGTATGGAATTGTGAAGAGTTTGTTTATTTAGTTTGTTTGGACATAAATCAGCCAATGAAGATCTTTCTCTTCTGATTTGAATGTCTTCCCCAAAACTACATAGTGCACCTTTAAACTCTTGTAATAAACACAGACTCCATCCTCTTGTCATCCTGTGCACCACTAACCGGAGGAGTCCATGTTGCCACCACAGGGTGTCAGTGCTTGCCTGCTGCCGTAATCAGATGCGACATCACACCTGATTCATGCAGGTTTCATCTTCTGTTTTTGCTCAGCTGAAGTCAGGGTCGGTGCTTGTGGGCCCAGCAGGGGGTGCCTATTATCTGCTAACATAATTATACTGTTTGTTTGCGTATGGTGATGGCGTGCATGCGTGTTCATGTTGTGGGCACAGACACGCAAACTTTATGCCTTCATTAAAACTTTGCCAAGTGTTTCTACAGCAACCGGTTTCTCTTGTCATACTGCAGTCAGTGTGGCATCCTTCTGGGGTTTTTTTTTGTCTCATTTACTGCATCTGCATACACTTGTCAGTTCCTCTTTTGTTTCCCTGTGCATGTTTTATCCCCCTTTTTTATACCACACTGTAATCTGTACATCAACCACCCCTCCTCCTCCTCCATCTCCCTCCTTCTCTTCTTCTCTCCTCTCTACGCTGCTATGTGTGGGCGTTAAGCTCAGGCTGTACTTTCCATTTTGGTGTTGTATTGTCAATGCATTGTTGCATCCAATCCAGTTAAGATGCTGTGGGAATACTGTATAAATCTCTCTCTCTCTCCCTCTCTTTCTACACTCCCTCCCTCCCCTCCTCCTCATCCCTCCCCATCTCTGGAAAAAGAGCCAGTTGCTAGGTAACAGTTAATTGTCAAGAAGTAGTTACATGTGTTGCAATGCATCCTGAGGTTGTTGGGTCGGCGTAAAAGGAGTGAACAAGTAAGCAGAAACGATGGTTGAGAGAGAAAAAATAGTAACCAGAGGATGTTTTTCAGGAGTGAAACTGATTAAAAAGATTATTTCTACAGCCTCACCTCGTTCTGTGTCAGCATCCAGGACTGCAAAGAAAATTCTCCCACCAAAATCTATACACACACACACACATAACAAGGCATCAGTACATTTTCCAACCTGCAGGTTTCTTTAAATAACTCCTGTTGCTGGACAAGGCTTTGAGAGTAAAGAGAGTCTGAAGAGCGAGGGGGAGTGCTGAGGTTTTTTGGGGGGAGCTTTGATCTCTGCTGCTCGCTTCAGTTTGCATCGCTTCTTCCTTGCTTCAATATATTTCCCCCCCTCCTCTTCCTCTTGTTCTCAAGCCTCTTTATCTATTTTCTCTTGTCCAACATCAATCTCACATGAGAAGAGAGCGAGAGGCACAAACAAAGAGGAGAAGATGACACTCCCGCTGCAGCCATTATCTCAGATCCACTGATGACCTAGAGGACATAATAATATGATCTGTTACAACATGTGCTAAGTGCACTTGAATGCCACATATAAACACAACACAAGAGGAAGAAGTCCTGTGGATGCAACAAATGATTAAAAAAATAAATAAAAACAAGACAAATCAGTTTGAGATTTCTTATTTTTTATTAATACTCAACACTTTTATTCCAAAGAGACAGAAGAATAATATTTCTCAGCACTTAATTTTCACATTGACTGTGTTTAATCTCATTTTCAATATTACTAAATATTCAATCAAATTTGAAATAACTCTCTTCACACAAGTAATTTCTCTCCATACAAAAAATGTGAGGGTGAACTAGAATTTTTTTGTCGTATGTACATTTTTCACAATCTGTACAGCTCAGGAATGGAGTCGTTCGATCTTCTGTGGTAAAACACAAAAACCAGAAGATTAGCCATAGAGGGGAAAAAAAGAAAAACTAAAGAGACTACCGTGTAAAAATGCAACAGATAATCTATTGTGCTTTCTTTGTACCGATGAATGATGATGCTTTACAATTTGTCCTCAGCTGGTCTTCGACCAAATCCAAAAGAAAATCAAAACACATCAACAAACCCCGACTTATTAAATGTGCACATTATGTGTGTGATAATAAACGATTGCACATATCCTGGCCTGAAGTCGTTACAAAAGCAATTTCGCAAGGGGACCTACGAATCAAAGATTTATCCCAAATAGATCTATTCTCTGCCGTTTTGTACAGTTTGTTATCAAAAGTCCATGAGCGTGAGGTAAAGTATTTACATACAGTTTTATAATACATGTACAATAAACAGTTATCTCTCACACACACTCTGTCTCTCTTCCATATGAGAACACACAGAGGTAATCAAGCGTATGTATTCAGGCACATACAATAACAGAAATAATGAAACGTTATTCAAAGAAAAAAAGAGGAAAAGTAGTTGAGATGAAGAAGGCTTCTTCAGTGACGATGAATGTGTTAACCAAGACCTCAACCTTGTTTAAAAGCATTTACACAAACTATCAAGAAAACTGATCTTTGTAAAACATTAATAAAGAAAGAATGTTTTCTATCCTAGTGAAGTTCTTTTTAAATCAATTTAGCCAAAATTTTCGACTGTTAGATTGGTGTCTTCTCTTGCACAAACAAGCACACACACACGCACACACACCTACAGTACTACATGGATCATCAGTACCAATGAAAATTGATAAAAATTCCAAATATTGTTCAAAAACACCCATTTTTCTTCTGGGCTAAAAGTTAAGATTGAAAAAACAGAAATAAAGAAAAAGTGTATACATGCAAGTCCTTACAAACACTAGAGACCCCCTAGTATCATACATACTGACTTGTCAACCAAGAGAAGGAAAGTCTTCTAAAGTTTTGACTGGGATGTACAACAAACTAAATACTGGACCCATTCAGTCAGATTGTGCTTAGGTAATAAAATTTGGTTCGGCAAAATGACTAAAAGTCAGGTTTAAGTGATGATAAATAACTGGAAATGGAGATTTAAAAAGTATTGAGGGCTGTAATTAAAACACCTCGTCTATGTGTTGTGTCAGAGCAGAGATGACCTGTGTGTCTGATGTGGATTTAGGAGCCGCCTTTTCATCAAAACATCTACGAGTATCGGTAACAAAAGGCTTTTTGACTAAACCTACCACCTGCTTCTCTCTTTTCCGCCTTCCTCTTTTATTCTTTTTCTCCTCAAACGTCTGCAGCTGACACGAGCCACACAGGACCTTGGACTTGAGGGCAAATTCTTTCCTTCATCAAAATCTCAGCATGTGAAACAGATTATGGTCCGTTGGAGGGAGAAATCAAGGTTACAGTATGTGCTGGAATTATTTTTTCTGTTCCATTTGGTGAAAAATGGGAGTTTGAGCAACATGGCGTTGAGTTCACACAGTCAGAAAGTAGCTTAAAGGAATAGTTCCACATTCGTCCTTGCAGAGACATATGTGAAGATCTTTAACACCTTCAAATCTGTGTTTAATATGATGCTAGACCAGCAGCTGGTTAGCTTAGCTTGGCATAAAGAATAATGTAACTGCACCTCTGAAGCTCACCAATTAACATGTTTAATCTCGTTTGTGTAATCTGTACAACTGTGAAGTGTAAAAATGAGAAGTTCTGGTTGCTGTATAATAAAACAAACAGGAAATAGCATATAGCATGCAGACATGACATTCAAGTCATTTGGTCGAAGTCTCAGGCAAGTCCCAAATATTTTTTTTCCTGGGCAAGTCAAGTCAAAGGTCATGTAAGGTCAAGTCCTAAGGAAAGATACTTCCCCCTCAAAAAAAATGACTGCAGTCTTACCTCCAGTATGTGGTCTTTATGAACGATAACGACCAGGTATCAGTACCTGTCTAATGATGACATTATTGTAGAATTAATTAAGCTGTTCAAAAGTATGACGATTTATTTAACTTATAATTACTAATATTCAGTGAAATACACACACAAAAAAACTAATTTGGTGCAATTAAAGGTGCAATATGTAAGAATTTTAGTTGAAAACCATATATTTCTATCTATCTATTGAATTTAGCATGCTGACCAGCTGTTCAGGTCCAAAGCTCCCATGCTCGCGGTGCAGACGATGCTTCAAGCACACAGTCCATATTGCACCTTAAAAGCTTTTCTATTTATTCATTTCTTCTCAATCAAAATGACATTCCCTTCCCACCAATTTTGAACAAAGAAAGACTCAAATATAAACTGAAAACCTAAAAAGAACACAAAGTCATTCGAGTCTTTAACTTCCTTGTCCAAGTTGAGTCTAAAGTCAATTTATTTTCTGTCAAGCCAAGTTGCAAATCATCAAAACAGTGACTCAAGTTGACTCGAGTCCACTTCTCTGGTAACATGTTGATTTGTGAGTTTTCGAGGTGATGGCAGGTGTGTTTACTTTTACATAAAGTCAGGCAAACTGTTCCCAGTCTTTTTTCTTCTCAAAGCTAACCGGCTGTAGATTCAAATTTACTGTACAGACATGAGAGCGTTATCGTTCTTCTATCTAACACTCTGCAAGAAAGCAAATAAGCGGATTTCCTAAAATGTCAAACTATTCCTTTTACCCCTTTTGTAAGATGGAAACACTTGAAATAAAGCGACATGCTGTAAAGGTGAGAGTAGGTTATGAATAACTGACTCTGATTATCTGGGACTGTGTACCGTGAGCCTGCTGTAGTCCTGCTGGGTGAAGACGTTCAACATGTGTCCTTCCATCGCTCGAATGTGACCATCTAATACAGCAGGCAGGGCTTATGGCTGTAATCATGACATAATTAACGTGCTGGGCTGCTCATCCCAGCAGCGGAGGCCTCACTCTGAGAGTCCATTATGTCCCTGTCCTGAACAGCAACACTGTCACGGCCAATTGAGCCCGAGCCAATGAAACGCAACGAGCGCAACAAGCAGACATTAAATGTGATTTACATGTATTTAATGGATAGTCTGCTCTTGGGTCATCTGTTATGTAGAAATGAATAGTGAGGTTTGAGGAGGTGAAGCTTGTTGAGCCTCTTTGTAAATGCAGTTAGATAAATCAAGGAGTTACTGGGACAAGAAGAAGCTTCTAAATTTTATTTGTAAATCATATTTCTTCACATACAGCGGCACGGCTCTGTCATACCAGGATTTTCAGGGGGACAGGAATGTTTTTTATCATGGCACTGTGGTTTTAACCCTTGTAATCCTGCTATTGTCGAGGATCTATGTAGGAATTTAAGCTTTGTGTGTTTTGCTTCGTATGATGCTCATGGAACTCTCATATCAGTGGTTTTTAGGTGTGTTTTCACTCTCAAATCGATTGACTAATTGTTTGCAGGTGGATCTGTCTACCAACTAAACAGATCTCATGTGTAGAAAATCAGTATTAATCCTTTAAGGCACATCCAGCTCAAAATGCGAGACCCATGTGGTACTGCCAAGCAGAAAAACGAGAGGAAACGGCAAATCAGTATGATGATGTTGCTTCTGCAGCTGAAAAAAAGACCATCTTTGCAAATTTATAAGTACATAGAATGTACTCAGCAAGTCATGCCTTTCACGTACACTTCACAGCACTCAAAAGTAAGAAAAGTATAAAAAATCAAACATGAAGAATTAATAGCAAAGAAGAGTCCAAATTACAGGAACCCCAAAAAAGATCCGTCCTGACAGCTGGTCTAGCAGTCTCCTGTAATATTGGTAAGCTAAGAAAGAATTAACATCATACAAATATGTAACATGAACTATTTAAAGAAATAAAATTGAAAAACAATCCAAACCAATCATCATTAAACACTGGAATAATATTCAATAATATTATCAACATTATCAATACAATTATTATTAGTTTACCCTGTGACTTCAACAGAAGTGTTGATTTCTCATTCATGATTGTATTTCCGTTTCTAAACAAAATGTTTGTTTTGGTGTTAAAGAACTGCGGGAGGGAGGGAAAGACAATGAGCATGTGAAGAGAGCAGAGACTGGAGATTTTATTTCACTTTTTCCCCTCCCTCCCTCCCTCCCTTCCTCCCTCCCTCGCTCCCTCGCTATCTTTCTCTGAGCGTCGGAGCAGCACCAGAATCCTCTCTTCTCATTAAAAACTTGTCTCCCGCCGGACTTCACCACAGCTTAGCCTGCAGTGGCCTCTGTGCAACGTCCAAATTCTCTCCATTTAGTGGAGTGAGAACAACACACAGTGTCTCCTCATTCTCTTCACACAGAGAGGTCATCAGCCCGTGCTGTTTCTCGTTTTTCCCTCTGTATGGTTTCTCTCCGTCCCTTTCTCTTTTCTTCACCCACTTCATCTTCTCTCTCTCTCTCTTTCTTCCTCCGTCTTCACCCTCAGACGTCTGACTCAATGCTGGAGAGCTTTTCATAAACGTGTCCATTGCTGGCACCGTTGAAGGGTCTCTGTCCCTGCCCCAAACCTAACGTGTCCCTGCCCCCGGGCAGTATCTTGCTGGCCCCGTGGTGGTTCCCCATGGGCCCTCCCACCCCGCCCAGACACAGCTCATTTGGGAACCTGGGGGCCACATTGGACATCACCCCAGCTGTGGCGGACGCGGGCAAATAGGATGCTGCTCCCATGGAGCCGCGGAAGTCCCCTCCTCCTCGGCTGTTGTTGAGAAGTTGCTGCTGCTGCTGCTGTTGCTGCGTCTGTGGCTTTTTGATGAAGTACGGTTTGGCACCGTGTAATAGACACTGGTCATCGCCGAAGGTTGGGATGAAGGGGTTCTGGTTCACCTTATCTGGGTAGAGAGATTTAGACAAGGAGTAAGTCCCGGCCCCTCTGCTACCACCACCACCACCACCACCACAGCCCCCACCTCCCATCATAGCTCTATCTCTGTCCCTCAGGTCTCTCTCCCCCACCGACCGCTGATGAAAACTACCCTCGCTTCCACGGAACAAACTGAAGGAGGAGCCTCCTTTTGCCCTATCTCCACCTATTCCTCCGAACATGGGAGACTCCCTGTCACACGAATACCTCTCAAACATGTGAGCGTAAGGGCTGGGGCCCTCCATGGAGCGGTCTTTGTCTTTCAAGCTCACACTTCGAGGCTGGTTTAACTGCCCTCCAGCGCCCCCACCAACCCCTCCCATGCGGCTTGCCCCCTCCCTCTGTAGGTCCACAAATGTGTCATATGAGTGCTGCCTCCGTAAAACCCTCCCTCCCGGCCCTAGCTTCCTGCGCTGCGCCTGAGTTTGTGTTTGGGCAGGGCCTACGATACTCTTTGCTGCAGCGAACACCATGTTATTATCCTCACTGATGTTGTAAAGGTTGCTCGGCTGTATCTTACAGGAGTCGCAGCGTTTGCAGCTAGCGGAACTGGGGCGACTGCTAGTTCCCCCAACTCCGCTAGTTGGGCAGGTGCCGCCTCCTCCTACGCCTCCACTGTGGTGACACACACTGTGACAGTTACGACACTCCCAGTCACCCCCTGCTATGCCCCCCCCTCCTATCCCAGACACCCCCTTCTCCCAGCAGGTGTGGGCCTGCTGCCCTGCTGAACCAATCCCACCTTTACACTCCGGCTTCTTGCCTTTACCTTTGAGGAAGTCTTCTACAGGAACTAAGCTTTGACAGATACCACCACCGCTACCACCGCCCACACCACCGCTTCCTCCACTTCCACCCTCTTGCTCCCACTTGGCCTTGCCCTCCTTGGAGCGGAACTGGTCCGCATAGAACTCCCTCAGGTTCTCTTTCTCTTTGCGGAACGAATAAGGTGAAGAATTACCCCCTCCACCTCCCCGCTTCCGCTCCAGGGGAGGTGAGACCGTGCGGTGTGCCTGGGGCCCGTGGGGAAAGTGGTGGTGGACGGTGTGGTGGTGGGGTCTCCTCCTCAAGCCGCTCAGCTCTATCTCGTCATGCTCCCGTCTGACCTTGGCCGATGCTGGCCTCTTTTTCAGGCTGTCCCTGAACTGCTTACGCCGCTTGTTGTTGCCCTCCAGGTTGCCGTAGGTGACAGTGTGGGTGGAGATATCCGAAACATCAGAGCGAATGTTCCCATCGTCACCCCCCGAGCCTGCCCCACCCCCACCACAGTACCTGTCATGCCCCCCGATGAGCCCCGTGCTGGAAGCGCCTCCTTTGAAAGAAAACCTCCCGTACACATTGCTTCCCTTGAACCCACCCTGGTTGGATTCCGCAGGGGGGTGGCCAGCAATCAGGTCAAATTTATTGGTATTCCTGTGAGTCATGGAGGGGCGGGGCTGGGTGGTGAAGATGGGTGCTACCCCTCCCCCTAAACTGTCGCAATCGAACATGCCCCCCTCCAACGAGCTAGTGCTGCCTAAGCTACGCGGCCTATTAGGCGGTGGGCCGGACATACCCAGAGCCGAGGCCGGGTGGTGGTGCAGGTAATGGTCCTGGTACAGGTTGCTGTCCTTCAGGGGCAAGTTGCCAAAAGTCCTCTCCACCTCGCTGATGTAGTCAGTGAACATGTTGTCCTCTGGCATGTAGGGCGGCGCTGACTTACAGTCTACAGGGTGACCCACCAAGCTGCGGCGATGCTCCTGGATGTCATAGATAGCCGAGTCGCGACCGCTGTGGCTGTACTCCAGAGCGGCGTGCGGAGAGCCGTTAATGCCCGGGACGGCAGTCATGTCCTTGGCGGTGCGGAGCAACCGCAGGATGTTGGAGTGTGTGTTGTTCATGTTTTTCTTCATGGTGGACGAGGGCGAGTCTATGGTTGACTTGTTTTCCTCGATTTGAACCCCATGGATGCAGCTGTAGATACCCTGGAGTGTGAAAATTACAAGAAAAGGGAGGTAGAGAGAGAAAGAGAGGGTGAGACAGGCCATGGGAGGAAGAAAGGATAAGAGTGAGAGAGGTAAGATAGGAAGTGAGAAGAAAACAACAGTAAAATGTGTAGCAGTGTCAGGATTTAATGTCAGAGTCAGACACATAAACAGACAGACAGACAGACGGAGAGAGAGACAGACAGAGACAGACAGAGGCAGAGAGAGGTTAATGCATTGCCATGTTCTATCTGATCACCCTCTTGTTTACACACTATTAAACAGTAATAGGGGCTGAGTTCATAAAGGACTTCTCTCAGGGGAACAGCATGGACCCTCAGAGCTGCTGCTCAGCTCTACGCCTCAGAATGAAGGAGAGGTGAAGGAGCAGATCAGAGCCTTGATTGATAACACAAGAGGTGCTGTAAGCTCATGGGTTTGACCACCAATCAATAAGTTGAATCAATGTCATTTAAATTCGGCTGACTCTGGTGCCACTGTCTGATCGTTTTACTCTTGAAAAAACATTGTCAAGGAAATGAATCACTGTAAAAGTTTGTCTGATATCCGAGACACGCATTAACAATCCTCTATTTAAAATGTCATTATGCATCAGTGCCTGCCTCTGTTTGTTTTGATTCAGGATATTCAAGATGGGGGAAAGCCTTATTGCCAGTGAAGTCAAACAAGCTTGCTCAAATGGGGGCTGAGGGATTCTTTGGACGAGGCGACAGCCAAATCCGAAAGGTCGAGGACACACTACCCACCAGCCAGCGCGTGGCCAACATTCCTCAAAGGCGTCAACTTGTCAGAAACAGTTTCTGTCTGTCTCTTAGTCACTTTCCCCGTCACTGAGCTACATTCATGAATCTGAATCGTCAACCGTCTATCCCTTTTATGCCTCCGTTCTCTCTTTGTATGTGTGTTTTATCTCTGTTTCCGGGTGCCTGGGTGAACGGCAGCCGCTCCAATGGGATTGTTGGTCTTTATCTCGCTACATCTATAGCTACTACAGCGGCTGTGAAAGGTAATAGAACAGAGGTTACTGGCACAACGCTCTGTCTGTTCCTTTATACTCTGCCTTTGTCCTGCTGCCGGTTTTATTCTTCATCATGACTGATCTCTCTTTCTTCTTCTGTATTTTATTAGCCCTTTGTCCTCTCGTCACTTGTCCATCTTTACACTGTGTATATACTTTATATGACCTGCAATTTGTTCTTTGAACTGCAAGTTTTTCTCTCTCGCAGTGCAACTCAAGCGTTAAACCAGGCGTGGGAATGTATAAAAGATATCCGACTGTGGAGTAACAGGAGCCACTCTTGAAACACGTTTGCATTAAAATGCATGTTGTAAAGCAACAAGTAGCACATTAGAGCTCAGAGCGAATCTTAAAGCTACCATGCAAAAAGCGAGGCTTACGTCTTGCATAAAAATATTCATTTCAGAAGCTACAAAGACAGAGGGAGATTGCTGCCAATTTAGCAAAGTGTTTCTGTCTGTGTTTCTGAAGTGCTCCAGGCCAGATCTGTGTTTAAAGTTCTTTCAGGTTAGTCTGAGTAGCTGTAAACTAAATTACATTACAATTAGAAACACCTTCAGCGTTACCACCAAACACATAAACACTGCTGTCTTTTTCTCAGGCAAAGAATAACTGAGGCAATTTGCATGCAGGAACATACCCCCTCGACCCTGTTGTGAAAACGTAACATTATGCAAATGAATTACACCTCAAGTGATTATTTATATGGACCTAAACAACCTGTATCAATAACACCGAGATGCCTTGTTAAGTGACCCATTTGAACAGAGTCGTAACAATGCTGAGATGAGCTCTCTGCAAACACACCTTCAGGTCACCGTCTGAGAATGTGTGGCATAGTAAGAAGCTTTTATTTCAGCAGCATTAAATTGACGACAGCCGACTTTCTCAAAGACTGAAGGCTTTGTTAACTCTGTCAGGGACTTATGCTGGTTGGTCTCGCTGTCAATCAACACACTGATAGCAACGCTAGTCGTGAGCAATAAAGCTTGTTGACAGCGCTGCTTATGTGATATTTTGGCAATCCAGTCGACATGTGCACACCAAAGTTTGGTTGTTTTTCATTGTCCTTAATGGGCAAACAGGCTGCAAAGAATTCAAATAGCTGCCTTTGTTATTTATTGGTTATGATGCCCAGGTGACCTATTCACATTCCAGGTGTGAAGTCAGAAAGGTTAGTGACACAGTTTGACTTGCGTAAAAACTGAATAAAGCCCTCTTCACACAGGACTAGTGTTACCAGGGGACTTCATGTGATTTGGAAACATCCTCCTTACATCAGTGTTTCATGTGGCACGTTCACACGGGATAGGTGAAATCTGTATTTTGCTTGAATTAACTGACACTATCCTCGGATGCCCCCGCTCATGGTATCGACATAACATCACCATATCAGAAACAGACAGTATGATCTTCTACAGTCACATTAGTAATATAATTTAGAGTCGTTTTGCTCACCTTCTGCATGTGTTACGAGCATAGATACACTTTTGCGGCTCATTTAGGTATTATTCTAAAAGTCAATTTGGACGATCTCAGAGTACATTGACTGCTGCCCAACATATAATGAGTCGTGATCAAATTTCATTAATTGTTCAGCTGTTTCACAACAAAAAAACGTGTGTGAAAAATCACAGAGATGCCTTCTCACAAGTGACTAATATTACCACGTGACGAAATGCGGTTGGCTATTTGCGGTGCAATCTTCACAAATTATGGACATGGCAGATTCACAGAGATAAGATCTCAGACAGCCTCTGCAATTATTACAAATTACTAGAGGTCCCGAGGTTATACTAGTGCCATGTGAATAGTCCCCCCACCGCTGTGTTTTTCTGAAATTGACGAACTTGCAATTACACTCACTTCATGTTGCTATTGGCCATGAGTGTAGAAGCGAGAAAGTTAGAACAAGGCTTCTTTCTCAAGCTCTCTTGATAATTTTGGGCCAAATTATTATTTTTTTGTAACAATATGTGCAACACATTGACTGACTTTGAGAGACACTGTCTAAAAATGTATACTGCCTGTCCAAAGTATCTTTCAATCTTTTCACAATCTTTTTACACTGCTGTCCGTTGTCTCCGGTCATAACAACTATAAAACTTTGCCTTCAGATGTTGTTTTGAGCATACTTACACCTTTACTCGGAGTAAACGAGTATAATATAATTAATTAATTAATATAATTAAAGATGAAGATGTGTAATCAAGATAGGTTAGGTTTTTTTGTTTGTATAGCACAGTATGCTGTTGACTTTTGTTTTGTTTTCTAACGGGCCAAAAAAAGCCACAGGTAAGTCTGGTGAGTCATCATTTCCCCCTGACCGACTTGATACACCTCAACCACAGCCAGCGTTTTTAAAACAACCACTCCTGTGATCTTTCTGTCAGGAGGACAGAGGTCAGACCTAAAATAACACACGAGTGCACTCACTCTGCTAATGGAGAAGGTGAACCCGGGCTTCCCGGAGCACACGCCCATGAAACAGAAGCGCAGCTGCCAGTAGAACAAATGTTCACAGATGAAGGTGATTAATGACAGAACCATGGCGGCTCCGAGCATGTAGAAGACCCCTGCCATGTTGTCCACGTCCAGCTGACTGCTCATCACCTCGTTCTTCTCATTGTGGCAGATACCCGTCAGCCACAGGGCCTCCAGCTCCTCCATCTCACCTGGAGGAAGCAGAGACACAAATACACAGGTTACTGTGTCGATGTGTTGGTCATACTGTTTGTGTGTATGCTTGTGTGGCCTGCACACTTGGATGAGTTTGGCCGTAGGTGTCTGAACATGTACCTGTGAGTAAAAAAATAGGAGGACACATTTTTTGGATGGGGAGTTGATGCCAAAAACAGCTCAGGTCTCATGTACGTGCAACAAATGTCAAGTTGCATTATTCTGACTGAACGCCCCCCCTGAGGATCATCCTCATTAAGGATCGCTTATTCAAGGCTATCCCTTCCTTTTTGTGGGAAAAAATACAACTGCCTGCTGGGACTTGACAGTCTGCAGGGAGGAAACGTGTGTGTCATGTGACAAGTGTTTCCGCCTTAAAATGTGTCCCCCTCAGTCCCACATCTCTGGGGGGGCTGCTGACGGGGGAGGACACGTCCAGAGAGATTTGTTTGATCTGCACCGATGGTCTGTGTTTTGTGAGTGCGTGTGTGAGATCAAGGGTGTATATATTCTCCCATTGCTTGCATAACACTGTTTTGTTCATGAATGTTTGTGTGTGTATGTCTCAGACAGCTGTTAGCTGACTTTCTTCAACAAATGAACCTTGGGAAAAGAAAACAAAGTGTTAGTGGCAGTCTTATAATGATTTTTCATCAGTTGTTTTATGATGAGCACCAAACAGAAAGGCATTAAGTGAACACAAACATATAAAATCTGGAAGGCCTATATGTGATGTGTAATGTCCTCTAAATAAGTGGTATTGAAGTGGTGAAAGACGCAGCAATAACTGCAGATTTTGAAAAGCAAAAAAAGGAGGAAAAAAAAACAAGAAACAATGACAATCACAAAAAGTCAAGATTCTCCTGTTTTTGATTAATTCCTAGAAATATTCCCGAGAACATCTTCAGACCGTGATGGGAACTTCCCATTGGCTTCGATTTAGAACCAGTTTCAGCAGGTGACAGTATTGATTCTTATCAGACTGCAGATTTCAATGACATCAACATAAGTGCAGGATAAACGCTCTCGTCGATGTTGCACTCAATGCTTTTAAATTTAAATGTACCATCTTATTGGGTTTTCGACCCAACAATATGAACCCGATTGAATCACTATATGAATTGATTAAGAACTGTAACTGGATCAATGAGCAGAATCTATATTGCAATTGAAATCTATTTTGTTCTAATTATTCTCTGTTTTCTCCAGTCTTTTCCATCATCTGTCTCATCCCTCTGCTCCTCCTGTATCCATTCAGCACTCCTGTCATTATACCGTCGCTGATCATCTCTCTCTGCACATATGACCTACATCATGTTCATATCTGGACTCTTAACAGGAAGTGACAGATATGAGCAAACATCGATGAGTCTGATCTCTTAACCTGGACTAACATATGTGTGCTGACAGCCAAACAGTCTCGATGAAGTAATGAGTGGTAATGTCTGATGTGTTGGCCTCCTGTATACACGCGACAGAACAATAAGACTTTACTTCCATTTGGTAAATTTGTGGAGACATGTCTGATCTTTGGGGAACACACACTCAAACATTTACACAGTCACATGTCTCAACCCCCCACACACACACACGTCTTACAAGCACACATGCATGCACACACTGACGCTTTAGTGAAGATCACTCAAATGGAGTATGTCGAGGTCGGAGTCGATCTGGCCCTTAAGATCTGATCCGAGGTGAATGTTCGCTCAGCACTGACCCCTTCATCCATCACACACACACACTGGGATGGAAAGTGTTAGCACGTGGAAGTCAACCGTGTGTGTGTGTGTGTGTGTGTGTGTGTTTGTGTGTGTGTCGACATGCTGTAACATATATGATCTGGCAGCTGGTGAGCAGTATGGAGCACATACAATCTCTGGAGTGCTACTGTAGGTGTATTCTCCAAAGAAAAAGATTCACATCAGGGACAATCATATCTGTTACCTGACGATACAAAATGTAAAAGTGCTGTCAAAACAACGACTCGTGATACATTTTTAAGTATTTCAATTCTAATCCCTGCTCCCCAAAGAACCTCATTCCTTCTCTAAAGGCAGGAACACTTCCCCTGTCACAAATGAAGGAACTCCAGGATACACTGTAATACAATAGAAGTAATTGAAGGTGTGTGAATACATCCATTACATTTCTGACAGCAAAAGTACCTTACTTGTCAGTCAGCAACCAATCTGCTTTACAATATTCATCCAACCATTTTCTTATCACTGTGTGGCGCCTGTTAAGAAGCAGCAGATACGTTGTTTCCCAACCAAATCTCTGCAGCTCTTCTAAGCGGACATCAAAGCAACAACCAATCATTATTGACTAATCTTAATCCAAATTAATCTATTCATCATCCATAAAATGTCTATATTTATATATCTTTTATCTCAATGGAAAGTAAAAGGCCTAGTTTAGACTTTTACCCTTGGAGGATCAAAACTGTATCTTAATGGTCGACCACAGGCCAAAAGCAAGCACCTATTATACTGTAAAGATGCAAAATGGTACACTACGGAAATCCCTGAGAGTCAAGTGAGATGAAACAAAAATTCTGGTGATCTGTTTTCTAAGTCTGATCTCATTTGTTTTCTCTCTTGAGTTTATGACTTAAGAAGAGGTGGAAAAAATGTTTTGCAAGGATCTTTATAAGTTCCTTTTTTTTCATTTGCCTCACAGAGCTTCCCTTAATTGACTTCTGTCATTCTGCTCGTCATGCTCAGATTATAAAAAATAATAATTGCTGAGCTTACATATGTGAAGAGTATTTTTACCTCACAAAAATGAAACAGCAAAAACAGCAATCCATATTATAATTTTAGTTTTTTTTCACCAGAAACATCTGGTGAGCCAAATCAAACCTTGTTGTAGGCCATGTCCTGATATTTTTTGTTGGTACCTGTCCAGCACTGACTCCAGTCTGATTCTATGTGCATTGTTATCATATATATGTACAGGAAGCTGCATTAAAGGTATTTTATGCAGGATTTTCCTTAAAAAAAACTTGCTCTCCAATAGTCGTTCTCCATCATCACTGATCACCCACTAGAAGAGTCTGGAGGTATATTTATCTGCATAGACCCTGTAGTCTGCATCTTTTATCTTGTTTTTTATTATTTTGTTGTGTTCACAGGACATTTATTGACATCAGCTATTCTGGATACGCTGTTATTCAAAGATCAAAACTGGCAGGCAAGAAAAATAAAAGAAGCAGGCTGGGGCAAACCTGAGAACTTATGAAGTGCAAAAGTACTGAACCAAACAAAGTATGAACCATTGAAGCACTGGGAACACAGGCAGGAACACAGAGACACAGATAAACCAACAACGAGTGAGCAAAAGCACAGGCTTAAAAACACAGGAACTGATTAACTAACAAATCACAGGTGTACACAGAAAAAGACAAAGACAGGAAGTGGAAAATGAAACATGACGCACAAGGTTATTATCTACAAAATAAAACAGGAAACAACTTAGCCAAAAAACATGACAGACGCATTGGGTCAGCCTTTAAAATAAGTTCAACCATCAAAACATATTGAACTTGATCCTTCGTTCTCATTTCAGGGGTCTGAAGCTTTCAAACATAACTCTTCATGTTCTTCAACGTCTGTTCAGTTGTCACGGCAACAGTTTAGTTATTATGTGACCTAAATGAGTAATTTAAGTCCTATGATAATGTGTGTCCATATGTTGAATAAAAAAGTGTCAAAGAAAGACCAAACTAAGTGTACGTTGTGATGAGAAACTTCTGTAAGAGTTTTAAATGTTTGATAGCAGAATAACTGACTTAGAAAACATAAAGCCTGCATCACAGATAAACGGCTTCCTGTCATATTTTGTCAAATGCGATTTCCTGCTGCAGCGTGTCGTATGTGGATCTGAAGCTAGACTAGGTGTTCATCTCCAGTGTGAACAAAATACTAAAGTTCACCCGCAGTTCAATTTACAAACCAACACTGCAGCACTTAGACTTACTTATTTGTTTCACAATGTGGGTCTATTGTCTCATTGTCTCTGTCCACACCGATGGAACATTTCTGTGTCATCTGAGGCCACAACCCATGTGAACAGAGGTGCCAAATGTACACAAACCACCTCAACTGACTCAATCCTCTCATCGTGACAGAGCAGCAGCTCGGTACAGAGGCCCTCGTGGATCGCTGCACTCGTCATCCTCTCACAGTGACGCCAGACACCCTGCTAGCTCCTCTCGGTCACTACCCAAAACACACAACAGCAGCTGGGGCTCAAAACAAACGCGACCTACAAACTGAAAGTGTTCCTCTGCGGCAACTACAGTATACAATACACTAATGGGAGACAAACCCAGGATTCAACTCCTCCTCATACAAATATTCACATGACAAGTTGCTGGTGTGGTTAGAGGTGTACTGCCACCATATTGTTGAACTGATAAGCTGGTGTCACAGTGCTAAAGTAGTATTTTCTACACAGACACGTGCGCTGGTTGTGAACACTCAGAGAACTGCTGCACTCCCTGCACATCGCTTATCAGCCACTGAAGGTGGTTAAAGGTTTAAAATATTGATGCACTTCTCTAAATTGTAGACTGAACTTTACAGCTTTTATGTCTGCTATTTCTGAGTTGGCCTAGTCGCTTTGAGAAGGAACATCCTAGAACTCTACACAGGTCAAAATCATGGGAGGGGGGTACTACTTAATATGTCAAACACAATTTCTGTCAATGACAAATTTGTAAAGCTGTCCTTGTTGAGACGCTACAGTGTCATCTTAGCCGGAACAAATCAAAATACATTTTAAATTGATTTGCTTAATGATTAAGCCCACCACCCAAGTCTGCCAATCTGTGGAGCTGCTTCCTAAAATCCATGTAACACTGAAGAAACATATCAGTCAAAACATCAGCATTTCCTTCTACCCATCTTCAGTTAAGGTCAATATTCCCTGTTGCTGCCAATGTTACCAAATAAACAAACTCCTTTCCCACTCAGCATTCACTTTTACAACTGCAGCAGCTGCAGCCCTTCAGGCCTGCTGTTGCCTCGCTGTTGATTAAGGAATGAACTGTGCCAACCTGGCTCAGGAGGCTTCATCCTGCAGCTCGACAGCCTTGATGACTGCCGGGATCCACCAGCAGGTTCACCGAGCAACTTCCACATATTCTTTACTGATTAGAGTACAACTTTATATCGAGATTCTGATCATGAACAATCATTGTGATTCATTTTCTGAAACCTGTAGATGTAGGTGTAATAATGTTCACGTCATATTTATGGGATATTCACCTTGGGATATTAAGGGATATTATATAAAAAAAATTTAAAAATTAAGCAGAAATGTCATCAATATTTTGTCTGACATTTCTGGCTTATCTGGCTCTGGGATGTTCAGACTTCTTTCTACCAATAAAAACATTAACGCTCAAGTCCTCACCATCTCCAAACAGCATGAGGATGGCCAGATCCACAGCTCGTTTCCAGCCTGAGTCTTTCTGGATGGCGATGCCGTAGCCGGTGGAGGCGAACACCTTGCCGCTCCCGATGGTGACCAGCTTACAGCCCTCGTCTCTGCCCGCCATGTAGTTGAGCACCGCGGCGTCGTAGATGAAGGCATCCAGTTTGCTGCACAGCGCGACAGAGGGAAAATGTGTCAGGACATAAGTTTTACAGTGTGTTATGGAGACTCTTGTACCTCCAAAAGCACTCCTTCATTCGTTCATTCATCACTATTCAATAGTTAAGAAAATTTAAATTAATATTTATTGTAAGAAACTGTATTCTCCATTCATGTTGAATTATATGCTTGCCTGTGCATATTTTTGCATGTTCAGACAACCTGCTGTGCACTAACTAAAAAAACTCTAGGACATGCTAGCTCAGCATTGAATCTGAATTAATTAACTGAAAGTGTAACAATTAAAACTCTGTCTCTGTTTCAGGTATAATTAATGAAAAATTACATAGTTTTTTCAAGGAAACTTACAAGGAAATTATTAAAAATGTATGGGTGCATAAAATAAAAGGCAAAACATTGCATTGAGGGATATTTAGTAGAAGGCAGTGTGCTTGCTGCAGACAATATAATTTTTGTTATCATTGTGAGAATTTAGATTTATCACTTTCGTACACTCAGATGAAATATCAGAAATGAAATACAGGAAATACGTTTGGGAGTGATTTTGGAAACATTCACTAAATGTTATATTCTGGTCTATTCTTGTTTTCTGTAAAACCTGTGTGGGTGTCAAACTATGAATGAGCGAGTTATGAGCAAGAATGTGGAACATATTCTGGGTTAGAAAGACTTAATTTATAGGGATATTTTGATAAACACCTGTAGTTTTGTGTTTTGTTTCATAGGAAAAAAACATATTCCATAAGTGCTATTCAAGCAAATGACTCTCCTTGTGGTACAACCACATTGCCTGAAGCAAAACATGCTTAGGTGTAATTGATGTAATTGAGATTATAATGCAGAAAAAGATGCTTGGGGTGAATTATAATTACTAATTTGTGCACTGATGTAATTTTGGACAATACAGTTTATTGTTAAACTGTAAAATATCCTGCCTCTTTACATATTGCTACAGCTGGCTACATCAGGATCTTCTTAATTTTATCAAAAGGCTTTCCAATAAATGTGGTGTTTAAATTTTTAGGTTTATTTTTTCTATTTTAATAACACTGTACTTGCCCTTAAGACTTTGCTCCATTGCTTTTTATTTTAAACATTTTATCCTTTGTATCTTTTTGGTTTTAATCATCTATTGTTATATGGTTTAACTGTCTTTTATTACTGTGTATTTTATTTTTGTTTTATTGTTGTTTTTGTTTATGTTGTAAAGCACTTTGGCACTGGTTTTGATAAGTGCTATACAAATAAACCAATTATTATTATTATTATTCTTATCATTATCATTATTATTAGAAGTAGTAGTAGTACTATCATATCATTGTCATAAGTGTTAGATAACCACTTTTAGGCATTATTGCAAATAATAAATGTGTCTATATTGGCTGATACGTCGATATCAGAATTTTTTTACTCCCTAATTTCAGTATCGTATCAGCTACAAAGAACGAGCATCAGTCGGGCTCTACTTACTATCAAAAAGAAGTATTTTGTAGGTTACTGAGGGAAACTCTTTGTTAATGGCAGAGTAGTTGTGGGATATCATGCAGAATAAAGACTCAAACAGTGCTTCATAATGACTAATATAAAGCCAATACACTACTCATATGTATGCCAACAAGCACCTAGCTAATGGTTAATATGTGCACACTTATAAATAGAGTTTTCTAAAAAATAAAAGAACTAACCTTAAAGGAAAAAAGTGCTATTTACAGGAAATACATTCTATCCAATGTGTATGACTATTTCACAAAAAAACTGCTCTCTATATAAGATTCAATGTGCTGTTTCTGTAGCTTTCAACCTCGTCTTGTGGTCTTCTATCTGAACCACCTCCACGACAACTGAGCAACTCCATCTGCAAGATGTAGTTGAAGGATTCAGAAACAACAAGGTATGTGAGACCTTCTGCTGAATTTGCTTTTGTCAAACTGCTGTTTCCAAGGCCGAAAAATTGTCCTCTAGCTCAAGTACAACTGAAGTGTAAACTTAATAACTAAACAGAACGAGTGACGAGGTGTGTCTGGATCTGTGTGGCTTACCATATCAGCTGAAACATGTCCTGGGACACCCTGTATTCTTTTCTTTTCTAGCTAAATCAAACCTTGAGCAATTTGAAAGATTAATTGACATAACAGTCTCCAGCTTGGTGACAAACTACGATCAAACGGCGCCTCGGGGCTCTACAGGCCTCTGTGGTCATTCAGCTACAATTCTCACCAAACACCAGAGGTACATTGCTTCTCTGCACTTTTAATTTTTAAGCAGGGGTTGATGGAAACATTGGAAGACAGGCAGAAAGACTGAATATTAGCTAGCTTTCACAGCAACCACAAGCTACGCTGCTATTCTGGGCGCCAGTGGCAGGCAGCTTCACCGGCTGCCCACCCACATTGCCCAGAATGCCCCCTCTCCCTCTGTCTCCCTCTCTTTAATCCTTGATCATCTTTTCTCAGTATTGCATCAGAACAGGACCTCACAGCTCCATAACACCGTCTCTTTTCTTTCCCTGCTGAGATCCTTTTTAACTCCCTCCTTCCTTGCATCCCCCCATCTGTCTCTCCATCCTCCCCTCTGTCTCTGTCCTCCTCACCCGTTCTTCAGACTGTATAGTGCTTCATCTACATTCTTCTGGTGGAAGCTGGTCATGTAAGCATGCATGTCCCGGTAGTTGTTGCGGATGTTGCGCTCTGTACTCCCGTTGGGCACCGTGCCAAACCGGAATGGCGGGGAGAATTCGCTAGGCTTCTGGAACTGCGGTGGGGGGTTTTCCGGAAAAACAAAACCACACAGAAGAGAAAATGACAGAGGAGTGCTCGTTAGCATGGAAAAGGCACTGAGCCGCATCAAATAGCCTTTAATGCACTGTTGAGCAGGAGCACAAGACTATGCTTTTGGAAGCTTAAAATTAACTAAATGCTGAGTTGTGCTCAACTGACAGACAAACATTAGAGAATCTGTGAGGACACATTTAGACAAACAAGTACTGTACACACAATGATTTTCAGTTGATAATTATATCATCAAAATAGCAAGTGATTAATTTTTCTGTTGATCAACTTATTGTTTTAATTAATCAAGGCCCTGTCCACACATACATGGGTATTTCTTAAAACAAAGCTTTTGCTTTGTCTTGGCCTTTCGTGCACACGTAAACACCGTTTTAGGTCACTGAAAACTGACCTTTTGGAAAACTCATTCCAGGGTGAAGATATTCAGAAACTCAGTTTTCAGTGTTTACTTCTGAATGGGCAGAAAGGGAGATTTTTGGAAACAATGACGCAGACAAACACGTTTATCACTGTATGTAGCATCATTGGCAAATGTAATCTCAGACTATATATACTACTGATATTGAAGTATTTGAGTTTGTACGGTGACAGAATGTATGGTATATTGTTTAACGTTATATTTAGAAGACACAAACAGACATTGATAATACAATGATGGAAAGGAGAGACAAAAACAAGTGCTTAC
Organism: Pagrus major; assembly: GCF_040436345.1. Taxonomy (NCBI): domain Eukaryota; kingdom Metazoa; phylum Chordata; class Actinopteri; order Spariformes; family Sparidae; genus Pagrus; species Pagrus major. The sequence goes on from NC_133215.1 coordinate 19,629,250, forward strand.
AATGTTTTGGTGACAAATTATCCAAGACGATTCTGTGAAGAGCAGTCGTGTTTCACTGCCTCATTCATAGTATTCTCTGTAACTAAGCAACCAACCAGAGTATACAATCTGCTTCCTGTTTACAACAGCCATCAGACATGCATTTTCAGGTGTGTTAGTACGAACTGAGATTATTTCTGAACGGTTCTAAAAAATTTGTCTGGTCGGAGATTTATTTTTGTTTTAAAAACCTTGTTTCCAAAAATACCTGTGTACATGTGGACTAGGCCTAAGTTTTAGGCACACTCTAAAAGAAAAGCAATTGAAAAAGCTCCATCACAATAATGTTGATAATTGTGTAGTAATTGAAGTAACCTACTGCACAGACATGACAAATATTTGCTGGTTCCAGCTTCTCAATTCAGAGCATTTGCTCCTTTTGTTTGTTTAATATATTTGAAAACTGAGGTATTTGGGTTTTGGACCGTTGGTTAAACAACACAGGCAAATTAAAAACATCATCCTGGGCTTTAACAACTTGATTTCCACTTCTACCCCAGGGGGGAACCTGAAAGGACTGCAGAATAGCTCAGCTAATTTGAAAAAGCAGAAATAATGACTTGATTAAAAGTACACCCACATATTTGTGCTTAGGAGGAGAATAAACACACTAATAGGATTACAGATTTGTGTTTAAATGACTTATTTTTGTATATTTATTGTCACAAACAGGCTGACTGCACTGGACACTCCTCCCACCACTGTGAAAACCTTGTGTAGTGACTGAAAAATGTATTAAAGCTAGTTAGATAGCAAAAAGAGGAATGCATTAACAAATACATTTGAGACCAAACCTAACAAAACTTTGAAGATTAACTGTATTAAAATAATATTGTAACATTATACACTTTTATATAACTAAATATTAGTGTTGAATAACACTTCAAAATTACTTTCAAATCAATTTAAATGAACATTTGAAACATGATGGGTGGTCTGAAGCACAGGGCACTTGAGCTCATCTAATAGCGCTGTGGTGAGAAAGGTTGAGAACCCTCGAACTAAACGATCGATCGATTAACCCAAAATATAACAAACAGACTATTTTCTGTGTAAAAAATTACTATATCTATCTTATTGGTCTATTCAATTATCATGGTGTTAAATAAAGATAAATAAAGATTAAATAAAATAAAATAAGGAATAAAAAATTAAAATAATCATCAGCTGCAGCCCTTAAATCATGAAGTCTCTTATACACTCAGGTGTGTGTCAAAACTCCCCACGCCACATACTCTCACACACCTGTTCCTCCATCCCACAGCCCTCTATCATTGCCTCTAATTCACACCTTTTTGTCTGACAGGCCCGACACCTGGTCGACGTACTCCTCCTGGATCATGAAGGCAGCCAGGTTGGCAGTGTAGGAGGCCAGGAAGATGACAGCGAAGAAGGCCCACACTGACACCATGATCTTGCTGGTGGTACCTTTAGGATTCTGCACAGGGACGGAGTTGTTGAAAACCAGACCCCAGAGCAGCCAGATGGCCTTACCGATGGTGAAGGACGGACCGCCAGGCTCTGGGAGTGACACATAAAAAAAGGGAGTATAAAGAAAGATGGAAAAGGATGCAAGAGGAAAATCTACTTCACTTCATCTGCATTTACTGATGATCGCCGTTATGCCATGAACTTGATGGATGGCAGCGACAAAGATTAGATTTATTCCCATCTTTTAGTTTGTCAGTGATCACAGGATGTTATCTCTAGTCCACATCAGGCACTCCAGCCGCCGCTGTGACAACCCGCTGTTACAGACTAACTCTGCTCCACCTACCTCTACGGCACTATGACAAGGTAGCAGGATGGAAACACTACCTACTGTAACGATGTGGCATCAGAGACGGGGGAAGAGAGAGAGGAGGGGGGGCATGATGGGCACACAGCAGGCTACAATTATGCTACAGCTGGAGCAGCGGTATGGGACAACATCCTTACATAACCAGGCGATTAAACCTCACTGTTGCTGTGACTGAAGACATTCAGAAAACACTACGTCAGGAAACATAACTCCAAACCAAACACCATTACTCTTATCCCCTCTCGTTCTTGATAAAAAGGCTGTGAGCAGCAATATAACACTCCTCTGATTTTATCTTGAGTGGCTGCCGTTGTGGCAGTATAATGCAATCCTGAGAGTCAAACAGGGCTGGGCGTATAAAACCTGCAGAAAAAATAGATTGAATCTGAACCATTGATTTTGATGGGCAAATTGATTTGAACGGCCTGCTGGAACAGAATGTGATTCAACAGGGTAGTGTTGTTCCATACTGTCAGACACCATTAAACCTGACACATATTTTCAGTGTATGGTAATAGATCTACTTAAGTGCATTCATCAGGTTTTACAGCCCGAGCTGCAGCAACGTTGTGTAATATTTGAGAATGGAACAACAGAAAAAAGCTGTTGTAATGCGAGAACAGAGGAGTCTTTGTTCACACAGGGATGCTAAGAATACTTAAGATCACCTATCTGGTTCCTGTCAATGATCCTTTTCATTAGTGGAAGAGCTTAAGCAACTGTAGATGTAGATAAGTACTTCAAGACATCGAGCAGAGTAAGTCCCCGTGCTCCAGTTGCACTCATTCAGACAGGATTGTTAAAGTAATTTGGCGCACAGAGTGCTCCGTTTGAATAGTGCATTCAAGGTAACAAAACCTGCCACCTCCGTCTTCATTTTAGCCTGAAAATGTACCTTATTGTCGCCTTTTTGGAGAATGGATTGACTGAATCTGAGCAGTGTGAGTGTGCGTGTGTGCGTGTGTGTGTTTGTGTGTGTGTGCAGTCCTCTCACCTCGCCCATCTGCCAGACAGCGATTGTAACCCACCGGGCTGAAGTACTCAAACGCAAACACAGCCACGGCCGAGACGATCAGCAACATCACAAACATCATCACCCAGACGTCAGCGCTGAAGGGCTCTAAAACACAGAGAGGGGGTGGGGGTTGTGGGAAGTTCATTAAACCAAATGAAAGGAAATTATAAAATCACCCCCTGGTATCAGCATGATTATTTGTATTCAGATGTTATGTTCTGTGTGCTCATTGTTGTACATTGATGGATTTTATTTGAGTCTGTGTGAACACTAACAAGCCCTACTCAAGAGAGAAACTGAGAGGACGGTGGGTAGGTGTGAATGGACAGATGTACTCATTGAAATGGGCACATCCTCCACCACTTGCACTCTGCTTTGCAATTTTCACACACAGAATAGGCTGTGACAAGCACAACAGCAGCATTGTAGTGAACCAAAGAATCTCACTACGAGATCCATTTACAAGCTTTGAAGCTTTCCATTGGATCATAACACCTTCATCAGCAGATGGAGATGCCCAGTTATAATTTTTCTAAGCACTTAAAAGATAAGGGGCCCATTTAAACAGTATATAGTGTGACGTGAATAGTGCATTTAGGGTATCCAACTCCCCTCTGCTAAGTTAACAGCACATAATCTGGGTGCAAAGTAAGGAGCAAGGCACAGAGGGGCTGTATTTAGACTGTTAATTAATTATAGCTGTGTTTTGGGCGTAACATGAATTAAACCAAACAGAGTGTCATCTCCCATTCCCTTTAAAAGCCAGGTGTGCCTGCTCTAAAGTGTGTCTCTCCATTAAGAGACGCTGTGTGTATTTACGCACGAGGCAGAGCAGCTTCAATCGTTGGTTATTTAAATCTCCGACACGCCGACACGATCTGATCCAATGTTCATTAATTTTCTGTGTTCAACACATCTAGTCACACTCACAGTCACGGTTCACAGAGTGAAACTGTTTGGAGAAAAGAAAACGTCCTCCTGATAGATCCTGAGCTTCATCAGAGATATCATAAATACATTTTATATTTATTTCAGAAGCTGAAAGTTTAATTCTGTTTCCTCTGGAGAATTTCCTCTGTCCTGTCAAGTTTATAACTACAGCTTTTAGGTTTGCTGCTTAAATGTGACATGATATTTGCTGCAGGAACATTTACTGGAATGTTTTTAATTGACTGAAAGCCCCCTCTCTAAATCATTTAACTGAACGCGGTGCGCTGGGCACAAAATAGGGCCCAAAAATACAACTACCAACTTTTGTCCTTTTTGTACTTTTAGTTATTCTATAACTTTATTTACAATTACCTCTCTATTTATTACTTTTATTTTAGGCGCTGGAGTCCAACAATCCTCTGCCGGATGCATTGAGAACAGCATCTGTATGTAATGTTTGTATTAAGTCACTACTGATGCAAACCCAATGTTTCCTACTGCTGCTACTTCATATTAGAAGTGTTTGACTGTAGGACACAGGGTGGCTTTTATTTTGAAAAACTGACGGGAAACACAATTTATTTATCACAGAGGGCAGTTCATCAAAAATATGTCTGCAAAACAAGCATTTTTTAATGTAACTAGAAGGAGCTATTAGATGAAGAGTTGCTACTCCTCAGCAATGTAACCAACTTTTCTTTTAAAATATCAGATCACAGTTGTTCATGGCATGATAAAAAAAGGACTTCCTTTGACTTCCTTGTTAAAACAACTTGAGTTTGTTTGATTGCTCTGTGTTCAGATACACCAGTTGCTCTTCTGTTGTATTTCCAAAAGAGCAGCTGCTCGCTGAGAGTTTGCTGCCTACAGAATTTAGGGACCTGTTGTATTAAACTGCCCTTGCTGTTACCACTGTGATCACAGGTGAAACCAAACCAACTAGGCCTAAATTGCTAAGAATTACAACCTTTGAAACGTTTTTCAAAGCAAGGAGAAACACTGTTTGTACCAAATTCCATGACAACTTGTGTGTGTTTAATGCAATTGAAAGCATTTGTCAAGGTCAAGAGTTATACTTCAACTCTGTACAAATCATTTTTTTGTAATTTTCACAGAAAAATACTCATTTATATGTGACCATGTAACCAAACTGCTTATATTGCAGTTATTGCATAATATGATCATTCATTCAGCCTGAAAATGAACCTCATTGTCACCTTTTTGAAGAATGGATTGACTAGATCTGAGCAGTGTGTGTATGTGTGTGTGTGTGTGTGTGAGTGTGAGTGTGAGTGTGTGTGTGTGTGTGTGTAAGGGAGACTATGTTATGCATCCGCTCACCAAGAAAGGCGGAGGGGGAGACGGTTCCATTGCTACGTGACACCATGACGCTGATCCCGGTCTCGATGAAGGGCACAGAGAAATCAATGACCTCTGACCTCTCCTCGTTGATGGTGAGCGAACCCACCGCCATGTGGGCATTCTTCAACACCACCTGAGGGTCGACCGCAGACAGACAGAGACAGAAAGAAGGGAAACGAAAAAGGTCAGCAGGCATATGATGCTGAAAATAAGAGAAACATGAGCCACCATCTCTGCCAAATATTTGAGACGTTTCTTTACTAGAACGGAAGCAAGAGGATTATTACAACACTGGGTCAGTGTTCGAGTCCCCGTGTGTGTTCCGGTATATTTAGCCCTTACTTTCTGGTGCCTCGGGCCATGAATAAAAATGGAGCTCAAAGACTGCTAATAAGGTATACTGTATGCATGCCAGAGTGAACAGAAATCCAACACACTGTTTTTCTCTCTTTGTTTGTTACACTTGTTCACAGAGGCCTGCTCTTTCTGCTCGCTCTCTCTCATTCTGCTTTCTGCATCTGTTGTCCTTTTTTCCCCCCTATTCAAATTAAATCATTAGCTGCTTACTTAGGCATTGAAGCACTAATGCATCCATGCATGCATGAAATGTACATTTGCATAGTCTTGACTTTATACTGATGTATATTTCAAGAATTTTATAACAGATACTAAAGACACTGTAATCTTAAAGTACAATATACATCGTAACTCTTAAGATAATAAAGTTGCTTGTTTGAAGCCATAATCAATTAAGTCGGACATCACGTTGATCTGTAAAGGCTGCATTCTGCTGGATGTCTAATGTGTAATGTGTGCAGGAGAGAAGTGGGTCTTTCCCCGAGGCTGTCTTCTCCCTGTCTCCATCTTTTTCCCAATCACTTTCTCTTTCTCTATGTCTTTTTCTTCCTCCATCTCTGATTAGGAGCCTCATTGTCCTCCTCCTGAGGTTTTTGCGGAGCTGATCACAGCTCCCCCTCAGGCCAGGTTGTGGGGGAACAAGTGCTCTATGGCTGACAGAGACCGTGAGAGAATCATAAAGAGACATTCAGACAATATAATTAGTCCTATCATAAAGATAAATTCCTATGAGCCCTTTAACACCCTCTCTGCTTGTAGTAGTGCAAGTATCAGTACTTGATTACATATTTATCAGCTTGTTTAATTGATTTTTAACTTTGAAAATAGTCACACAATAGTCTAGTATTCATATAGTAAAGAAAAGTGAATTACAAACTGCCTCAGCAGCAAAAGTGATGCGAAAAGGGAAGAGAAAGAGATTGAAAAAACAACAAACGTACATACACTGAATAAATGAACAAAGAATAACAGAATAAAGAAATGAAAATGAATTTTACATATTAATTCATAGCTGTTGTATTTTTCAGCTGGCAGTAAAATCTACATTTTTCGATGATGGTGTGTTCTCACAGGAAATATGGTGGGTTAATGACCAAAGAAGAGGCACTGCATTTTGGTTTTAATTGCCACAGTTCTTTGTGGGAGGGTTAGTATTTGTGTGCCCTCGTTTGCAACTCCCCAATATTGCCTGAAAAGTCAACATTGCATGATTAGTTTCATATTTGTCACTTCACATAACCCACAACCTTGTTATGGCATATATATTCTTGTAGTGTCGTGGCAGGACTCAACAATAAGGATTACTTGATTGCCTGGGGCACGTAAAATGCCACGTCGGGCTCGTAACTCCTGCAGGCAAGTGAGTTGGCGGCGAGATTGTCATAGCATTGATGTGCAAGAATATTTGTTGCTTTACATTTATGTCACACTGTGTCTTTTTTGATTCCCAACTGGACAAGTGAAAAAAATCCTGCAACCAGAGAGAATGTCTAAACCTTCTGACAGATCAGGCCTGTTCTGCTCTGGTCTTTGGTCCTGGAATGATCTGCAGGCCAAGCTTAAACTTGAGACCCTTGTATATTTAAATTAATCTAAAACCAGAACACCAACAGCTGCAGTTTCTTCATACATACCTAAATATTGTTGCCTTTTCTACAAACTGCATTATGAAATGTATTTCTGTACTTACTTACTTACTGCTGCTATAGTTCTTTGATTTGACTGTTATTTTCACCCTGACTTGGCTAATTCTCACTTGTAACTCTTGGACTCTTGATCTCATGGTGTCATTATAAATAGTCCCATGTCTACAATGAGGTGTGCTGAAGAAAGGTTTGCCACCAGTGACACAGCACCCACAATGATGGTTAATAAACAGACCTCCAAAAACAGTAAATTCCCCGGTGTACTACACTGGTTGTAATGGCACACTGAATATGATTCAATGTTTCATACACTGCTATTATTAGTCATAGTGCTGGTTCAATAATGCTTGTATGGCGATGTCTCCAGTGTTCTGCCAGGTGTGAAATCCACAATCCGCTGATGTGCCAGCATGTCTGTTTGAAATCAACCAAACTGTCATTCTGGGCATTTTAAAGCTGTTTACAGCCAGCTTTCTAGTGTTGGGCCAGGCTTATCAGAACAACATCCACCTTTTTTCTTTTACAACCATCTGTCCACTACAGATCTGTGAAACTAATTTATCAAGAACATGTGGAATAAACAGTGAGTGTGTTAAATAAAGAGAAAATATCCTCACCTCTCCAACCATGCCGTTCCACGTCCCATTAACCTTTTTGCCGTGTTTACCGTTGGTGACCAGGTACAGGTCGTAAGTGAATTTGACTGTCTTGGCGATCTTCTTCAAGATGTCTATACAGAAACCTTTGCAGCAGCGCTTGATGTAAATCCCTGAATCACCTGTCTGATTGCTGGGAGGTGGTACAGAGAGGAAGAGGAGGAGAGGAAGTAAAGATGGAGGAACATCAGAAAATAAACTGACTTTTATTTGGATTTCAGGTACATAAGACAAGTAGATTACAGAGAGAGGACAGCAGCAGAGATGAAATGAAACCACTGATCTATATTCGATGCAAAATCAGGGCAGGCGGCATCAGTTAGACTTAAAAGAACAAATAAAGTAAACACCAAGTGCAGAGCTCACGTCAGTCGCTTTTCAACACCTGGCCCAACAAAATCCAAAACATATTGAGGCTACTAAATAGGTAAAATGAAATAAAATCAGTTTGTATAGAATTTCTTTTTGCATTTTTAAAGTGAAAATTGACTTGCATTTTAACTACATACACTTTCTCATACCGGTATTTGTTTATCTTATTTTTATATTTTTCACAGGCAAGTATTTGTAATTTGTAACAATATATGTTTTGATGCATTTTTGCCGATCGATGATTGTCAGTTGATACATTTTTAAAAAGCAGCGATTAATCAATTAATGGTTAATCATTAACATCCCTAGTTCCAACTAAAAACTCAACCAGGTTGTTTCATTGATAAGCACAAGTTAAGGTGTCTGAGGTAAACCTAAATTCTGGTCAAGAGAAAATTAATTGGATCATCAATTAATCGTTATAGTCAAACATTAATAGTTGCAGCTTCTCAAATGTGAGAATATGCTGCTGTTCTTGTTCTGGTCATATATGATAGTCAATAAAATATTTTTGTATTTTGGGCCGTTGGTCAAAAACAGTAAGACATCATCTTCAGCTCAGGGATATGCGTTTTCAACAATTAACTGAGATTTCCCAATCAAGAAAAAAATCAATAATGAAAATAATAAAACCTTGAAACCATGATTATTGCAATAAAATACAAACTGTATAGCACGGAATAAAGGTGAACTAAGATGCTCATCTATTTGGCACTAAGTCTGCATCTACTCTGCTTTTGTGCATACAAAGACAAATCTGCACAGCTCCGTACATCAGGCTCATGGAGTATTTTTGGCTGGAGAGAAATCCAGCATATTCTCTCTGGCAGTGCTGCCTATGCCTGAAAATGTTGAATGTGAGGATGTCTTTGAAGGAAGAGACAGACAGACAGGCAGAGGGATGGAGAAAAGGGGAATAGGGGAATAGGAGAAAGAACAGGGTGAAAGATCAGTCAATAAAAGAACCACTGAGCCAGAAGATGTGGGACACCCTCAGGAGATTTCAGGTAGGCCAGTGATAGAAAAGGAGGCCATTGAAGAAAATTCATTATCACACACCAAGGAGAAGTGGATAGCGAGAGGGTCAGGGTGAAGAGGTGGGGGAGGGAGGAAAACAGTGACAGAAACCAAGACAATGATCTAGTTAGCAGTAGTGAGGCAAGCGGAGGTAATTATACAGTAGAACAGTGAGTGATTGTGAAAGGATGAAAACGATTATATTATTAAAGTGAAGAAAAAGCAGGAGAGTCACTACAGCTTCCTGCAGTGACGGGGAAATTATAAACAAAGATGCCAAAGGGAAAATTCAAGGAAAATGTACAATAATTTATGACTGTGGGCTTTCCTCGATACATGCGTGTTTCATGATAGCATTAATCCATTTCCTTTGTTTACATTCACACTTTGCATAATATTCTGCTAAACTCAGATGCAGCCGTTGGTGTTTAATGTTATTTTATAACTACCTGTGATTTGTTAGGTGTGACAAATGACTTTGAATACATTCAGAACATTACATAGTATACCAGAAACCCTTTAAATAATTCATTTTGCAGCCATATTGATGCATAAATCAATATGTCTCACACTAAGATTCATTAAAGTGCTCTATTTTTAAAACCTGACTCTTTAATATTCCTCCTGGATTCTAATAGTGAATCTGAAGAAGAAAAAAAAGGAAACATAACTAACTAAAACTAAATTCTCACCTGAGCTTGAGCTGTTTGCGGCACGGCACAGTGTTCCTCATGCAGGTGCCACTGAGAGGGTCCACGTCCTCCACGATGACAAACGGCGCCTCCTCCAGAGTGACGATGGACAGGTGGTCCTCGCGCTCCTCCGCTCCCGTGTACAGCTCAAAGCGAGGCCACACATGGTACCTCATCGTCAAAGAGCCTCTCTCCCACTTGCCAACCTGTGTGAGTGAGTGGGAGGACGGCTTTTTGATATACAGGCTACTGTAACAGGTACGTCAAGTGGCAAAGAAAAAGTGACAAGACAGATCACAGAGGGTGAAAAATATAAACCAGGAAAAAAAAAGGCAGACGACAGTTTAGAGGAAGAGAGGAAGGAAGGAACATGACACAGAAAGGAGTAATAGTAGAAGAGAAAAAAAAGAGAAGAAGAAGAGATATTCACCCTGTCCCATTGTCTATCCTTTTCTAGAAGAATTATGACCAGCTTAGGGAACATCTGATGACCCTCCTCACTGAAGGACAGGTTTCGGCCTTCAAAGGTCACATTCATCAGGTACCTGAGAATGAGAATTCAAGTATGAATTAGAAAAATGAGTATCTGTACGCAGAATTTAGACTTTCAACATTATTTCTATTATTTGCCACAACTCAGGTTTACAAATTTATTGGATATATTTATATAATTAAAGGTCCAGGGTGTAGGATTTAGTGGCCTCTAGCGGGGAGGTTGCTCATTGCAGGCAACTAAAGACCACTTGTCTCAACGTCTCCTGCAGTGGCCGCTTAAAATATGGCATTTCTTTAAAACTTCATTTTTTTGCCTTGGGAGCAGCACAACAAGCAGTAAACACAACACATCCAAAGTGTTGTGGCTATGTTTTAGCAATCAGCTTTTTCTTTGCACATTCAGGACACACACATTAGCATTCCTTTAGTCCAATATTCACTCTCTTTGAACTCTGTCTTTGGTCTCCACCAACTCGTAAGGGGAAAATGCTCCACTGTATTCACCAGCTACTTCCTTGTCTGTCTGCTGTTTGATGCTGAGCAGGTAGTGTACATTTCAGCAATTTCTAGAACTTTTCTGCTGAAAGCTCCTGCTGCAAACGAGATTCAAGAGAGCTTGAACCAAAAAGTGAAGTTGTGGGGGAGTTGAAGCAAAATAATGAGATGAAAGGCGCAAAAACGCTCTGTGGAGCTGAAAGAAACTGCAGAGTTGAGTTAGATTTCTCTGTGGGTTCATCTTAGCAACACCTTTCATATTACACATGATTGAAACTTGATTAATGCAGCTTTTAAGGCTACAATACAAAATGAGCATTGGCACAGCACTGCTATCACAGTGTAAGAGGCAATGACTTCTCTACAGAGGTCATAAGAGTAATATATTCAGTATTCAGTTTAAAATAGTTGGAGTGGTGGTGGGAGAAAGTGCACACATAAAATCAAGAATTTTAAAAATATCCTCAAATGTCTTGAACATTTAAATATTGAGCCAAAACATTTCAATCACGAACCGTACTCGGCCGGTACTTGTAATGACTCAGTGCTGTCAAATATTCAGTTCAAATACTTGGCAGTGAAATAGTAGTTATGTTATTCTGTGAAATGTGTCGATACATGGTCCAGAAAATAATGTCTGGCTGTGTATAATATCATACACCCACAGGTTTCACACTATGCTTTTGAACACATTTGCTTTGTTGATGTTTGATTACTCTTTTGGCATTTTATATATTGTTATGCATTTTATCATATGTCTGTATTATACTTCAGATACTGTTTTAGGTCCTTAAGCCAGTTGTCACTGTAGGTAAAACACCCCAACTGTGAAATGACATGCCAAAGGGCATCTTCTCTTAAATCACTTCTGCAAAACCATTTTAATCAAAGTGCTTCATAACAGGTTTATTTTTATAGAGTATATATTTATGTGTTTGTTTATATGTATATTTGTGTGTATAAATGTAAATCCGTGGTTGCTATCCCCAGGTAACGGTGGAACAACTGGAATAACTGTGGAAACTCTACACTGCAAAAGAGAAAGAACTACAGTGATGGAGGAGGCAAAGAAGGCTCAATGGAGAGTGCTGGTGTTGCGTTACAGTCTGTTTCCTCATTGATACGTGCTCCCATTACGAGCGGGACTCAAGATGGTTCAAAACCTTTCTTTCTGCTAGATCACCAAGTAACAAAAGCTGTCTACTTATGAATACGACCAGGTGTTTAAAGATCGTGGATTTCTAGGTCAAATCCGGATTCTTACAGTTGTTTTTTTGCTTTGGGTGGTAGCCAAACTGCTAGCGGTGGCTAAGTTGCTATGGTTTTGTTTACGACAGTGGAGCCACAGTGAAAAACTAGGAGGGGAGGGCTTTGAAAAGCTGTCTGTTTCCGCTTTGAATAAAGTTAGAAAACTCAAATTCCAAAAAAGTTAGAACGCTGTCTAAAACATAAATAAGACAGCATTTGATAATTTGCTCATCCTTCATACTCAATTGAAAACAGAGCCAAACAGAGCAAAGCCAATATTCATTGATTTTTGTAAATATATGCTTATAACACATTGGGACAGGAGCAAAAAAAGATTGGAAGTGTTGTCGAAGCTCAAAAAACACTTGTTTGGAACATTCAACAGGTAATCCTTCCTTGAAAGGCTCAGTTGTTCACAAGCAAGGATGGGGTAGGATAGGATATTACTACGTGACCTCACGATTTGTAATTTGCTAATTTTTGCATCCTGATTTTATTTGCTTTTTACGCAGCATCCAAACTTTTTAGAAATAAGGGTGTTATGTAAATTCATATACATTTTATTTATGTATGACAAAAAGACACTGAAAAAGCAGAATCACAGAGTTCTAGGAGGGAGACTGCTTGTAATGCTGCTGCTCCGTTCTCTGCCTTAAATGATCCTATGTTCCAGCAGTTTCTCATTTAACATATAACATCTCAAAGACGGCCTAGTTTAAAGCTTGGTAAAGCATATGGCACCTAATCAGATTGAGAAATATAAAGAAAGAGCACCAGGAGGCTGTAAGAGTGAAAGTGAAAGAGCAACATGAAACCAGGACTGAATGGTGGAAGATAGGAAGGAGTAGAGTGTATTAACCGCCTGTGTGAAAACGCATCATCATATATGTGTGTCAACAAGTGTACAGCAGTGGCTGATTCTCCCTGCCGCCTCCTTCCCTCACTCTTCCTCGTCCCTATCTGTGGGCTGCCATCACCATGGAGACGCTCTGCCTCTGAAACAATCCACTGGAGAAATAAATATCTCGTCTGAATGCAACCAGTGAGGGGCCCCGCGTGTGTATATGTGCGTGCAGACTTTTTTAAAAAGGAGTGCACAATTTACCCACCGTCATCTCCAACCAAGTCAACGGTGTGAAAAAAAAAATCTATTCACAAGTGAACACAATAAACGCAGACAACAGATGAGCAATGTGGCCTGAAACTTACCCAAGATTTTATCGCAAGTACCTCCTACTAGAACATTCAGTGCCTCTATCTGTAACGTCTTCAACTTTATTTAGATACCACCTCACACACACACACACACACACACACACACACACACACACACACACACACACACACACACACAACCACACACACACACACACACACACACACACATACAGACCTAAGTAGGCTACATGCTTTGAGAAAGTCAATAATATGACTCAAGCCTCCATGAAATGCTTATTGCTGCATACTGGCTGGCTAGCACGCTGAAAATGCTGTAATGTGCATGTAACATGGGATTAGCCTGCTAAACATAATCTCAGTGTGAATAGAGGAGGAGGCTCAGGAGATCCCGACTTGTTGCCATCCAGACACCAGGGCGACCCATGTGACCAGTAACAGCCTCAGTTCCGGCTAAGGTACAAGGACAACAAGTGTACAAGGGCATTATGTGACATGTTGTTCAGATCTTTATATATTTTTTTATACTATATTTTCAAATTTCTATTTTTCTTTACATGCACTACTTGCTTTTTTATCTTTCTTTTTATTTCTCTACTGTTTATTGTTATGCACCAAAACAGCCATGCAAGTTCCTAGTTGGTGAAAACATACTTAATAAACCTGATTCTGATCCTGAATTCTTGAGTGGATCTCTCAGTCAAGTAATAAAAATAGAATAGCAAACACATAATAAAAAGATGCTCATATAATAAATAATAAAATATACACAAAAACAAGTATGAGAGAAAAAAGTTGTTCAAACACAAAATGACTGAGAAAGTACAGTGATGTCGTACTGTGGACAGCGCCATCTTGTCATGTCCACGTATACGCAACACCAAGACGCATTCAGGCTCTTAACACCAGTATAATGTAATGTAATGTGTTGCCATGGCACCCACAACCACAGCAATTTTCATGCAATCAGCTGCGTTGCCATGGGAACAGTAATCTCACCCGAGAGAGGCTAGTTGAAAGAGAGAAAAGGAGTATTTTTCTGTCTAAACCTGAGTGTTTACCCACTTCCCCTCATGCTGTCTTTCACTCTCAGATCAATCTCTCCATCTCACCTCAGAGCAGCGCATTGAATCACACATCAATAGGACTCATCTGCCCGTACATTAACCTGTGCCTTTACAAAGACTGATGCATGCTGAGATTTTACAGCAGAGGAGGCTGCTCTGTTTATCATTTTGTATCCCTGTACTATTGATGTAGCTTTTATGTGCCGTTTGATCCCTTCTCATGTCAGAATTCCCCTCTGACTCTGTTGAAAGAAGGAGAAAAAAAAACCTTGTGCGGCTTCATCACAGCCATATGCAGCGCGTGTGTACGCCTCGCTCACCAACTGTTCCCCAACTAATCACTGGCTGTGAGGGGTATTATTTTTTAGTTACAGAGACACTGAATCATCAATGGCATGGACACAATCCCTCTTTTTTCCTTCTAAAATCTCTTCAGACGTATTTCAGAGGCATTTGATATGACTTTCTTTTATCTCTGAGTGAAGCTGTACAGGGTCACAAATTCTCTGTCGCTGCAATGCAGGGATGCAAAAATATATATCCCTGCTGTGCATGTGTGTGAGGAAGTCTGTGGTGCACGCACGCACACATGCACATACTGTATCAGGTTTGGGTGGATGACTCATAATCTGGGATGACTGCAGAAGACCTGCCTCTGAAGAGTTACCAGTTAGTGATGAAATGCGTAATACACACTGCAAGTGCTGTAGGATGGAAATAGTGTCTGAGTGCAGCACAACTACAGAATATGGTAAGTCATAGTAAGGCATGGTAAGTGCGCTAAGTATGGTGCTGGTACACGTAGGGTTCACTCCAGAACAAATTAGACAGTAGCTTTGTACGAAGGGGCCTATGTGTGATTACAATCAAATTAAAACTCATAATATTTTCAAGAGCTGACACAAATGCTTCAAAGCTTTTACCGTTCCCATGGCAATCGATGTCTAAATCCATATTAAAAGGAAGGAGACGTTGCATGGCTGCACCAAAAAAGGAGGCACAAGACTGGTAAAGAGTGCAAGAAACCCTCATAAGTAGGGCTGCAACAGCGAGGTGTATAGGGAACCAATGTAAACGCTGATGGCTACATTATTCTATATCCATTATATTGTGCAATCAACATTTAATTCATAATCATATGTTGAAGGAGAAAACACAGTATGATAATAGTGACAACTAACAATATACAATATATCCCTGCCACCCTACTCGCAACTGTTCAACCGCCCCTCACTCCTAATTAACTTCAGCTACTATAACAGGTTCATGTATGAGTGTTCGGGAAAAATCGACCACATTTGAATGAGCATAATTACATCATTAAAATTCTACTGCAGTACCATCCTAAAAATTGTATTACTTTTTCAAAAAGATTTATTTTCTAGATATTCGGGAAACGGCTGTGGCTAGAATGGGTTGTCCACTTATTTCATTATCATATTCACGTTTTAGTATTATTAAATGAATTAGTTATTAGTTTATAGAGACTGACATCAAGTGTGTCTATAGATATAATCAGACTGCAATAGAGAGTATCACAAAAGAGTCTTAAAAGAAGAATATGAATAATAATTTTCATAAGACGCCAGTTTGTAAATTATTTATTTGAACTTGACATAAATTTGTGGCTTTAACTCAAATTTCCACTTTAATATAACTTTAGAAATATCCTTTGTTGGGGTCATTTATACATAACAACATAACAAATTCTGAACGCAAAAAATAAATTCATTGATTATTTATCGACTCATTTGTTGCTGGTGGAGCGGCTCTGGCATCATAAATACACACAGAGAGTGATGTGTACTGCACATAAGAAGAGATGTAAGGCTGAGAATCTCTTTGAGCTGCAGCCTTTAATAAGTGAGTCTACAGGAGCTCCATGTGATCTGGGCCCATGAGGACTCCTACTGAGAGGGAGACATCAGACAGGCAACCTGTGGTGTCTGGAGAGACGGAGCACTGTATCAGAGAGCCCTCTCTCATTTCAAATGTGGACAAGGGCTGAACAGGCAAGGACACTGACCTTCTACAGTCTGCACACCTCGAATACTGATACATACTTTTACTACTAGTTTTCCAGTGGTCCTTAAAATAATGTGTCCTTAACAGCACATGAGCAGTCCTTACTCAAAGTTATAATTATAGAGAAAAGGAGGTAATTTGGTACACAGTTAGAGAGCTTTCGAATCATTTCTCTGATGATCTCATCTTACTTGCCAAAGTATTCTTCAACGCAACAGGGAAACTCCACTCACAATTATTCTCCTGATGTGCCACCGCTTACGCTGGAGTTACCTGTTGTGCTCACAATGGTCCTATATTGAAACCTTTACCTTCTTGTCCTAATTTGTCACCTTTTGCACATATAATAAGTCGAATCTTTTTGCATCCAAAGAGACTCTTTTTATTTAAAACTCCTTTCACACCGGGCCAAAAACCTACAAACACCAACTGACATCTGGCTTTTGTCTTCAGTGGGAAAGGACCAATCGGCATTCAGTCCTGGGTCAAATAAATCTACAGTAGTCACGGGTATTTATTTGCAACAGCTATGATCAGCAGTGATGGAATATCAAGCTAATTTTTACCCCTTTTCTGGCACGATGCAATGAAGCTCTTCGAAGTAAGGATGTTTATAGTTAATTTGTTTTCCACCCGACTCTGTTCAAGCAGTGCTCGAACATTGTTCAGTTGGCGTTGAATTTGAAAAAGAGACTGAAGTAAAAGATATAAAAAAGGAGCATCTGTGACATTGACACTGTCCTCCATGCTGCTTTCTGCTGTTACCTGTTTTGCAAGAAAAAGAAAGGCAGACCTGTCTACTGGCAATGGGAAAAATGTTATAGGTCAGTGTGGTAGACATTATTTCCTTTGATATGGGATTATTTATCTAGGCTTCACACACCTGACAGTGCACCTCTCGAAAATCTTAAATTCAAGAAACCAAAATTGTTCGTTAAATTTCTTTTTCAAAACAACAAAAGCCAAATTATTGACTGTATGAGCCTTGTGTTACTACATAAGTAAGAACAAACTTGGAGAAAGGTTGATTGCAAATAATGTAAAATGAAAATATATATGTAAATAAATATATTGACTGCATAACAATGCAACATTTTGCCTAGTAATCAATACTCTCAAATTACCGAAAGTAAAAGTTGATGAGGTAAAAGGTAAAAGAAAACAAAAAAAGACAAACAAGTATATGCAAACACAAATGCAATGAACATCACAAGGGCAGATTTGTCATTCAGTGGTTACATATGATGAAAATATAAATTAACACTTGATAAAATGCACACAGCTCTGCAGGCTACTGCTCAAGTGACAAGGTTTTTTGTCATACAGACTACAGAAATGCCAAAGATATATTTGAGGTCAGCAAAAATATCGCAAAAATCCAGCATAAGACAGGCTGTCTCTACTGAATGAGAGGAAATGTGACTCTTGTGACGAGCAGGGTAGCTGTGATAAAAGGTCTTTTAGTTTTTTGCTCTGTTAATTCCAATATATTGGAAGTCCCCCATTCCCCTATTTTTGAGTAAATGAAAAAAAAATTGATGTATAAACAGAAAATTAGGAATCATTAGTTTTGACTGATGAAGAGTAAGAGAGAGAGAAAGTGGGGGGTGGGTGGAGGAGGAGGAGGAGGCAGAGGAGGGGCACCATCAGTGCTCTCTGATTTAACATTTTAACTTCATTTAATTGAAAGTGCTTTTCAGTGAGAATGGACTGCTGTAGGAGCAACACACAGCGAGAACTGAAAGAACAAAGGGCTGAAAAGCAGCAAAAACAAAATGATCCACACAGTCCAAAGAGAGACCTCAGTGGAAAAGATTACTAAGTGACACGACGTGGAGGAAACACAGATGTTTAAAGTTCTAACCCACTTCTATTAAAAAAGAAAGAATCATTTGTGCTCTGGATGCCCAAAAGAGAAATTAAAGAGCCTGCAGCCTTCTAATAAACAGCAGCAGGATTTATTAGACAGCCGCTTTTATTGGTTCCATTAAGAAATGTAATAATACAGCCATCCCGCTTCAGGAAAACCAACTCTAAAGGTGAACTAGGATGTAACATGTTCACCTTACATGCATGAGAGGTGGCACCAGGGTCAAATGGCCTGCAGAGAAGGTTTTCCATCGACTGAGCGCACGCAGCCAGCCCACAGACATGAAGACAAATGTCTCATCAGATCACATGAAAGCAACACTACAAAATATTAATCATCTCTTACATCATATATACCAGTGCAGCATTTTATATCAGCACTGGGATTTGAGAGGGAATTCGAACACACATACGCAGTCAAACAAATAATAAAAATCATCCCTTCCCCTGCAACATCCACACACACAAATAAGCCCCTTAGCGCCTCATCCAAAACCACTTGGAGCACATTTTCTCATTATCCTAGCGTTCCTGTCCTCACTGTCTGCCAGGAAACAATGGATGGCCTCTAGAGCTCTGCGTGTATGTGTGTGTTTGCTTATTTGCGCTTGCGGTGTATGCATGTATTTATGTATGAATGTGTGTGTGTGAGTGTGTGTATGCCCCATAAGGTCAAGCAGCCCCTAAACAAATTTGAGAGCGTGACTCACTGGGGCCTCCCATCTCCGTCCATCAGCGCTGACAGGATGGCATGCTTATCCAGCGTGCATGCAGCCCACTGTGGCCTCTAGCTATAGAGGACCACGCAGAGACATATGGCCTTATTATTGCTTCTGTCTCAGGGGGTGAGGGGATGGAATAGGTGGAATTATGTGTGTGTGTGTGTGTGTGTGTGTGTGTGTGTGTGTGTGTGTGTGTGTGTGTGTGTGTGTGTGTGTGTGTGTTAGGCTGCTCCCTAGCCTCTGGGGTCACCACCAAAATTCACCGATCCAAATTCTCTACCTTTGCTCAGTCGAATGGATACAAATGAAATGGCTGGTTAGAAAAGACACACACACTCTTTCTCTCTCACACACACACAGCAGCATCCCAGATGTGGGCCTGTAGGATGATTGAGAGCTAACCCTGTGTCTGATAGCGCCCTTTGGGGACTGAAATATTCATGGCTGTGTTGTGTGTTATTGTTATCTCCGTCCTCTTGGTGACAGAATAACTAGATGGCATGCATAAGTGCCCACGATATAAAAAACGCATAAAAAAACAGAAACACGGGTGAATACAGGAACAAAATTTACTGTAATACATCAACCTCAACCTGGAGATTAATGCAGTAGTGGCAGGGGAGGTTGCATAATGTTTCCCTAGGTTCTTTGCATTCCTCAAATTCAAACTGACAGTGAAAAAAACAAACAAAAACAGAGAAAATGTTAAATATTAGGGGAAAAAGAGGGATGAAAGGTAGGCAGGTGCATAGTTTTGTAAGGCAGACTTACAGTGAATAAAGAATGAAATCCCTAAGTCTATTATTTTATTAGATCAAGCCCCAAAGAGCAGTTGAATGCAGTTGAACAACACATATGTTTGCATGTGTGTTGCTGTGTGTACTAGAGATAACCCCGCTCTTGTTCTTTGGCTCTGTTTTCATTACTTTGGTTGTCCCCGAGCATTCAATTAGCTGTGGAATCTCTGATCAATGTGAACAGTAAAAGCATGCCCTATGAAGTTAAACGGGGATTAATTATTGAATACCAATGCTCCTGCTTGTTCTGTAATGTGCCAAAAAAGCAAAACAAGGAGGTTCAGAGGGAAAGGGGAAAGAAGGATGTTTTTCTTTAACGATGGCTGTGGGTTAAGCTAAAGATAAGACGAGATGTTGTTTTAAGTCTGCAAGCTAATGTCTCAGTTCATCTTGTGTTTTTATTGGATAATTAAACAAATTCCGTCTCTCCCTAGGGAACGTGTCTGCGTTTCTCTGTGTAATTGTAGTCCATGTTGCATGTGTGTGGCCGCACATTTGCTGGATTTATTTTGATAGTTTTCACTGCGCTTCAGCAGCTGAAAACCAAACTACACTTTTTTTCCCTGTTATTTTACCAGCCGGTTCCTTCGGCTCTGACTCATGAATTAAATAAAGATTTCATCTGCTTTTGTTCAGCCTGTCTTTTTGTATTGTGCATGAATCCCCGCTCATTTTTTTTTAGCACCAAACAAATTTCAAAGGCTTATAAAACTAGGTGAACAAAGCTCTTTTCAGCAAGGAAGATTGTCTTTCCTGGACCTGATGGGCTCAAACTCAGAACAATATTTAATCAAAAGCACAGTATTTTTAAAGTGTTAAAGTATTTTTTGAAGTTATGATTCAAAAACAAACCTGTTCATTTTATGGGGCAATTGGTAGCCTTATTTGACTCATACTCAACTGCAACCTCTGCACTTACTGTTGCTCTTTGACAGCATGTAAGCAGTGTGTGATGATGGGACGCACTGGTAGCACACCTGGTAGACCATGTGCTCCATGTACAAAGGCTGAGTCATCAGTCGCGACCCAAATCTGATTCCGATTCTCCATTTTCCTATCTATATACAGTTTCTGTATCATATAAAGACAATAAAAGCACTGTACGATAAAAACATTGGCAGACTTACCATCAAAATTCCCAGTAATGTTTGAAACAAAATATCCTTGACTTCACACTGTAGTAAACAAAAGCAGCTTATCTTTTCTAACAACCATTGGTTTTGTTGGTTGGAATGACAACTGTCAAGAGCAGATTTTATCAGCAGAAGCTAGCTAGAATTAGCTAATTGCAATATCTGCCTTCATCATGTTTTGCCTTTATCTATCAAGTAGTGCCGAATGACATTGCAACAACCAGCTGCTATCACAGGCTTGTATTAAACAACAGCATACAGTAAGTTGTTCTACATTAAATAGGAGAGGTCGCATCACAATCAGTGCATTTACAAGAGAGATGTATCCCTCTCTCTTTTTCTTTACAGAGCATGTGCGATTGTCAGTAGACAGGAGGATTGTACAATCGACTGCGGATGGCATTGTGCTCCAGTAAAACCAGGTGAAGTCTATTTGAGGGGAACACTTGTTCAGATACTTGCTGTTTAGGTGACTGCTGCAACACTGTTTTGCTGTGAAGCACCAGAAATGTTTTGTGGACTACGAACCTGTCCTTACATCAGCGTGAGGGTGAGTAGATAATGACTGAGTTTTGAGTGAACTTATCCTTTAACAGCTATTTTTCTAACATAACCTGTAACCCCCTGACTAATGCAGTTATCTACAGTAACGACAACCCCCTTGTGTTTGGAAATAATGCTGTGTTACTACTGTACGTAGTAAGTTGGCAGAGAAAAGTTGGAAGAGAAATTCCAACCTTGACAGACCTTGGAGTTGGTAAACTTTGATTGGGAAAATGCTGTTCTGGGGTGTGATTTTGCATGTACATTTGAAGTTTACCCATATTTGTATTCATCTATCCCAGCCCTGCTGTGCTTTCTCACACATCCCAGCAATAGTGACTCACTTCAGTATTTCCTTGGAGTGGCCGGTGTTGGAGCTCTTTTTGTCAGGTGTCCCGAGGCAGCTTGACTTTGGCATAGTGTGTGGCCCCCGGTCCAGTATCATGGTGGAGGTCGCCGTGGCAATGACAGCCACTGCATCACGTACCCTGGCCTCGATGTTGTAGTCCCATTCGTCATATGACACCGAGATAAGCCCTGGGAAAGAGAGAGAGAGAGAGAGAGAGAGAGAGAGAGTGAGGTGAGAGGAAGGGATGTATTTCCATAGCAGAAATAGAAAGAAATATGGAGAAAAATGAAAAGGAGGGGGAGAGAGATAGGGAAGTGTGAGAAAGAGAGGGAGGATACAAATAGGCAGGCAGAGGCAGGGTGCAATGAAAAATAGCCCGAGGGGAAAAGGATATACAAAAATGAAAGCATTTTAGAGGAGGCTGAAAAGCGGCAAAAACACTGAGACAAAATTAAGAGTGCAATCATACCTACAATATTTTAATTTGTTTGAAGCTGAGTGGAGCTGTTTACTATGCTATTCAAAAAAAAAAACTCAGTTGAGAGAGTTATAACAGTTGAAAACACGTGAAAAACAACAGCTGAATATGAGCGTCAGATGAGACCATGCTCATCCCTCAGCTCATTTTGTTATGCTTGGCTTTCCAACCATGAGGAACTGCTGGCTATCAGATGTCAACATCCATTTCTTACACCCATAAACAACAGCGTTTTCAGGTCACTTTGCGTGGCTGGTTTGGATTATGTGTTCACATTTGGAACCTGCACCGTAAATCTATTGGAAAAAGGCAAACCTGCATTTTTGAGGCAGCCTTCGAGTTGAACTATAGGAGGTAATGCTTTACATAAACTGCTGCAAAAATGCTGTAAAAAGACAAAGGGGTTTCTTTCCTGCCTCTTCACAATGGACTCCAGTGAGGCCAAAGCTCAGACTATTATTAGAAGTGATAGTCACAGTATAAAAATAAAGTTTGTCAGTCCACATTCATCTAATTTATGTGAGGCATTGTAAGATAAACTGAAATGATCAAATATGACTGAACAAACTCCAAAACAAATGATAAACTCCTTTACCTGAGGTTACCACAAATCAGTATGCACCCGAGCACTGACTGGCACAGCGCAGTGCAAATACACCAGGAGAACATTTGCATATATGCAAACAAGCCCATCTGTCTCTTGTGCCCACATTTCAATACAAAGTTTTTTTTAAACTTTACCACATAATAATTCAGTGGTTCAGTTACAATTCACACAACAACACCAGAGAAGCTCCCTTAAAGGGTAACTCCACTCATTTTACACATTAAAGTGTGTTTACAGGTCTCAGGGAGTACTACTGCATATGTGAAAAAGTAGTATAAAGCCTTTTGCGGATCCAGAGGAGGCTGCATGTATTCTGATAAACTGCCTCCAGTGATGTCAGTCAGTGGCTAAGTTGCATTGTGGGTAATGTAGGAGACAGGTTTTGAAAAGCAGTCCACTGGTCTAACATTGCACTCCTATAACACTAATAGACTCTTAATAAACAGTTTAAAAACAAATTATCGAAATCAATTCAGCAGAAGCAGAGATATCACCTTTTTATTTTGTTCTTCTTCCTTTTCAAAACCTGGTGCCTACACTACCCACAATGCAACTTAGCTAAGGAGTGACATCAATGGAAAAAAATTACCAGATTGCATGCAGCGTCTTCTGGAGCCACAAAAGGCTTTATACTACTTTTTTTTTTTTTTTTACGTAGTAGTAGTACTCCATGACCTGTAAACACACTGTAATGTGTAAAATGAGTGGAATTGCCCTTTAAATCAGTTTGAACCCACTGGTTTAACGTCTGAACTCTGACCCTCAGTTTCACTGTTTAAAGATTATATGAGGTCAGTAACTTACATCCAGTAAAGGTGGGATACTGATCTTGTGGAGTCCTTCAATAAAATTGTACATGCTACATGTACCGCACTTAAGAAGTTACTGTATATTGATATTAATCATTGATATAATATACTGATATGTATATGTATGAATTCTCTAGTGCTTCCAGAAATATCAACATTCGGGAGGTTAGGTGTCATTTTATTAGAGATACTCGGATCAACCTTTTATCCAGCTGACACCGAGTACATGCCTGATATAAGCGCTCTCTTTCTTCCATGATTAAAATCTGTAAACATCATTGTGTGAATCTCTGGGAATTCATTTTATGTAAGGTAACCCGAGGGCAGTGATTGCTGTGACTCTGCCCACAGTCACTGTATGTACAGTATGTAGAGAGAGCGAGAGAGAAGGTCTTATTTGTTTACGATTTGATTAAAAACAAAGCATCATAATTAATTTGGCAATGGTGACTTAATGTTCAAAATTTGACATGTGGCACTTAATGAGCTTTCTCTACAAAACATTAATTAGCTGTATTTTTTTCAAGCAGCAATGGTGTGATGCTCTGAGCATATGAGATCTCTATTTAATTCCTGAAATGAAGAGATCATCTCCTACTGATCTGCGGCCGGACTTACAACAATATTTTAGACTGGTCCTTTGTGTTTGGTGTTAAAGTTTACTCTTTAAATTAGTCTAATGCAAGTCAAGCATTTTCACAAAATTAGCTTATTTTAGACTTATTTTAAGTGTAAAACATTACGCACCCTACAGCCAGGCTTACTGTGGACTAAAAGCAATGTTTACACCTGCTGACCAGTGACACTAACTGACAACAAAAGAGTAAAACATGGCTCACAATTTGTGTTTTGCTAATAATGTTTTGGAGTGACTAAAAAGACATTTTTATTTGGCCAGAAACTATCCTGACCCTGACTGACAGGTTAGCAGACGTACTGCGTTGAGATTCTATGCCACAGGAAGTTTTTTATACTGATGTTATAGCAAATTACAGCAATCTGAGGTGAGTCAGGCGACTCTTTTGTGAAACTGGGCCCTTGTGTTTGTGTGTACCTGTAGGGAAGACATCGGGAACATGGTCTGCGTCTCCTGCCACCAGCGAGGGCACAATCCAGGTGAAGCCGTAACCTGTGAGACCTACAGAATGGGCCACCTCGAAGATCGTGGATGCCTCCTCCTTTGTGCAGTAGAGCATAATAACAGGACTCTGCAGTTTCTTCAGCTGGTTCTGGATCTTGGCGTCTCCGTCATCCACTGACATATCCAGTAGGAGGACTTCTTGTAGCTCCCAGCCCACAAAGCTGTTCTCGATGGTACTGCGAACCTAGATGGGAAAGGGAGATGTGATTTTTAAAAGTGTAGGCTGCACACATGCAGTGGAGTTGATAAGAAGAGATACTGGAACAAAACTGACTGAGATGTCTCCTCCTCCGGATCCCAGATTGCAAAACTGTTCTGTCTTTACACATCTCTTGGGAAGAGGACGCGGTGGCCGATCTTTTTTTTTTTTTCAAACGCAACAAGAGCAACATTAGATAATCTCTTTTCCTTAAACTCACAGAGGAAATTCTCAAGGAGATAGTGTCTATTTTATTTTTTACTTGCAATCCACAAACACATCACTGCAGGGTTAACAGATTCTGTGCAGCAAGATGTGATTTTCAGGATTTTGAATGCCAAGCTTAAAATGTTTTTGTTTTTATGCTTCAGGGTCAGAGAGTAATAGCTGTAATAGCAGCCTTTAGTGATTCAATGCAAAGGGAATTATACAGGCTGAGTAACAGGCACAACAAAGTATTTTGTGTTAGGTACATTTCATTACGACACTTATTTCCATCTGTATTAAAAGAAAAAACACAAACATTAGATTATGTATACTTTATATTTGCTTGACACAACACAGTAGAATGAGATTTATGATGCTGGTAACGAGCTGTTTTCACTGCTTAATTTATTGGGGCTTTGGTGTTATATTTTATTTTCTGCAGATATAAAGGGACAGTAAACTGTAGAAATTGATATTAGACTTTTTACATTCACCATAAAGCTAATGTGACAATTTCGAAATGCCTCTCAGAGTGGTTAAGGCACTAAACCCTCATTCATCACCCCCATTTAAATTATCAATATATGGTTTTTTTTTCTTAAACCAGATTGCTACTCTAACTTTGTTCAAAGGAAACAAACAGCCATTGCAGAAATATTATAAAGAAATAGGATTAGCTGAATTTCAATAACTTTCTTATTCTTTTCAGATGTCTGTCTGATGTTCAAAGTATTTCACGATCTCATACCATACCCTTTCAAGAGTCTGTTCTCAGCCCTGGAGATAAGGAGACTGAAGCCTCACTGAGTGGCTGCATTCAAAAAAGACATGTTCGGCCAATCTGCCTTTTCCATTAAAGCAATCAGAAAATGGAACTCGCTGCCCACTTACATCAGACTCTGCCAAGCCTTATCATTTTCAAAAGCTTGAAATTATGGCTAAAAACCAGACGATCATGTTCGCAGAAATAACTGCTTTCTGCTTGGATCATTTCATCAAATTGTACAAAGTCCTAGCTAAATAAACAACAAAATAAGTAATAAAAACATTCAAAAGAACAGACACTCATCTTATCAAAAGATTAGAAAATCAAAGTGAAAACTACAGTATCTGTCGGGCCTGTAATAATGGGTCCCCAAAAGACAACAGTAATAATACCTAAAGTGCTTGGGACCCAGAGCTAAAATGATTTTCTCATTTGAATCCATGGTTGAAAAAGTTTACGGCCATTAGCTGAGTAAGTAATAATAAGTATCCTGCTGCTTCTGGAGTCAGTTTGCATCAAAGGAATACATTTATCTTCTTTGCAATTTTCGACCTCAACTTATTACCAAGTGGTATATCATGTATAAAGGTTTGCCTTGGTGATAATGTAGCAGATAAGTGGCATACACACCCACTGCTATAAGCCCATATACAGTATATACTGTATACAAAACATACAGGGTTGCCAAGTCTGCCTGTTAAAAGAGACCCTGGGCTTGTCATTTTTCTGTGAAGTCACTCACAAATATTGGTGGTTGCAGGTTGCGGTCTTGTTTCTCAAGTGTAGCTGCTTCTTTGGGCTTGTTTACATGTCTCCCGTCTCTCCTGTCTAATAAAGCGAAATGCCTAGCTTGTCATGTTACAGCCCCGTTCCCTCGACCCCTCCCCTGCCCCATTACACAAAATAGCACAACTATTGGAGGTTTTTCAGGTTACTAAGGTAACAATGCCAGGGAGAGGGTTGGCGAAATATGTAAAGAAAATCACAACAAAGAGTAGAAGTAAGAGACTGTTTTAAAGAACTGGATTCGACCTCAGGTGAGGGACGATTCAAAGGCGCCCTGCAGATACTGTAAGTTTAGTGTGAAATAGGTGCACATCATGCAGATCTTCTTCAATATACCAGTTTTTATGGGTGATCATGCGGTAACCTACTTAACATAGTAAGTGTAAGGATATTATTAAAATACCTGGTATTGGGTTATATTACTTATATCACTTAGTTACCTAGTAAAAGTAATATATTACTGTTACCTCCAACAATGTTTACTGATACTTTGTCTGTTCATTATATGCAATTTATAATTAATTTGTTGTTGGCCAGCTGGTTTTATTTAAGTTCCTCAGGGTTAAAATGAAAAATGTAAAATTACAAGGTACAGTATTTTGTAAATGCTTTCTTATGAAAACAAAATAAATAAATTCATACATATACTATTAAGAATAAATTGATAAGTGGCCTCTTGTTTTCTCACTTTAGGGTTAAGTCGGCTGTATTTGGCTATTTAAAAAAAAAAAAAAAAAAAAACCTGGTTGCTTCTTTTGGGCCAGCTTCCATAGACCTGGTTGCTTGTTTCTCTCACCAGATCTGGCAACACTGGATACTGCATAATCCATGTATGTCTTTATCAAAGTGTCTGTATGTGTTATTTACCTTGTTGACAAAGTCCTGGTAGCCAGGGTAGTACGAGGTGACTATGGAGAAGATGTACCAGTCATACTCCTCCATGATGTTCAACATGACCTGGGCCTGCTGCTCGATGGACGGACCAAACTGGAAAAACATGGAGTGGTCGTCCTGGAAACCAGAGACACAGAGCCAATCAGCAAACAAGGTCATGAGTCATACAGCATGAGAGAGAACTGGAAGGTAGGGCATAGATGATTATGGAGCATGTCCAGTTACTGCGCGCCTCAGGAACAAATATATTCCTGTTTATAGCTCGGACTCGTGCGTCCGCTGTAACTTCATTGCAGCATCTGCAACAATATGACATATTTTTTTCATTAATCTATTGTATTTATGATGTTTTAATCTGAGACATTTACTTCTTTGCCAAGTCAAACAAGGGTTGTGAATATTCAAACACGGTTGAGGTGACTCATTCATTATCAAGAAGCCTTGTTACAGCTATGTTTGCACATTTAACAGGTAAGATGCCAACTGGTTCTATTATGATTAATGTAGGTTGCGAACGTGTGGACAGATCTCTGTCAAAACAGTTTTCTCTAAGGAGTGAGGAGGAAAAGACAACGTAAGAATAACTCTTGGAGCTTCAGGAGCCTGATGTCTGGTGCCATGGATAAGTCAAGGTCACTCACTCATGTAAAACTGCCAAGCAACTCATCAGGACACAGAAGTCAAGATGTATTATTCAAGAATGTCAGTGACCGGAGGCGACATGGCAGAGGGGCTTTAATGAGAACAGCGTCAAGTCATGGGTCCTCTGTGTGTCCAAGAGTGAAATACACTGTTGAATGGTGAGTGAGATGACTGGAGGTGTTGGGTCATACTTAAACACTGGCTGCTGGTTAACTGTTTCATGGTCTTCAAAGAAGTCAAGTTAACGTTTAGATTGAAGGACCACACTGTAGAAAATATGAAAACAGTCAAATGATAAGATGGACACCACTCTCATGGAAACAGGTACAGACTGTTTGAGTGAAATACTGATGTCAGCGTGCTAACATGTTTAATTCTGATGACAATGCTAATCAATCACTATCTTAGTTTAGAGTATTAGTATGCAATATTTGCTATTTAGCACATTCAGAAGAGCACCACAGTTCTTAGGATTCATCCTATGGGGAGCATGGATGCCGTGCACAAACAGCAATCCATTTAACAGCTGAGACATTTTACTCTTGACCAAAGTGTTGGTGGAACGACCGTCATTGCTATCCCTACAGTGAAATGACACCGTTAAAGCTTACCCATTTAATCATTCTATAATGTGTAAATAAGTCTGCATGATATTGTTACAAGGCTGTGAAATCACTAATTGTTACAGTCATTGTCATTCGGAATGGGACAATAAAAGATTTTTTTGCCATGGTGAATTTTCATTATCGAGATAATCGTGAATATGAATCACATGAATGACTTGAAAAAGCCATCTAGCTCGCTAACGTACAGTCCTATATTGGGTTCCTGATTTATTTTGAATTGCCTAAGCCTGTCATCATGGCTGAAGGCTCAGCTTGCACATTGTATCCCCCACAAAAATAAGTAAAATCAGATGTGTGTAAATACAGACTAAAAAAACAACAGGGAGATGAGGTTACCACCATTTATTTGTCCTTTATTTCTGCAGGAAGACCTTATGATTTACGATTCATTATTTAAGATACTTGTACTGAACTTTAAAAGGTGATGCAAAAAAAATATTTGTTTCCCAGCTAAATGTAAGGTTAAAGTGATACTAATATGTGCAATTTTGCAATTTTTTAAAAAGTTTTACAAATATTTTGATGATTATTGGGATAATACCATGATAACTGTGATATGAAATGTTCACATCGTACCATGCCAAATTGTCATGTTGGGGTCAAACAAACAAGGTACAATATGTACCTAGTAGGCTAAGAGTCCTTTACTTAATACAAAGACATGACAGTGGTATCAATCTCCTAATCTATCCTTTTACCTTTGCTGTTAACCAACTCTTCAAATTCAAATTCAAATTCAAAAAACTTTATTTGTCCCCGGGGCTTAATTTAGAGTATTAGTCTGCAGTTTAGACAAAGAATGTGATTAAAATCTAGGTGACGTCAAGGACCTTCCACACGTCACCGCATCATTAGTGACGACTACATTGCTTTTACATCAATTATCTCTCACTCGCATCACTTGTCTTGAGCTATAAAATTAAAAATGTGTGTTTTCACCCTTCATTGACTGTTACTCGTGCCCCGAAGACCCGCTTACAGTTACATGCACTACTACAGTCTGTATATTTGCAATTTCATGTTCATGTGCATTTACACACATACGTGTATCCATCCACGTGTGTAATCAGTCATACATGTTAGTCATGCAGGAGGCTGAGCACCCCTCGAGTTAGGTGCGCTACCTCCACTCTACATCAAAGCCCATCTCCCCCTTCCTCCACTATTTTACCCAGAGGGGCAGAAATGATCTGTTGCCTACTTTTCACTGTAATGAGGTAATAACACCATAGAGTCAAGTGATGGTGGAGGGATTGGCAGTGGTGGAAATGAGGGGGGAAGGCGAGTGTACGTGTGTGTGCGCTGGCTGAAATCTGATGTTTTATCTACGCTGACAGTAAATACACTTCGCTCTCTTCAGGAAGGTAATGAAGGTATTCTCACGCATGAACGACAGCTAATGCACCATTCACCTCTAACCTCTTACTTCCATCAAAATCCATCATTGTTTGAACATTTCAGCCTCGACATGCAGCATTTAAAGTGAATTGTAAGATGAGTGCTACACGTAATTTACCCTGACATTATGATTCCATCTGTGGATCAAGTCATCCTTTAACCATGTTCGCTATCCATCCTTACATCTGTTCACCACACAGAAACCTCCCCCTGTCTTCACGGGATGAAGCTGGAGCTATTCTTTATTTTTCTTACTGAAAACCAAAACCAATAATGAGCTGATCCCTCTCTCAAATCTGGTTTATGAAGCCAAATCTGATTGAGCACCATTGTTGTAAAAATACATCAGTGAGCCACACACTGTCACTGGCTGACAAGTTCTTTCATTACAATGAACATGGCCAACGTAGTTTATTTTGGGTTGATCCTACATACGCTGTGATGTTGCTGTAAATACTCCCCAGCAAAGGTTTTTTCTACTCCCGCTGAATAACATCTGCTAAAAACTACAGAGCCCAGCTGTTTAGGGAAATTACTGGGCCTCTCCTCACAAATGAGTCCAGCATTCATGAGTCGTTTTTAAAGATTTGTGGATGGGTGCCACAAACTTAGGTCTGGGTATCGAATTTTGGTACTTTAATGGCACCGACCGAACTGCTTCGATACTATCAAGTATTGAAAAATGTCTTGTCATTTGATACAAAATTCCAGTTCCTAAAGAGTTAATCTCATCAGTGTCAGTTAGCCAATAAGCATGCAGCATGCTTGTTATGTTAAGATCTAATAGTGCTGGTGATTGGCTGTCTCGAAGCAGGCAGAGAAAACATTAGGTTATGCCCAGAGACGAGCCTCACCACGTGTAGTTGTAATGTAATCTTTTGTTAAAATGCATTTCTTAAAATTGGTATCGGAAAAAGTAACGTTCAGGAACCGGTTTCGAAGTGAAGGTATCGGTATCGGTATTGAAATGTTTTGACATATCCAGTCCTACACAGACATGGTAGCTAGATTGAAAAGAATTGAATTGTGGACTGACAGTGCTGAGTTTGCTCCTTTCATGGGATTTGTTGAAAGTTTGAAAAATCCCCCTAAATAAATAAATAAATAAATAAACGCCATCCTTATCCTTTAAAGCAGGGATTCCCAAAGTATGAGCTGGGAAGGTACTGCAAATGGGCCACAACAGGTCATTTATATTAAATTGAAGTTTCCCATTAATATGTGTGCCACCACCTAACCTAGCACTGCAGGTTAAGGTCTGTAGATCGCATTGCAGGAAACATTTCTAGCAGGAGGGCAAGATTACTTAACTGGGGAACAGAGCTGGGCTGTGTCATTCTTAAGTTAAGGAATGGCTGCTTTAAAGACTAAACATATTTCTCCCCTACCTCTCCTCTTTTTTCGGCCTCCACTCTACTCTACAATGGAGGTGAATGGTGTGATTGTTTACATGTACCCCAAAGACCATCTTACACTTGCATGCACTGGTACACTCTGTACATGTTTGTAATTTCATGTTCACCTGCATTCATACACATACATGTACTACGATCATCCATCCACGTATACAATCAGTCTGACAAGTGGTTATTTTATAAGCTGTATTCTTAAATTCAGTAAGCTTAAAATTGACTACTTAAATCATTTAGCATTCCTCCACCAGTGTTGTATTCCTGTCAGTGAAGGACAGACTTTAATACAGCACTTTGACCTGCATGTATAATTGGACAATTATCTGAATGAAGAAAATAGACTTATCCAGACAAAGCAGGATCAGAATCCACTAAATTGGATTTTTGCAGATGTCCAATATTTTCCAACTGATTTTGGCCGACTTCTCATACTGATATATGCACATTTTTTCCACCTATTTGCAGAGGACATCAAGTCTTTCCTGTAGTGGAATTAACATCTCAGAAATCTCAGAGACAAATATCTGAAAGCCTTTACAAAACATGTCTGCCAAAACTATCCGCACCAGTAGAGATAATTTGGTATAAAATATCTTTTTTGTTTTGGGTGAACTGACTTTCCTCAGCTTGACATTACTGTGCAGATACCACCTCTCTTTTCCATCACTGAATTACTCCGCTGTTCTGGATCGTGCTTTTTCCATTTCCTCTCACTTACTTACTCACTCAGTATCCATTTCTCCTTCGAATGCCCTAAACTCCCTCTTTGTCTCGGTATCGCTCTCTCCTGATTCTTTCTCTCTAAAAGTGGGCTCAGAGAGGTGTAATCACTTGTGAGACCAAAACCTGCCATTCAGAGGGATCGTGAGGGCACTGCTTACTTTATTCTCTCCTTCTTAGATTACAGCTAATCATCATCTCATTCTACTTTCTCTTTCATATCCTAATCACCCCTATTTAATTTCTGTCCTTTACTCACATCGTATTAGTGTCATTTTTTTCTCCCTCTGTCTTTCTCCTGACCCCCCTTTACTCACTCTAGCCGTATCTATTCCACTTTGTCCTATGCTTTTACATAATGTCCTGCAGCTCCATTAGTACATAACACAGAGGTGTGAAGTGTCCTGCAGGGCGCAGTCTGTGTGTGTCATTACTGGAGCCGCCCCCCTCCCTGCCTGTTTGCTCTCTTGCCTGTCGTTTCACATCAAATGCAACTCAACCATGAGCTCAACAAACTGGTCTGCCACCCAATTTTCAGGCCCCGTTTTTCGTGTCTCCCTTCTATAAGTTGCAAGTTACTGCCTGTGAGGTGGCTCACATTTTGTCATTTGTGCAGTCAGATTTGGTTAGAAAGTGTTAAAAATGAATACAGGTCGGACGGGTATGAACGTGTCTCTCTAGTTGTGATGTAAAAATTTGCTTTTTAAAAATATATCACAACAAAAGACAGACTTGGATGTGCTGAAGGTGTCTTTGTCCGCTTCAAAACCTTTTGGTGTCAGGTATTTAAGATTATGTCCGAGACTTAACTGACATTTATAAAACCAGACAGTCAAACAATTATTTTTCACTGAGGAATGACTCCCACATCTCTATGTTAACCGAATGTTTGATAACCCCCTATCCGCCTTTGTTGCTGCCTGGTCAAACTTTCAGTGTTTCCCACACATATACTTGCCACCCAAGTCTGTTTGGCAACTAATTTTAACATTTTATACTTTAAATCTTTGTGTCTGTCTGAGAGAACAACACCATCCGTGATTGATTAACTAGCGAATAATCTGCCCCCACTCTTCCTCTCCCATTTACTGTCAGTCAAACCTCAACACATCTGGTATTACTTCCCTCCTGTTAACTGTTTTAGCTAACTTCCTGTCCCTTTTGTAGTAAGCGATCCCCTTTCTCCTCTCTACGTCACCACACTTGCACGTCTCCTTTCTTTTTTTCAAGGCAGCTCTCTTTGCCCCTTTATTTTCTTCAACTGTGTTTTAACGCTTGGTCTGTTTGGTAGTATAAGCCGTCATCCGCAGCGCTGGAATTGGTAGCTTTTCCGGTTACGCTACTGCTGTAAACAGGAGGATCCTGCTCTCTCCGCGCTCACGAGCAGGAGCTGCATGAGCGGGGGGAGGAGAGACATGAGTTACTGACCAAACGCTTTAAGCTGCACCTACTGTCATTTGGTGCATGTTGGTTTTGATCAGCCACATAAATAACAACAAGTCCTCCACAAGCGGTACTGCAGGTGAAAAAAATGAACGCGAGGTGTGTTTCTTGGGCAACTTGATAAAACTTACTGCTGATGAAAAAAGCAGGTAAAGTTGCTGGCATAGAGAAAACAGAAAGGTGAGGCAAGCCAGTGCACATGCATTAAGGTGGACAATTAAAGCAACACAAATGTAAGCTAACTGTTAAAGCAATTTTGAAGGTTCGAGGTTGGATTGGAAAGAGGATTCTTGAGTGTTATTCTCAGGTCGTCAAATACAAACGACTGTCAACAAACTGTATCAATAAAGCATGTAGGAATTAAGAGGGGAATTGGTTGGGTGCTCTCAGTAGGCTGCTTTCTTTCCTTTTTTATCTGTTTTATGATGACAGAGTACAGCAAAATCCCACAAAGAGTTGTATCTTGAGCATTTTAATTAAAATTAAATTTGTAAATTTGTATCACAGGTTTAAAAGATAGTCTAATTTTCCACTAATGTACCTTCAAATCACCTTTTATCCAGTTTTTCTCCTTCATGTCATGACCACCTGATGTATAATTTTCAGATTAGTCTCTGTTTCTTTATATCACACATCACACTTCCCCTCTTGCATCTTCCCCGTTTCTTTCTCATCCTGAGTCACATCAAACGCTGCTTTGGTGTTTCAGCCTCAGCACAGAAATCCGAAAATAGTCTAGGTGTAGTGGCACTGAATCTGCAACAGTTAGCTGTGTGAATTAGCCCTCCTCCTCCCTCTCCCCCTCCCCTAAAAAAAGGCTGGTGGAGGAGTGAATCATTTGGGAGGCTTTATTCAACCTTTGTGCAGATATGGCACCAGAGAGCTAGCTTAGTAACACAAACCTCTGTCTCATTCCCGCTCCCGGAGGTACTGTAGTGCAGCCGAACATGTGAGTATAACCTTCTGTTAAGACAGAGACTCCACACTCTCAGTGAACTCACTGGAGGAATTGCACTGTACGTTAATGCACACACTCATCTGTGTAAATAAAACAGGAAGTTTTCTTTTTTTTTTTCACAGACTGATCCCCACAGTGCTGCCGTCTCTCCCTCTCATTGTCAGGTTTAAGTGAAACATGTCTGCCAGTGAACGGTCGGGGGCTGTTGCATGATTTAAACCCATTAAGACAGTGAGCGCTGGGTGCGTTTGATTTTGCTCAGATTGCCGCAGACACTTCTCCGGATCCGCACTGCCTCTGTGGCTGCAGCTGCTGCGTCAGTGCGCGGTACTGTACGAGAGCTGAGGGGAGCGAGCCTCAAGCAGGAGGGCTGAAAGGATTTGGCAACTCATCTCCATGTCATGCCAATGAAAGCCTGTCTCCAATTAGATTTGCAGAGGAACAGCGACATATTGGCCCACTGCTCAACAAGCCCTGGTGGGAGAGGATTGGAGGGTAGAGAGACAGAGCAAGAGAGGAACAGGGAGAGAGAGAGAGAGAGAGAAGGGTCGGGGGGGGGCAGTTAAGGCTGAGAGAGATAGAAAGGAGCCTCGCTTGAGAAAACAGGCAAACCCTCAGAACTCACAGAGACAGGGCCTCAGAAACACACACACACAAGAAAACACACACAAAAGTAGCAGCGTACACATCGTTCCCAACACTCAGCTTTTTCCACTTCATCACACTCGTCTTTCTCCACCTTTCATCTTCCTCTCTCCGTCTATCTCTTCTGCTCGCAGTCTGGGCGCCGCCACTGTCGCTGTCAATCCTCCACAGTTTGAGTTCCAACGTGCTTCATCATCATATTTCTAATCAAACACACACACTGTGTTAATTAATCTCATATTCGGCTGCTTAATTATCAATGACCCTGTTTCGACGGCCCTTTCCCGGGCTTCATTCAGTACACTTCATTTTAAACATCCCATAATACTCTGATTGAATTACTCTTGCTATTTTTGTGGAGGAAATGATTTCAGAAGCGCTGAAATGTGATTCACTCCCACAGCAAGCCAGTGGAGCGATGATGATGCCATGGCTTTCTATACTGGGACGTCGTCTGGATACAAGGCTGAATTTGAGATCATAAAATATGATGAGCAATGACAAAGACAGACTAGAAAGAGCATGTCTTGTCTTATTATCATTGAAGATTGTTTTTAAATAGTATTAACATATATGATAAAAGTCTAAGTTTAAAACTGATATCATTTCTGTTCACTTTTACTATATGGGCAATAATGACAATAATAGGATGCTATTTGGTAATTTTGTTATGTGTGTGTAAACATAAAACAATTATTTAACCCAGCAATAAACACATTTATTCAATGGGTTGACACTTGTAGCACAATTGTAGCTGATGTTCTTTGTTTTGTCTTAATTAGTGCAGCTTGACTAATTCTGATACATCAGGGTCAAGATACAGAAGCAGCATTTAGATGTGAGAGGAAGAAAATGATGTAATCGTGTTTTTTATCAAGTAATTCGGCTCCTAATTTCTTTAAAATCTCATAATTTTTTTCACACATAAACGAAAAACCCAATGAACTGTACAAATGTTAGCGAACTGCATTCAATTCAATTCACAGATGCTCTGGTTAGGTTTAGGCACAAGAACCACTTAGGGTTAGGGTTAGGAAATCATTGTGGTTTGGCTTAAAATACCACTATCACAGAGATGGTCCAACTTCCCTGAAAAATAGCCTGTTTCTGTCGCCACAAAAAACGCTGAAAAGTGTCCTTAAAAATGTTCACATGTGATTCCAACTGTGGTCGGCCTATGTCAGCCTTGATGGCAGTGTTAACACTACCCTTTGCCAGTGAAGGTGACCTTCACAAACAAACAAGCAATTTTGTGAAGCAGAAACATCTTTGCTGCATTTGACAGTGTGCGTTTACTTCCAAACAGTTTGAGCTACTCAATATAAGTACCAAAAGACACTTTTCACGTGAGAAAAACAAGCCAATGGTTCAACCAGTCGTCCCAGGACACAACCTGAACCTCTCTGTCGTAATTAACACGTCAAAGAGATTTCTAGGATGAGGATACACACACACACAAAGCAAACGCTTGTACAGGGATGTTGATAAAGAAATAAAAAACGTAATATATTCACACAGATTTTATAATTTCAAATGTACAGATATGAAAACCTGGCAGCACACACACACATAACTCACGCACTCACGCACACATATTGCCATATACCTCCAGAGAAGGGAAAGCGAGATTTGAAACAAGCTTCTACAGTGTACGCAACAGAAATAGCTCCAGCAGAGTTCTCAAGGTCTGATTCTAAATGTGAGTTCGGGGAAAATTAGGAACAAGTTATTACTGGAAATTATTTTCTGACATTATTTCTAGTGCCCTGCCTGTTTGACTTTGTCATGTCAGTAAGGTACAATAGGATAGATACAATATATAGTCTAGAAAATACCTATAAAACATTTTAAGGAACATTAAAGCCTTTTAATATTGTTGTTAAACTGAAGATATGCATTTTATATTTCCGCTTGTTTTTACAACGATGGCTTGGAAAGTGTAAGTAAGACCTATTCATGTAATTATAGGTTGTTTCGCTCAGTACTGACTGGAAGGCAGCTTTTTCTCGCCTTCTCCCCACCTGGTGAGTCAAGCTCACAAATCAAATCATGCAAATTATGTCCAATAGCTACTTATATAGTAGGCTCACTGCAACAGTTCCCTGGAGGGAGCTGTTCTTGGTTAAAAACAGCATTTTGTTTGCCTAATGATGCTGACGGCCATCAACGTATTTGCAAAGTTGGTTATATGAATGCATGCTGCTGATAGAAGGTGTCGTGGGAGATAAAACATGGTTTGTTTTCTGCTATCAGCAACAGCAGAGGATGATTTTTTAGCTCCACTGATGAGAAAAGCAAGACCTTCAACATGCTGTTCAACACACTTTCTTATGTACAGTAGTTAATACTACAACCTCTGGCAGGTCTTTTTTAGTTTGAATGTAAATAATCACTCTTTTAAACGTTTAGCAGCCAACCAGTAACAGTATCTGTTTCACAGCACCTATCTGACAGCTAGCAGCTGAGCCACATGTTCACAAGCTGCCGAGATGAGTCAACTTTATCCTGATTTATCAAGTTGATATGACACTTAGCAAGAATGACATCATCTGCAAATCTCATACCAAGTAGGGAGAAACAGGCTCAATCACTGGCTGAGGAAATGAACAAGGCAGAGTGCCACATGGCTTATACTTGGCTAAGCGAGCAGTGTTTGCCCACTGCCGACAGACTCAGAGGAGGCGGCTGCATTCAGTCGTCACTCAAGGAATAATAGTCCCTTGTGATTTACGTTTTCATTTTAACTCAAAATTTTAATTGTCACTTAAAAGGCCAATTATTCAATTAATAATTAATTAAATACTGCCATTTACTTATTCCACATTATGAGGAGTAAACATTCCTGGAGGCCTGCTGAAGCAGTCAAAGGGACACCTGTCCTGTACTTTTGTTCAATCACACTGCTGCAGCTGAAAACAATTTAAAAAGGTATACACATCAGGCAGCTCCGGTAGTTTATCCTTTACTACTAGCAAACATACCTCACATTGTCCAATATGACAATATATAATGTATGATAATAGAAAAATGTCTATTCTTTTCATATTATCCTCTATCGTTTATTTTTGTTGTGTCGCAATTCACACTCCTCATGGCAATATATTTGGTTATTTGGATTATGCTTTGCGTTTACGTATGGCACTGAAAATGTGCATGAAGGCAACACAGATCCAGGTTCTTTTTTCTCACTTTCTTTAACATTGTGAGATAGGGCGTTATTCAACATTTTCATTAATTTCTCAGGGATTAATGCATGAATCTTGATTAGAAAAATAAGGCATGTTTAGGTGGCTGATATTAGGCTCAACTAAATTAAAGGGGGCTGTTGGGCTTTGGCAGATGTATGCGCTCTACTGGGAGCCATTCTAGTTTTATTTGAACTACAGTTGAAAAGTGTTTTCTACTTTTATTTTATACATTAATGCTTAAAATTTTGTCACATGGTTCATTGCAAATTTGCACAAAAGTTCTAAACTAATGACAAAAATAATCAAATATTAGTAAATGCCTTTTATTTGTTGAGTATATAATTAAAATGTGATAAGAAATAGGCCTTTCCATGTAGTCATTTAAGATAAATTATTCCGTGAATTAACATAAAATGTGCTCTATCCTGACATGTATCGTTATCTGGATATGAAAAGAAGACCTATATCCTGCTGTGAGATTTTGGTAACAGCACAACTACCAAAGATTTTTAATCACTTATGATTAATTTGGAATATTTAAGATATTCAGTATCTAACAGCATCAACTTACAGACCATTTTATGATTCATACTCACATAAAGAGCTGCAACCTTTATTCATGACCATTTTTTGATCATTTCCCTTATGAATTAATTCATCATTTTTTCTTACAAACATGTCATGAAAATAGTGAAAAATGTCCATCGCAATTTCCTAGAGCCCAAGGTGACATTTCTTGTCTGACCAACAGTGCAAAACTCAATATTCAATTCACTACCACAGAAGACAAAGAAAACTAGAGAGATATTCACATTTAACAAGCTGAACTGGAGATGTTTGGTATTTTTTGCTTAAAAAATGACAAAAGATGAATTGATTATCAAACCTGACACAGATTAGCTTTCTATTGATCCACTCATTGATTAGCTAATTGACTAATTGTTGAAGCTCACATTAGTTTTATGTTGCTGTTTCCCTCATCATGATTCCTTCTCTTATTGTACGCCAGTTGTGATGAAGCCACAGCTGGCGCTTTAACATCAGAATCCATTAAAGCACCAGAGGGTTTCTGTTATCTTCTCTAAAAGACTCCGTCATGTTTTCAATTCTGCACCACTAGCTACTGAAACGTAATCATCAAGTGAATGTCTAATCAGAACAAATTAATCTCTTTGTCTCACAAACACATTCACTGTCATACAAACACATACACCCACAGGCATGCAATGCCCAGCAATCCCCTCCACACACATAAAGACTCTTCTGAAAGCACAAGAAACAAGTGTTTGCCTCAAGCTCACTCCACCACTCCATCGCTATCGCCACTGTGTGCACCAAGAGGAAGATACAATTAATTGTCTGATTCAATCTCCCACTGTTACATCTGACGCTCCCGCAGCACTCACATCATGTCAGTCAAGCCCACAGCCTTGTCCTGACACAGAATGGCACAGATGAAGACGGAGATGAAATCAAGTCCAAAAAGCAGCTGGTAAGTAATGGACAAGAAACCGTTGAAAGCAATGAAAAGAAAAGAGAGAGGTGAGAATTTAAACCTATTAGCAGCACGAAAAGTCATTGTGTAAAAATACGAACACATGAAAACTTGCAATAAAACAGCCCGAACACAAAGACAATGAGGGGAGGAGGTAGGTGGAGAGGGAGTCAATTTAGTATCACCTTTGACCCTGCAAGTTAATGGAAAGCTCGTGACGAGGAGTCGATTAAGCTCGTTAGCACAGCGGAGAACGCAGGTAATTAATCACTGACACATGGGAGCTCGGCATGCTGATTGGGCCAGATTCCACCAATCCAAACGGCAATTAGAACTGACCCCAGCTACCACATGACCCGGCTAACCAACTGAAGTTGAAGCTGTTTAAGTGTTTTTATCACACATGTCTTGCTTCATATCTCACCTATACAGCAGTATTAGCCCAACAGGGTTAAAAAAGCTTACTGGATGTATTTTAAATGGATTGTAACTTTGTTGATGACTCATCCTGCACTCTGGGGCATAAGTTCTGAAGAAAATATTTCCTTGTTTTCCCTCTGCTGCCCCTGGGCTGCTCTGCCTTGAGCTACACTGGACAGATAGCTTTACTTGTTGCTAAAGTAACTGCTAACAAACTAATAACCAGCAGCTCCAGATGGGGGTTATAAGCGGCCCCTGAGAACGACGAAGGAGGCCAGATACAGTACCATGGTGATTTACGGAGTTTCCTGGTAGAGAGACAATCAACCACTGCACCCAGATACTCCTGGGCCCTGTTATTGTGCGTACGTGTTTACTGGAATAGGTGATGGAACTACGCCATCGATGATGTTATTAGCGCCACCTGTGCTTCTCCTGACAAGTTAAAATGTCTGCAAGGAAAGTGTCACACGAGATGTGTACTGTATTCTCTACTTCTTTCTCACTGCTTTCGCACATTGAAGGTGAGGTTGTCAAAAAGACCAGGATGTAGTCAGATCAGTCAGTTCAGTTCAGTTTGTTACACTTTGGAATGGTTATTTTTGGCTTTCCATTGTCATAAGGTGTGGATGATACCAAAACAATCATTTCGTACCATCTTGTTTGTTTGTCACCCTTCTGTTGAGGTACCTAGCACACTGATCCGATGCTAAAAGGTGGAGTGAAAACACTGTAGCCCACTGATTGGTCAGTTCAAACAGCAAGTGTCGCCTTGTGCTCTGCTGTCTGAAGTAGGATTTCACGTCCTGCTTTTTCTGCAGTCTTCTGTCTCGCTGCCTGCAGCCTTTTCCCCAGTAAAGCTTGTTTCCTTGTTGAAATAACCACACTGCGTGTATAGATTGTGTGGTCGAGCAAGAGAGAGTGAGCGGAGCAGAGGAAAAAGGGCTAGCAGTTTGTTCGTGTTGTTAATCTGGCAGTAATGTAAGTACAGGTCACAGTGTGTCACTTAATAAATGCAGCAGCTTATTAAGATTTCAGACCAGTCTCCCCTGTTGTTTCCCAACTGCCCCCTCACACCTACATTTAAGAGTACTGTCCGCAGTGGAAACACACAACAGATCTGGCATGTAGGTACAGTTACCAGGGGTTACGTAGGGTTTAAAGGATGCTATACCGAAAGTACTTTGGTGGAAACGCAGCTTTTGATCCTCTCCAAGTGGTCTGATGTTATTAAAATCAAACACATCTAAACTACTGGTGTGAAAAGTTTGGATAACAGTTACTCCCACATGGAATTATATGAGTCAGCTAGTCTGCACGAAGCGCGCACACACACACACACACACACACACACAAAATCCCTGTCTTGTAACTGTAGGTACTTTGTAATTGGGTTTACATAGTTGGTTCAATTTGTATATACATGGATTGTTTAAACTCTGTGCTCTCTTTTGCCTCTTTCTGATACCACACGAATGTACAAATAAAAAAACAGAAACATGGTGGCATAAACATGTGCCACACAGCTGTTAACAAGACTGTTGATACACTTTACCAAAATCAAACAACTCAAAAATCCAATATTTGTGGAGGTACACTCAAAACGGGAACAAGAAGTCCTTGCTTACATGTTTACCTACCGTCCATCATATGAAAGTACGTACCCGTGGCATTTGATAAATCTAGAGGGACGAGTGCTCTGCCTCAGCCTGCAGCCAACATTTTCTGTGACCCATCAAATTCATTGACCTGTAGTAGTGCAAACCTGATCTGGCCTCCAGGTAGCATTGAGTGCATTGTGCATGGAGAAATATCAGTGATTCATTTAGTTGATATTTGCTGAATGACAATATGGCCCTGAAATAATAATAATAATAATAATAAAATCGCCATAATATTTCAGGGTATTTTTGCAGAAATTATGTTCTCGATGATATGACAAAATACTGATTTATTTTTTACTAAAGGTTAGGTGTGAGGATATAAGTTTAGCACGCCAGGGCACGAAAATTTGTGTATGAAGGTGCAGTACCAACAGGGGGCGATAATGACGGGAACAACAGACTAACGCAAATTAAAGAGCCAGAAAGTCAGCATTAGGAGGAAGATGGGGACGGTCGGAGACCTTCACCAAGGTGATCATGCTTTGAGTACTGTGTTAGGTAAAGTGCCAGTAGAGGCTGCTTTGAGCACATTGAGATTTTAAACCTTTTCCTAAACCTATCGGAGTAGTTTTGGTGCCTTTATTTTGAAAGGAGGACTGGCTGTGACCAAAAGTTGGAAAATAAAATTACGTTTATGTGTCAGCTAAGGTAGTAAAGGTGAACTGAGGACAAATGCTCTCCACTTCAGTGGATTGCTTCATGTTCCTGGGCTGATCTACAGGTGTAAGCTTTATGTCAGCCTTTAACCGTGCCAAACGTACGCTTGCCCTCTCTCCTACCTTTGCCTCTGCCTTTCCTTCTCTCCTCCATCTTTCTTCACACCATCCTTACACACAGCCTTTACAATTCCACCTTCCTCTCTAACAAGCACACAGGGTGAGAGTGCAGGCTGGAGTCAAGTGTGGCGAGCAATGAGAGACATACGGTTCAAAACCTAGTCATGACGCGCTTTTCTTTGACACATCTTGACTCTGGCTTCCCTTTCTGTCTCCTCACCCCCTCCACTTTCCTGCTCTCTGCTCTCAATTGTCCTCGACTTTCAGGCATTCATTCATCAGCACCTGGGGAATGATTTTCTCCACGTTCTCATTTGTACACCCACTCCAATAGCTCTTCTGTCTCTTTCTGTGTTTCTCTCAATCTGTTGCTCTTTTCCTCCCCTCGTTTTCCGACACTCTTTATCTCTGTATGCACGTATCTCTCCCTCACTCCTCCTTTTATCGCGCGTGCAGTTAAATCAGATAGGCTGGATAAGTGTGGCAGCATGGTTACACAGATACCAGAGGCATCAGAGAGAGCAAAAATCAATCACTTCTCCCCTTCCCTTTCATCAGCTATCTCTCTCTCTCTGTGTCTTTGTAGCCCTCTCTTCCTCCTTCAATCTTCCCGCTCTTCTGTTCGCAGCATCCTCGTCATCATTCTCTTTTGAATGTCATTCAACATTTCCTTCCTATTTCAATATGTTGCTTCTGATTAAAAACCAAGTCCTCACATCCTCCAAAAAAGATGCCCTCCCCCCTCATTTCTTGGAGAGCACAGATGCAAATCCGACTTGCCTCCATTTCCTCCATTTGTGGTGCAGCGCGTCTCCTTTAACAATGCCAAGACTTTTTGACTGACAGCAGCTGGCCTGTCAAAGTCAGGGGGAAGTCAGCAAAAAGAGGACTAGGAAGCAAAAAGTGAAGGAGAGACACGCGGAGGAGGGAGGGATGAGGGATGGAGGAAGACATGTCTAATTCAAAGAGACATGCAGTGTTTCCGTGGCAACTCGGGTTTCCATAGAAACGGTCTTGCTAAAGATGCCATTAGTGTGAAAAAATACCTACTTACACTCTACTGCACTGTATGCACACAAATATAAGAACATATCCGCTCTGACACGTCAAGACTGCTCGTATGAGAGAAGACACACATGCGCGCATTCCTGCACACGGTTTTATCCGCACACACACCTGAGGTCAATTATAATAGCTCAATTACAGGCCAATTGTGTTGGTAGCTCAATTATGGGTTTGGCCCTTTGGGGAAAAGACGTGACACATTTTCTTGCTAATATTGTTAACTGTACTCGTAGGGTCAGTGCTGAGGCTTGTTGTGAC
Source organism: Pagrus major (assembly GCF_040436345.1). Taxonomy (NCBI): domain Eukaryota; kingdom Metazoa; phylum Chordata; class Actinopteri; order Spariformes; family Sparidae; genus Pagrus; species Pagrus major. Next base: position 19,673,653 of record NC_133215.1, read on the forward strand.
TTCACATCTCAAATTACTTCCCTCAGATGAGGCTGCCGGGGCCAGATTCTCCATATATTGTCTCATTGACCATGACAGTCTGCAGGCTTGGACCACCCACTCATCTAAACACACACACGCACATACACACACACTATAGACTATATATAACTAACACAAGTTAACCTGGGTTGACAGATCTAGACTGTATATAAAGTCCTACTTGCTGTATGTACTGGGGCAAGGGGGCCATGTCTTTAATGAGCTGCATGTGCGAGTCATGTGTAAAGGTCTCTCTAACATCTCCTCTGTTAGATGGCTGATGATTCAAGATAATGAGGTCTCAGCAAAACAACTGAGACGGAGTTATGTCACTGTTTCATCGGAAACAAAAAGTCCCTGACACACCCTCCCCCTTAGGCACAATAACATACTACTGTATGCAGGGCTGCAACTAACGGATTTTTATTCATCTTTGAACTGTTTTGTCTATAAAATGTCAGGAGATGGTGAAAAATGCCTGTTACAAGTTTTCAAAGGCGTTGTGAAGCATTAAAATGTTTTGTCCTGAAGTCAGAGCTAAAAGATATTCACTTTACTATTGTGTAACTATTGTGTGACCAAGGAAAAGCATCAAATCTGACCAAGCAAGAAGCTGGAACCACCGAATGTTAAAACAACAATTCAATTATCATAATAGTTGCCTATTAATTTATTGTCAATCCATTTATCAAACTACAAATTAGTTGTTGCAGCTCTATACTATGTATTATATGTTACCCTGCAAATTATCCCTAGCTGGCAGAATACATTTTCACATTTAGTGACATTGTCTTTATGTTATCCAACTTCTGTTTAAAAAGGAGGATTATTTAGTTTTATTTTGCCCAACCAATACCTAGCGATTGACATACTTTTCCATTGATGTGGAAGCTGGCATGCTAGAGGATATCAAATATGATTAACTCGACATTTCTCACAATCATCAAAGAAATTAGAAATTTTCACGCCCATGGTTATGTCTTCAATTTGCTGGTTTTGTCCAAATAACAGTCCAACACCGAAAGATATTCGATTTACTGTCATATATATGACAAAGAAAAGGAAAACAGATCCTCACAAATGGAAGCTAAAACCAGAAGATATCAGGCATTTTTACTTAAAAAAGAAGACTGAAACTATTAGTCGATAGCCAAGGTAGTTAATCATTTTCTACTGAATCAATGAGTTGAGGTATTGACACATTTCTCCAAAAGAAATGCATCAACTCAATCATTTCTGTAAGTAAACAAACAACATGTGAAGCTGTGACAATCTAATCAACACACATTTTTGTGGCCGTTTTTCTGTTTTTCTGTTTCCTGGATGTGTCGTTTTGGATCCTACTGCTCTCCTTCCTCCAACCTGCCCTAATCTGTCTCTGATTGGCTAGTATTAGTTGCCTTCACCCTAATCTGCCTCTGACTGGCTCTCATTATGCCTTAATCTGCCTCTGACAACCAATCAGAGAAAGAAAGAAGTAGGATCCATAATAACTGCTCTTTGATGATGTAGGTTGTCTGATTTTTGCTGTGGCCACATTGACTAAAGACTGGAACATCCATATTAGTTTAATGCAAGAATATATTAGACTTTTTTGGTAGATCTGGCTGCTGGCCCTTCACTGACAGGAACAAATGACTTCCACTTAAGGTTGGCTTTTTAAATCTAAAAACACTCAATAAATCAGCTGACTCTAAAGATGTGAGACTGAGAACAGTCTTCTTTGGTCACATATCTCATGTATCAGCGGTCAACACATTTAGGTTTGTAATCTTCCTGTGATGTTTATCACCTGCTTTTGAATTTGCCAACCAATTGATCCGATCCTACCTATTTTCTAGTATTTGATGTATAGGAGGTCTGGCTCTGCAGAACTGATGTTCAACTGTCAGTATTGTGTGTAAGGCAAGAGAAAATTGTATCACCTGCTGTATAATGGCAAAGAAAATGCAGTATTATTTTCAGGTATTGTGTCCGCTCAGTCACTGAGGGAGGATGAATCACATCCATATCATTCCCCGGTTACAACTGCATTTTCTCTCAGCATGTCAAAAATGCAAAAATGAATTTTCATTTTTCTTAACTTATACACAAGCAGCGGCTTTGAAGGGTGAGAATGTAAGCTTTGAGCCGGTGCTTGCCGTAGAGCGTTGGCTTACTTTGATGCAGAACAGAAGAGGGGAAAAAAAGGGAAAAGAGAAAGAGATTAGAGAGAAAAGCAGAGCGAGAAAGATGTTGTATAAAGATAGAGAAGAGAGACGGTGAAGAATCAGCAGGAACAGAAAGAAAATTAAAGAACTCAACCAAGAAGAGTACAGGAGAGACAGGCAGCCCTTATACAGTAAAGCTGAATATTTCGAGTCTGGCACTCCCCACCAGTGTGTGTTGAATAAACAGGACTGCGTGCGATAACACTCTGCAGAGGCTAACAGCTGCAGTGTCACATCACCTCTTGCCTTCGCCCTGGTATGATCAGCTTCAGCCTGGTGCACACTCATCCGACAAGCTAACCTGACTCTTCAGCTCACTCAAAGGGTGCTATGTGATAAGATATCACTCTGGATGGATATGAAAAAATCACATCTCCTCTTCATCATGTACAAACAGGCCCTCAAACTGACTTAGTGTCAGAATACTTCCGCAGTAGCTGACAGTAAGTGTATTTCAGGCATTCTGTGCGCTTGCATTTCAAATCCCTTGAACTAAATATAGAAAGTTGCCCCCAGGCATGAGAACCACTGATATTTAGTACATGAGGTATGATGAGGTAGAGTCATTTAATTTTATAACTCCGTCATTATCATTGTTAAGCTGTCTCAGCGACAGTTTGGAGACTCAGTGCACAATGACAGCTTGATGGCTCCAGCAGCTGGTAACTGTGTCCAGGCGAATGATGGGAGGTTACCTCAAACACTTTGCACGCCGCGTATGTTTTCCACTTTTAAGCAAAGCGTGGCTTCGAGTGTACACTCATGTCTGACGGACGTTGTTGTAAAAACCGCAGCAGGAGGTCTGAGAGCTGCGTAGTGTGAGTGTTGAGAATCAGGCCAAGGCTTATTAGAGAGGAGAGTGAGTGAACGAGCGGCAGTGAAGGTGCCACTCATCGGGTGTCACTCTCACCATAGATAAAGACCACTGAGCCGGATGTGTCAGTCCCTGATACTGGAGATACTCGCCAGCTGTCACCAACAGAAATTACTTCCCGCTGTTCATCGCTGTTGGGCGTACAAACACGCATGTCCAAGAAAAACAAGTTTTTGTTATTTTTTCATTCCAAAAAACACATTTCTAAAATGTTGGCAAAATAAAATGAGAATCATCAAAGTGTTTACATGCAAATATATTCAAGATGTGACAAGACCATTTTTATCAATTTGTAGCTCAGGTGATAGAGTGGGTTGGCCAATATTTTGTAAGGTTGGTAGTTCAATCCCCAACTTTTCTGTGTCCCTGAACAACACACTGAACCCCAAATTCTCCCAAGAAAGAAATTTCACTTTGGACAAAGGCATAACAGGTATTTCATGTTTCTTCCCTTTGAAAAATGAATTTCTTTCTAATGCACATGAACTTAGTGCTCTTTCTTAGTCACCATAGTAACAGTGAGGGGGCACCCAACTGGACATTAACCAAAAACGCTGTAGTTATACACACCACAATACTCCTGGTCTTCTATTCTTTATCTTTTGGGATTTTGGATGTCGTGACGTATGTAACAGCCTGACACGAATGTTATGGTTATAACAGCAAAGGAAGAAGAGGCAGGCACCAAATCAAAGTGTATTTGAAAAATGTACTTCCATCAGCCAAAATAATTGTTTTCTCTTTTGATATGCACGTACGCATACACACACACATACTCAGAAATATCACATATTCATATTTTCTGCTTTTGTTTTGATATTATCATTGTTACTGTTGTTGTTGTTGTTGTTGTTGTTGTTGTCACAATATATATTTTTATAATTATTTCCTTCCATCTTTTTTAAGTGGCCATATTATTTTTTGTATGTTAATTATGCGTTTTATATAACTTTGTGATATCTTAACACTATTTAGGTGGAGGCTTTAATGAAGGACACCATGTTTTCTGCCTCTTCCTGCACTGTATATTATTTGTTTGATATCTGTGTATTTTTTAAACCCTTCAAAACATCAAAATCTAAAATAAACATAAAATGAAAATTATGTTTTTCCACATTATTTAAGCACACAAAAGGCTTTTTTAAAAATCTTTTGCCTTTTTTGAATATCTTGCTTGTATACTACGGCTTTTTATACTACCAGTTCTGATAAAAAGCGCTCCATTGTGGGCTCTAATTAAAAGCTATTTATTGGAGCTATATACCAATAAACCAATACCAATATATCTGCCAGTAGCTCAGCAGATAATTGGTAGAATTAAGTAGCAACAACTGCAGTACAGAAATGGCAAAAATATGGTTGAGTTAATACAAAAACAGTGACACCATTACAGTTTGTTTACGAGAGAGCACTGAAAGGTTAAAAGTTAAATGTCCTGTTGATATAATACAATATAGTATAATTTGTCGATCTTATGTGTTAATGTAAATAATGACTACGGGCTAATGTACAATGTATCTTTTTAAACTCGTATAAATCCTGTATCATAATGTGCATAAAACCTGCTGGATGGAAATGACTATATATGGACACATTAGCACCATATGTCGTACATTCTGGAGGATCACTGGGCGTGCATATAAGAACAAAACTTCAGTTCTGCACCAAGAAGTCTTTCTCTCGCTTCCTCCACAGCTCCTCTCTCTCTCTTCTTATCTCAGTCCTGACAAATGGAGGCTCACTGATGAATGTAAATGACTGCCCTCCCCAGCTCCATGCAATTAGAACAAACTCAACCTTTCTGCCTTTTTGGGATTAAATACCCAGAAGTCAGCCGGCTCTCTCCATATATTTAAGAGCCCTTTCTCAGCCTGATGCAAAACCATGAAAACTACCACATTATGCGACAATTTTTTTTTTCAGCACCGGCTCTTATCTTTGAATCTTTTATCTCTCACTGACCGTTTCTTGTCTCTGTATTCCCCAAACATAAAAAAAAACACAACATGATGAAGCTCAAAGTCATGAGCGATGGCACCAGAGCGTCCTCTAATATGTACAGCAGCTTCAGAAAAAAAGTGATTTTAACATAGTGAGAGTTTGTTTTAAGTTTAAAGCCCTGATAACACTGAGGGGTGAAAATTGTAGGAGGAACATTTTGAACTTTTTGAGGCTACAGGACTGCCTCGAGGATGGGCTTTGGTAGCTGTGACAAATGTGAATGGATATTGTGCTAAAAGGTGGAAAATTATAGCAGAAATAACTGTTACTGGTGTGTATTGTGTACTCTGTATTAGCTATGGCCTTTAGCGTACTGCTGCTTGGTTATAATCCAATATGAAAGTGTCTTTACTGTACAACAGTTTTAACATTGAGGACCTAGGCTTCATTGGGTAGATGATATCATGACTGAGACATCTGTCAGCATTAATACGTTCAATCCCACTGGCAACCACTTGATGTCCTGATTTTAAACCAATTCAGACAGCTGCTGTGATTGGCACATAAACAGACAGCACAGAGCTCAACAGTCCATCACTCAAACTGATCAATGCTTGTTTTTAAAAGGCAGTGGGAACAAATTCTTTGTCAATAATCACAGCAAATCCTCTAAACTAAACAACAAAATGTGTTGTTTGTCGTTGCCTTCCAAAACAACACCTTTCCTAATCTGATGTCCCTATCAGTAGAACATCATTTCTGTGTTCCTTAAATAGGAAAAAATTACCACTGTGATTAAAGCTGCTACAATCAATATTGTTACATTAAAAATGTGTCAAATGACTTAGCGTAATGTGAAAAGAGTTGCTAATAGTGACAAATCCACAGAGAAAATCACTTGACTCTTTGGTATGTACATGTACTTTTTGGTTCAGTGTAATTGTTCTTATCGACTTTGTTTCCAGCAGCAGCAGACAGCTGTTTTTAGTAGAAATCAACATAGGGCCAAACAGCAAACAGACAAAGATAGAGTCTAACTGGTGAACAAAGTGGAGCATTTAGTAGCTAAACAGCCAGATGTTTCCCTCAGGAGCTGGTGGACAGAAAAAATTTGCCAAAAGGAGAGTATGAGATATACATTCAATATGTGCTCAGAAACAAAACATCAAATGAATGTTAAAGCTGTTCCATATCCATAAATGTGTTAAAATGCACTTTCACAATATCAACTTTAAGATGCAATAATGTCAATGTCAAAGTTGCGTTTACAACTTGCCTCTTAGTGGTCGAAACATCAATTAATGCAGGGTCAAGATTTGGTTGTTTTTCCACACAAACTGTGTATGGAGCACGTTTGGCTGGTGTAAAATTTGGTGTTTTAATTTCTATCAACAACCAAGCAACCCTAACCCAAAACAAAAGGAGGCAAACATAATACGTCAAAACAACCTAAAATGATCTCGAGCAGGTTGAAATAAATATTATGTTGTTCTTCAGCAGTAAATCCAATATCTGACATATTGTCACACTGCACCACAAACTTTGATCTTAACGCTGAATGAACATGACACACTACTGTCCCACACATGCACAAGGGGGTGGACATGTGTTAATGTACAGAGTTTTTGCTACAACTCTACTCGTTTAAAATCTGCGGAGTTGTCTGCAGAATTCTGCGGTCGCAGATTGCACGTGGGCCTGCTGATGAGGTTAAGCAGAACTATGGGCAAAATTCTCAACCCTAGTACATCACAACAGAACCGAGACACCAACCTGTGGTGTGAGACAATCAGCTACCCATTTATATTTACATTTAGGGCATTTAGCAGACGCTTTTGTCCAAAGCGACTTACAATAAGTACATTTGTCACAAGAAAGAAACCACAACATATCACCGTCGATAAAGTAAGAATGAAAAAATAGAAACAATTTTCAAGCCCTCATCTGAGCATAGTAGCTGCTATTTATCAAGGATACCTTAAGTACATAAGTGCTATGATTTAAGTGCTAAGGGTTCTCAGCGCTCTCTTGACATACACAAATTCTGGTTCAGTCAGTTAACATGAAATCCGGACTGGCAAATCCAGACACATACACAATCCTGTCCAAAAGTAGTGTTTGAGTAAAAGATCATGGTCATGGTTAAAAGAAATCAATGTTCCCGCAGAAACAGAAAAAGAAAAGCAAAGTGCTTTGATAACCATTTTTTGGCCCAATAAAAATGTCAAACTACTTCTGTCTTGACTTCTGACAGGCAGGAGCCATAACTCTCATGGCCACTTGAAGTCCTTGTCTGGTAAAGGTAAACATATGTTAGACACACTGTTGTCTTGCTTGTGAGGACAATCCCAGTGATAAATTTGTCTAATTTGTCACGAATTGGTGAAGAATCTGAAATAAAGTGACTTGCTGCTGTCACCCTGTGTAACAAAAGGTCAATCTCAATTCATTTGAATAATATGGCATCTTTACCTTACGTAATAAGATTAGCTGGGTAATTAGGCCTCATATGCTGAAATGGTAAAAGGCCAGATAGTTAGTGCTGGCAGGGAGAGGGAAAGTGAGGCTCCCAAAGCCTTCTTACAACCTGTTGTAACCGAGTGCAATGCAGAGAAGTCTCCTGTGATCTCCAAAATTACTCATCCTGTCCACGCACAGCGCAGCAGCTGATAAAACGAACTCATTATATGGAGAGAAAGACGAGAGAGAGAAAGAGAAAAGAGAGAGGAAAAGGGAGAGGAGAGGATTTGCAGTCCATTTGAAGGGCACAATTAAAATGTAGAAATATATCGGGAAGAAAGTTTAGTGAGGGAAAAAGCTAATTGTGTGAGTGTAGAGTGAATTCACTGGGCAGTGAGGGTGGGACCACATTCATAAACAGTTTAGGTTGTCGTTTCAGACATCAGTGCAACAAAGAAGCGAAAATGAGCAGGAGGAGAGAGGGGAAAAGGATGGAGGGTAAATAGGAGGGAGAAGGGTATTACCTTCATACCCTCTTTGACCTCAACGTTTGTGAGTGTGTGTCGGACAGGAGCAAATCTGTCTCATCCTGAAGCACTCCAGGATTGTTTTTAAAAAGTGAAAGTACTCGCTGCATAGATTGTGTTCACAGGAACATTTTTCCATTGAAGGAAGTGCAAATGGTTTGTTTTGGTGTTTCAGAAAGACCTTCACACATCCTGTTCTGTGCGTCATGTTACTTCAGTAACTTTAGGGATGGCATTTACAGTGTTGGGAGTGGGTTCACCAGTTTGCTCCAGAATTAAATATCTTGTGCAGTTTTTTGCAGACATTTATGTTCCCCAGAGGACAAGCTCTACTGAAGATAGTGATCCCCTGACTTTTCCCTCTAGCCCCACCAGAAGGTCAAAGTTCTGACATATCCAGTAATATATCTCAAAGATATAATTTGTCCAATACTTTTACATTACCTACCTATCACATACCTGCTAAACATCAGCATGTTTGGATTGTCATGTTAAGCATGGTAGCATGAAGATGTTAGCATTTATCTCAAAGGACCCCAGTGCCTAAGCATAGCTTAACAGAGCTGCTAGCTGGTCGCTAACAAGGGCATTTAACTAGAGGATGGATACTTGAAAAAAAAACCTGTGAGGACTTTAAAATTCTTCTTATTAAAATTTTGAAATGATGTCTGGGTTCGGGTCGGGTTTGGTCTCGCAATTGACATGGTGCTATCAAGTTCCTTCAGTGGAAATTTGGGGTAAAAAAACATAAAGTTGTGATAAGTGATAAAAAGTGAACCGAAAATAAGCGATGGACCTGTGGTTGTGTTGGGGCTATATGTCCTATTAAGTCCTGTGTTTCTTTTTTATTGACATGACAACACAGAGGATATTTATCACTTTCCAGGCAGGCAAACATTCATGTGGGACTCTGCATGACAGGGTAAAACAAACTCCCCAGCCACACTTCAGTTTTGACTGTACTGCAATTTTATCTGTTTGTTAATCTAGTATTTATTTATACATATTCTATTTTATACTTTGTTGTTTTTATTTACTCCATAGCATGTTTATCCTGTTTAGTTTTTAGTTAAATAAATTATTGTTTTTTTAACTGTTTTGTTCTACATCTTGACACCACTGTAAATGAGGTTACTTCCTCAATGGTTTTCCAAGGTAAAATAGGTTAGTATAGCACAGTATACCCTTCATTCAATATTAACCTCGACCATCTATTTGACCAAGTGCTGTGAGCATCTAAACATAACCGTTAAAAAACAGCAGATATTTGCTTTGCAAGAGCAGATACCATGCAGAAAACAAATGATAGGAAGTTAATTCAACTTCAGCCTGATTAGACTAAAAATATAATCAGGTGGCATTTCAGTACATTTCAAAAACATATTTTCTGCTGCAAATTAGTGAGATATTCAGTAAATGTAATTTCTAGGAAACATGTTGGAAACTGAGCTTCTACAGAGGGATTTTTGAACTAAAGCACAAACCACATCTCAACAAAACTACCCCGGACGTCTTTCACAATCAGAGTCTTTCATTCACTGACGGGAGCAGTTTCATGACACCCCAGATTAGTGTGATCTCTTTTGAATTTAGCTTTGAGAGACAGATGCCTAGGACTTTTTACAGTACATGCCACACAGAACAGAAGGAATTTTATTTCCAGGCAGATTCTCTCCCTATCCCAGGCTCCATCTGTTGGACTTTAAAAGGGTTAAATGTACGGCAAAGCTGGGAAAATAGGAACATCAATCAAATGCAGGCTGCTATACTATCTCTCAGAGACAGAGTAGGTGAGAGAGAGAAAGTGTGTTTAAGGCTCTAACAGGATGGGATTAGTTTTACAGGGAGAGGATGGGCAAAGTAATCATTGCTGGGGCAGGACTGTTGTTTCAGTCCCGTTCAAATCTGGTCACATTACTGACTATTTATGCCGGCACAGTAATCCTTACATGTCAAATAAAATAATCAACAAAAATTGTCTTGTCATTTGTAAAATCTGTGACACTGATAACAACTTGTTCAGACTTTTCTTTGCTCTTGTAAACAAGCTAAATTGCTGCTGTTTGAATGTATCAGCGTCAGTTGTGGCAGTTGCATTTGACATGGAGCTTTTTCTTTTTTTGGGGGGTGACAAGGCACAAGTGGAGCCTTTCCGGGTCTCTATAATTTCTGAGACTTATCACAGACATCTCCTGTGAAATGTCTTTTCACATACAGCCTTTTCTTGAAAAATAATCTTGCTAAAATATGACTTAAGAATGAGAGTGGCAGAAGCAAAAACACTGAAGGATAACATCAGATAATAGTTGCATGAGGTGCAATATGCCTATGTGCAGTTTATTATTGTAGTTTGTTCCTTAATTCTCTTGTCTTTTGGGATGGGTCATAATTGCAAAAGGGGGCATTATGGAGGCAGTCCATTATCCCCTCATGTACAACCAGCAAGAATAATGTGAGTCATGCTGCATGCAGGATGAAAGGGGGGGACTCATAAAACCACAAATTGGGGAATGAGAACAATAGGATGAGCAAACATAAGTGCACCCTTGGCTCAAACAATCGTGTCAGCTGCGACAGAATAGCACGACCTACAAATCACTGTACAGCTACCAGCTGGTCGGGCGAAGGTCAAATGTTGTAGGTCTATGTGGCCAAACAGGTCTGCAAAAAAAGTTCCCTTCCTCACACACTTCTGCGCAAAGGATCCCTATTTTAGGATAAACAGCATGTATAATTGTAGTAATCAATCGAGAAGTGGTGAATCAGTTCTCACTGACAGGCAGAATGACTGTACAGATAAAAGTCTTTTCTGAATCAGTACAATGGCAGTTTGTTCTTCTTCTACTCTATAATTTATACATACATAGTATTCTGGCTTTGTTTTTCAGCTGGAGAAATCATGGCACGATCAAGTGACCCATGACAGAGCCATCTATACATCCATCAGCTTTTCTACTGACCACCTGACAGAGAGTTTATAATCCCTAGAGGACGGTGGCCCAGAAGTGTCGAATCTAATACAAAAGGCACAACATCATAATGGAGGTGAGTGTCAAAATTGACATGGTGGACTATTAGCCATGAATATATCATGCGATTAGCTTACACGTGTGAAAGAGGACAGTTTTTGCCCATTTGAGAAGTGAAACGTTGTTAGCTAGCTAACTCCAATAACTATGACAATGTGATTGGAACAAATTAGCAGTTGTGTTCATTAGGATTGCCATGGTGTCATTTTCCAGCCGCCTAACAAGTTTGTGACAACAAAGGAGATTCCCAGTACAACGACTTTTTACAAGAAAAGATGCTCACCATACCGTGTGCTGCGACTCTGCTGCTGGCGTTGCTGCTGACACTGCAGAGAGTTTGTAATTTTAGCATCTGTCGTCAGATTAAGTGGGCAAGAAATGTAATGCGTGTACGCCCGACCACTGCGTAACACCGATAACACCAACTAACTAGGCAAGAATATTGTTCATATTTAGGTAATCTGCCATTTACTGTTTCACTTTTATGAAGCTAGAGGTGAAGCACTGTTAGCATCACCTTATTTAGCTAGAGGTCATCAGATATTGTGTAGTGGCTTTTGCATTTGGTTCGACGCTTTGAAACAAGCAAGAATATCAAGCCCCTTCATGGGTAAAAATGTAACAAAACCCTGTGGTAAAAAAAACAGCTATAAGGAAAACGGACCAATCATGAGAAATGGCATCAGAATGCTGTGTGCCTCTAGGTACCTTGTTTGCAGCAAAAACAACAGCTGTAATCTCCCCAAACACAGGCAAAGAGGCTATTATCATTGAACACCAGCATGCTCTACATGTACACACACATGCACACACACATATGTGCACAAAAGCACAAACACACACAGCTTAAGTCCCAACAATAGATCTAGAAGACCTCATTAGTCTCCAGAGCGTGGAGTTGAGTGTGGGCCGGGGCCAACTCTGTCGCCCTATTATGCCAATACCGACACATGGCACGGAGTGAATTAATGGCTAAATGGAAGCGTGTAAATTGTTTGGTGCATAATGGGCCTACCTGCATCTGTCACTGATTCATTATAATGGGGTATTGGAAAGGAAAATAAAGCCCGGAGTACTGCAAGGTATCGGGCCAGTTTACTTGGCCGCATCATCCCTCCTGAGACTATGAACTCTGTGGAATAATACGTTTCAAACAACAAATGCCACAAAAAAAGACACAAGCCTGAAGTGAAGAACTTCAGGAGGATCCAGAACACAATAGATTAGACATAATTGTCGACTGATAAGGAATGGACTTGGCAACCTGAAGGGAATTGAGTTATTGGTGCTTGAAAATCACTCACTCGCTTTTTCGCAGACGTATGCACACGAGCATGTGCACACAAGTTCATCCCTGCTATGACGCTGTGGGCTTCATGTTCCACCTCACCCACACAGCTCTTTGCCTCTCCATCTGAGATTTCTGTAACTCTCTAAGCTCGCCAGTCTCCCTTATTCCCTTATTCAGAATTGAATACAACTTTATTGTCTGCCAAAATGGAAGATTGTCTCTGAAATCTGCACAAAAAGACACCTATCAAAGCATAGAAACAGTCACGACATCGGTTCTTAACCAGCAAACTTTGGTTTTGTCCCATTTACTTCAAAGGTTCTGGTCAGAGGTATTCCAGTGCTAAACAGATTCGACCACAATCGAGAAATTGTAATCTTAGGCTGGTCAGAAAAATTAGAAGATTGTACCTTTTTGGAGATTGGAGCAATTCAACGTGAGATGTTAACAGCTTAAATAAAGAATTGAAAAAAATAATCTGGATATGAGATGCGTCACGATTCTATAATCCTAAGAAGGTAAAGCAGGTAACACCAGTTCTTACATCACTGCACTGGCTTCCTGCGTGTCAGAAGATAGATTTTTTAAATCTTATTACTTGTCTCTAAATGGTCTTGGGCCTTAATACATCTCTGATCAACTTGTAAGTTAGGAAGCATCAAGACCCCTCATGTCATCTGGGACAGGTTTACTCAGTGTTTCCAGGATCAAAAACAAGCAAGGTGAGGCGGCTTTTATGCTCCCCAGCTGTGGAGCAAGCTTCCTGAATACCTGAAGTCTGCTAAAAGTGACAGGTCATTTAAATCAGGGCTTAAAACATCACTGTTTACTGTGGCTTTCAAGAAAGTAGATCTATAACTTATTTCTAAAAATCACCACTTCACTACAGTGAAATTAAATCCTTCTCAGTCTCACAACCCTTTTTTTCATCCTCCTTGTGTTTCCACCTCTGTTTCTACACTTTAATCTATTCATTCATCTATTCTCCTCAACCTCAATGACTTGGGCATTATCCCTTCTCGCGTCTGGCACTGCTTTTGTCGATCTTTTCTTTTCTCTCACCCCCTGTAACTGCTTCAATACAATATGTAGAGAGAAATATATAAGCAAGTCGTTGCCATGCCAACCGTGTCCACCGAATTCAACCCCTTGCTCTGCGTGTGACAAAGAACACGCGTAACAGAGGAAGAATAAAGGTTTGAGGAGAACGAGCCAAGTGAAGAGTAATCACTTAGAACGAGGGGGAAAATACTGAGATTTCCTCAAAAAACTGTGTTAAACATCAAATGATGTCTAACACAGGTGTAGCCTCCCCCTCCCTCCATCTTTTCTCTTATGTGCAGTATTCCCTCAGCAGTGTGTTTGTATGTCTGCTACACTCTTATCTTCGCTTTCCCCGTTGTCACTCTCAGTTTGTGCCCTCTGTCTCTCTGTCAGCTGTGAAATGTGGTAATTATATGCTGAGCAAAATCCTCTTCCTCCTTCACACCCACACAAGTTGTGTTATTTCATAACCTTCACCCCCCCCCCTCTCTCACTTGTTTTTCTCTTCATCTCTACAGTATCATCACTCCATTGTTCTTCTCCTCTCTTCTTCCATCGTCTTTACCTTCATACAGTTCTTTTCAACTATTTGATTTTTATATGGAACAGTCTTTTATAGAAGAGAAGAAGAAAAGGCTTTACGAGTGTTTCTGAACAGGACGGCCTAAAGATCACTGGACAGATCGCCGTGCTGAGTAAACATTATCCACATAATCGCTGCTATTTATCAAACATAACCATTTTTTTTAATTAGGGTATTCAGTAGGCTTATAACGGGTTGGTTGAGAAATGGGTCTTCACATTACACATAAAAGCCATTACTGTGAAAGCTTTAACTACAGTAATTTCAAGAAATTACTCTGAAATTATGATGCAGATTTATGCAGCAAGGTCCTCTTAAATCTAATCAAATCTGGTTATCTCTGCGGGAGTGAACTGTGGGGTAACAATGAAGTTCCTACCACTTGTTAGTTTGTGCTTTTTATACAATAGTAAATGTCTGATGACAACACAAATTCCTCCTCAAAATGTACCATGGGGGCTGGACAAAGTAAAACCAACACTGACCAATATAATGCAAGCTCCTTAATGGACTGTTTCATTTACACAAACCAAGGATATTGTACTGTGATTATGTAGGTTTTTCTTGTTGGAAGCCAGTAGTCTACCCCAGTCACCAGAATCAAATGTTGGCAGTTCAACATTTGTACATATCTTTAGTAGGCCATCATATTGACATTTCTACAATAAATGTGATATCACATTTACATTGCGTGTTTAAGACCTGACTTTCACATCAGGAGGTGGAGGGGATGTTGGCAGAGTTGAATGACAAGCCAGTGACAGCAGTTCGAGACTGCGTTTCAATAAATTTAAATGTGAAACCACTGGATATTTTTGACAAGGGACCACGGCTTTTCAACAATTGCAAGCATGACACTAGCGGATATTTTAGGGAGAACCCGGGACAATTCCCAGCTTTGTTTGTGGTGACCAAAGCACGTATTTTGAGCCAAAACATAATCTTTTCCTAACCCTAACCAAGATTTTTCCTGCCTGAGTCTCACCAGAACACAAGCACAGCGTTGTCACAACATAACATTGAAAACTGTACCCAAAGAAATGGAAAGAATGCAACATAAAGTAATGTAGTTTTAAAACATCAGTGGTTTGCAGAAATGTTCATTGCCATCATTTATTCTGCCAATTGGGTGGAGATTTCTGCATGTTTCTTTTTTCGAATAATTTCTCGAGAAAAACATAAATTCCAACTGCCATACAAGCACATACTGTGCACTTTGTTTCTTGCACAGCAATATTTACTCAGTTTGTCTCCAATTCCTTTTCACTCTACAGTCTGTTGTTTTAAGTGAATTATGAGCTGAAGACAATTTATGTGACAGTCAATGAAGTTCTGAATCTGAGTGACTTCTTACAGTTTTTCGAATTGCTGTAATTTGTGTGAGCTTTAGTGCAGAGATTAAGACATTGGAGTGCACAAAATACTTTTTACTGTTAATTATCACTTTTTAACTCTTCACCAGCCTTAGCACAATACAGTATTGTTGTAAAAATTGGAGAAATATTTGACAAAAGTCGTTGTTTCTAGAAAAAAAAGTGTTAATGTTCTCTTACTACGAGTGGTGTAATGGTACATGTATTCATCTCGAACAGTCACAGTAAGGATGTCACGGTTCGATGCAAACAGTCAATATGTTTGACTTTCAGACTATAGGCAGAGCATATATCAATGTGCAAGAGTATTTGTTCTGATCCACACTCACCAGTCTGTGACTGACTATACACTATGACAAGATCAAGTGAGGCAACGGAACAAGAGGACCAACCCACTGCTTTCAAATCAGATGTGTGGGAAAGTTTCAGAGAATTAGTGGTGGATCTGGCGAGGACAATGTGTCAGCATTGTTCGACAGTTGTACGTGAGTGGAAACATGTAACGCATATTATACGGCATCATCTAGATGTGTCAATCACTGGAGCAAGCAGAAAAAAGGAGAAAAAAAGTCCAACAACTCCTCCCCACTGTTATAAAGCTGCCTCTACTCTCGATGTATAAGCAGCAGGACATTACCAAAGCAACTGGCTTTTACATACGTCACATTTACAATTGTTCTCATAAGCCCTGCATAAAAATATGACCTATGCGAGTGTGTATGTAATTGCTTAATGCACTACAGTCTGTATAAACTATCTTAGGTGGAACTAGATGGACACTAAGGTGGAACAAACTGTAACTTACACTGCTGTCTGTTGAAATAAACACAAAGAAACATAACCTTAAGCACTTGTTGTTTTTTTCAAACTTGCACTGAACCGCGAGCCCAAAACCAAGGTACATACCAACCCTACTTACTACCCTTTTCTGAAGTGTTAGATATCCATCCGCTGATGAAGACCATGAATAAATAATAAACCATGGAATAAACTGGCCTCAAGTTAAGATTACATTTGCCAAACTGCTATTTCCAAGGTCAAGAAATAACTTCCATACTCAATTATAGAGTTTATTTTGAACTTTCTCTTTAAACTAAACAAAATACCTCTAGAAAACTAAGCATACTGTACGTTACCAATTCCTATAACCAAACTAAAAAGACAACTGCAGAGAATCTCTATTATACGTCCCATTTCTTGGCTGCATCAAAAACCCAACCTCAGCATCATATGGATTCTGTCATTCTTCTGTGAGAGACTCAAACACTGCTAAGCCTATTAACACAACATTATTTAAGGATACATTTCAAAGCTATTGTTCCATTTCTGGATCATAGATTCTGCTCGTGCAGCCTGGTTTTTATGCCAACTCTCTTGTATACTGATCCCACAGAGATCGTTGCTTTGTACTGCATTGTTTCACGCTGTGAGTCCTTTTAGAGTTGAGTCAACTCGCCGTCAGGAGCTCCGATATGACGTCAGGCTCACAGAGGAGGTCAATTAACAGGAAAATCAATCAGCACAGAGGCTGGGTTAAAATGAGAAGCAGCGCTGAGTGGTGCAAGGCTGATGCATCTTTTAAAAATGTGAGAGGAAACTCTAATTTTTCTCTCCATTTCCTCATTATATTAAATGAAACCAAAACGCTCATTCTAAATAGCTCATTTATGACTTTTATGGATTTGTCACCCAAAAGAACAAGCTGATTACCTTGGAAATAAATTCAGTTATTTATTTTGTTGATCTTGATTGAAACTGTTGCAGTTAACATGATTTTGCAGGTTCTTGAAGGTGGCTGTTAAATCTAATCCAGAGTACTGCCTAGGTGCTAAGTATTTTAAGATAAGCTTTAGAAATCGCATCCATGACACATTATTATAATCATTGCTGGATGAAGAAGCAACAAATAAAAAAAAATAGTCTTTTACTACTACTCTTAACTCAATATCTGGTCTGATGATTGCGCAGTGTGGTCAAATAATTTATGTACATTTCACAATTCAATGTTTTTTCGGCAAAAAAGGCACAACAAAAAAAACCTTTCCTACCTTGGCTGCCATGACCATGGAGGAGCCTCCTCTGATGCCGAGGATAGGGAGGTGTGTCTGGGCGGAGATAAAGTCCAGGATCTGAGCGATGGCCTCTTGGTCCGTGTCGTCACCGAACACTACGCCCTGCAGGGAGTTTTGCAGAGCATTCCTTGTCATTTGTGCGCAGATCCGATTGATGATGCTCTTGGGGTCGGTCTCATTCATGGTGACCACCTCGACTTTTGGAGGGTAAGGGATGTGGAGGAAGTCCTCTTTCTCAAGTCCGACCCCTAGGGTTACTTCACTAGAGTTGCCCACCAGGATGACAGCAATACTGAGTGAGTTGATCAGTTTTGGACTGATTGGGGGAGGAGGGATGACTACACCCCGCTGGCTGCCGCCTCCCCTTTGGCCACCTTGTCCCCCTTGGGCACCTCCAGGCCCTGTACCTTGACCTCCACCCCTGCGAGACTCGCAGACGGGCAAGAGGAGTATGGAGACAAGGAGCAGAGAAAAGGACAAGGAGAGGAGGGGAAGGGTCAGCCGAGGCTGAGAATAAGGATGATGAGAGGGCTGATCCGGAGGAGGAGGAGGAGGAGGAGGATGATGATGGGGGGACGAGGAGGGGAAGACGAAGCGCTTGTCCTGAAGACGGGAGGGAGAAGGGTGGAGGCTGACAAGCATTGTGGAGGAGTGTAAATGCCGTCCCTGGAGGGAAGGAGAGGGAAGGAAAGACATAGGAAAATTATGTAGAAAACTTCAGATTTGACCAAAGGTGAAAAAACATAAAAATATTAAAGCAACATTATGTAGAAATTGCCATTTTGTGTGATTTGGCGCCCCCCACAGTTTCTGAGTGCAACACCACTGTAGTAAATACAAATCCCAAGTCTGTAACAGTTTGTCGGACGTAATGTAGGTGCTGACTACAAACAAAACCCATCAGGTCATAACAGTGTTACGTGTTGAAAACTTATGATAAACATATGTTGAAGTAAACATGTATGTAACGATGTGATCCTACCCTCTGACTGAAGTTACATAGTGCAGAAACAAGTGATGGGGACGGAGTGGCTGAGACAGAGACACCATTCACCCTATAACAAGACACTGTACCATCAACATGATTTAGAAGCTGATATTTTAAGGTAAAAAAGGCTGTGTTTCACACCTCTCCAGCATGTTAGATGCTCAACCGTTTCATCTAAATTGAGACCTTTAGTCATATTTTTTTTCCCGAAAATAATGTAAAACAAATGGCGCACCTCAATGAACTTTTCAGGTCATAGTCGATTTGGAAAAAATAATTTGGAAAAATATTGAGAAAAATGCTGTTGCTGCAAGAGAGATGAGCATCTTTTGAGTATTTTTGTTTGAATGACAGCAAAAATACATCTACAACTGTCAAATAACATGTGAAGTGCGAGGTAACCTTTATATTAAAAATACATTTGTTTGTTTGGAATTTGTCTCGGTGAGCAACTCAAACACAGATAAGAAACCACACAGTCATAAAATATATAAAAAGAGTATGGATGGATACGTACAATAAAATCGGAGCCATAAAAAAACACACACTGGCACCTGTAGGGGGATTAGCAGCAACAACAACGACCCACTAGATAAAGTGCTTCAAGTGCATAAGTGCATAATAAAAAACAAAACATCTGCTACCTTCCCAATTATTTAAAACCTACCAAGTAGCCTACAGTGCTTCAGAAGAAGGAGACAAACTTTACTAATATCTTTACAGAGAAATTGAGTCTTTTCACTCAGTTATTTCTTTTACATACACAGGCCCAAAAAACACACATAAACAAAAACAGGACCTGAACACATGCATTAATGGAGAGGGGGTCGAGGGGACTGCCCCCTATGAGGTGCCAGGAGCAGTTAGGGGTTCAATGGCTTGTTCAACTGCACCAAAGCAGTACTCAGGAGGTGCACTGGCACCTCTCAGGTCACCAGTGCACACTCCGTATAGACTGGTCTGAATGGATATTGAACCAGCAAACCTCCAGTCCCCAAGCCAAGTCCCTATGGACTGAGCTGCTGCCTTGTAAAGGAGGCAGACAGCTTTGGGATATGTCCTTTCTCTGTGTGTTCTTGCCGATACCATGTACCGATCTGATACCAGTGCGTTAAAAAATATATACTATTTTTAAAAAATGTAACCCCCTACTAGTACTAGTAACCCCCTTAGGATGTTATGTTCCACAAGTTGTTTGCCATTTATGCATACTGGATACTTGTGTACAGGTATTCGGTACACTGCTGGGAAGTAGTGGTGACCCGTTTCTGATCAATAAATTCTGTGGTATTGCTGATACCAAATCCAGCATTTTCTGGAAATCAGTACAATGCTAATTAATAAGGCTGAAAAGAAATGGTTGAACTATGTTAAATCAGTCTCTAAATTGATAATCAAAGTTTTATTTCTTAATATAAGTTCATGTGCATATTCATGTATTATTTCTATCATTTCTTTTTCCGTCTTCCTTTTTTCTTCTCATCTGATGGATCCACACTGGGTGGAGCACATATCACGAACTGAAAAATATTCTGCGATTGCATCATAGCTGCTGGCTCGACGTTATGGATAGCGCTAATAAAGAGAAATTGCAAAACTCCAGTATTGGTCAGGATCTTACAAAGGTACGGGTGACTCAACCCCCTTAATTGCCAAACTAAGTGACCCACATAGCTGCGTATCCAACCACACACTGAGACGCCTGTAAGCTCTCATAGAGCATCAAGTGACAACGCCACATCCATTATACTGCGCTGTGACTTCCTTGGAGGAACCCTGTGGCACACATCAAAGACAGAGCGGCAGAGAAAGTGAGCTGTGTGTGTGTGCGTGCGTGTGTGTGTGTGTGTGTGTGTGTGTGTGTGTCTGTATTGAGAGAGTCAGGACAGCACTGGGTGCATTTTGACAGATTGACAGCCTCACAGCTTCACGGACTAGCTGCCAGGCTAAGTGACCATTAGACACTCAGACTGGGCTCGACGGAGTCTCTCTCTCTCTCTCCTTTTTGTCTCTCCGTCTCTCCCCCCTTCTCTCCCTCCCTCCCACACTGCTTTCATTTCTTTTCCTCTCCCCTTTACCCTCCAAACCTGTTTTCTTTCTGTTGCTCCCTCCAACCCTCTGAGATTCCTTCACTGCTCTTTGAAGTCAACTGCAGACCTATTATTTACTATTATTGCTATTATTTACTGCTCCTCTATTAGCAGCCATACAAAGAGCAGTGGAGTAGACTATAGAGAAGAAATGATGGAGGTGGGGGAGAGAGGAGAAAGAAAGTGAGAGAGAACGAGAGAGGCGGAGTGAAAGATGTAAGCAGAGGGAGGTGACAGGCTCGGAGAAACACAATTAGTCATAGCCTGATGTGAAAATTGTGGTGTGTGTGAGCGCGTGCATGCACATACAAGAGTATGGAGAGAGCAAATTTGGGCTTATTTTCTGCATAGATAAAGACGAGGAATCTTAATGAGTATATGTTCATGCTTATATTCTAAATTAAGCACAGAGGAGCACTTTAGAGAGGGATAAATGAAGGGCAAGAGTAAAAGACTCGCTCCTCTTGTCCGCTCACACAACACCTTCTCTAGTGTTGTATTTATCAAGCACCCCGTGTGTTGTGGAGCCGATCCAGTCAGCACCAAAAACAAGAAGTCCACAGAAAAGAAAAGAGAGAGCGAGAAGTTGTGAGGAGGACTAAAATCTGACAGAGGTAGAGAGCAGCGACAGGAGTAATCTGTGAAATAGGGCGAGCACAAAGAGAAGAGGCCGGACAGTGTGGAGAATCAGAAGAGGAGGAAATGTGATCCTCACATAAAAAACAGTTTGTCTAAAAGGTCTAATTACCAGAGGTTTGCCAGGCTTAATTGCAGGTGCACATGCTAATTGTAAACGAGCTGAATTCTCCATGGGGGCGCCACATTGGAGCCAAGAGAGAGAGAGAGAGAGAGAGGGAGAGAGAGAGAGAAGGAGGAGGAGGAAACGAGTGGGAGGAAGGCAGCAGAGAGAAGAGAAGAGGAGAGAGAAGAGTGGGGCGAGGGAGAGAATAAATAGAGACATACACAAAAGAGATGGAGGTGGAGGAAGGAACAGCAATAAGAAAGCCAGAAGAGAGAGGGAGGGAGGGAGGGAGAGTGAGTGAGGGAGGTGTGGAAGGGCAACACAGCTGAAAGAGAGATGAAAAGAGGACATGATTAGCACAGGATGATAGAAGAAGAGTCAAGGGTGGGGAGGAGGTTAGAAAAACTGAAGAACAAAAAAGAAAACTGAGCAAGGAGGAAAGAGATGGTTTCAATCCACAAGGAAAAAATAAAAGGATGGAGATTCTGCAAAAGGGCTGATAAATGTACTGAGAGGAGCCGCCAGAGGGAAACTATTGGAAAAAAATCTTCCAAAATTATACAAGAAGTGTGACAGTAAACGAGGGAGCACAGAGAGACACAGAGACCCATTCGCATATGCGTTTCTGTATAACAGCAGTGCTCCGTTTCCATAGTAACAATTCAAATATGCCTCCACATAACACCCTGATGGACAGGAAGATACATACAACTCGCATACGCGCACTAATTCATGCAGTGCACAACATGCAGCGCGGGCCCTCTGAGCTGCCGCATATTGCTGCGCCCAACTCGCACTGACAAAAATAAAACGCTTGTAACATAAAATAAATAGCACGGTGCCTTCACACAAAAACGTGAGCGTGCACGCCCACATAGACACATATGAGGTTAAGTTAATGCACTACTGCAGAGAGAAATGATCCAGTGCTCCGCCTTTTAGTGTACCTCGCATTAAAAATGAATCTCCAAAAGGGCTACAGGCAAATAAACAGAAATAACACGATGGAAGGAGCACCCAGCCAGCAAACGCACTGAGCAGGAGCTGCTGTGACATTTGGACTAATCAGACCTCCATACAACATCTCCACTGTCATTAACAGTCCCCAATTAATAACATTTAAATGGAGGGTGTCAAGAGTGGATCATACTCGCAGCATAATAGAAAAGTAAACCATCAAACACTGCGTCAACGAATCCAAGTTGACACATGATTTTATGTGACCCCATGTGCCCATTACAGCACTTACACAGCAATTACAATGGTATATGCAGCACAGGGTAACATGCATAAGTGGCGATGAACGGCTACACAAAACACCCACATGTGTGCATTGCTTGTATCCAGTAATTTACTGCAGACGTGACTAACTTGTGATAAAGTGCTGAGATGGAGACACACATGCATGAGCTGCCTGTGCAAATGGTGTGAACGTATGCGCTGTGGGTCAAACAAGTGTTTGGGTCAGATGACACCTGAGCCCTCCTGATGGCCAAGATGGCTTCTGTTTTTCCAACATGAAAACACACGTGTGCCCTTACATACCCATACACACACCATCAGGATCATGTGCGCACAGCAGGCGGCTCCAGCCTGAGCTGGATCACGGCGATAAGACGGAGGCACACTTAACATTTACAAAGAGCATTGATCAGAGCACTCTGTCAAATGGCACAAGCCACCAATAGAATAACCGAAGCTGCTTAAGACACATAGCTGCACACACTCGCACTCATGGACTCCCAATCTGCCAATAAAGATTCCACATGATCAATCAAGCCGATGAACCGTGAGCCTCGATCAGCTCATCAGCCAATGTCACAGTAATGAATATGTTCAGACTTTAATGGTCAGATGTTTTTCCTGCATATTGCTGAGGATTACAGACTATAGTGTGTATGCTGCAGCAGCCTGAGACATTCAAACTGAATCTGCCACGCTATTTAAAACACACGTAGGCCATCGTTATCAGGCTCCACTATATCCCTGGAGACTTGATGTGGTGGGCTGCGCTGTATAGCACTTGAAAGGCATTGGGGATAACATAAGCTGACAGGCATATCTATTAGGAAGCCCATTTACATTCAGTGGGTGGTCAGTTACAGGTAAGAGTGGTACTTTTGTCATCCACTAAAGCACAGGCTGCATCAGACATGAGTTATAAATAAAAACTAATAACAAACAACAGTGTGCTACAACAAACTATAAAAGGCATTTTAATATTACTACAACTACAATATATGTGCACAGTGTGATCTTACAACCTTTAAACAGAAAGATCTTTGAGTGAGTGTTTTAATTTAAAGGTCTAGATATCCCCTGAAGAGACGCCACAGCAGGTGACGATGTTTGACATTTCTGTTTGCTGTCACAACTACAGTATTTCATCAATAATTAAAAAAAGTGGGCATTAACTACAGAGTGGTTGTCTTACACATCTACCAAACATGTTTCCTTTGATAAATGCATTGTGGGTATTAGACTACAACTATTTGTTCCTTCTTCAAAGGAGCAGATAAGTGACAAAATAAGGGATTTATCTCAGGTTTTAGTATGTGATTTAGAGTTATCCCAGAGAAGGGGTGGGCAGTCTAGCCAAAAAAATAATCTAATAGCCTTTTTCCTCATTTTTGAAATACAACTGTAGACTATAGAAGAATCTAGCGAACAATTTGTGTGTCCCATCATCGAGTTTAATAAAGAATAAAAACATATTGCTGGTGAGCAGACAGTCTGAAGCAAAACAAAGCTTTGAATCACCTTCACCGAAACTACTGGTATTGTTTTTGGTGAATGACGTTCATTGTGATCTGTCAGTCAGAGCTGTGTGACATTTTTGTGTTCAGTCAGGTAATCAAGACATCATGCAGCTATAATGACTCTCCTGAAGGGGTGATGGAAGCCAACACAAGTTCTATTTACATCCTCTGTAATTATTCAATTCACTCACTGTCACTATGAGCTGAATGTTTGCTGCAAAACTCTCCACTACACCGCCAAAGTCTGATAAAAAAAAGAAAAAGAAAATGTGGCTAAGAAAACCTTTATAATGAAACATATTTTTGCATCAAGTGACAAGCAATAAAAAGAGTAAGGATGGTTGATTTCTGTATTTTATGACATATTTTTTTCATTGTTGTCAAATTCTGTGAAAGAACAGAACCAAACAATCTGTTTGCAGGCGTTCAGATCAAAAACCGTCCTATGTTAAAACAACAAAAGGTGCAGCAATATGTGTTTCAACTAAAACTCACACTTGACAAAAAACAAAATGACTCTGCACTAACAGTATGACAGGTCTGAGTGACAGATCCATGTCTGCTTATCAGAGCCAAATTTATAATAGTTTAAATACTAGGATATTTAACTCAAGAAAACTGTCCTTTTATAGGAAAATGCTTTGTTCCTTAGTCCAGCAAAAATCTGAGCCACGACCATATGTGTGTTTTTTTTGCCGCAGCACTGTGAGTTGTCACCCAGCTGTGTTGCTAATTAATCATGGAGCTTCTTTAATTCACGGCCTTATGATATGTGACCACAGGATCCATTGTTTCTACACTACCTATTCATTGTCTATGTAAGCAGCCGTGCAAAACCTTCTGGTAGAATCACATTTGGTTTTGCGAGACGGTTGTGTTGTGTTGCCCGCTCCTTATTTGCATAAAGTTGAGGTTTAGGCTAATTTACGCAAATTAGGGCCATCCAGCACGACTCGCTGCCTCTGGGAACTTACAATCTATGAATGATAACCATTGTGAAGTTAAAATGAAGACAGATTTAGCAACTGCTAAAATGTCTTCAGAAACACATTTCAGTGAACCATTTTCATAATTTAAGAGAAAGATTCCAAAATCCCGAAGCTGCAGCCTACGACTACCGTTAGTCCAATCAGGCGCAGTCAGTATGTGTTTGTGTGTCAAAGGGCCTGTCTGAGTCACATATACACGACACCAACATTCACCTCCTGTTCACTCCCGTTCTATGCACGCAAAATGGCAAAAAAAAACATTTTCATCCAGTTGCGAAACAAATCTGCATCTCGACTTCAAGTGGAGTTCTTTATCGAACCTTGACTGGCGAAACTGCAGTCACAGACAATAGCAAAGACGTGTGAGTGCTTGACCCTACAAACAGAATAAAAACCAGCAAACTGAGTTCCATGTCCCCCTACACTGCCCATAATCAACCATGGCAGGCGATTTCCATCCGCCTGCATTCACGTATGTCTGACTGCAGTCTTAGTCAAGTGTGCAAAGCTGGGAAGCAGCACGAGCCCTAGCGTCCAAAAACGCCCCTGTGTACCATTAGTTCGTTGCTCAGTACTTTCCATCTTCTCTACCCTGTCCGTGGCTCTCAGCACCGAGCCCATTTTCGTTCCCACTGAACAGCTTAAAAATAGCTCATACGTAAATGCTCCATAATTTCCCAAACAGATGGACACTAAAGTTTTTAGCAAATATTCTCAAATAAAGTGTTTAATGGGGACTATTTTCAGCTGTGGATTAATATGCATTTGGCCCGGTAAGTATTTACGGCAGTAGAATGGTTATTTTGAGAAAGACTAGAAATAAACTACAGTGGAGGAATATGTCACCCACTGCAACAGTGTGGCAATGTTTTTTTGTTTTTTTTTATGGAACGGATGTCTATGGCGCAGAAGAATAAACTATATCAGGCTTTGGCGAGACAGACAATACTTGGATCAATTCAATGTTGGTTTTGTTTTTTTCATGAGATTTGTTGACAGTGAGAGAAATATAGAATATCACAAGACTTATCCTTGAAAACATGCTGATTCTTTTGGACGCTTTAAAGATTTTTTATTTAGTAACAGAGTGGGATGAGAGAAAAAGAGAGAAAGATTGGGACACTGTTGTAGATTTATTAACAAAGCAGTGTAGGCAAAAGAAAAAAACATATTGTATAAAAACACTAAGGGACAGTGACCAACAGTGTGCCTGTAACGTAATATAATTGGACTGTTAGAGCAATCTTCTAATACATTGTTCTCTATTGAATAATCTGTCACCTCACGACCGTCTTGAAGGAGCAGAATTGCTGAAAAAAATCACTAGTTTATTGAAGAGGGTCTTGGGTGTTTCATTAAGTGTGCTTTAGTCTGGTCAAGAATCCTCTCTCTGCTAATTGCACTTATAATGAGATGCACTCCGGATCTCTACTGTCGTATTGAGGCTCCTTCAGCTCTCTAAATAACATTATATGGTGTCTTTATCAGAGGCAAATAAACTGATAGAGATCGCACACACAGACACATAAAACCGCTAGCGCAGACACATAGACCCGACCACACCAGTGCAATACATAGGCACACATATATACACAACAAAATATACACACTCAGAGGCACAGGGATGAAGAAAACGCAATGTTCATCTATCCATCTATTCCCTGAAGTCTTCATTACCTCATTGAAGCCATTTATTCCACTGAGGTTATATCTCCTGCTCTGGACTTAATTTAGCAGCAAAGTGACGGGTCCCTCTCTGCAGCAATACAGGGTCTTTACAGCCTGAGAGGCTCTGGACCACCACTGCTTCACAGCTCTACAGAACATGTAGAGCTACACCATGTCTCTGAAATATGTACAATATGTCACAAGAGGCTGCGCCAGATACTATTGGTTTCCAGCCTGTTTTTTTTCTTTTCTAAAGGGTATAATAACTCAGTCTGATGCAATATGTTGCCTCTTTTTATCTGAAGCAGCCCAGTCTATAAAGACCCAGTCACACGCTTTTTTCAGCCTTTTGGGTTTTCTTTTACTCGCCTTTCTGAAAAGCTGCAACATAATACTGGAGTATTCTGTCCATATTCCAAGTCAATTTGGTCTCTACTACTTTACCGGTGGCAAAATTTGAGCATTCAACAGCTACAGCTCTCTTGAGGTTTCGATAGCAAGCCTATGGCGCCTAAGACTCAAGAGGCTACTTGTAATGAACGACCCACAATCCACTTTGTCTGTTTTATAATTCCTCTAATTACCTGAGGCCTCACACCAGCCCAAGACCTCCGTAGTCCCTCACGCAGCATCCTTCCACCTCTGCCTGCACCTGTAGCTGCACTGCCCGCAAGCAAACCCTCTGTACCAGTGCTGTGTCAGACTGTTCAGTTTATTTAAGTGTAATGCAAATAATATATCTAAAGAGTTATATGGACAATAAATATTTAGGAAAACACCCTTTGACGTGTCTTAGATTAGGTCTTAATAATCTAATGACATGTCAGTCAACCCCTCTGGGCCTAGTTTTAATGGGTGTGCAGAGACACTTCAATAATAAGTTCACCCAAAATAAAAATACAGTCATTATCTACTCACCCTCATGCCGTCGGAATGTCAGGGAAAGGTTTGTAGTCCACAAAGATTTCTGGAGCATCACAGCAAAACAACATTGCAGCATTTTCCTGAGCAACTGAAGTAGATGGGGACTTGTTTTAAAACAAAAATAAAAAACATAAATTGGCTCCATAAACTCGTATTCATAATCAAAGTCTCTGGTAGCCCTGAGATCCCAAATTTATTTGAAACGACTTTATTTACACCCTCAACGCGCGATAAGCTTACTCACCCACTTCAGACGGGGTGCCAACACTTTTATCTTAACAGCTTCAAGGAAGATGTCGACTTTAAAAGGGTGTAAATAACGCCTTTAAAATCAATTTGGGATCTCAGGGCTTTCGGACACTTGGATTACGCTTACGACAAACTGTATGGAACCATTTTATTATTGTTGTTGTTGTTGTTTGTATTTCATATGTTTTACAACAAGCCCCCATCTACTTCAGTTATTTTGGAAAATGCTGCAATGTTTTGCTGTGAAGCTCCAGAAATGTTTTGTGGACTACAAAACTTCACCTGACCTGACTTTTATCAGGATGGGGGTGAGTAGAAAATGAATGTATTTTCATATTTGGATGAATTTATCCTTTAATACATGCAAGTCTACAACATGTAGCTATTTTTCTGTTCTTTAAATGCCCTTCTTCCATTTGTTTGGTATTTTTGTGTCCAACAGAGTGTGCACGACTACATAAAATGAAAATTCAATTTGGGCATTTAGTGATTTTGGACGAATATCGCATTACATCTTATCATAATATCTTGGTGATTCCATAGGATAAACAAAATACAATGCACGACAGAAATGTGTGGTAATAACAGAATCATGCTGATTAAACACTAAAACATCTTCCTATCAGGAGACGTATTTAGTCCGACGTAAAAAATGAAGACGATGTTAGTTTAGTTTGTAACGTGTTCAAAGCTGAAGTTTAATGGGTGATTTTATTTGTGCGTCACTGTTCTACAACACAAAACTATTTATCATTATATACAGACAATGACTGGGTTTAAGTATCCCCACAAATGTAAACACAACTTGGCTTTAGCTGCATATTTGTGGTTTCTTTAAATCTTTTAACTCCATCTACATTATCTCCCTGTTTGGAGAACCTGGTTTGCACTCTCCACTGGGTGAGCCAAGCATGCAAGGCACCATTGTAATGTGCAAAGCTTTTTCAAAGGTGTGACAAGTAATGTTACTTGCTGAGCATTAATCATTTATCATTACCACACCTTTCTATTTTTCTTCCACTTTACCAACCCATTTCGTGCACAGCTTGATGTTTGTATCTTCATGCAAAAATAGCAAATGTGTTCAGTCATGCCTTCATTGACCTTGAACTTGTGACCTACTGCTGAATTTTTGTCATATCGAGGTAAAAAAAAGGGTGAAAATTTTGAAACACGGCATGTTTTGTCCAGTTGAACACCACTGCAAACTACAACCCCAATAATAAACATATAGTAAAAATAGTGTCAATTAAACTGAACGACATTATCTCTGTAAAGGATGAATGTATGGCCAAGCTGTTGTATTGGATTGTATTCGATTTTACAGGTGGCCAATAAAAGTGTATGTCAAGACTGGAGGTTTGCAGTCTTGTCTTTACCTTTATTATAGTCCCATAAACCTGGGTTTCTGGTTTTGTCCAACTAAAAGTTTATAAAAACCCAAAGATATTCAATTTACAATGATCAAAATTAAGACGCTGGAACTAATAATGGGCATGTTTGCTTGAAAAATGACTTAAATGATTATCAAAAGCCCTTCATGGAACATGAACCTGGAACATTCACTTCAAGCTCTAATTACACAGGCCTTATCCAACACAAATAAATCTGAGTAACATAAGCCAACACACTCCCTTCCACTTAGGCCTAAATGTTGCCACAGAGCCCCAGACACATGTCCCATTTTCCTCTTACATCACCTTCCAATTTATCCCCTGTGCAGTTTGCTCTACCTTTCGGCCTCGCCTCTGTGTCACTGATCACCTGTTCCTCCACTTTGTTAGAAAAAAAATAAATAGACACCCGACAACTGCAGCTCTTCCCTACTGAGCTTGTGTTGATCCTTCATGTTCCAGTCTGTATATGTGGAGGGGCAATTTCCTCCTCACCTCTGCAGCGTCATGTCACGGCTAATGAATTGACAAGTTCCCCCCACAGAGGGTCAAATGGAGACAGATTCATTTACACCTGGAGCAGGTCAGCAAACACAGCCACTGGAGGTGTCAAATAGCTACCACCTGCTAACAGCACTGCTAAAAAGTTGTGAAATATCAACAAGACAACAGAGCAAGCAGTACAGAAGAATCAGATTTTTGATTGCTCTTAAAATTGTGAAAGATGGAAATGAAAACAATATTTTTTTTCCTCACTTGCAACAGGTATTATAAGTGTTGTATGGCACATGAAAAAATAAGTAACAAACTGTTGATGAGACCCATTTCTCCTCCTGATTCAATCAGATATTTTGTGCTCCTCATCTTTCGTTCATCATTCCCCTCTCCCTCTTTGAAAACATAATTATCATCTTATCCCCTCTTAGCAAAGCCATCTGCGTGACGTGATTTATTGTGAGTCCTGATGTCTGTTTCTTGAGCGCCTTTTGAGGACACTATCATCAAATAACACTCAATCTTGTTCAGCTATCAAACCCTCCATCGGCTCCTCTCATCTCCGCACCTCGACCCTTTTCTCAGCCCGTAGATATCGCCTTCTGTTCTATCCGTCGGAGAGAAAAAAAAACTATATGAATAAACGTGACTCTCTTCCCTGACTGTCAATGGAAGAGCTTCAAAAAGCCTCCCTCTGGCATGACATGAAAAGTGACAGTTTCTGATGAAATTTCTGCATGTGCCAGCCCAGACATTCTGATCATGTTATTAGTGAACATACGCCGGGTGAAAGACAGATCTGAAAATCCATTTTTGCATCTGACATCTCAATGAAAATTGAAAGGTCTTACACAGTGATACAGTTTGTACTGTGTTCAGTGTAAGCACAGCCTGCACAAACAGATATCAGTAAAAATGGTTGAGTGCCTGCTTACTTCAGTAACAGAACGGCACACCACGAAGCTGAGCAACTTTGGTAGAGGCGGCATCACAGTGTTGGGCCCCCTTTTCTCTATTCTTAGCACTCCCTCCTTCTCTCACAGTCACACATGACTTGGTATAGAGGAGGAGAGGTAGAAGAGGCATCTTGAGTTTCTGTCTCTAACAAAAACAGGATGGTATGTAAAAATCCAGTTTATTAAATACTGTCTGTCTGGACTTTCTTTTTTTGAACTACCATTTAAACATGCAGGAAAATTAACATTAAAATCTGAAAATGCACTGTCCATCTGATCCATTGCATGTCCTGTTGCCTTCAGTGAACAAGGCTATTTGTGCTCTTTTTTAACACAAAATGGAGAAAACTAAGAGCAATCTGCCAATTATTCTCACGATTAATTATTTGTTTAGTCGCTTGTTGTTTTTTAAACTTTCGATGTGAAGGAGCTGACCAGAGTATCATCACCAAATTGTTGCTGCTGTTTACATACGACCTTACGCAAATTCAAAAGACGCATTACCTATTCATGTATATTTGTAAAAAACTGTATATATGTTCTGTGTTTTGTGTAGCATGAAGGAGTCTAAGAACTTTCATTTCATAATGCAACACTCTGTTGTATAACGACCAAAAAATGATCTCGAACCTTGTACCTTTAAAATGTCAAAAAATTGCTAAAATGATTGGCACAATTTCCCAGAGCCCAAAGTGAAATCTTATTTATATTAACTAATAATTGCCTCTTTTTGTATATGTAAATATGTGGCATTTTTGCTCAATCAAATAAATAATCAATTATTAAGATATTTGGCAATCCATTTTTTTTAGATCAATCAACTGATTAATTAAGGGTCACTTCAGCTCTAGAATAGATAACCATAACGTCAAACCATTTGAAAACTGGTGTGTGCGCGTGTGTGTGAAAAAGCATTCTGGATTTGACATCGTAGTTATGAGGCTGTTTACGTTAGCTTGATATCTGAAGTTAGATTGAGCAGAGCAACATTCATTTTTACAACATAGTTTAATATTAAACTAGATGAGTTGCACCTCAATTAATTCAGACTAATCACGTGTGGGCTGTCTAATTCATTTTAGTTTGAATTTTTTTGTTTTAATGTAAATTTTTTGTCCTTTTGGAAGCTGCAGTTTGTGTTGTTGTTGAATTGAATTGCTTACAGGTGTTTCTTCTTAGTCTACCTTCATTAATATAAACAGGATGGACAACAAAATAGAAACACCTCCCTAACCCTCCAAAACACTCCTTTAAAACAGATTAAACAAAATCTTAACATTATCACAAGATTCTTGAAGAGTTCTTGCAGGGCTGTTGTACTGCACAATATGTTGTGAAGATCTGCACGTCAAGCAATCTAAATGCTAGCTCCTACTCCTATCAGGAAGCAGATTTCAAACAGAAAAATAAAAAATGTAAGCATTTTTCAAGTGACATATACAAGTATAAAAGAAAGGGCCACATGAATGACTGCGGTGCCCTTCGCCTACGGCTACATGCAGTCTTGAGAAGCCTGTTTCAGCCTTGAGATTGCATTAAACTGAGTCAGTAATATATTCTTTTTATTATTGTGCTGTGTGGATCATTTCTTGGGAAAATCTGAAAATGCATGGATGACAGAGGTATTTCTGAGGCATTGTGTAACTACTTTGCACTTTCTCTCTCTCTCTCTTTCTCTCTCCTTCTCTCTCTCTCTCTCTCTCTCTCTCTCCCTCTCCCTCGCTCTCTCTGGCTCTGAGTAAACAATAAACACCAGGCTGCTCAGCACCTGTAATCCTTCAACGACTCAATCAACATTTGTAAAGCTGGTCACACGAGGCTCGTATCCAAAACTGACTCAGCCGGCTGTCTGCTGTGAGTTCCAGCGTCAACATCTTCGACGCCCATATATTCACGACACTTCACTGCCGCCACTCTGTTCACGGTCCACCGATCAAAACAGGGACCGCGCCGCCCGCCTGACAAGAGAGCCGACGCTCGGATCCCATAATCCCCTCTACCCAACCCACTCTCCAAAGACATGAGGCATCACGACGCCGCAACAACACGCCCCTCCTAGGCCTTGTTGCTTACGCACTCAGAGATACATCTGTCTACAAAGCTGCCTCCTTCATCCACTGTCAGTGACGCTCCCTCTGGATTTACCGCCTGCGCCTGGATCTTTGCCTGTCTCTTTTTCTGTCTGCCACGCCTTAACCCCTTGCTTACTCCCCGTCACGTTCTCTCCCCTTTGTTTTTGTTTTTTTGATGAGGAATCTGCCCTAGAAACACAGTTCACATGCAGCCATTTCAAGCCTGCAGTGTCAGCCAATACCCAACTGTTGAGATGAAAGATGAAGTTTGATTGAAATATTGCGATGAGGAATGCAGTGTCTGTGCAGCATATGTATGTGAGTAAGGAGTAGAAAGAGTAGGTCAGTCTCTGTGTTGATGTTCTGTGCTGTTGTGTTGTGAGAAAGAGGGACGTAACCAGAAGTCACACACCTCCTACCAAGTCACACTTCAACATCATAATTAGACAGTTACATCAGATCATGAGTCGGTCGATGAAAATGTGAAAAAGCTTAGATTTGTGAGCATTAACTAGTCTCATCCAAAGCAAAAAAAAGAAAAAAAGAAAAAAATCCAGCCAAGAATCTAATCCGCAATGCCACCAAGAGACGAATCCTGGACTGAATCCATTGGCAGCAGCCAGACGCTGAGACAGAACGCAGAAGGATTTTTGCACATTTTCTGTTGCAAAAAAATGTTCACACACGGAAAAATGACTGTAAAAGTTCAAACACGCTTTCCGCTTGTCTAAAAGTTCATTTTGTGCTCATGAACGTCATGAGTGAATTCTCCTCTTGAGCTGATTTTTGCTTTATCTCCTCCCTTGTACTCTTTGTCACACTGCCTCTCTGACAAGTCTTTCCATTATCTTTACACGCCCCTCCAACTTTTAAATGTGCCTTTTATCAGTCAAACTCGTGAGCGGCTGCTGAAGGGAGCACAAGCTCAGCAATAAAATAAGCTCCAGCTTCCCCTCTCTCTCGCTTTACACGGTTACTATTGTCTAGACCTGTTTTCCCTTGTGAAGCAGCACAACTCTGCGTTTTGATGGGCTTATTGAAGCTACTGCCTCGTTATCCCTTATCTCAACACTGGGCTCCCTCACAAAGCACAGCGAGCGAGAATGTGTGACGAAAAAAGACAATTTGTCTTTTGCGCTATGAATGTTTTTTCCCTTCATCCTCTTGTCCCTCTATTTCCTCTGCTGGTCTCACTCAAAATGAAATCATTACCGCAGGCTTCTACACATTCATTAAAACTTAGAGATGAGCTTTATTTGTCAAAATATTAAATACTTATTATTTTCACCATCTTTGAAAAAGCACTAAAAATCATACCCCATACAGATTCTTGGAAGATTTCTCTACAACGTTTTGTTCAGAGCCAATTTCCAGAATACATTATTATGAAGTGATGTGCTGGGTCGCTGTCACAAAACTGTACAGCCCAGTGAACTGCTGCCTACTTTCTACCTTTCAATAAAAATAAGACCCAGTGATTCCCTAATTTGACCAAAACAAACCATAAGGCTCATCCTTGAGGCTATTAACTCAAGAAGCACCAGATGTGTCGCCACAAAATACACAACGCTGCATGATCTAATCTTCAACATGAAACATCTGTAGATGTGTTTCGACCCATTAGTCCCAACTCCTCTGACATTTTACATGACATGAAATTATCATGACAATGAGGACAATTTCTGCGGTTTAATTAATGGACAACACAGGAAACAAAACGCTCACCGCTGTTGCATATTAACAATTACGGCAGTCACTCAACACAGGAAATTATTTTAGATACACTGCAGTTGGAATGATTATTGATGAATCAATTAGTCATTTGTCAGAAATATACTGTATAGTTGCAAGTAGAAGTACAAATACTTGTGTAGAAAAAGACTTTGGTAAAAGAGAGAGTATAAAAGTAAAAAGTATCCCACAAAGCTAACTGGACATCATGTCACATTAATATTATTTAAAGACTATGACACGTAAAGGTAGAATCGATTTGTCCGAGCTGTTTGCAAACGCACCAGAAACAGAGTTGATTGTTAAGTCTCATTCCCAGGATATCAGATACTGACATTTTGGGTAAAGCGTTTCAAGCACAGCAAAAACTTGAGAAAATAATCAAATCCAGGCGGAGGGCTGCAGGATCTCTGCAGATACGAGACACTAACACTCCTTTTCTCCGCATTCAATGACACAATGACACAAAATAATCGATAATTCCCCTCAAATACATTAAAAGTTATGTCTGTTTTGACTAGGTAAGGAGTATAAAGCACAGATATTTTTGTTAAAATGTAGGGAGTAAAAGCAAGAAGTACAAGTACAAAAACAAAGTATTTGTACTTGTTACTTCCCACCTCTGCATTTTAACCCAAATATATTTGGGTTTTGGACTGTTGGTCGGACAAAACAAGCAATCTGAAGATATAGCCTTGGACTCTTGGCAACCGTGACGGACTTTTTCCACTATTTCCTGAGATTTTATAGACTGAATGATTTATTGATTTATCAAACAGATAGTCTATGGATTGACAATATTAAGATTTGTGATACAATAAGTTTGAAGCAAAAAGTCATCTGAAATTTAACTCAGCAAGTGAACATGGAGTGGAAATTTTTGAGCGAAAAGTTTCAGAAAATGCTCACAGACACGCACACACACAATCCAATTACTTGAATCACTGGCCTACCTTGAACATTGCCAGCCCGGATCTCCACTCTGCTCTTCAGAACTGGCATGATGGAGTGATCTGGGATTCGACTCCTCCTCTCATAGCCTCGGATGAAGGGATGGTAGACAGATGAAGTCACGCACAGAAGACTCAGGTGTGGGTCTCGCAGGGCGAAGGGTCTCGGGTTGGACGGGGGTGCAGGTGGGCGATGCTGGGGTGTTATCAGAGTGGAGGAGGACGACTGTTTTTAATATGCACAAAATTTACAATAATTAGCATTAAATCATTCATTAAAATTCTTTTAGTGCAAACATGAAGACTGTATTTTGAGTGCAGTGGATTGCTTACAAAAACAAAAACAAAAAGTGGCATCTGCAGGGAAGCAGACCTAACCTGGCTTAAATTTGCATTTGACTGAGACGTTGGAGAAATATAAAAGTTCACCAACTCAAAATGTCAGCGTGAACTCAATAAAAGAAACTAAAAGATGATGAGTGATGGGGGGACGTTCCTTCAATTGTCTCTTTCCATCCGATTCTCATCCAACGCTGGTGATACGGTTCGCTGAGGTCTCCTCCCAGAATTCTGCAAGTGTGTGAACACAGTTGCCTTGGAGATGAGGAGATGAGCAGCAGTGTGTGTGCGCGTGTGTGAGCGTGTGTGTGTGTGTGTACGTACTCCTCTTCTTTTTTTCTTCTTCTTCTTCTTCCCTCCCCTTCCTTCTTCTTGTGCTTTCTTTCACCTCCTTGCCTTCGCTTATTTCAGCCAGTCATGATCATCAGTTTGCCGGCCCGCTCTGCGCTCCTCTCTTTCTCAGTCTGAAGGGAAGAAGAAGAGAAGTCAGATGGCCGAGTGCGTCTGTGGATGGCCGTGTTGTTGGTGAAGGCTGAATGCCACTGTGTACACAAGTCAATTGCCTCCGAGGTCAAGGCTTAACTCAGTCAAGCCGCTGTGTCTACATGCCCCCTTTCACTGCAATCTGAATGTGTTGAACGCTGTTGCCTAGTAATATCACTGTGTGATTTCCTTCATGGAAGATGCTCACAGCGCTTTTGTTTTATACTTCCTTTACTCCAGTGTTTCTTAAACTACGGCTGCTTACTCAAAGTGGGTCACAGAGCCTTTATAAATGGGTCCCAACATGATACCCTGATACGATTTTGCCGTACTGTTTAAATCGAGGTATCTCCTCTTTAATATATCTGGTGACATTAGGGCACTTGTTGCAATTCAACAGTTTCAAGGCTTATTTATTGGATTGATTGGCTTTTTGTATGACTGCTGCATTAATGTGACATTGAACTTTGATTTGTCA
Source organism: Pagrus major (assembly GCF_040436345.1). Classification (NCBI taxonomy): domain Eukaryota; kingdom Metazoa; phylum Chordata; class Actinopteri; order Spariformes; family Sparidae; genus Pagrus; species Pagrus major. The sequence continues at coordinate 19,710,385 of NC_133215.1, forward strand.
GGTATTTCATTTGCTAATATTTGCCCAAAATGGGCATTGTTTGGTTATTTCATCCTTAACAGTTTCAATGTTGATTTTTCCCAACAATTTACTCTATTAATATCTCAATTTAAAATCACACACGCAGATTTGATTCCTATCGTCCACTCCGAATGTTTATCTGTCATTACTACCTCCACCAAGGAGGTTATGTTTTTGCCTGTGTCCATTTGTTTGTTTGTTGGTTGGTTTGTCAGCAGGATTACAGAAACACTACTGAACTGATTTCCACAAAACATGTATGGAGGATGGGTCTTGAACCAGAATAGACCCCATTAACTTTTGGTGCAGGTGCAGATAAAGTGCAGTTAAATATGTTTTATTTGATATTCCATTAGGCTTGATTGGATTAAAGCGGACTGTGGGGCCTTGGCGGAGGTATGCACTCTACTGATTGCCATTCTAGTTTCAGAGTGTGTTAGTGTTTCAAATTTCAAAATTTGGCCCTCCCTTGTGCTGGTATTTGCTCATATTTTGTGTTACGGGGACACTTTTCTACATGTTCCTTTCAGCTAATGCAGGTTTGATGTGAGGTGTTTAAATGTACGTATTTTAATCAATGCTGTGCTTTTATTGATTGTAGGCTGATGTAGATATTAAGGTGGTTAATTAAGTTCCTTTGAACACACCAGAGATAATATGTTTACACCCCTGCTTTAATCCAATGTGAAAAAAACAGCTTTTCTGATGATTCACTTTAATTTGATGCTGCTTCAGCATCAGGGGATGTTATAATTCAAAAAGAAGGAGAACAATCAGGCAACTCAATATTTGCTATGTTGTTAAAAATTTGAGGACTTTCTGTGAAAATTAATAAATTAATCAATGATAATAGATTATTCTTGTTATTTCTTTCAGCAAAAATGCCAAAATAACTGGAAAACTTTAAAAATCTTTTAAATATTTACCTACATTACTGACATTTCATATTGAAATTGATTCATGATTTTAATGGACAGATTAATCAATGTTCAAAGTAATTGTTATTAGTTGCACCCAATAATGCATATTATGCTTTCTTATATTTCACCCTTCAAGTCTTTAATAGATCAAGGACTTGTCATTTTAACGTGTATGTGCTCACAGGGATATATCTGTATGTGTGTGTGTTTATCTGTGTATTTTGAGGACGTCGGATACGTAGGTATACACAATTTAGCCTGAGGAGAATTTGTCAGAGGATATCTGCATGTGTAGAATTTTAATCCTGTCTGGCACTGTAATGAATTATTCATTCAACAAATTTTATTTACAAAAATCCATCTTTCTGAGTCTGACTCCTTCAAAGTCTAATTATCTCTGAGTCTCATAGTAGTATTAAAATGACACAGATAGCTTGACTCATGCAGAATAACACAGTATATCCTTAAATAAACTTTGGCGTCAAACAACTAAATAAAGCTTTGTTTGTGTGTGTGTGTGTATATATATATATATATATATATATATATATATATATATATATATATATATATATATATATATATATATATATATATATATAGTTCTGGGCTACTGTAGAAACATGGCAGACTCTGTAGAAGAGGACCCACTCCTTCTTGTAAATTTAAAAGGCATAATATATTGCATTTCTGCCGCTAAATCCTACACACTGGACCTTTAAAAAATGGCACTATCTGAATGGTTACATGTCACAAGTATAGCCTACAATCAACACTGAACAATCTTAATTTTGCAAAGTAATAACTAAAGTTATCAAACAAAATGTAGTGGAGTAGAAGTAAAAAGTAACAGAAAATAGATATACCTGAGTAAATTGTACTTAGTTACATTTCAACATTGTTATTCATGTTTTGACTCCAAGATTTTAATTTTTATCACAAATGTAAATCAGTTCCGAGTATCGGTTATCGGTCTCCTTGATTACTAATAATCGATATCCAAATCAGCCCTGAGAAATATCAGTATGTAGGAAAACATATCAGTCGATCCTTACTTTACAGACAGCACAATGTGAAATCAACTGTCTTAACATGCTCAGCATCTAAAGATTTTAACAATCTTCACACATTCTTAATGACTCGTCTTTTGAACATAAACCCTTCATTAGACTGAAACCCAAGAGGTGAGCGTGGCCTCTTAAGCCTTTATATATAAAATAATGTATGCTCTGCTCACAGCGTGGCAACATCCCACCACTCTTTTAGAAGAAATCCTAAATCATTTAGACTGTTTGGGTTTAAAGACACTCACAGTTTAAACCAACTTGAAACTTTTAGAGCAGGGGCCCACACTTTTACTCTGCTAATGGAGAATATTTAAGAGAACGCCACCAAAGTCAACCAAAAGTTGTGTTTGAAGTTTGCAAAAAATCTGACATTTTTTAACACTAAGTGACAGCAGAACATCTTATTACACTTAAGTATTGTGTGTTGTTGAGGTCAAATTTTGACTTATTTATTAAGATAGTAGCACAAGAAAAACATACAAGACAGACTGGATTCACTTTGGTTTGGGAAATGTATAATAATTAGATTTTTTATGTGTACACAATTAAGAATTAATTCAGTTTGTTCTCGTCTGCCTAATGATGCATTCTCATCATTTTAGAATAATTACGCCATTATTAATTAGCTATTTGGCTTATTAGCTAGTTAAATTACAATTTCAAGTCAAAACAAGTCTTCTGGTTGTAGAAAAGCTAACACAGCATTGGATCACTTAGGCAATACACGATGCACTCTGATGCATACAGCCTAGTACGTCATATATATATAATGTACAGTGTGCTCATTAAGGTCATGCTGAAGAGTCTGATACAGTGAACCTGGTGTATGAGTCACATTAGATCTGTGATTTATTTTCAGAGATCTGTTGCAGATCCATCGAGCAGGAAGCAACAAGAAATGGAAGAGAATGAGGAGGAGGAGGGGGAGGAGGAGGAAGAGGAGGATGGCATCAGCATGGAGAGGCAAAGTCAAGCCCCTACTGGTGGACCACCATGGGATCTTGTTTCAGATAAAATATGTACAGCAGTGAATGATAAGAGACAAATATTTGTTGATAGTTAGAATTATGCCATGAATTACACATATGATGTTTGCTAATTTAAAAGTTCATTTTTCAATGCAAGAAAGTTGAACTTTGTCAACTAATTCGACAGCTTGGTCAGTGCCAATAAGCTTCAAACTATGATGCTCTACCTACACCTCTAGTGTCAGTTTTGCACAGAAAGGGCTCAATGCTCAAGTTAGCACTAATACGTTATATGCAACGTCCGATAGCACTTTCAAAATGAAGCGTGACTTTTGAAATGTTAATAACGTCGTCGGTTTAGGCACAGAAACTACTTGGTTAGGTTTAGGAAAAGATTATACTTTGGGTTGAAATATTCAACTGTAAAGTGATATCACATATGAGACATCAGTTACGTCATCTACGTACATTCACTTACTTACGTTACATTTATAACAAATCTCTCGTTTGGAGTGAGAATGGCCCGAAATACAAGACTGTCTTTAGAAACACTACACACCCGCAACACACAGTTGCACACGTGATGTAATTTCTTTTCACGCTCACCAAAACCTGCAACCAAAACTTTGTAGAGCCGGTCCCATATATTAGCTAGCTGAAATAACTGACTAACTCTCCTTTAACATAACTGCAGCTGTCAATATGGCCAGACTTTTTTTATTTTCACCTTTTTAAAAACCTTTTCTGTGCCGACGTGACGGCCATGTTGGTGTTGGTGAGGTATATTGAGCGAGACGTTCACTGAGCAGTTTTACACAAAACTAGATGGTATTTTACTTTATTTACGACAAACTGTGACTTTCTTGATTTGGAAAATTACCTTTTAAATCCTCAAACAGATCAGATATATGATTCATGGCACAATTCAAACAGGATCAAAAATGCATTGTTTACTGCCATTCACTGCTGTACACATTATTTCCAAAATAAGGTCCCATGGGGCACACCAGAAGGGCAGGACTTCACATTTCTTTAGTACTGGTCAACAAACCTCATTCCACTAAAATGCAAAATAAGGAAAGGAAGAGGACTTGAAATGAATGCATGCACCTGCACACCGCGCTGGACTAATTGAGAGAGCCAACTGATGGAGAGAGATTTAACCAAATTAACAGAATAAATTAACTTTGGGCTGCGTTTTTGCCATGAAATAAAAAAAGTCCTTGAGTGAGTAATCTCTCTCGCTCAAAATCAGAGAAGTGATAGTGCGTGAAATTCTTAGAGGTACAATAGTAAATAAACAGAAAGCGGATAAAGATCAAAGATACGGCCTGATCAACAACCAATTAGTCACAGCAGGGTGAAGAAAGGTTTGACAGAACAAGCAAATGTGGTGGAAAAATAAGAAAAAATACCCTCCACAGAGAAGCCACCGATGAAAGTTCATGCAGAATACAATTTCCATCATATCGTGCACACACACACATGCACACTCTTGCTCGCACACACGCACAGAGTCAGTAGTGCACACACCTACTGTTCATGCATGTGCATACACTCAGTTGCGAAAGGTAAGTGAGTGCTATATTCATTCACTACTCACCTAATTAACTCTTTTCTGTAACACATAATTTATAGACTGTAGTGGAGATGTTTTACAGAGGAGCAGAGTTGAGACACAAAAGCAAAGACAGAGCAAAACGAGTGGTCCTTCATATTCCTTCATGATGACATCCCACTCTCAGAACAATCAAGACAGAGGTGTTTATTAAGCCACTTTATCAGTCCATGAGGGGAAAGCGGAGATTAGAGTGGCTGGTCTGGTGTGGGCCTACGCTACTGGGTGTAATTTTTCACCATAAGCGCACAGTCAATTTCGGGTAGATGTCCACGCATATATAGGCTAAAAACTTACAGTCTAGCAGTGGCAATGATTAAACCAGCGCTCCCAAAAAAGGTGTGGCAGTAAGAAGTAGAGACGAAGCATCAAACACAACGTAAAGAAAGAAGGAAAATGAGACAGAGCAGAAGAGAGGGGTAGTGATGAGATGGGATGTTAAGTTCTATCTATTTTTATCTGTCTATCAGTCTGTCTCTACCTACAACCTGCACACTGTCTAACACACCTCAAAATCCACCGCAAGGCATTAGCCACTTAATCCACTGTTCAACATCCAACTAATGCCAACCGGTCTCTCTTGCCTCACAGAGGATGAGAATGAAGACAAGTGAAGGGCTTCAGGAATGAAAAATGGCCAGTTCTGTGTGGAAACCGATCGAAGAGAGGGTAGGGAAAATCGAAAAACATGCAGGAGCACGAGGATTCAATTCTGAGAAATATTTTGATGCTAATGAGGAGCGTATTTGGGGTTTAAGATTGTGTGTATTTGTGTGTGCGTTGGGAGGGTTGTGTGAGAGGCTGTAAAAGAACTAATGGCTGCTGATGGACTGGCAGAATGAAAATGAGCACAAATCAAGCATGAAATGGGATACACTCTTAATGACTTGAGGTGGCCATTAGCACCAAACTTTGAATGCAGCTCAACACATGAAGAGAATATCATTTAGTTTAGACTAAATAGTCCCAACTTTGCCAAATTATGATCTAAAAAGAAAGGAAGTGTCAAGAAAAATTAATTTCATTCTCCCACAGGACTAAACTTAATTTTTCTTCCCTTGTTACATCGCAACAGGTTGCAAAACAAATATCTTTATCAAATGGAAATGGGGACGTGACATGTGGACAGTTAAAAAGATTTCTCAACGACAACAATTAAAAATGGGTGCACTTTGCCATGATGAGAAGAACAGATGAGGAGGAGGGTGCAAAAACCGTGCGAGACCAGACCAATATCGACTCACTGAACGCTGATCTTTTAGACATAGTTTAGTGTGCGAGTGCATGTGTGTGTTAATGTGTGTTTTATGTATACGTAAAGCACACACAAATACACACAGACAGACAGATAGACAGACACTAAACGATAGTTAACCTACCTAGAGTAACATTTAAGAATCCCGCAAGAGTGTGATGCAAAGAAAATGGGTGTGGAGGGACCAAAAGAGAAGGAAAAGGGAAAAAAAAGAGTCATTCATGAGGAGTTTTTTTAGTTGTCTTTGAAGAAAATTCATCCAAGTTCATATAACATCAGATTTTAGAGACAGAAAGAGGCAGAGGATGGGTAAAAAAATGAAGTGATGGCAGCAGCGGTCAGAAATGAAATGGCAAAGAGGGACCGACAGGTATGATATGGTTTGGTGAAAGGGGGGGGAGAGTGGAGAGGAGGAAAGAAAGGACAAAAATTAAAAGAAAACTCCTCCCTCCTTTCTCTTTTCTCTCACTCATAAATAGAGGAAATTATACACCAAGTAGATGGAGAAATAGATGAGGAGGCAAATGATGGAGAGAGAGACTATATGAAAAGATGAAGCACCTCCCAGCACCGCGATGAGGAATAAGAAAAATATAAAACGAAAGAAAAAATTGAATACTCCAAAGCCTTCCGTTTTTGCTCTGTTTAGTGAGGCGAGGGAGGGGGGGGGCTGTCAGTTATATCCCCCCTCTCTCTGCAACTGGTCAGTCTTCTTTTATCTTCTGTCCTCCTCAAAGCAAGCTGCTACCTTCCCTTCAGATGAGCTGTAACCCTTTGCCAACACAGCTGTGAGACATGGCACTCAGGCTGGCTGCATGGTGGGGTGCTGCTGCTTCCCAGAGATACAGAGAGTGGAGCCGAAACACACCTCTGGCTGGCATGGAGCGCAGAGCACAACTCAAACTGCGCTCACTCGCTCTCCTCCCCCTCCTCCAGAGAGAGAGAGAGAGAGAGAGAGAGAGAGAGAGAGAGAGAGAGAGAGAGAGAGAGAAAGAGAGAGAGAGAGAGAGAGAGGCAGACAGTGATGTGGAGGTGGGTCCCTCTATAGGATTGTGAATTAGATAGATGCTACAGTAAAGAAGGGCTGCTGCAACAATTGTCAAGAAAACTGTTTCAATAAAGAAGCAACGGCTCCCTCTGTTGTTACACTGTGAAGATGAGATAAAAATGGAAGCCATATTTTATATGAAAATACCATTTAAGTTTACCTCTTTAACAAGTATGTATTGGGTGTTGTAGTATCTTAAAAAAAAAAAAAAACATCACTAGGCACTGGCTGCTTTCTGAATCCCCCACAATGAGAAATGGACAGATATAGTTAATGAGGAATCCGTAATGGATAAAATCACTTCTTCATTTTGCTTACAATTGAACACATTTATTAAACTGTGGTCTAAATGGGTTTCTTATGTACGACAGTCACGTCCATACTTGATGGAGTAAACAAATTCATGGATCCTTTATGGTTGTCGGTTTGTTTGTTTTGTTTAAGCCTGAAAACTTAGATAACTGACTGGATTATCTCCCAGCATGTTAATGTGCCATTTTGATACTATACAGAACATCCCCCTTTTTTCAAAATGTGAATATACTTAGAGGGAATTTATTCGGATACATATTGTTTAAAAAAGGATTATGAGAGGGAAAAGATTCTAAGTCAAAGAGTTCATTTCTTGCAGACTTCTAAAGCTCTCTGTTACTGCAAGATTATTTACTTTGTAGTTGGTGAAATGCTCTCAACAATCCCCTAAATAAAGAAGTAATAAAATGGTTAACTATGAGGGGTGGTCGGAGATTAGTTACTAAAAGGTTATCAATTTAAAATGAATGCACATGGCAATATATTCTTCTAAAAGACATTTTTTCTCATCTGAATTCGTTGTTGTTATTATGTCTAGTGAGAATTTGTTTATATCAGCATAGTGGTGGCTAAACTGCTACAGCCATGATCACTTGTCATCCCCAAACTAACAGCCTGGTCCAAGACATTTTTAAGTGTTGTTAAATCTGAAAATTCATGAATGCTTTAAGCACCTTGAGCCAGTCTGTGAAGCCAGGGGTCAGGATGATCATGTCCCCGCCATCGCCTGGTGGTGGGTCCACTGGGTGGTGACTCCCTGGGGCTTGTTCGGGCTGAGCCTAGCCGAGCCCTATGGACTATGGCCTGGCCACCAGACGCTCTTTAGTGAGCTCCCCTCGCAGGTCTGGCTCCAGGAGGAAGCCCCTGAGTCCCAATTCTGGGCGAGGTACTCATTCCCTTTTTAAGCCGATTAATGGTGTCTTAGACCAACCTGGAGGAGACCCCGGGGCAGACCCTTAAGTTGATGGAGGGATTACGTATCTCATCTGGCCTGTGAACGCCTCAGGATCCACAAGGAGGAGTTGGAAAGTGTTGCTGGGGAGAGGGATGTCTGTAATACCCTGCTTAGCCTGCTGCCACCGCAACCTGATCCTGGATAAGTGGAAGAAAATACATAAATGGATGGATGGATGAATGGATGGATGGATGGATGCTTAAAGTTTATAAATACATAGTAATAAATGTGTCATCTTTCAAACTGGGATCCTAAGACCAACAATCGGTCTTGTGGAGTAGGTTTTCTAGGATGGATGCAAGATATATATCAGGCAATCATCATCAATATTCGGATATTTATATTATTAGCTATTAAATGGTATCAGTTAAATTGTAGCTGATAAATAGAGATGATAATATGAAACCAAACTGCTTTCATGGACTTGACGAGGGCAGCATCTAAACACTCTGATACAGTTTTTCACAGGTTTTAACACAACACATCTTATTAGAGATATCGAATAAATCATCCATCGGCTCACTACATCTTAGTTTTTCCAATCCTCCTACCCTTTCTTACCCCTGCAGTGCACATACTGGATAACAGTTTAGGAATTTTTTTTTTTCTAAATACAAAACTGTTAAGTTATCGTCTATCCTATCGATAAGCAGGTAATTATTAGTTAGCGTTATTGGCTGAAAAAATAATCCATATAGTGAATCATTATTGTCCACCAACATCTGAAACCTATGGGGATAATATGGTGGGGAAAAATAACTTCACACTCTTAAATTATAACATCAGTTGTAGAAAATAGCTACCAGATCCCTGCATTATTGAGATGTGCATGTGTCTACAGTAAAAATACAAAAATACAACCTAGCATGACTGTAACAGGGACCATTCTGCATGACAAGAAGTAAGTTTGTAAGTTGAAGCTTTAGTTTATTGACATTGACATAACAGGATCATACTGTATGTGCTGCAAGTACAATCATGCACATGCACCAGATGCACAGATGCTAATTTACAACACCTGTCCACAGGAGGCTTTTTATAAAGTTACTACAGATACATCTGTACCTTTGAACATTTTCACACAGTACTTTTATTTGTAATTAAATGTTTTTTTATTGTGGTATTTCCAGTGTATTGAAGTACTTCTTGACTTGAAGACTTATGATGCCACTAACCTCATGTTACATACAGATTCATCACTTTGCTAAGTTAACGCTAAGCTAGCTATCAAAAGTGTTACGCGATGTTGACTTAATGTTTCTTCTTAACCATCTTTAGTTCACCTTTGGCTGTGGCAATATAACATTGACCTCTGGTTGAAATGCCTTCATTTGTAATTCCTTAATTGAATAAAATTCGTAATCCAGGACACATAATTTGATGTTTACTTAAAACAAATAGCTACAACCAAACTCGACTTTCTTTGAGCTAACGCTAACTACCTGCTAACTCATTTAGCTAACGCCAGTTAACTACTTTTCATAGTTAACTGTATTTATGGATGTAAAGTTATGGACAGACAGAAAGAAACACACTTATCATGTTGTTGATGATCTCAAATGAAGGTGTGGCTCTGTGGGACATGAGGAAGTGATCTAAATTACCCTGTTCAGAGTCACAAAATGAGACGAGGTGTGTTTGTGCTGTTAATTGAACTGACAGTCACAGACCAGTTAGTTCAACGACCACTTACACCGACACTGTGTGTGTCACTGTGTGTGTCACTGTGTGTGTGTCACTGTGTGTGTCACTGTGTGTGTGTCACTGTGTGTCACTGTGTGTGTCCAGTTCTGCCTGTTCAAGGAATAATGATGAAGAGTAATGATGAGTAAAAAATATATTCATATGAAGATAAAATGGCAAAATTAGATAATAATAAAATGAAATTATTAAATAATAAAATAAATGTAATAAATAATAAAAAAAATAAAATAAAATGTTAAAATTATTAGATTATGAGATAGTTTTAAGATTTAAAAAATTAAACTATTGAAATAAAAAGTACGGAAGCCCTAAAGGGCCATGCATTCATACATTTTATTTCCTCCGTTTTCCTGTGATAACGACTTAATTTCATTTGTTTTCTCGAGATCTCGAGTTATTATCTCGAAATAACAACTGCCGTTTTCCTCGAGATAACGGGATCATTTTCTCGAGATCTCGAGATAACGAAACTTTGTTTTCCCGAGATAATGATATAATTAATTCGAGATTTCGAGATAATGACTGTGATATGATAGGCCTGAGATTATGGAGACACCCGGGACCTCGTAGCTGGTCAGCTATGTAGTTAATGACGACATCAGGCTCACTTAGATTGCGCTGCCGATATAGCTGAAGCCTTGCTGACCGTCTTTTTAGATTACGCACACTAATGTGTAATAGCAAGGCATAATGCTATTTCAGCCTGTCAGGCCTTGATTGACAAGATATGTGATGCAGTGATCGATATGCTCCTGCTCCTCTGACATTGCTACACTGAATGATGTTTCCTGCAATGATTTAATATACTACACTATCGTTTTGTTTTCTCAAGATCTCGAATTAATTATATCGTTATCTCGGGAAAACAAAGTTTCGTTATCTCGAGAAAATTGTCCCGTTATCTCGGGAAAATGGAGGAAATAAAATGTATGAATGCATGGCCCTTTAGGGCTTCCGTAAAAAAGCTAGAATTAATAGATAAAAAAGTCTGAACTATAACTTATAAGATAAAAAAATTAAAATTATGAAATAAGTCAAAATTATGATAAAATAATGAGATAAAAGTTAAAATTATGAGATAGAAAGTCATAATTATAAATTATAAACATTTTAAAAAATTCTAATTTATGAGATTAACAAATCAGAATTATAAATTATAAGATAAAGACAATCAAAATTCTGAAATAAAAAGCAAAAATTATGAAATAAGTCAAAATTATGAGATAAAAAGTCACAATTATAAGTTATAAGGTTAGAAATTAAAGGGTTGAAATCTAAATTATGCACTCTGTTATAAACTCTGACCTTTTATCTCATAATTCTGTCTACTTAATTAAACTAAAGAGGGAGGGGAGGGAGCGACTTGACACTGTAAATGTGTTCAAGTAACTTGGGGTCGTACTACACTCTACATTAACATCTAAAAGAAATGTGAAAAAGTTGTCAAAGTAAAATATGACTTTCAAAATTTAAGGCAAATTATGCCGTTTCTGGTGTCGGCGTGTTCGTTTGTTTGAGTGAAGACATACAACGACGTTCCGTTTAACTATTTATTTAGAATTGTATCATTAAGCACGCATGATCATGGACCTTTCTCTGTTAGACAAATCACAGTCAGCGGATTGCTGTTACTCTGTAACCCGTCGCCCAGAAAAAGATGGAGATATTCACTTTACAATAACAGTTATATTTTGCAGTTGAGGCGTTGTAACTTCTCATTGGTCAAAAAGGTGAGAAGGCCGTGGTTTAGACTTGGCTTCTCCTGTCGTTGGTGCACAGGCTGGTCCCAGCTTCTTGGCAACACGATTCCTCCAATCCATGAAGACATCGCCCTGTGGAAAGACCCTCCCTCTTCCTGTTCTCTTCCTGTCTCATCCTGCACCGCTCTGCACACTTTGCTATCATTCCACAGACAGATACCGCTCACTACAAGGTCATCATGTGCAGGCAACTTTGTTACAGAGACAAAGGCAGCTGTGTTCTCTCTCTCATCCTGGCTTGTTTCTCCAATGTCTTAACCCTTCATAACATGGGGTCAATGCTTCTGTCAACCTCATCTATCAACAGGATAAGTACAGCTCTAGATGGGGACATCATTAAGTGAACATGTGGAGTAGCATATGACTGGTGGAGAAAAAAACTATTGTATCTCAACACTGGCAGTTAATGTTGTCAATGTGTTTTGTATTTTTTTCACATATTGAGTTCTGGTTTACTATCAGGTTGCTCACAGGTGGAGCGACACTTAAATCAACAGAATCAGCAATAAAAGTTTGTGATTACAAAAAACACAATTATTTCACCTGTCTATCATCCTTGTAAAACATAATCTACTTAGCTTTGAGAATGTAAACAATTTCAATATGCTCCTCCATTAAGTGAGTTCATCAAAATGTGAGCTGACATGACATTAGCTCCAGGGCCACCACTAGAGGGGCGTGTGGGGTGCCATATAGACAAACCACATTTGGACTAACTGTGTTGTCAGTGAAGGGAGTTGACAACAGAATCATGTCACTGAACAAATCAGTAGGTTATACCCACAGAGATCTCCTCACTGGTGACTGACAGCATTGTTAGCAGCTCAGCCATGACCAGTACGCCAAACCAGTGCCATGTTAAACTTACTCCTGTAAAGAAGACCGTCGGATTCAGTCGGACAGTGACCTAACTGGATCCATCTCTGCTTCATACCATTGAACTGGATGGGCAATTTCTCATACCCCTACAAGGTGAAAGAGTTGGTCCACGGTGCCACGAGCAGGAAAGAATCTGCATTGCTACTCCCAAATCTAAAGTTTGACAATCAACCTATTCAGCCAAAGTTTTCCTGGGAAGGCTAAGCAATCTGATACACTGATTATTGGAGCACACCCTATGGCACACCTCTCGTTTTCATTTTCTGTCCGCTGGTCTTCAGCACAATACCCCGCCTCGAAGTATCAAGAGGCTTCAACGTCTCAAGGCTTGCTACTGCAGAGATACACAGCTGTCAGGAAGATGGTTAGGTTTCCCCTTTTCCGCCTTCCTTTGACTTTCCAATGATATCGTCAGAGAATTTCAGCTGTTCCTGATCAAACCAGCCTGGATTAACCCCTGTATACTGCTTGTTGGCTCTCACAACCACAAAAGCTGCAGTTCTTCAGGCCTCCTGACTCTTGCTTCAGGAGTCCACTCATCAGACAATGCCCAAAACCTCATTCACTGTTAGTGTCCAAACACAAGTCCTTGGCGTCATTGAAGGGATGGACAACCTTCTGGCCATAACCTCCTGTGCCACTGAGGCTATGGCCCTTGACTCAGCTGGCTCTGTCTCTGCCTGCATGCCACCCCACTAGTGCTGGTGCTTCAGGCAGCTCGGACTCCACCTGTTTTTCTGTCACATATCCTTTGGTCTCGTTCCTTGTTGTCTCGTCATCAGCCTGTTTCATGTTAGTCTTTTCAGTCCTGTCACACCTGGAGCCTACCCCATGAAGGATGTGGAGGATAGAGCGATGGCATTGTCCGTTGATCTGTTTGGTCCGTATGCAAACTGCAGTGGGTCCAGTGAGTCAGAGATGGAGGAGGTGATGAAAGTTTATAAAAGCACTTTATGATGGTGGAGGTGAGTGCCATTGGGCGATAGTCATTCAGGCAGAGAGCAATCGTCTTTCAGGGGACAGGGATAATGGTAGACTTCTTCAAACATGTGGGGGCTACGGACTGGAGCAGTGAGAGGTGGAAAATGTCAGCCAAGACATCCACAAGTGGTTCAGCACTCAGGCAGTGAGCTATTGCCTTGTCGTCTTCCAGGGTTTACATCGAGGCAGCACCTTTGGATCCAGGTTTGTCTCTTCATTACCAAATAAACCACTCTCATCACTGTCGACTAGACACCTCCCTGGCAGTCATCCAGTTTGCCTATCTCTCTTGCTTCTGTTACAGTCAGCTTGGTCTAATGTGCAGCTATTCAACTTCAGCTGGAGGTTAACTTCTATTTTCTGTTACCTACCAGCTCTGGTCTTCAGCAATCAGGTCCCTCAAATTGTGTCAGCTGCACAGATCACTGTGTCTCCCTCCACAGTCAGTATCTGCGTTACTTTCTGTCAATTTTCCTGTAGTCTGTGCTTTGTCTGAACCTCGCCACAGGCCATATCTCTCAGGTCTTTGTAGCAGCCTCTCCTTTCCTCCCAGAGACCAGTTCCCCGAAACCCAGTCTTCCCAAAAAATCTCTGAACCAGGCACTCTGGTATCCAGTTTCTTCATTGGTTTTGTTGTCCTCTGTGTGGTTAGCTTCATTGACCACTCTATGGACCATCTGGACACCCCTGTGAACAGGTGCTGCCTTTCTTTCTAAATCCCTGTCTTTCCACCTGTTCTTCATGCGTCTTGGTGAGGTTGTGTCCCATGTTTAAATATTGGGTCACATTTTTGTTGCTCTGGTGCCACCATCAGGCCAAACTTGTCAATCAAATTTGTTTTCTGTGCTTCAAGCTCCCCAGACAAAGAAGCCTACTGATTTTCTACTGGCGCCACCATCAGGGGTTCATGAACACGCACTATATGCTGTGCACATTGATGATACCAAGATGAATAGTCATTTTGATTCTGGTTACTCAGAGAACTTTTCTGTCGATCAGAATTTAGGAAAATCTTTGACCACCTTTACAGAGCTTTTATTTTATTCACTTAGTAAAAGTCGGTCTCTTTCTCAGAATTGACCACATTTTTACTCGCTCTTGTCTCGGTTTTAGACAAAGAGGATTCTATTTCAAGACCAGTCAAGACAACTGCAGGCATGCAGACTGTATTGAATAATTGTTTGATGCATACAATACTCAGTGATTGTTTTTATACAGTATGGAGATGCTGATTTCCTTTTCCAGCAGGACTTGGCACCTGCCCACAGTGCAAAAACTACTAGTAACTGGTTTGCTAACCATGGTATTACTGTGCTTGGCTGGCCAGCCAACTCGCCTGACCTGAACTGCATAGAGCATAGGTCACTAACAGGCAGACCACGGTCCGAGTCTGGACCCAGACGCCGTCCTATATGGACCTGGACCTATAGTCAATAAATTATTTAAGTATTTTAAATTTTGACGAGGCTTTTCTATTTTGACCGGCGCAGCTTTTTTAGACTTTACGGTACTGGATTAGCGGATGAGGAAATCCACTGACCAATTGCATGCGAGTTAAGCCATCCCACGTGATGCTACTCAGCCAATCAAATCTGTGCATTCCAGGCGATAAAAATTGCAACTCTGAATACAGACAGATGAAATAAGTAAGTATTTATAAGTATCTATAAGTATTTGTAGTACTGTAGTACTGCAGTATTGTAGTACAGTACTGCAGTAGTACAGAACTACACTATACACTACTACAGTACTATGATAATACACTACTACAGTACTATGATAATATGGTACTACAGTACTACGATACTATGGTACTACAATAATATGGTAATACAGTACTGCAGAACTACACTACTACAGTACTACAATACTATGGTACTACACTACTACAGTACTACGATACTACGGTACTACAGTACTATGATAATACGGTACAACAGTATTGTAGTATCTGTAGCATCTCGTCACATCAGTTTGAGTTCTCATGTTCTTGTTAGTGTTCTTTTCTGCTGGACAATAAAGTTTTATTTGATTCTGTTCCATCAGGATACATGTTCACCGCCAACCAGCTGCAGCTCCACCTGATCCAGTCTTCCCGGTTCTGGTTCTGGTCTGGTCCAGGTTGTGATGGCGGGTCGGGGTCGTGGGCGGGGCCGGAGGATGATGACATTCAGTGTGGAGGCGGTCGGCATCAACAGAGGAGACAGTTTACCTCCATCCATCCAACAGCCTACACCTCTGTTTCCTGTGACACACACACACACACACACACACACACACACACACACACACACACACAGTTAAACACATAACAAGTTTTTAAAGTCTGTTACCAGCTCTTGTTTGCTGTGTACTCATGGATATAATAGATTACTTTGATACTAAAGAAAACTTAAAAACATGAAGATTTCTGAACGGCAGAGCTTTGATATATTTCTAAATCACCATTAGGACTATATATAATGTCCTTGATACTTGCATTTGTGTGTGAATCTCAACTTTTCTGACAGCGAAAAAAGAAGTCATAAAGAAAACAAAAGTTAACTGCACTCAGAAAAGTCTCAACACTGTCCACGACTGTCTGGGACAAACCTGCTCAGGTGAAGTCCTGCAGACTCTGAGACTCATCAATCAGTTTCTTTATTTACAGTCAGCCTCTCCTGCTGCTCCTGTGTTTCCATGGCGATGCCCTCTGACCTCCTCCTCCTCCACCACAGCAGCACCATCAGCAGGACGGCAGCGAGCATCAGGCCGGCGGGAGCTGAGATGATGTAAATCCTGTGGGAGCGCGAGAACTCCGCCCTCCAGCTCACCTCCAGCCGGTTGTCCAGGCTCAGGTGAGACGTGACGCAGGTGTA
The DNA here is from genome assembly GCF_040436345.1 of Pagrus major. NCBI lineage: Eukaryota > Metazoa > Chordata > Actinopteri > Spariformes > Sparidae > Pagrus > Pagrus major. The sequence continues at coordinate 19,726,731 of NC_133215.1, forward strand.
GTTGTGTTTTCTCTGCAGCTCTTCTTCACTGACCATCAGCCCCTTCCTCACCTGGTACAGGCCGTTGCCGTTTGGCAGCACAGAGCCGCCGGTCAGCTTGTCCTCGTCCACGGGTGTGCCGTCCCGCAGCAGCGTCAGGTTGATGTGGCGGGGATAGAAGTCTGTGGCCAGACATGTGACCCGAGCCCCGCCCACCACCTGCTTGGTCATGAAGCGGACTCGAGGGGGGACCCGACGCCTCACCAGGTTCTTCTCACGGTCTAACAGGTAATTGAGCACCCGGGTGCAGAAGGGCATGTAGATGTTTGAGCAGAGCATGTGGGTGTGCATTCTCTTCGAGGCACTCCACTCCCAGCTGTCACAGCCGTTGTAGGTGAAATGCGTTGTGTTGTACATCAGGCTGTCTGCGTCCTGCCCATTGGAACCATCCCTGATCATGATGAGTGCCGGCTGTCCGTCCTCCAGAACCTCACAACCCGTCAGCCTCTGCTGGACGTGGACACCTGCTGCCGTCAGGTTGAAGCGGTGTTTGACGATCTCCAGCCTCTCCCTCATGCTGTTAAACATTTCCCGCAGGAGGAACACAGCCTCCTGAAGTGGATTATGCTCTGCCTCCTCCGCCCTTTGACCACTGACTCTCACCAGCCGGTCAATCTTCGAGTCAAAGTAACCCACCTGAATGTCGTCAAGCATCAGGACCACCGAGAACTCTGAGAGGGTCGTCCCTGAGATGTAGGTGGCAAACATCCACAGAGAGTGTCGTCCTGAACCTGAGAGGAGCAAAGCATTCTGGGTAAGAAGAAACATCATCATAATGGTGTTGACATAATAGGCTTGTTCGAGATGAGCCAGGCCTGCGCAGAATCGATCACCGGCAACCACCGCACAATGCATGCCGGTTAGATTTGTGTCCGACTTGATCCCGACTTGCTCTGACGTCATGCACGCGCCGGCAACGATAACCTCACGAGATCAAGGCGGCCGCAGTTTTTAGAGCCAGGCGAGCTGATTGGCTCTTAGTTAGGACTACAAACACAAAGTTTTGTCGAAAATCCTAATTTTCTGTGTAATTGTTATATTTAATGCTAGATTATATGAATCTCATGTTGTGCAATGAAGGTTTAATCTGTTAGCAAACATATTTTGTGTGGTTGATAATAATAACAACAATAATAATAATAATAATAAAGGTTATTATATAACTTATCAAAACGAGCAATCAGTGCTTCACAAGGCAGACAGAAAGAACAAAGGATAGAATACAATGCCAGATACACACATATTCCCACATATATACTGTATATAATTACAAATATAAATACATCAATAAATAAAGATTATAAGAAAGCTTTGCTGCTTGTCCTCCCCATGTGTAGCCTATATATGACTGCATGACTTGACTGCAGCTTTTTGTCATCGCCCCCTGCTGCTGCCGCCTGGTCTCGTCCACCTTCCAGGCGAGGCGCAGTTCATCTCATGTCATGTGACCAGAGGTAAGAAGTAGAAGACGTTTGTCAAAGTATTTTCAGTTCAAGGTGCCGAAAATTCTCAGAAAACTTTAGGAATCATTGATAATCTGAATCAGAATCAGTAATAACAATAAATGATTTTCAGGATGTTTCAGTTTGTGTTAAACACCCTGAAGGACACAAACACACATTTACAGCTGGTTTGTTACCTGAACTCATCACCTGGTGGACGAACAGAGACACAAACATCAGCCGGACGACAAACATATTGATCTGATGATCTGATCTTCGGGAAGCTGTATTGATCCTGATCACTCTGTTTTTATCTGTCTGTTTCGCGCTGTTTCTCTCCGTCTCTCTGCTTTCACTTTCTGTGTGAACTGTCTCAGCCAATCACAATCCAGCTCCCATGTGTCTCCAGGCGGATCACAGGACAAAAACAAGCAGAGCCTCAGGTGTTTTTTATTTTACAGTCTCTGTTCTGAATGGACTCATGTTGTTTTCTAACTTTTAATAGTGGTGCAATAAGTGAAAACTCAGAATAAAAATACTCACAAATAAATACATTTAAATTTGCTAAATCATGTTTAAATAAAAGCCTGGACAGGGTCCAGGACCCGATACTGAAGAGCAGCTGGCTGAGTACCGCTGTGTTTGAGTTCTCCTGGAGAACCCTGACAGGACCAGGAAGTGAGCCTGATGATTGAGCTGAGCAGAAGTTCCTATCGTCGTCCGCATAGACAAATATACAGAGACGCCTCATTGAGCGGGTTGGCCCGCTGCTGCGATACGTCGACGTCGACGCCATATTGGAGGAGGCAGATCTGCCCGGTGAACTCATACAAGTGAATGGAGTGAACTTTACAAAGCTCCTTCTACAAAGTGCTATAAGTTAATGTCTCTCATTTACACATTCACACACGTACGAATATATTCAGGAAACAGATAGGAACCAGAAACAACGTCTGTACCGTCCTCTGATGATTATAAACGTTAACTACTCCTTACATGTTCAGTATAAAGGTGGCACCAAACCACCAGATGTATTTTTATAATGTTTTTATGAGTGTTTACAGCTGCCAACGTCTGTAACGCTGCTACTGTGATGATAAATGACAGTTAAATATTGAATCTGTGTCTATAATAACCAGATCCTGACATGTCCTGTTGGGGATACTGAGCCCGATGCTACAAGGTTTCACATACTTATAAAACCAAAGTGAGAACTGTGTTTCAGGTGGTGTTGGACTCATCAAGGGTTGTCTCTGGTCTCCCATCCTGTCCGTGATATTCATGGACAGGATCTGAAGGCTCAGCTGTGGTGAGGAGAGGGCCCGGTTTGACAGCCTCAGAATTGTGTCTCTGCTTTCTGCATATGACGTGGTTCTGCTGGCTTCATCAATCCGTGATGTCCAGCAGGAACTGGGCTGTTTACAGGAATTAGACTAGAGAATATATGGGCTATTGTCAAGAGGAAGATAAAAGACACCAGACCCAACAATACAGACGAGCTGAAGGCTGCTATCAAAGCAATCTGGGCTTCCATAACACCTCAGTAGTGCCACAGGCTGATCGCCTCCATGCCACGCCGCATTGACACAGTAATTTGTGCAAAAGGAGCCCCGACCATGTATCAGGTGCATAAATGAACATACTTCTCAGAAGGTCGACATTTCTGTATTATAAATCCTTTTTTTGCTTGATCTTAAGTAATATTCTAATATTTTGTAATACTGGATTTTTTATTTTCTTAAGCCGTAATCATCAAAATTAAAACAAAAAAAGGCTTAAAATATTTCAGTTTATGTATAATGAATCTAGAATATATGAAAGTTTCACTTTTTGAATTAATTCACACACAAAAAAAAAAAGAAATTTCCCCATGATATTCCAATTCTTTGAGATGCACCTGTAAGTGTTGCATGCATTGTGGGACTCGCACTGGTCTTGGTCTGAACTGTCTCACTCCGCCTTGGCTTTGGCTTGGTCTCAATCCTTCAAAGTCTTGGTCTTGTTTCGGTCTTGATATACTTTGGTCTTGGTCATGACTTGGTCTCAGTTTAGGTAGTCTTGAATACAACAGTCATTGAGGTCTAACAACTGCGTTTCCATCCTCAAAAACATTTACCAAGCTGATTGATTGGCTGCCTGATGTGTACCGCAGCCGTGAGATTTCGGAGGAAAAAGCAAAGCTGCAGCCGAACTATACAGATCACCATGCGAGGGAGATAAAAAGCATTCTGTGCTTCAGTGCCAAGTACTGTATACACATTTGAATGGGTAAAACATGGGACATTCATCACAGAGGTCTCTGTATCCTATTGGGTCTCTCACTGTTGTATTCAAGGTGGTAGATTGGTCGCATCTCTAATTACCAATCTATGAATCAAAGAACAGAAGATAAACTAAGTAAGCCAAGACTTTAATAAAACCTTTTATTGAGTTTGTCAAAGTCTGGTTGCCAGACAAAATTTACAAAAGTTATCATTCAGTTTCTACCACACATTTATACATTTCTGTGCAATTCTGAGTTTACACTTTTAATGTTGTCATGTATTCTCAAGTAAAGCAAAAGACATCCGGGTCAGAGTAACATGAGTCGACAACATAAATATCTAACTTGGTGGAGGGGCAAGGTAATCCAATTTTTTACAACAGCTTAAGTCACAAAAAAATACATTACATACAATAACCAGAGAGAACCAACCGTTTGCCACTTCAGTTTTCCAAGTCAGTCAGATGTCCAGTCGTTATGCAGAGAGATATTTACAGATACTGTAAGTGTTCAACGCAACAGCAAAGGAACTCACGAACTTTCAAATGCAAAAAAAAAAAACGTCCATTCCTAACTGCTCAGCCAGAGTTGGAACTGATGACATTTGTGCACTGAGGTTCACAGAAGGAGCCAAAGCGCCCATAGATGTCTTTGGCTCGGACTGCAAAATGATAAGTGGAGCCGGACTGGAACTGGGTCAGTGTGCAGGCCATAGGCAGTGGAAGGGCCTTCACCTCCCCAATCTTCTTCCAGTGCTGCTGTGATGCATTACTGCTAGAGTTGTCTTGATGGAAGGCATAGAGGTGATAGCTTTCTACAGCCGCACAGGTCCGATCAGTCTCTGCCACACACCAGGACAGCACTATACCGGTCTGACTTGGCACCAGCTTCAGCTGAGGCTGCTGTGGAAGTGAGGTCCGCTCAGCCTCTGGGGGTAAGCGTGGGGGTGCAGGTGCAGATGGGAGAGGGGGCAACGCCATGCTGGTAGCCCGGGTCGGCGTACTAGTGGTTACAGCACGGGATTTCAGTGGAGAGTCCTGTAACAAAGAGAACTGTTCAGCATTTCCTGAATGATTTCAAAGCAGACAGTAATCATGATTATAGAAAAGTGTGTCTAAAAAAGGTTATGGAGAAAGTCTTTAAAAAGCTGCGACACACAAAATCTCAAATTCCAAACAGCCTTTACAGTCAAAATCCTGTCTGGCAGGAAAAGATAACTTCCAATGGTAGCCTTTTTGGCAGCCAACCCAAGACTTAACAGTTAAGTTGCAGAATAACATAACCACAGTTGTGCAAAACATGTTGAATGCAGTTCTGAATCCTCACCAGTGGGGGGCGGTGGTGGACTGTCAACTGTGGATTGCTGGAAGAGTTCTGATTGCTTTGTGGGGACAACCTCGCTCCTGCACCTGAGGACAGAGCACACGAGAAATTAAGATTAAGATGTAGAACTCACAACATACACACGTTATCACTATGCAAGCACAAAATCACCATTTCATGCCAACAATATATAGTGGTGGTCTTACTGTTGGGAACGCTGACGACTGGGTGAGGACGCTGGACCAATGAGGGCGTTGCAATGGCAGTGGGATTCTTCACTCCTGTCACTGGAGAACATAAAGTACAAAGTAATTAGGCTAAAGGCCTCTTTTCAGTACAATATCAATGTGATTTTTGGTTGCAAAACAAATAAATGTATTTTGTTGAATGGGTAAAACTTTACCTTGTACATCATCATCGTCCTCAGTGAGATCGATGACAGAGCCTTTGGGTCGTGCCCCTGGGGCCGTTGCTTTGGCGGGAGTGGATCCTGTAGCTTGGTTATCTGAGAAAAGAGAGACAAAAATGTTATTTGGAATAATAACACCCCTCGCGACTCTTCACACTGGGATGGGATCAGATTCTCATCTACACAATTTGCAGTCCACAATACGGTAACTGCAGTCCTTAGGGTCTGATATGAAGTATTTATGGTAAGCGAACACAGAATACAAAAAACTGAGCTGGTCCTCGGCACAATTTACTGAACATAATCAAACATCCACTTTTATATCATCCTTTACTGTAGGAGAACACCTCGGCTTCAAATGTTCCCCTCCCTTCCTTTATAAAAACACCACTGATGATGACCTTGAATGTTTTCATTATCAGTCATGCTTACTGAAAATGAATGGTGTCCACATTCTTCAGTAGCTGACATCTCATGATATTGCAGTTACTCCCTATCTTACACTTGGAAGATAGAGATACATACACCCATTATATCCTGTATATCTATGGTAACAAAAAATAAATTATTGTACTTGAATATCTGTATATTGATAAGAAGAAATTAGTTAAGATATTTCCCAAAAAGCCCTAGTTCTCAGTGGCTAATAAAACATTCCAGTGTGAACAGATCACGGTCCTGAACTGACCGGGATGTGCAATAGAACAATAACGCACATATGACATCATCATCGTCATACCGAAGTAAACACAGAGGCCACTGAAGTCAGCGTTTACGGTTTCATTTTTAAGTTGATGTGAGTAGAAAGCCAGCCAATTCTTTAGCAGATGATAACAACCAAAATTTTAACCAAGGCTTTTTGTGGAGCAATGGCTCCTACATCTGTATGGAGGTGTATGGGTGGATACAGAGTTAGAGCCATGATTGGTGGGATTGCGCCGTGAAAGGCTTTTCAGAGACAGATTTTTTGCAGGGCTACTTTTACTTTTTGCACTTGACACTCAGTTCAGGCTAGTGAGCAGTGTGTAAGTCACATACATTTCCGATATGACTGAGGTTGCATTGCGAAAACATCAGACCTGTATCAGATTTAAGACCACATATGAAATTGGCCCAAATTAGAATAGAAAATATCAGATTAAATTGGAAAACAGGCCTGGATCACATATAACAAGAAAAAAAATATTTGGGCCACTTGTGTCTGCAGTCTGAAAATAGCCTCTGGTCAAGACAAAGACAACCGATTATGTAAGTGAGACGACAAACAGATACACCACAGAACACCACAGAAAGGCACATTGTTGTAGCAATGGTAATACACATTTTAACACTAGAAGGGCCGTAAGCGGTCATTTTGACCACCAGATTTTAAACTCTATAATCTCTCATGTAAATACCCAATTGAGTGATGAATGCATTCATTGTGTCATGATATTTTTTTTAAAAAACAAAACACCGAAATGTACATTTGAACAAGTTAATTATACATTTATCAATACTCATATCATCGCACATAGTAAACCGTAATTATTGCATATATTTACACAAGATTTTAATAGATAAAACTCAGAACAAGACAATTAACAATTAAAAGTATCTTATTTGATTATGAAGCATTTTATTTTAACACTTAATAATATATAATAAAAAAATAATAATAACCGAAAAAGCTGGAAACGAGCTGATCTAAAACAAAAACAAAAAAAGAGCCAAGAAAGAAGTTTAGGCAATAGAACATAAAACAACATACAATTATATAATACAAATTTTATAAACTAATTACATTAAGTACTTTCAGGGACAATAGCACTGCGATCAATGATCACAGTCTACGCAGATGACCTCCGCTCTACTCTGACAACTGCCCACACGGGCTTGTGGCATTTGCTGCAAGTGTGCAATGTTTTGTTCTGTTTGCAGCTCTTTCGGACCTGGCACTGCCTCCTTTTCCTAGTCTGCTGCTGCTGCGGTGGTTGCTTCCGCTGCTGCCCACCTTGCGCCGACTGCAGCGCTGCCCACGAAATGTACATTTGAACAAGTTTAATTATACATTTATTAATATTCATATCATCGCACATAGCAAATCGTAATTATTGCATATATTTACACAAGATTTTAATAGATAAAACTCAGAACAAGAAAATTAACAATTAAAAGTATCTTATTTGATTATGAAACATCTTATTTTAGCACTTAATATATAATAAAAAAAAAAAAATAATCGAAAAAGCTGGAAACGAGCTGATCTAAAACAAAAACAAAAAAAGAGCAAAGAAAGAAGTTTAGGCAATAGAACAATAAAACATAAAATTATATAATACAAATTTTATAAACTAATTACATTAAGTACTTTTAGGGACAATACCGTTGCGATCAGCGGTCTCAGTCTACGCAGATGACCTCCGTTCTCCTCGCACAATTGCCACACACAGGCTTGTGGCATTTGCTGCAAGTGTCTGATGTTTTGTTCTGTTTGCAGCTCTTTCGGACCTGGCACTGCCTCCGTTTCTGTGTCTGCTGCTGCGGTTCCTTCCGCTGCTGCCCACCTTCTGCCGACTGCTGCCCCTTTCCCCTCCATGTATTCTGCCCTCAGCTCCTCTGCCAGTTGCTGCAGGAATGTCCTCCGGGCTATCCTGCTGCTGGTGCACTCCTTGAATAAGATGTGGGCATTGATCCCAGCCAGGTCGAGGATGTTATAGAAGACTGCCACTGGCCATCTTCGCGTACCGCCTTTGACGGCGTACGCCCTCGCCATTTGGTCCAGGACGTCCACGCCGTACTTCGTGTTGTTGTAGTACATCACAGACTCTGGCTTCGTTCACCATGTATTTGGAGTCGAAATCTGCAGCCAACCAAAATTTGATGCCGAATTTATCGGGCTTTTTCCCCATATATTGGGTGAACTTGCAGCGGGCCTTTGTGGGGAACAGCTGCTCAGCAATTGTGATGTTGGCGCCGGGTTTGTAGGAGGCTACACTGTTCTGGATGAACCGGTCCAAAGTGGCCCGCACCAGGACAAAATTGTCGTCCTGCAGACGCACACATCGGGTCTCTTTCCTGTCAAAGCGCAGGAACCTCATTATGTCCCTGAAGCGATTTCTTGTCATCGTTTGTCTGAAAAACTGGAAGCCCCATTCCTCAGACCACAGACTGTCGAGTTCGATGTTTTTGGCGCACTGTGCGCCACGGACATACAACAGCGCTATGAACGCTTTGAGTTCAGCCACTGTCAGGTCCCACGAGCTGTTGCTGTGGTCCCGATGAGCCTCAGCCACAGTGCAGTCCCTGATGTGCTTTAGCATGCCATCATCAAACACACACAGAAAGGCAGTGAGCGCATCCCCGACGTTGCGCTTTGCATGCGCTGTAGGGCTAGCAGCTTCCGTCAGGACATTTTGGCTCAGCCTTCTCCCTGGACGTCCATCTGGCTGAAAGACCATCCACACTGTCCCAATCCTTCCCCTTTTCCACAGCCGCCTCCGGCTGAGACGGCACCAATGGAGGGCTGAGCACTCCAGCGGGCTCAAGAGCTGGTTCGTGGAGGCCTAGAACAACAATAATATCCTAATACTAATAGCCTAATACTAATAGCCTGATACTAATAATAATAATAATAAAAATATGAGCAGCAGAATAAGTGAATAGCCCAGGCTATAACTTAGCGCAGGGCAGCAGAGCTCACCTTGAGCGTTGTAGCCGCCGGGGAAAGCCGTCTCTTTTTCCTTGGTACAGACTCTGAGTCACTCTCTGAGGAGGTGTTCTCGTGTACCCAGGAAAGATTGCTTTCATTTCCGAGCTCTGATGGATCTCCTCCATCAGAATCACCACTGTCCAAGTTATGAAACATCTTCAGGGCTTCAGCAGTATTCAAATTCCTCTTCATCCTTCTTTTTCTTTTTGGACATGTTGTGACGGCTCAACTCCATCGCAGACATATCAATAACAACTAATCAATAATAACGAGTACAACTATATTAACTAACTTACAAGTAAATTCGCAGAGAAGCACAGCTGGAGACCGCGAACCAAGTTGGAGACGAGAGACAATCAAAGCAGCAAACCGCGCAAAAAATGTAACAATGAAACCCTGCGAAATGATGTGCGGTCAATATGACTGCTTATGGCCGAAATAGGTAAAACATCATATTTTCTTTGTCTTTTGTGTAATTTATATAAAAACTATTTTAAATTAAAATACAGACACTTTTAGGAAAAGTCAGGTAACAGCAGTATTGCATTTTTTCATTCAACAAAGTTATTGCACATATAAATTTGAAAACAGTCAAAATGACCGTCTTGGCCATTCTAGTGTTAAATGTCCTATGATGTCATATGACATTTTAAATACCTCTAAAGACAACAGCCTTGTTAAGTCAAGTACACACTCACCTGTCTTTGATGTCAGAGATGTCCCTTGTGGTGGTCCTGGAGCAGTGGAACCCGTTGCTGCCGGCCCAGAAGTTGCAGGTGAGGAGGCCGAAGACATAGCTCCTGCTACAGAGACAGACTGAGCTGGCGTCCTGGCTGTGGTCACTGATACTCCTGCGTTGGGTGTAGTTATCCCCCCAGCGCCCCCCTGGTAGACAGCACGTGCAAGAGAGATCTGGGTAGACGACATCTGGCCAGTGGAGGCCTGGATTGCTTGGGCAGTGGCAGCAGCTGGCGCAGAGACCGGTGCTGTGGTGATGGCGGGAGCGGGCTTGAGTATAAAAGTGGCGGTGGAAGAAGTGGTTTTAACCTTGTTGAGCGAGCTGGCTGCGGACAAAGAGGAAACAGGAATGTTGACCAGCGTTCCCGCCTGGCCGTTAGCCATTGATAAAGGCAGCTGGATGAGCAGCGGCTGGCCAGTAGTCATCATGCTGCTCCCAGAGGCCGTCTTTAGGAGCAGGGTGCCCGTGGGACTCTGAGTGGTGATGCCAGTGGCCAAGCTGGAGACAGCATTAGAGGTGGAGGTGATCAGCTGGAGGATGGGGGCCTGTGTCACCATGGTAGTGGAGGTGGGTGTTGTGACTTGAGCTGCGGTGGGGACTAACTGTGCTGACATGACTGGAGTTCCTGAGGAAAACAGGAAATAATTGCATGTTTCAGAATGTGATTGGGCGTTTTACTGAGGTTTTCATGGACCACACTCACACAGCAGCCATTTTCCTCTGATGTCACATTCAGGATGGGAAGCTCAAATGTTGGACTGTTCTGTTCCAGGTTGCAAATACTAGGAGAAATTGTTATGATTTCAGTTTCCTAAGTGATCAGCAACTGAAAAGTAAAGTCAATTTTTCACAGCATGCAAGTAATCTTGTATTTAGCATTCAACCCCTTCCTACGTAACATCACCACTTGATAGTTATACGCGATATGATAGGAAAGGCATAAATAAATTCAGATATATCATCACACATCTTGGACACATTTATTTATTTTCACTATCCATTTTTCTTTTCAGTAGCTGATTAATCTGGGAGTGTTGAAACTATTTGTCAGATTCCCTGCATTTATATGACAGCAGTACAAAATATGAGCTTCCCAACCTGACCACGAAGACAGGAAAATGGCCAACTGTGAGTATGGTCTATTAAACAACATTTTGTGTGTAACTGTAATCAAATACTTCTTTACTCAAAGGGTGCAAAAAACAGAGACAGGTTGGTTGTCATTATATCCATCATTTGTTTTTGCAAGCAGAGTCATTAAAGTTAATTTCTATTACAGCATGCAATGGGCAAAAAACAGCACTATTGCAGCAGTTACATGCAGACTCATTGAATCACAACCAGGAAACTTGAAGGATAACGGCACTGATTTTTTGTATTTCTGTTACCGTCAATAAATCTCAGACCAAAAACAACAATGCTTTAGCCCATCACTCTACATTCCAACTTCCTCAAGACTGTCTGTGGCACGTAGGCCCATGCCAATCATTCCTACTGAAAACATCTCACAAATTAACACTTAAAAAAAAACAACAAAAGAAAACATTTTTAACAACTTCCCATGACAGCTGGCCAGTTTTTTTGCACACATTACTCAAACAAGAGTAAACTGATTTTTATTTGCAGATTCAGTATTCTAGTGAGTATTTACAGCAGCTGGACAGTGTATGTCAGATTGACTCAAATTAAAATGTTTATGGTAACGAAGGACTATGTCCCTCTGTGTTTGGCTGCATAGGCAATAGAGTGGTGTAGGGATGATGTATTTTTGTAGGCCATACTGGAAGTTTCATTGTTTGCTCGTCAAAAAGCCAATTTTTAAAATTGGATTTTGGATAATTGCTGAAAAAAGCTCTGTGGCAAACCCAAGCTTTTGATACTTGCATGTTTTGCAAGGCTAATCTTCACTGATGACCACCACTTTTCAGATTTTCGAAGCGTAATTAAATTGCTAGAAGCAAAATGCTAATGTTAATGCTAAGGCTATAAACAGACTACATTGCGGTCACATGACTTAAAGGTCACCAACACTAAGCGTCTTAATACACAATTACTTTACACGTTTTCTGTAAGTTGAAAAAGCTCCAAGGTGTAACATTTGAGTTAGAATAGTTTGTAATTAAAGTCAGCCTGTAAAGACGGACTAGTGAGTCTCTGTGTTTGGCATGATGAAGTTTAATGTCCCTGACAACTTCAAAAGTCTCATTTAGCCACTTTTTAGCAATCGCCATTTTTATGACACGTAAGCGCTTTAAAATGAATTTATGTGACATAAAATGATGTATTTTGTGTCGTAGAACAAAACGTGTAAATATGATAACCACAGGCATTTAACCGAAAAAATCATTCAAGAAACCCATTGACTTTGAGACGAGGGAACCAGGTAGCATCAGTGGTAGCATCAATTCATTATTAGTTTTGATATTTAAAAAAAAATGTCTTTGTACTGTGGAAGGAAACCACAGCATCAAGACAGAACCACATGAACAAATGAAAAGCCTGCAAAGAAACAGGTAACAAGTACATGATTCAAAACACAACACAATCCCACAATTTTGTTGTTGGGAGTTGACACTGCTCACTGCTCTAAAGTAAAAGACCAACACAATATCCAGCATGAAGGAAATCCTGCTACTCACCAGCTGTGCCGGATGAAGAAACAGTTGTTGGAGTCTGCTTTACCTCCATGGAAGTCCGGACTAGCCTGTTTAGAAAGATTGCTTGTGCTTAGAGCTGTTCACGCTTAGAGCTGTATGTGTCCACAACAGGAAGACGACGATGTGTAATGATACTAATGTTTCATTTTATTCAATTTTATACAGTCATCTTTGAACAACTTAAGATTCCACCTCATAATAGAAGTACATGTCAGAGTTTTCATTAAAGCATTCGTCAGTATGTGAGTATAGTTCAGTCACCGGGAATTCATCTCCTTCCCAATATGCAGTTAATCTTTAAGAACGCTGAGAGAATCTAAATGTAGTGAGAGTGATATCTGAACAAAATGTTTTGATGATTTCATTGATGCATAATGACAATTGTCCCAGTATGCTTCTGTTCCTGTAACACAAGACTGTCAAAGTGTCACATTAGTTCTTTCATCATATTCTCGAAAGAATTCCGGTCTTCTCTTCACTCGCAGTATTTCATTGATAACGTCGCGAATCTCCCTCCAGCTGTCACATGACAGCATAGGGAATCGATGATCAATGTACATCCTTATTGCCCTTCTTAAGTTCGTGGGCAGTGCATCTTTGCCCATTAATCCAACATAATTGACCTTTGCGACCCAGTCACAGTAGTCATCATAAGGGACCAGGTAGCGGAATATGTAAGATGCGTAGCGGTCATGTCTGGGATTCCCTGAGCTTCTCCTGCAGTTGTGGTACAGCACTTTCTCCAATTGGGAAGTAATTGGGCGGAGTTTGATGTCTGCTCTGCAGTGTCCTTCACTGAATTCTGCCAACTTGTTTGCCATGGCAATATGACGTAACATGTCTTTGTCCTTGTCCTCCTTGATTTCTGCTTCTTCCTTCTCCTTGACAGACAGTGCAGCAGTCTCACCAACAGAGGGCTCTACTCTCTCTTTGGGAACCACAGGCTGCGGCTCAACTGTCTGTCGACGCAGCACGCTGTTGGGAGGAGAGGTGCAGTTTTAACTACACTCTGCACTGCCTGGGGAAAACGCTCAGGCTTCACATTGTTGAACGTCACAAGACTCAGGACCTGGACCCATGCGGGGTTACTTTGCAGGTGCAAAACACAGACTGGCATGTGAGTTTGTTTATTCCAAACCAGTCTTAAGAAATGTTTGGAGTGAAGTTAAGAGTTTGAATAAGTTCTGACAAACCGAACAAGGGACATGGACTCTTGGTTACCGAAAAGGTATGGATTTGGAGGAGGGAGGGATTCTTTTATTCTGTCCTTTAGTTTTAAAATCAGTCTCTAGTGATTACAGATAGCAACCTGGGACAATGTCAACTATTCACGCTGTGAACGGCTTTGTATGTTGTACTGGCTTCAGTCCGGTATTGTCACGTTCATACAAAGGCCAAATTATATTCACACAAAATACCAAAGTGCAGTTTAAATACATTTATGCTGTCAAATTTGATAATTCAAAATATTTTGTCACATGATGAAATGGTCTGGCAAACTTGTGAGCCTGCAGGTAAGTGATGAAAATCACTTCCAATAAACTCTGAAAACGTCACTGCTTAATTGCTTAATAAAAATAAAACATATCGTAAAGTTTAAGGCGTGGACACTTACCGTTGAGCTTGAGGGCTGTTTGTGACAGTTGCAACCTTAGCAGCAGCTGCGGCAGCAGCAGCAGCAGCGAGAGCCTGCAAGAATCAGACAACATGCTGTCAGAAAATTCTGAAACAACATCACTCGTATAGGTGCAAAGATTTTTGCCTGCAACGATTTCTTACCTCATTTTTCTTTTTGTTCTCTGATGCCTGATTGGCCTCCCCAAACTTTTTTGCTAGCCGCGCTATCTTGGCCTAAACAAATAGTAGACAGAGAGGTGCACTTAAGATGTGTGCCACGCCAATAACTGGAATTAGCTGCTCCTTGACTACATACTTTTAAATCAGCAAAAAGCATCTTAAAAGGCTGCATGTGTTCGTGTTATAAAAAAATTACATTACAAGGTTAGCATCTACTTACTTGGAGTGTGTTAATCGCAGTTTGGTGTTTATTGGCACAGTCGATCTTGTCCACTCTGTCCTTCAGCTCTTCGAAATGTTGGTCAAAAATGGTCGCCTGCAAGGCCCTCAACCGTTCATCTACCAGCTGTTGCACAATCTAAAGGGGCAAAATAGAATTAAGTATGACATGTTCAATATCCTCTTGCACAAAGCAGAGTTCAGTTGGATAAGACTTGTTGGAAACATTCTGTTCAGCAGGATAGTTTCATACAAACCTTTTCAAGTTTATGGTGACTCCCAGCTTTTGCAGTGATTTTAAGTTCCAGTTGTGCTTCCAGCTCCTCACGCTCCACCTTGGGCCTTTTGCCCTCTCTTTTTATGGTTGGTTCTTCTTTGTCATGACCCTCTGATAAAGTGCGCTTCAGTCCAGAGGTGGAGCCCTTGTCTTCTTGCACTACTTGGGAAACAAAGACAAAGTCAGGTTTGTACCCTATGTGTGCCGTTCATTCTCCTTAATCTTTTATGCATTCTTTGCCTACTCGCACTCTTCTGTTTGAGGTCTCAGTCACTCTCAGTTGAAGCAGGATGAAAAAGAACAGGCAAATCAGATTTCTGAGATGACACACTAATAGTTTTTCAGGATTACTTACTACTACTTACTACAAGCTTACAGCGTCTTACTTCATTTTTGCATCTTTCAGTTTCACTTTTGTCTAGGAAAACTAGTTAGCATAATTCCAGCGATATAGGTCCAATTACATTTATACTGAACTTTCCATTGGATGTGTAACTTAAAAAAAATTGCTTACAAACAGATTTAAACTTTGTTGTAGTATCTTAAAGTAGAACTTTATGTCACACGTTTCAACTTGTATAATATCTTCTGTGACTCTGGAGGTCCTATGTAGAGTCTAATTTAGTCAAGTGACATGACTTCAATAGGGCACATTTTTGACAGAAGGCCTTTTTGACAAAACCTTTGCAGTTTGACCCATACTAGGGTTAAAAGGATATTTGTCTGCCCAGAATTGCTATTGATATGCAATACTTTATCAATGAGGAGTAGTCATCGTATAGCTATCAGACATAAATTATACTCTCTCATACCTGTGCTAGATGGTGGAGTGGATGATGGCCGAGACGGTTTTGTGGTTTTACCATCTTCAGTTTTAATCTTTTTGGTCTCTACTTTCACTGTGTCGACCTCCATTTTTGCCTCATTTACTGATCCCTTCTTCACGTCCTCTTTTCCTTTCTCCTCTTCTTTTTTTTCCAATTTGACTTTCTTTTCTTGTTTTACATCCACACTAGAGGAGGACACTGGACGAGACGAGGAAGGACATGGTGGAGAGGAATTGGAAGCGGTACATTTGGGGGAAGAAGGTTTTTCATCTTTTATTTTAGCTGTGGTGGCCTCAGGGTCCTTGGCCTTTATATTGTCATTATCTGTCTCCATTGGTTCAGTGCAGTCAGTTACTGGAGGAGGCGCAGGTGAACGTAGATCTGAATCTTTAGAGGAATCCTTTGCCGAATCCACAGCTGAGTCCTTTGTTGTAGTCTGTTCAGCCTGAGGAAGAGCATAATTAAACAAAAAATAATTAAAAGATTTTTGGACGCTCAGTCCAACATTTCAACATCAACCCTCACAGTCTAAACAAATCCAATATAAATCCAGTTGGTTCATACTGGATCTTAAAAAGTGAACGTTTGTGACAATGTCCTAAGATTTACCTCTTTCTTTTCCTCCTCTGAGTTCACCTCTGCATCTTTTTCCTTGTTGTCCTTAGATTCTGTTGATGCTGGTGTAATTGACTCCTTTGGAGAAGACGGCGAAGAACCTTTCTTCTCCTCCTCGTCGTCCTCCTCCTGCATCTTTTTCAGTTCAAAGTTAAGAGAGTGGAATGGTGATGTGGGAGAAGTGTCATCCTTTGCTTTTGGGCTTTGTGATGAGGCAGGGGAAGGGGACAGATTTAAGGACAGGAAAGGAGCAGGAGAGCTGAGAGAGGCCGGTGAGGCAGGGGATGTAGCGGGGGGCGAGTTAGAGTCCGAAATGTTGTTTTGCTCCTTGTCCGCCGCTTTCTGTCCATCCTCTTTGTGAGTGCCATTCATCAGAGGTGGTGAAGGTGCCTCAGACAGAGCTGGAGCCGCTGTCAACAAAGTGCTGTGAAGACTCTCAAGTTGCTGTCGATCACTGATCTTCATAGTTTTCCTAGCACGGAAAATCTTCTTCTTCTCCTCTGTCACAACAACTTCCATTGCTGCCTGTGAATTGACAAGGAGAGATTAGATGCTATCAAAGGACATGATGAATCTAGGAAAGATCTATAAAACCATCATGACAGCTGCTAGAGTGCACAGTCACAGTCTCTTCCGCTTATGAACCTGTCCTGGACGTTGCGCACTGCACAGCAAAGAAATGGCTGCAGAGTTTCAGAGAAACCACTAGAGGTCAATGGAGAGCCCCATGGCTTTCTTGTTTGTTCTTTTCTAGAAGGTTCTTCTTTCATAGAGATCTGCATGCAAAAATGTTCCCCAACAGCCTGTTTCTTTACCACAAATTTGACTCAGTATCCAACTAAATCAGACAGATCCATACTGCCTGATTACACAATGTTGTGTCTGTCCTAAAGTAACAAAAGTCAAGGTGCAGCTCAGTAAGCCAGACAGCCTTTTGCATGTCAGTCAGAAAAGCTTGAACTGCTCTGACAAATTCCCCTTATCTTAATTTTCTGATTAACCTAAGGATTTCATGTTTACCTAAGCCCCGATTCAGAAATGACACTGAAGTTAACAACAGCAGCAACCCAACCTTTCTCCTATTCCTCCCATCCCCCCACGTTCCTATTGGCTCAACCCTCATCAAATCAGAAGAGGCAAACTGAGGCTGTGTTGGCAGCAGTATAGAGGCTATGTTAAGCATGAAAGATTATCCGTACACAGTTCTGATTGTTGCACACATTGCAGTGTTAAGGCTAGTTGTCATGTTTTATATATATTCATTTATATGTATGTGATAATTTAATCATCTTTTTCTAGAAGTCAAACATAAGTAGAAAAGCATTTAAGCTGTGTGCTGCAGTAGAATTCTCATTTAACATTCAGTAGCAAACAAGAAATGTGCTACGATATTATGTAACATGCAGTGTATACACTAAATAAATCACGAATGAATTACTCACCTTCAAGCCGAAATGTTCCTGGTCATGGATTTACCACAGAATTCTTCGGCAATCTGAGGGAAAAAAAGATGTAGTTTTTAAGTCAATTTTATATTATAGCTTCAAATTAGGAAGATAACATCAACTTTGTATAAAAACCACAGGCCATGCAAATCAAAGTGTAACCCTAAATTTAGCTCCACTGAATTAAGCAGTCTGTCTCCATCCCTCGAGCTGTAACTGAGCCCTTGGCTCCAAAAGAAGATATTTATTCGTGGGGTCACAGCAAATTTCTTATAACTGGAAGTAAAATTATGTTAATGACAATAAAGTATATATCCACATTTATTTACGATTGATAAAATTACATTACACCATACAACAGACCACCCATCAGGATGTGAATATGTAAAAGGACACTGATATCATTCCTAAGCCCTTCAACATCATTTTGCTACTACAATAATACTGTTCTTTGCCAACAAAGCTTTACAAAAGTATTTTTTCTCCTTCATGTAAAATCATTTTTGTTGCAGTCTTAGCAATTTTGAAGCTAACTTCCTGTTCGCATTCAACAAAAAAAACAAAAAAACTTATTTATAGAGATATTTCTGCTGTATGCTTAACAACTGTCAGTTGTGAATGCAGTATAACAATAAATGTATCAGTAACTAAAAAGCTGTTTGCAAGCAAGACAGCAGGCTAACAGAACCCAGTTAGATACGTGACATTCTAACCAAAGCACACACAGAAAAAGATTCAAAACAGGGAAATGGCTCTTTCCAGAACAGTGGACAGAGAGGGAAGAAGCTTTAACACTAACAACTTCACCGACCCGAATTTTAGCTCATGAATGTGCAGCCACAGGGGCTTGTTTTTCAGCTGCTAACATGTTGACTGCATTTCTGAGATCAATTGGTCTGTCTGTAAACACACCTCTAATATTATGACAAAAAGCAGACATGTTCAGATGGAGGAGATTGCATGTAGATAAACATGTCTGTCGGTTTCAGCGTATGAACAGAACAGATAAAACCATTTATTATATTGACATAATCTTTAAATCTTATCTGGTGAGAGCAATGAGCTGCTTCAGTTTAACACTGTAAAGTTCGTTAGCTTTACTGCTACTGCACTGCTGACCTAAAAGACTGCAGCAGACAGGGCCATCTGAAAAGGACTTGTTTAATTTAGCTATGTGTATTTTGCAACTTAGCAAGCTGTCACATGTGCGAGGGAAAATGCAATGATCACTAAGATGACTGATAGGGACTGAGTGTATACTTTACACTGTAAAGCTCATGCAGCACACTGAGATGCTGGCGCATACGCACTGTAAGCCATTCCTGCTCTGCTGTCATATCAGCAATGACAAACTTCTGTGGAAAGATATTTCAACAAAATTGCTTTGATTTTAACCTAAAAAAAGCATCATGTCAAAAGTAAGGATGTGAAGTAAAGAGCGATGTAAAGTGCGAGCACGATCACTGGTACACTTCACATTCCAATGTTATTGCACACTGCGCAGAGCACAATATCCCCCTCCCCCATCCTACGGCCTCATTTACTGCGCCTGGATTCAGTTCAGAAACTCAAAATGGCCACCAGCTCTGCTGTTTGCTGCCAGACTGAGCTCTCAGTAGCTAGCTGAACAGGATTCTCTATCATATATATCTGGTTGGAGCACCAACCTGCTTCATATGGATTTTCTCATCAGCCTGAGGCTTCAGCAAGTTGGCAATGTGTAAAAAAACTGTAGAATATATAAACTTTGTTATATTTAACAAAAATGTTTAATTAGCCAAACTTAAACATTTTCTAAATTATTTTTAAATCTATAAATAAATTTTCTTGTGTGTACATTATATGAAGATTAACTCTGGTAAGAATAAGAACTCATTCAACTTTATCAGCTCATATTTAGTAATAGGGTTATCTGTTGCTACGTCAGTGAGTGAGTCTGAACCTCACAGTCACTTCAGGTGTCAGCTGAGAATGCAGACATAGGTGTGGCATTTAATGCACACCTCCAATCCAGTCACTGAAAGCCAAAAATAATTTCTAACAAAGAAAAAAAGGCACCAGTGCTTAAATTCTCGTAAAAGCTTCATTTACACGTAGGAATATTTATTTTATTCCTCGCCCAGACAAATTGATGTCTCCGAGGTGAAAATGCATGGGTCTGAATTTAAACCCAATGATGTTTCATACAAGTCATGCTTGTTTCCTGTGATACTACGCAATGACTGCTGACACTAAACATTTAGCAGACTTTCATTATTCCTATCATCCTATCATCAGAATTGATGCATCTTCAGTTTCACGCAATCCTACTGGTAATGAATTTGACAGGAGTCGATGGAGTCTGTCCGACTTGCTCTGATTTCAATGCACAGAACAGACAGCTTACACAACTTCCAGCACATTTCAATAATTATTTTTTTCTTTAAAACATTGCTTCACTCGACTGTGTTCATTGTTAGAACGTCTTCTCAGTCACGCTTTGGTAACTAGGCTACCATACATAAAGAAGTTTTCACAAATGACTTTGTGCTGAGCTGGAGGCATCAAAAACAGAAGACAAGGAAAGATTGCCCACCTTCACTCTGGTTAAAGACAACTTCCTTTCTCTCAAGTTGCAAAACAAGTGCTTGTTGTCTCAGACCTTTGCCTCTGCAGACCTCTTTCAACACCAGGTGAGTAGCTATTGTGCTGCTTGTCCAATGTTGTAAAGTGGCAGTAACTCAAACTAGACATGCAAGTCTCTCTAACTAATTCGAAAGCAGGATGACTAGGGAGTCAGTCTGCAGTAGGACAACTCAAGTTTAAGCCTCTCTGATGCCAAGCAAACAAGAAAAACTTGGCATTCCCATCACACAGATAAGATGACCATCAAAACATTTTCCTTCATGACAAAGGTATCACATTATTGGTTTAAATGTTGAAGATACAACCATATTTACACATACTCTGCACCAAATCTTGCCAAACATGATTCAAGGCTGTTTTAAAGATAATAAGAAAACTGATTACAAACTCAAAGTGCAAGACATTTCTGGTTGAGATACAGTTCATGGACAAGCATGTGCAATTTGGCAAAGCAAGTTAGCCTCCCTAGAACAGCATCCAGACTGTGATACATGTTTTTAATGTAGTATTATTCATCTCCATTAGCAGGTATGTCTCGACTGATAGAAATGAGAGCATTTTTTTTTAAATGGGTTGCTATCCAACACACAGATTGATTTCCAAACCTTTGTTTGTTGTTACCTGCTGTGCTCTGGCTACACCAAAAAACGCATCATGATGCTCCATTAAAACACTGAAACCTTTTTATTTACAGACTGTACAGTCTGTGAGTAAACCCCAGTGCAGCATGAACAAATAAAGAGCAACAAGCAAGTTCAGTAAAAATATCCACTCTGACAGTGTGCGTCAGTTGGCGGAGCTTTGCAGGGCCACTTTAGGCAAATAAAAAATAATTTAAGCAGCATTTTGTAGGCGCACTTCGACTCCAACATGTTGTTTTGAAACAGAAAAACTACTTCTACAATTATTCCGTGTTAGGGATGATGAGAAGATGCCCAAATTCTGTCCAAAGCTTTTTGCCACAACAGCAGTCCTTCCACCATTTGACCTACCATGGTACGTTAAAATAAATGTGGTATTAATTGACCTTCTGTTTGAATGAAAACAATCCTGCGGGTTTGACATGCAGCCAGACAGAGCTGCATCAAGATATAACAAATAAATAAAAAATTACTGGCCACCTTAATGATTGTTCGTAATGCTTTAACTGCTTGAACACCTGTAAGATTCACATACAGACGGAATTTATATCACACAACTACAAATGTCTTGACAGCACTATAAATATGTACATGCACAGCGTGGATGCAGAACATGCATGTTCAAGTTAAGTTCCGTTACTGAGCTCAAAGTTGCGAGTATGACCAAGAACAACAATGTTTAAGAAGCTTGCGTACTACTAGTGTCGCGCGCAGTGATGCAGGTAACAAAATGTCTCTTCCAGCGCTGTTGATCAGCTACGTCAGAGAACATTTACAGCAAACTCCCTGACAGTGACAGAATGTCTGAAATGAATGTTTCCTGTTAAAAAAACAAAACAAACACAAGCAGTAAGCCAAAACTCTGCCTTCTTCAACTAGCATAGCAACAGCAGCCAGAGCTAACCTTGAGAAGAGTGTGAAGCTGCAATGACAAAAGATGAGTTAGGATTAAATAATTGAGAGAAATGTCAAACATGCTTTAAAAGCAAAGAAATGTCAACCTTTAGCAGGATGCGTGGGATTGAGGCCTTCCATGTATTTGTTGATTGTGAGAACAGGGAGCGACTGAGAGGCCAGCAGCAGAACATAAAAGAAAAGAGGAGGGGCTCAGTTAGGACTAGTCCATCTTGTTCCTTGCAGGGGTATGTTCTATAAAGGGTGTGTGGCCTATAATCAAAGCCTTTAAAAAGGAAGCTTAGTCCAATGCCCCTGACACAGCAGTCTGCTGTAATAGATACTATGAAAGACAAAATTTGATTAATTTTCTAATTCTTTCTGAAGACACCCACAGAGTACATGATATATTTGCAAGTGTCACAAATGCACACAAATCAAATCTTGTGCCTACAACATTTTGATGTACAGCGTGGTGATTATCAAAACCAACCCTAGCTAGCAGCGCACAGACAGAGAGGAAGTACACTGCACAGACTGTTGCTAAGCAACACCCATCCCCCAACTCTAGCACAAACTAGTCCACAGTATGGAAATCTACAGCCAGCACGGACTAAACCATTCTGACAGAGGGCAGGGGGGGGGACCTTTCTCTCTAAAATAACACCATAGGCAAAGAAAGCTTAATAACAAAAAATAAGGTCAAGGACATGACTGTAACACACAGAAATACTACTGGAGTGCAGAGCTTGACCTTTATTGTAGTTCTATATATATATTGAAAGTTTATCACCTACTTTTTATAATGGTGCTATAATGGGTTTTTTTCACCAGTCAAACAAAAGACAAAATTAGAAACCCTGACATAGCTGGAAATAAACCCTTTCCTCTGGCCTCTCCCCTGAAATTTTGATAGATTATATCTGTACTGCTCACATACGCATGTGCAGTACTCTGAGCACTCGCTTCCACTGAGCTGAGTACATGGTTAGCGTCAGCCTATTACAATCCCTCTAATGATCCGACCTTTGTGGACGACATAAGGACCGTACTCAGGATGTAATGTGATCTCACATCAGCTCTCTTGTAGATCATGCAGAAGGCTAATCCATCATGAACTGGGCTAAATCGATGGAATTGATGGTTTCATAGTTCGCTTTAGTGTTCTGTTTGTAAAAACAGCACAAAAACAGATCCCACTTTATCCTTCAAAACACATCCCGCTACACATTGTAGCTTCTTCCTTGAATGTCTATTGCTCTTCCCTGTGTTTCCACTTTTAAAAAAATGACACAGGCTTCGGAGAATCTCTATTTTTTGACTCCCCAGAAAAAATGAAATCGACTGGACCAGACAAAGACTTTGTGATTTCTCTCAAACAGCTCAATCTCCCACTACTACAAAGTGGGTTTTAATGGGAACAAACTAAACAAAAACAAAAAAAAAACACAATGTCCAATAAAATTATGATCGAAGGCATCTCTTTTTAAATAATGGAAGGTTCACCTAGAAAGGAGGACTTGGGAAAATGAGGATATATAAATAATGAGCTTAAAAAAATGGGCCAGGTGTCTTCCAAGGCCTGTCAAAGTTAAAGGGGAGGAGCCTGGTTTAGACTGTTCCACCTTTTATTTCTTCATCTTTTTTAAAGAAACTCTGACTTCTTAAGGCTCAATCTTTTGGTTACACTGACCAAGCAAATGGCAGAAAATCTGTCATTACATATGATATCAATCCATAACCAGCAAAGAAAGAACAAGCCATTTTTAACATGACAAAGCAGCACAACGTGCACTTTAGTCAAGGCCTAGCTAGAGGCGCACAGCCAGCGCTAAATTGCACACCCACAGCACACTCAACCTAGAGACAGCTGCACCCTCCCTCCCCCATGTCTCTCTCTCTCTCTCTCTCTCTCTCTCTCTCTCACACACACACACACACACACACAGAGAAACATACACACACGCTTTTTCTCTCTCTCTGGAACAGCCTCTCCAAGTCAACATGGACTGAACCATTCTGATGCAGGGAGGGAGTGGGGGTGGGGCGTTCTAAACAAAAGAGATAAAGAATGAAGTATTCAAGTAATCGAACAGTCAAAGGGCAGTCACAGATTTGCTAAATGAGGACAGGGAGTTATACTTTGAGTTTTCACAGTAAAACTTAACTGCTAAGGTATGATTTCTTAAGCTGATGTTTTTTGATATAATTGATTGAAACAGGTCGATGAAAACCAGATAAGCACTTTCCTCAAAAACTACTTTTCATGATTTACTACAATTATCGCATTAGAGATTGAAAGATTATCTCAGCAAAATACATTTTTTAGTCACGTCCTCTACAAACAAACAAAACACATCGCTTTTTAGCCTCACAGTCTCATGCTAGCTGCGCACAGCAAGAAATTAGAGCACAGCTTGACACACTAGACAGCCTCTATCCGCCCAGCCTCTCCCACAGCAAGGAGGGCTGCTGGTGAAAAGACTGAACCATTCCAACACGGGGGTGGCTCTTGACTCAAGAGGAACAAAGAACACCCACCTAAAAACTCAAAAATATACTTTTATGCATTATCACTTCCCTCATTAAAGTTTGCACCAGTAGGTTCTTCACAAAATACTTTACTTTAGGAAATTTTCTGACTTGACTGATTGAGACTCAAAACAGACAGGGAAATGTGTTGCTGCATAAGTAGCAGACAGTATGTAATTTCTAATTACAATGAACCTTCAATAACAACCTTCACCTGTCTTCATCAAAAGCCCTGTTGTGACAGTAAATAAAACCTTGTTGAGCGTTCTTTGCCCAGCCCCCCTTTCTGCTTCTGCAGACACACAAAATGGCCACCAGCGCTGCTGCGAGCAGCATGCTGAGCACAGGCGTGAGCAGATCTTATTACAAACTCCGCCTCCTAAAGAAAAATCTGCAGAAATCTCCATACTCATACAAGGATTGACTTAAGTTTTAAATGTCACCTGTAAATCCTGGTTCAGAAATTCACTATTTTAAAGAGTAAAAAGCTCACATGTCTTGTGCACACTGTTCAGCAGCACCCCAAGTAAGGGCTGAAGAACTAACAAAACCAATTACTTTGATTTTTCACCTCACAAGTTCTCAGCCATGCTGCTAAATGTTTTATTAACCTAAATCTATGTAACTGGGTAATAAAATAATGGTTCTTCTGCAGCAGTCTGTGTTGTGCCTCAACCGATACGCCAGTAAACCTGACACTTGGCTGTCTCAGTTACAGAGGATGCTGCTGGTCTCAACTTCTAATCAACCAACCTAAAAAAAATGTTAGCAGTTATCTAATGTGAGACATTTCTATGGAGGCTAAATACTGAGTGGGGAAAAAAAGATGTCAGCCAGTGAGAGCCGAGCCTGCATTCCAACATTACTGCGCACAGTGCGCAGTCTTCCCCTCCCCCACCCTCACCCTCACTGCCTGCATCTGGATTCACTGAAACTCAAAATGGCCACCTGGTCTCCTGTGCGCAGCCTGTTGTATCTTGCACAACATCTTATCATGTTACGGCAGCACCATGTCAATAAAAGTAGTTCCTGTGAGAAAAGACTTTAATATTTGTTAAATGGACCTACTGAAATATTAAGAAAAATAGAGACAAGCAAATTTCGCACGATTCTCCTACAGCAGGCAGCTCTATT
Organism: Pagrus major; assembly: GCF_040436345.1. NCBI lineage: Eukaryota > Metazoa > Chordata > Actinopteri > Spariformes > Sparidae > Pagrus > Pagrus major. The sequence goes on from NC_133215.1 coordinate 19,752,300, forward strand.
TTTTTAAATCTTTATACTGACTTTAATTTGACTTGAATTTAATTTGTACATTAACTTAATTCGGACTGTTTCTTAAGACATGTTGAAAACATCATAACGCTCCTCTGATATTCTCTTGCTAACTGATTTTCCCAATAACATCCTGATTACAAGCAGTGATTGTGTAATCAGGAAAGGTTTGCTGGCTTATGTACAGCTCTTGTATGTAATTAACTCCAAGATTCAGTCACATCAGACCTCTGTCTATGGAGCTCTATATTTTTTTTCTTGTTTGCGTTTCCTCCGGAAGGTCTCCACTTTCCATCACTGTACAAAGACGTGCTAGTCAGGTGGACTGGAAACTCTGAATTGCCCAGAGGTGTGAAAATGAGTGTGGATGGGATGAGTGGATGAGTGTCTCTGTAGATGTTAGCTCAGTGGCAGACTGACAAGCTGTGGTAGAGGGTATCCTGCCTCTCACCCAAAGCAAGCAGGAAGAGGCTCCAGTTCCTCATTATCCTGACTGGGGAAATAAGGTGTTTTGATGGGCGCACTTGTATGTGAAATCCCACAAGAGGCAGTATGAATGAGTATTATTACACAAATATATGGACAAATAGAAAAATAAAATGCAGATTCTGTGTCTAAATTATATCGCAATTCCCCCCCCCACAAAACACATTTGTTAATGGGAAAAATGTGTTCAAGTAAATGTAATATTTCAATATTTCCCAGTGATACATAAGCACATACAGGATTTTACATTCTAGATAGGCTAGCAAGGGTTTTTTGTTAATCTGCAGCCTGAAGGTCACTCACTTAACCTCAAAGAGTTAATATACACACACAGTTTAAGTGTACTGCCTCCCAAAGCAAATACGCACCATATATTTTAATATCCTGGCGAAGTGGAATTGCTCCCATTTCTCTTATTCACATTGCACTTCATCTAACATCTAGTACTTTCTCTAGTCATGCTCTCCCATATGATAATACTTTGTATGTTTGCTGCTATTTGACAGGAAGGAAACATAACTGTAGACAAATGACAAATGGACAGAGCGTAAAGGTGAACAATTCTCACATAGCAAAATATTGCTTTGAAAAAAACCTGATATTTTCAAAACATAGTTGAACTGTTAGGCAATAGTCTAAAAGCACTGCCTCTTAGCCTATCATTGCCCAAACAATGTTCGCGTGCTTCATTTTTTGTTGTTTTTATCTGTTCTTTTAAATGAGTGGAGACTAGCAAGAGCTGGGTAGAAGGAAAAAAGGGAAGAAAAACAGGGAGGGGGTGGGCAAAACCAGGAGTTTCAATGTGAATCAAGCAAGCACATGGTGCTTATTCTTTAGCCATGCGCTGCTGAGGGTGGTTCATATCATGGCTACAAAAAACCCTATGAATGTTGACTAATACACTATATAGTTAACCATAAAAACACCAGGTGCAAAATAAAGATAATCTAGGTTCCCTGAAGACAAAGTAATAATAACATCTTTGGTTAATTGCAGAACTGAAAGATATGCATGCAGTTGCTCCCTCCTTTATCTGGTAAAACTGTGGTAACCTAAATACCATTTTTCCCGTATCTGCAGTCAAGTCAGAACATATGAGCTTTAGCTAGCACCACACAGTCATAACTGAAGTCCACAGCCTGACACAGAGCGCCAACACCCCTCCCCCACACCGGCAGTCTGCTCCAGTCTGGAGTTTTACAGCCAAGCATGGACTAAACCATTGCAGCAAGAAGGGTGTTCTCACCAACAAGGGAGGGAGCTAGAGAGGTGAATGACAAATACAAAGCTCTCTAACCGATTCGAGCTATGCAGTTAGAAGTTTAAAACTGGATTGGTCTATGTTGAACAGGAAAATAGTCTTAGTTTAGATTTCTAATTCTCCTTAACAGGTAGAAACTACAAGCCCGGGCCTGAAAGAGCGGCTCTTCTCCTTGAAGTCTTTGATCAATTTTCTCTCAATCTCAGTAACTCATCTACGTTTCGGGCACATTTCTGATAAATTGTTAGATAAGATGCTATTATAAGTAAGATTTTTTTTATAGAGGAATAAATCCAATGCTATAAGCTGCTTTTTTCCTCTCTGCCATTTGGGCATGTGAGGAATCAGTTATGAGAAAAATGCAGATAGCTTTCTGTGAGAAACATAGAAAACAAATAGCTAACATTTACTGGGTTTAATGATTTGGATTAGTCCACAAGCTAGCTTGCTCAACACTTTCCCCTCCCCCACTCCTTTCCTCCTGATAGATCGCTTGCAGTGAATGCTACAGCACAAAATGGCTGCTACTGCTGCTGCTGTGCATGGTTACAGCAGAAAGCATTCCTTTCACCATGAACACAGCTGACTTTGCCTGCAATATGACTGTACCTTTTTATTTAGTTAAAAAGTATCTCTCTGCTTTTCTCCCTGCAGGTTTGTTCTTTTGAGGTTTTTGACTTCTTTTGATCTACAAGGGATAATGCAATTTTTTATCTTGTATTTAACCTTTAACACTTTGTGAATGTTAATTTATATAATTATTTTACATGAATGTGTCATATGGGACCGCCATGTTCTGCAGTAACAATTCAACTGGGCGCTAAACTGGAAGTTAGCTGACTTTGTCTGGCATTAGTCTCTACTGCGCACCCACAATGCGGGAAAAACAGGTAATTTTAAACCCAGGAAGTCGAGCTTTTTAGGCTTCATGCTCCACTGAACAACTGTCATAGGAATGAGCAGGGCCCCATCTCAAAAGCTGTATCCAGATTTTAATGTTACGTCCTTGCCACAACACCAGCAATCATTTTAGACACTACAGACAAACAGACCCAACATTTTAAAACTGTTATTTCGTAATTTCTCATATTTTTGAGAAGGAAATGTCTCGAAGTGGATACTTTTGTTGGCCTTTCATTGGTCAATGTGTCTGTTGAGCAATTAAACTTAATGTTTAGGCATGCTTTAAAGTAGCAATTTCGAAAACTCTAGGGCTACTGGCTCCAAGATCAAGTGAGCCATGAGGTAATTAGCCAACAGTAGCTAGCTACAGCCAAGGATAGGTAGCAAAGATCAGCAGTTGCATTTGAAATTGCATACCTTTAAATTCTGGTCGTATAAAAAAAATACACCTTAAATAATTATGAGCATCTAGAAAAAGTGCTTGAAACTACCTCTTCCTGCACCTTTTTATAATCGCAATTGGGGGGAGGCTGTGTTTGACAATTTTTGTCACTTTCCGAAAACTTACAACTCAAAGGTTTTGAAAAGCTTTCTTCTCAAGTCCACTGCACAACCCCAACAGCAGGTGCTATGACTGGCACTGCTGCAGATAACCTTAGCATAACAAATCGGGCTGCCTCAAATGCATAAAAGCCTCAAAACTTCTACTGCTGTCATGTTATTCAATGTCCAAAGATGGACTTCGAGAGAAGACAGTAGCCTTTTTCACACAGAGACGCTGCATTATCGCTGCAGGGGTGGTTGGCCAATTCTCCACCGCTGTTTGTTCACACAGAGCCAAGCAGCTCCGGCGTAAAGACGCACCAGTGTGCAATTCACACAGCAAGCCGGCACTGTGGATCCAAAAGAGGCGTGACAGTACACATCCAGTCGATGACGTCTGTGTTGTTTTTTCAAGGTGTTTCCCCCAATGTCCACCTGTTAATCTAAACATGTACTCGCTGACTGTTTACAATCATATGGATGCTGTTATAATGTGTGATTGAGATCCTGGCCCACCATGCATCCTGGAAAGTGACGAAGTTACATTTTTCGCTCTAAATTACATAATTACATAATCACCATCAGTAAACAGGACACTGTTTGACTCTTTCACTCGCGGGGAGGGAGGCTGTTTTCTGGGGGAAAGTTCACTGAAGTCTCGGCCAGGAGAGCTGACCGTCGCGGTGATTTTTTTTCAAGACAGTAATTACAACAACACAATAGTGGAAGGAGACAAACACATGGTGAATTAAAGTTTTTTGCCGGGGACAGACGCTGTTTTTCGGGCAGAAATGTGACGAAGAGTCGGTAGGACGGACAGACAGACACTTTAACTGCGGTATTTTTTAACTTCATATAAGTTGCCATCAGAGGCGCAGCGAAAATTTGACCCTTCGCCGCATCTGACGCTTTCACACAGAGGAGGATGCGGAGAATTGGCGCCGGATCCCCGCACTCAAAGGGCAGTGTGAATGGGGATACTGTGTCGTCTGCACCAAAAAAGAGACAAAAGACTGATCCTGAACCTTTGTGGGGTTCAGATTGTCTCAAAATAGCCAGCAAGGGAGCAGTTCTGTTTACACGTCTACTAAGGAAATCCCGCAATATGGAGCTGGTATTGAACAGGAGCTGGACCCTTGAGGCTTGCAACTGCTCAACGCTTGCTGGCCACTCAAGTTGAGGTTATACTTTAACATTGTAAAATCCCATTTGAGTTTCTGCTACAACTGCTATGCTGACGATGGCCAACTATTCTTCTTACACCCATTTAACACTTAGGTGAAAGCACACTGAACATCACTGCGTTGCTAGTGGTTTTCTTGGAGTGGATGCTATTTCACCACCTGAACAAGACTAAGCTTGTGTTCCCTCAGGAACAAAGAATGCCTGTAGTAAGACCTGTAAATCACCATGAACAATATTGTGTTAACTCAGCGAACTGGTTGTGACCCTGTGATGAACTCATGCAGGTGCTTGTCAGCTACCAGTGGGACCCCTGAAGCTCCCTCCTTAAGTCTATGGGAGTCACTGCTTCAGACACCCATTTTTCCTACAGCACTCCACTTCTCTGTTTACTACACCGGCACTCTGTTGCAGCTCACATCCAATTTTAATCCATTAAATTATGGATACTAGATACAGTGACAGGGGCTCAAGGGGCTTTTCCTTTCTTTTTCTGGTTCTCTTTTTGTGCACTGATCCGCCAACCTGAACAGCCAATCAGAGGGACACATGTTCAATCACTATTGTTCAAAAAGCCTCCTAAAATGGCTGTCCAGTGCCAACGGTGCTGGACACACCACACCGACTAGAGCCACAAATGCTCACTGGCGGCCCTGACAATGCCTGTTGTGTCAGGGCCTTAACCGGGAGTGCATCTGCACCTGGCATGTGCGCCTGCTGTTTTGTTCCATCCTCCATGTGGCTTCATATCCCACTGGGAGCATTTCAGAAGTGGAGCGTCATGCCTGCCTGATGTTATTAACTTGCGCAGATTATGTATGTATTTCATCATTTCTCCTTGATTTTTGTCCTTCTACCGTGGTTGAGTAGGCTATGTATTTAAGTCAATTCATTATTTCTCCGATTCAAGCGTGTTTATTGTACGTTTTTATAACAGTAGCTGTAGCTCCCGGGTCAGCACACACAAGGATGAAAATTTACTGGATGCACTATGACGTTCCGCTGCCTGAATTCATGTCTGGCTCGATCTGCTCTATGTTAATTGATGTGTCTGCAGTCTGCGTCCATCAGTAATAGACTTGACACGTATTCGTCCTTAAGGACGAAATAACAAGTTGATTAGCCATACTGTTTCCATCAGCAAGAGGGGAATAACAGAGACCCTGAATGTATTTTACCAACTTTCTTGGCAAGAAGGATGAATTTAACCAGAATGAGTCATGGCCAGTCACAGGGGAGTAAGCTACTGTCACTAGATTAGGTAAGACACAAAGTGTTATGTTGACAACTTTTAAATAAACCGCAACTTGCTAGTAGCCATCAGCTTTAAAATAGGTGCCGATCGGGTCTCTGTCTTCCGGCTAGGCATGGGTCTGATATTTCTAGTTTCTGCATTGGTTCGAGGCAGTGCATTAGCAGGTCTTTTCAGTTCAGGAAGAAATCTTTGGACCCACGAGGAACTCTAGTTGGAGGGTTGAATTGCTCCAAGCCCCTTTTATACAGAGATTCCGCAACAGCATCGCAGTGAAGGCTCGCCTCTAGACCACCTTTGTTTTTTTTTACATTGAACCAAGCAGCGTTGGCATAACGCTGCCCCAGTCTGTTATTCTCTTTAATTACCTATGCTGGTGTCCTACATTCCACCAATGTCACTTTTATACAGACGGCAAGGCAGAATAACACCGCAATATACCTGCCTTGAAAAGGCTGTGTAAAAGAGGCTCCAGAAACCCCTTCTTACGAACACTGGATTTGGGGGCTGTGTCCAACAGTTTCTCAAACTTTCAAAAGCAGACAATGTGACATCCACATCCACTTCACACCATGACTGGCTAACTGTGTAGTGGTGAAATAGCAGCAAGGGTTTGAACAATGCAAAAAGATCTTGGTAAGAATTTGGTAAGGCGTAACCATTGTTCAACATGGCTTCTTACTTATACACTGTTTAACCGGTAGCTGTAAATGTCTACAAACTGTTGCTAGCAATTACGTTGCCCAAATGCTTTGAGGGCTTTTCGGACAGAATGCGACGGCACCAGTGTGATCTGAAACCCATTATTTCTAATGGCTTGCACCGCGCATTGGCAGTTTTTCGCTACGCTGCAAGGCGACATGCACTTGCAGTTCAACCTGGTCCATAATGACTCTGAAAACCCAATAATGCCTCTGCCTCTGGCAGAACATCAAAGCAAAAAGGCCTTTGGTAAAACTGTAATGTAGGTGAACCTGGCACACAGTCATTGCTAATGTCATGGCTAACCCTATTCATTTTAATCAGCAGGTTTCAAGCAAGACTCAGCTTGGCTTGGGCTGTGAGGAGGTGTAGCATTTATTCCCAGACAAACACCCTAAAGTGTGCACACCAGAGGTCAAGTTAACCGAGTAGCCTCCATTATTGACTGACAATGACGGAAAAATTTCAAGCCTGCCCATCATTTTGACAGATTAGAAAACTGAAGGTGATCTACTGCAACATTAGTAATTTACATGACACACTGTTAGTAACCACAAGTAAACCCCCTGTAGGGAACCTGCCTACTATCTGGGTGATGACAGCATGTTGAGGAGCTCCGACCTGGAGCCCGCTGTAACCATTACGGGCCACTCGCCCCACTCTTGTAGCAGAAGGAGAGCACAAGAAGTTGTCTATCTGGTAGCTCTTAATTGTTTCTCTCATGCTCTCCATAAACTCATAACCTTTAATTTTTTCCTGCATATTAAATCTAAGACCTGGATGAACCGCCAAGCAAGCGATGATGCGTTATCAACATCCAGCGGTGCTACGTAAATAAGGAAAGAATTCTGGATGCGGTCTATTCAAGGACATTTTATTACTGGAAACAGTGTTGGAGACGGAGCCCCGTTCATTCCTATGAAAGCTACTCAGTGGTGTTTTGACGCCAAAAAAGCTTGACTTCTCGGCTGTGAAAACACCTGGATTGCCGACCGCTAACTTCTGGTTTAGCGCCCGGCTTACTTGAATGGGGGTAAAATAATTTAATTGTGTGACTCCTCTAGACTTTCTAAATTCTATTGGACTGAGTGGCTAAAATTATGATAGTGAAACGAGTCATTTTGCAGGAGTTGTGATACTCGAAATAATGTATCCACAGTTTTACAGACGCTTCTCTCACAATGGGTCTATTGTTGTTTTCTCTTCTGTAGCTATTGTTTCCGGCGCATTCGTAATGTGAAACGTGACGTCAGTGATGGTTTAGATAAAAAATCACAGACAAGCTGTCTTGCCTGCGAGAAGTGGTAATAGGGTCAATAGGCAATTTTTAACGGGTTTAAAAAACCTGTGTACACTACTAATTTTGGTGGAAAAGCGGAAAAAGTGATGAGCACTGAGAAAGTCTGAAGCAACCTCTGACACACACTGCACGGCTATGTCTACCTCCATGTAGGGACTGTGAAGCGCTACGCACACGCTTCCTCGCTCTCTCTCTAGACTGCACACCTGCTTACCTTACACACGCAACCTATGCACTAAGTTATTCCTCGAAGGAGTTTGCTGCTTGTATAACATATTTCAGATTGAATAGAATTTAATAAAAATTCCACGATACTTAGGCCCAGCAGACCACTGGTCTTGCCATACACTGGAAGAAACTCAGATGAGTGTGCGTCAGCTTGCTGTCGGAGAGAAGACAGAGCCAGAAAGCGCAGCCTGTGTATCGATACAGAAAACGAGTATTGAAACGGCTTCAAATATTTAATATCGATATGTATGAAAAATTTATATTTTTGACAACACTAGCACTCAGACATGCGAGCGACATGTAAAATTGACATTTAATTTACATTAACAGTGTGCAGGGGGATAATATGACGATAATGAAAGGGGAAAATGGTGGTAATAGTGTGGAGGGCATTGTCATAGCATTGCAAATTCACGCAGTGAACTCTCAAGTCTACAGGAATGGAGCAGACACACTTAAACATAATGCAAAAGGCATTTGGAGTGGGAGGAGGGACTTGTAAGTACATGCAAGCCTGAACGTATATGTTAGACATCTACTCTGTCCCAGTCTCTCACTGAAAACCTTACATGATGAAAAATCATCAATAACGTTTTTAAGTTGGTGGTTTGAGTGTAACATTATTTGAGGTTAACAGCATGTTTGACTGTCAGTGTATTGCATGTATACACGTTGTAAGCACCAGTGTTCTCCATAAAAATTACAAATAAGGATAAAATTAGCATGATAGGGCCCCCCTTAAAATAGACACGCATGTATGTAAGGTTGAGTAATGTATTATAGCCCATGTGTGAAATGCAAAGTACAAATTTAAAACAAGCCTTTATAATTATCACCATGGCAGGTTATAAATGATGAATAACAAACAAGGGGTATTTTGAGACTTAACCGAGATCATATTTCTTACCACTCTCATTTTCAGCCTGAAGCAAAGAAACCGGCTGTAACTGGTTGAAGCCGGTTCTCACATAAAAATACAGGATTGGAACCTGCTATCATTCCCGTATTGATTTTCATCAACAGAGTTTATAACAATGGCATTAAAATGAAGCAGAAATGTTTAGTTATGATCAGATGAGAAACATGCATAGAAACTACAAACAAGCTAAATTCTGTATGTAGATTTAGCTCAAATTTATATGGTCAAATAATAAGGACGGGGTTGACATCTTAATCAATATTTACGACCTAACAAAAGCATTTTTTTATATATTTGCTATGATACTTGCATTCACAAAATTATGGATTTTGTGTCACTGCCTTTATGGAACATTTTTTCTGAATAAGTGCTTGATTTGCATATTATACACACTTTGTAATTCATAAATAAATAATATTACATAATGAGCCTCCGATATCCAGAGAATACAGTTTGTTATATGTGTTGAAAACAGTGAAAAGCTGTTCATTAGATCGCATATTCACAGATGTTGGTGCACAAAATAGCTCTTTTACAGTAATATGAAATGGCTGACTTCTTTGAATCGTAAAGAACATAATGCCACATAACATTTGCTCTCTATCATCTACCATCAATCTAATGAGACAGAGACGCAGCTTAGCTGAAATGATACATATTACACTATCCTATAATACTGCTTAATATAGTCACATTTAAGATTCACATGCATCTCAATTATGCGGTTGAATTCACCACAGACGTGTAAAACTAATAGTACAGAGGCCAAGGACGTATGTGGGTTGGGTTTTCATGGACCTATGGTGGATCATGGGCCAACAGCTGCACAACACTGACTTACATTTGGCACCAAACCTGTATAAACCAGGACTGAGAAAGGAGCCACTGACAGGCACATAAACTCTTCTTTTTCTCCAAATGAAGGACATTTGGAGGTCTCAATTTTTAACTATGACCAATTTTCCTAACTTCACATTCAGTATAGATTTGTATATTGCTAGCCCTGTAAATTGATGTAGCATTTGAAAGATCAGTAGGAAACTTCATTGATTTCATTGGATGAAAGGTAAATAAATTTAGCTAAGCAAAAAATAACTGACTCTGACATCGACAGGAAAGCTTTTGAAAAATGTAGGTGGAGCCTCTTAAGGCTGCTTCCTCTTCAGCAGAGCAAAAACAGACTGTGTGAAGCATTACAAGTGCACCATGTGAGCACTGCCACTGGTGAAGTGGGGGAGGTGACGCTAGAAACAGGGCTGTACCATGTTCCAAAGGTAAAAAGAAAACTGAAGCAGCTCACTTTGTATGAACTAAATTTAAAAAAAAACCCATCATGAATATGATAAAACAGTCCAATTCTGCAGACTGCCAACTTCCCCAAACTGGGGCTGACTTATGGCTCTCAGCTGTATACAGCAAACACTGAATTGATCACTTATCTGCACATCACTTAATCTGAATAAAAAGGGATGCTGATTTTTTTTTCTCTTTTGGAAACACAGGAAAGGGCAAGGGAAAAACCGCAAAACTCTTGTATTACCATTGACATTAAGCCACACCCACATCCTGGGACAGTGTGGTGCATGGAAAATTACTGGGCTGTACCACTTTCGACCAAGAGGGGGGTTTAACTATAAAATGTAGAGGATGCAGCAGATTCCTCTTCACTTAGACCGGTTTTGTATTCTGTGCCATTAAGGCCCAAATTTAGTGTTGATTTTCATCTTGGAGACACTCTAATAATCTCCATCAAATAATGGATGTATTTAAAAGAAGCCAAAAAGTCCCTTTTAAAGCTCTATCAAAGGCGTTGATTAAATTGGCAAAGCAGATTTATTGTTTTTCTATTACCTATACTACTCATTATCTCTGGGTAGACAACTTCTCATCAAAACCTGTCTTCATTTTTGCCCCTCCCCCAAACTGCCACCTCTGCAGTGTGCTGGAAGTGCTTGCTGCTTGTTTTAGCACCAACACATTAGTCGCCTCACTGACTCGGTAGGGTTAGACCTTTGAGAATTATGTTAGGTTAAAATACAGGACACAAATGTATGTTTCCAGTTACTAAATGGGAAGTCACTGAAATACAATAAAAAGTGTTTGGCTACTTGACTATGAGTGGTGTGAGTTGTGTGTTAAATCAACAGAGAACTGGTAGTTTTTTTGGTTTTTTTCTTTCTTGTCCATGTGCTTGTGTGTGTTTTTATCTTCCAAGAGGTCTTCAACCAAGTTACCACTGCTTAGCAACAAGAATGGTGTAATGATATGAAAGCAGCTTTGTGCGAAAAGGAGTTCATTTTAACATAAAAAACAAAAGACATGTTACAAGCATAAACAGGAAAGTTTTCATCTTGTAATATTTTATTTAATTGTATTCTGAATTAATGTCCATTAGCGATTCAATAGGTCCATAAAAGCAATTTACGCGACTGCGAAACTCACGACATCGCTTTCACAAAAATTGAAAAGTTAAGCGATATACGTTGTAATGTTTATAAAAAGAAAAAAAGACAGTTTAGGTAACTACTAAAATATCATTAAACCAGTCATTGACGTATTTATCCACTCAGCTAGCGTCAAAACAAGTGCTAGCTAACATTACTTTGGATGCCCGCGACAAACCAAACCAGTAGGGCTCACTGTAAAATGTGCCACACATACCAAAAAACAGAAAAAAGTATTTTCAGTAAGTCTTGTCCTAATGTTTCAATTCATAACCAAAAAATCCCTGAAAAATAACGTCTACCTGCATCAAATAGTTAAGCAAGTGAAAGCAACTTGGCTAGCATGCTAGTAAACACCTCGACTCACCACTCTTCGCGTCGGCTAGCGATGTTCCCGCGATTTTCAGTCTGGATCCGTAGCAGACTGCCTCCTCCTCCTCCAGCTGCTGCTGAACTCTTCCGGACGCTGTTGTGTGTCACCGTTGTGGTCAGGGTGTTATATTTGTCCACTGCTTTCCACTTACAACGGAGAGACTGGCGAGTTGTGCCACAACAACTGTGTGGTTGTGCAGTCGCGGACTCAAGCGACTGCTCTCCTCTTTCGCTCACGAACAGGCTCCTCCTCTTTTCGAGCACAGAGACGTCAGCCGTTGGTCGACGACGCGATGTTAACGCTCTTTTCTTTCAGTCTCCGTACCGGCGGCGGTACTGAAGCCGGTGTAGCTAAAGCCGGCAAGGTAGGTATGAACAGCTCCGGGACGTGCTGGATCGGTGTGTTTGAATGATCTGACAGGACTGAACACAAGTCTGTTTGAGAGCCGCAGCAGCAGCAGCAGCAGCAGCACCTCTGCTTGGAGTAGCCAAACTGCAGTGTGGTTGAAGCAGCCTCACAGAGCCCGCCGGTCGGCAGTGGGGACAACAGGGAGCAGAACATTAGCATGGGAAGGGAGGGGGCTGTGACAGTCTTTGACCGCGACAGACAGACGGACTGCGGGGCTGAGGGGGAGGGATCATCTGGGGGAGGAGGAGTCAGAAGAACAACAGCCTGAAAAAGTGTTAACTACACACTGTGGTGTTAGTGTAGGTTTGTAGGTTTACCATCATATGATGGTAGTTGTGTTTGAGGTCGACTGTAGGCTGTATCTGAGTGACCTTGAGTGGTTTGTGCTCCATGCGGTGATTTAAAAAAAAAAGAAAAAGTTTTTAAAAAATGGCACACATGAGACGAGAATGCTGTCTAACCCTGATGATCTGGGGAGTACTAACCCAGCCAGTATGGTAGATCTGGAAAAGTAATTTTCTACAAGTGATAACGCATTTTTTTCTGTATTTTCTTTTTATATTTTTGTTCTATGATTTCATGGATTTTAGAAGAAGACATGAAATCAAGAACAAGTCTTTTTTATTCATAGCCTCCTTAAAACAAACAATCCGTTAGCCTACAGAAATGAACAACATATGGTCTGCTTTTCTGACATACAGCATTATGCAGGTCAGCCATTTTGTTGACTCACTTCTTTGTATGAGACTTGTAGTTCCCCAGGAGGCCAGCAGAGGGAGAATTATAGTGATCTTCTTATCATTAAGCGTTAAAATGTCCCTGTCCTCTTGGATAAACCCTTGCACCTATTGTATTCTGTGTCATAGCTCGCCCCCATGCAGGTCCATGTGATCTGGAGAAGGAGTTGGTAGCTGTGCTCTCCTTTGCCTTGTGCTTTTCTCTGTCTCCTGTGCACTCGCACACCAGAGAAGGTCTGCAGTGCTAGTCTGAAAGAAGCATTGAGGTTAGGCAAGTGTCTTTTGTCATCTACATGTGAGAACAAATCCAGCTCGGCTTCTCTCCTTTATATTGACATTTTTCAAAATGACAGCTCTTGTGTTCAGGGAACTATATGCAGATCACAGGCTCCATTAGGCAGCACTGAAACAGAAACAGCCTGTAGATCAATAATACAGCTGGAACTGCCATGACACCCTAAAGTGTGTCTGGTGTTTCACTGTTAAGAGTCTGCAGTAAACGATAAAAAACAAACAAGTACACAAAGATATCGCAATGGTTGAAGAATTTGTGCGTTGGTTTCCACCAAAAAATGGAGTACACACTCACAAATTACATAACTCAGATGTTTATCATTTAATCTAATAATTTAAAAAAGGTCCATTTTTTTAACGTTTTATTTTACATTTTTGCGTTAATTCATCTTTGGAGCACATGAGCTATGTACGCTCCTTGTGCAGAGTAAAAGAGATCAAAAATGTGGGCAGTGTTACTTTTTGCTTAACATTTGCTTATTGTCGTCAGTGGATGAAGAAATAAAAGGCGGAAGTGAAAAAAAAAGGAGAAACTAGACATAGAGATTTGCCATGCTGAACAGCCAGCAGACAGACTGCCTTTAACCCAATTCAACAAGATGAATCAGCCAATAGTCTACTGATAAGGGCAGACGAATGCCAATGGAGCCAAACACACCACAAGAACTACAAGTGATAGTCAGTCTCAGTCATTCACGGTGTGTCAGGGCATCTAGACTCTGCAAAAACAGGAAACCTCTTGCTAAAAAAGTAGCAACAAAGAGTTCCTCATCCGGACAGCTGAGGGCACAATAGTTTGAAATATCACTTTGGACAATTACAATCATGATAGTGACAGCTAATAAAGAGAAATGTTTCTATGAATGCTGGGCGATAGCTGCTGAAAAGTGAGCAGTGAGAAACGTTTGGTCACAACAAACAAATATACAAAAGACATTAGCTGTGCCTGCTAACATACTGACTGACTGTAAACAGGGTGCATAGATGGGTAAAGCAGCCAAATTATGCAATTTCATTTACAGGTTTGCTGTGGTATCAATAAAGATTATACAGTTGTAGAGTACAGTTTAAGTACGACACCAGTTTTGGATTCTCCACATTAAGGAAGCGGTGAAAAAAGCAGTGCTTGGAGCAAATAGAACTAGCCTTAGGACACGTAAACACTGGAACATTTGTACAGACCAAACACAAATGAGTGCGTTGTTTAAAAGTAAAGGATTGAAGATGCACAGTGAAATTGATGTAAATCCATTCTATTCAAGCACATAATGGCCCCCTACACACACACTCTTATTGACAAGTCATCAACAGTTGAAATACAGCCAATTTTCTCTCCTCAATATTCCGTTAAAGTGACTCCAAAACACACTGGATGTTCATGGATCTCCTCTTATCTCAGGTTGTTTTACAAGTCAATCAGCAATACAACAGATCAGAACACAATAACTGCGAGTGCCTCACAAAGTGCCATTTTCCAGGTACAATGCTGCTCACTCGGTGGTAAAACAGAGCCTGTTTAAATCACAGTACCACACCATCACCAGAGTGTTACTGCTCCTGTTTGTGAACAAAATTCTTTTACCTTTGATTTTAACAAATGGGTTGTATAAAAAAAAAATCACAGAAGAAGTAAAAGAAATTTCCATCCCACTATAGCTAGAAGGAATGTGTGCAAAACCAAAACAAAATGTAGAGCAAACAGTATAATAAATAGCACAAAATAACTGCAGCTAGAGGAAATCCCTGATCTAACTATTTAAGTGTAACATTTTAACTTGTTAAACATGTTGGCACACAATGTACTATGTAGAATAGAGCTCTATAACTCAGCTGAAATGAGATTAGGAAAAATGCCCAGATCCTTGCCCAATCTTTGGTCTAGTGACATCTAGAGGCAGTGGTGGGCATTTACACCATTTCCTGTTTGAGTGTGTGACAACAATGACCTTGAACACTAGGTATGCTTACAAATTGTTGTTTTCATGCAGGCTTCATAAATCTTGCCTGTTTGGTTGAGACATATGTATTTTGTGTGTGTGTGGTATGATGCTGTCTAGCCGGCAGCTTCTTCATGAAACTGAAACACCTATTAGCTCTGAGCGTTTGTCTTCAGAAACACAGTAACATTTACCACTGTATCTCCAGTCTATGTTCTTTTGTGAAAGAATGATTCAGCAACATCAAGACGGTTTTGTGTTAATTATATCGTTATGATTACTGTGGTTAAAGTTTGTCAGTAAGGCCTGGGGCTGGAACAACAGAAAAGACAGTTGGGTAATTAGAATAATAAAGGGTAATAAACCAAGTTTTAAAGGAAATGACAGGAAGTGACAAGTCAGCAGTGATAACTTTTGTGTGCAAGTTCACAAAAAATGGCTAAAAACTTGGCCCATTTTTTGTCATATCTTTGCTTTTTTTTTAAACCAAATAATACATATACTATCATATATATTCATCATCTACAGGCCACAGATATTTGGAGGACATGTCATGTAGTTTTGCCCCTTACTTAAAAGAATACCTTGTTTTAGAATAAAGTTTTGGTCAGTTGGAAACTCAGATCTGATGGTGATACTAGATGCAAGATCAGTTGGTCAAAGGAGTCATCATCTGGGTACCATGAACATCGATCTGAAATTGTATGGAAATCTTTCCAGGAGTTGGTGAATAATCTCTTAACACAAGAGTTGGACAGACAGAACAACCCATGAACTTATAACTTAACTTAACATTATCTTTCGGCTACAGTGTCGTGGAGCATATATAGTGTAATATGTGGTCGACATTGGCTTTTTAGGAAAGAGAAAAACCTCATCTGCCACATGCCTTTGCTATATACCATAGCAAAATAATTTGTTTAAAATTACATAGAGACATGAGCAAAAAGGAGTAGAATAAAAGATCTTTCTTTAAAGTCTTAGTGATGAAAAAAAATAAGTTAAAAAAAACTTTATTTCCACTGGATTTCTCTTGAGTGACAGAATCTGAGTAAAAACAATCAAACATGGATTATAGGTCTTGTAAAGTCAAAAAATCATGTAACCTTTATTATCACAGTGCCACCAACTGACCAGTAAGTGTAATTCATGTTAAGTAAGCAGACGAGGTTTGGACCCTGTCTTGGTTGCTGTAGCAGCTCTTGACTGCAGCAAAACATATAGTTAAACCCAGAAAGAGAAAGAAGATAACAGAAAAAACATGTGTGAATAATGCATGCCATTGCTCTGATATGATACATTAAATAATTACATTAAGTTGTATGCATAGGAGAGAGCTACATTGTAAATATCTGAGGCAATGCATGTTGGATTTTTAACAAACCTCAAGGGAAAGATACCATAACTCACAAAACAAAGATTACTTACATCTCTCATAATTAAAACATTAAACTTTGCAAATAATGTGAGATACATTATGATAGCTAGAGAAGCCATTATAATGAGAAAATAGACGTGTACCAGCCTGCAAAATAAACAAATGTGGACTAGCAATGTTAGATTGACAGACGAATAGATCGTTTTTAATGACCTTTAAAGAGGAATGAGTTAACTCGATTGTCAAGCAGAATTGAATCAAAAATCCTGCTTCTGTTTGGTACATGCACAGTTATACATAAGGTTGCCAGGTTGATGTTTATTCTGATTGGCTCACAACTTCTGAGCTGAAGCAGTGAGACACTCCACAGACTCGTTCAGTTGCTTGTGGTAGCGGGTGTTCAACATTTACATTTTAGTTTGGAACGTCCGAGAATAATATCAAGGTCTGTTTGACAATTCAGGGTGTACATGTGGTGTATCAGCTTATGTGTGCTGACATGCCCGAAACATCTGCCAGCAAAAAGTAATTTTGAGAATTTTATAGGATGCATTCAGCAAATCCAAGCAATTAGCTGGAGGGTTCAAATTATACTGGTAGCTCTCTATGTAATAAATAACCTTTCATCTCACATAGGTCTTTGTGAGGAGATTATAAAGCCAAATTGGGGCATTTTCCTATCCTCACTTCAACCAAATTTCCACTTCCCAAGGGCCGTTTGTTGCCATTCTCGACCTGTCCACCTAATACCCTCAGACTATCTCCACTAGTCCCAGTCACCTGATTCTCTCATTCACCTACTCACTGCTCCCACTCTCCCTCATTAGTCCTGTCAGTACATTAACCAAACCCTTTTCCCCAGTCAGTACCAGATTGTCTATGTTGATTCGTTGCTTTCTTTTCAGCCACCTGTATGAACCTGAAACCTGAACCAGTGCCTGAACCCTGACTGAACCCTGAACCCTTAACCATGAACATGAACTCTGTACCTGCCTACCAGCCGGTAAATCCCTGAACTCCTCCTGTTTGCTTGGTATGTTTTGCATTTGGGGCATTCCCTTGTAGCCTCACACTCACTTCCATGGCATTCCAATCCGGCACCCAGCAGATTTGGCTAGCCTCTGGATTGGTAGGCTCCTCTCTGCCTTCCCTGAGCCCTACAAGCCTTCAAGGGCCCAGTTGAGAAGCTACCCTAAAGTCCAGTGGCCATCTTTCAAAGCGACTTGCCATTTTCAGGGGGTATTGCTGTGGAGCCCACAGTAGAAGCTGCAGTCCCCATGGTTCCACATGCCATTTGCTTTTCCAGCTGCCCAGCACCATGGCTCACCACCAGCCAGATATTCTCAATCCAAGTCAGCTGTCGTCAAGAAGGCCTAGCCAGATCATCTGGACCCCTAGCCGACTGTCTCCACTGAGACCCTGCTAGATCAATCCAATCTTCAGTCATCCGGCTATCTCCAGTAACACCTTGCTAGCAAATCCAGATCTCCAGTCTGTTTTCTCAGCTGATGCCTTGCCAGATTTGAAAGATTTTCAGTCAGCCTTCTCTGCTGTCCTGCCGCCACCCTTCTGCTTTGCACTCCTGTCTCTAGCCTCCTTTTCTGCACTCCTGCCACTGACCTCCTGCCCTGCATTCTTGTCACCAGCCTCCTGCTCTGCACTCCATCGGACTGACTGTCCAGCACCCTGCCTTGACATGCAGCCTTCTGAGCAGATCTGCCTTCACATCTAGCCTCAAGGTCTCTGCCACAAGCCTCCAGGCTGTTCTCCAGAGCAACTCTGCCCATCGGCCCAGCTTCCTGATAGTCCTCCAGAATGGCTCCACCTGTCTGCCTAGTTTTTCTAGTTGTCCTTCTTAACAGCTCTGTTTGTCCTCCTGAACGGCTCCTGCTCTGCCAGACTCCAGTTCCCCAGCCATCCCCTGGAGTTCTCCTGCTCCACTACTCTTCAGTCCCCAGGCCACACATCTCTTTGGTTCCCTCCGAACGCTGAACCCTCTACCATGAATTCTTGAAACTGTACTCACCTGCTTCTGTTCTGCCGAGTCTGTGTGCATCTGGATCTGTCCTTCAGCTGCCTAGTACTCATATCTGTATATCACAGTGGTACTTACTAATGGTACTGATGAAACCCTACTACATGCACAGAAAGAGCAAGTAGCATATTGCACTGGCAGCAGGTGTTAACCATTATTAAAGATCATAGCCTGTTTATGATGACCCCAAAAAAGCAATTGATAAGTGTATAATAATCAGCGGGGGAATGATGTGTTGGGAGACAAATGTATGGGACCCAAAATGGAGCCTTGTGGCACACCACAAGACAGAGAAGCAGTTAATACATTAACGTAATAATAGAATAATAGAGACCAATGCAAAACCCACTGGAGCTATTCCAGAAATACTCCCCCACTGTCCCCATGGTACTCTGTCACAATGTAGTGATCAACTGCATTGCCTGAAAACTACAAATCATCATGTCATTTAAGACACCATACAGGGTTGTTTTAGTGGAACGTGCAGGATGTTCTACCATAGGTGGAACATGGGAAAAGTTAAAAGGTTTTCAACCAACAACCTTGTGTCAGCATGGAGATGCCTGCAGGACATCACCAGCTATAGGAAACCACCCCTATAGATGTGATTCAAAACTTTCAGAGACAAGACCAGGAAAGCACCCATCCCCCATCTTCATGCAGGTCATTAACAAATCACTGAAGCTGTGTGAAGTTCCTTCCCTCTTCAAATGCTCCACAATCATCTATCACAGGACAAGATGATGACATGCCAGTCAGCCTGACCTGTGTTGTCATGAAATCCTTCAACAGACTCACCTGAAAGAGACCATAGTACTCTTGCTGGACCCCTGTGTTTGCATACCGGGCAAACATCTGAGTGGATGATGCTGTCCACATGGTGCTGCTCTACCTCCTGCAACACCATGACTCCACAGGGACAAGGATCCTGTTTTTGGACTTCAGCTCAACACAATCATCCCAGAAATCCTTCACTTCAACTCAAAAGCATGGTATGCAACTTTCTCCTATGATCCTGGGCAAAAGTCCAGTCTGATCATGGGGCAGTAGTGTGTTTGGGTTTCTAGGAATTGGGGGATATTGAGTAGCAGAGAAATAATCCTCCTGCATTTTGGACAGTACTTTTGTTGTGTTGAGTCTTCAGCCTAGCTGCTTTGGGTTTTTTTTTTAATTTGCTTTCATGCAATTTGATGTGCTTTGGTGTTCTTACAGTTGTAATTTTGAACATGACATTATGTGGCATCAAGTGTGGTTTTGGCGGTTGCTTGCCGTCCCCTTTGGTTTGCTTCTCAATCGCATGTTATTTTATTTGTGTGGTTATAGTGACGGCTCTACCCAGACTGGAAGGCTGGGGAAAATTACCTACAGCAGTCGGACAATCAGCACTGGCGTCCCCCAGGGATGTGTTCTCTCCCCGCTGCTCTTCTCCCTCTACACCAATGACTACACATCAGGAGAACTGTCTAAACTCCTGAAGTTTGCAGAAAACACAAGTATCAAAGGCCTAATCCTGGATGGCGAGGCGTCTGCATACAGATGAAAGGTTCCACAGCTCCCTCTCTGGTGCATTCAGAATTACCTGGAGCTGAACAAGCACTGTGGAGATAACTGTTGAATTTAGGAGAAGCCCACAACACTGCCACCTTCACTATATTCAGCAACCTTGTGTCTGATGTGGATACCTTCAGGTTCAACATCCGTTTAACATCCAACATAGACTCTGCCATCAAAAAGATCCAGTGTAGGATGTACTTCCTACACCAGTTCTACACTGCAGTAATCCAGTCTGTTCTCTGTGTCTCCTTCATTTTTTGGTTTGGATTGAACACAAAACAGGACAAGTACAAGAAGCATCACTGTGGACCCTGGTTACAGCCTGTTTCAACTACTCCCCTCTGGTAGGCGCTACAGAGCACTGTGCACCAAACAACCAGACTTAGACGTAGGCTACGGTCACATATACATAAAACAGCAGCATTGAATATTCGCCCCCCGTTCAATTTCGTTCTGTGTGAGTGAAGGGGCAAATAAAACATTCAAATCCTGTGAAGAAGCAGTTCAACTATGGTGAACTCTGACAGGTGAAGTCGCAACCACAACCAATAGCTAAACCCCAAGTGGACCACAAACCAGAAATCTGAGTTCTGTGTGCCTCACATCCTGCACTGCCCACATTCAGCATTGGCAGAGACAAACACATGAGAGTTTGACTAATGGCTGGAACAATCATTGCAATCCCAATGATTCAAAGGATTACTTGATAACAGTAAGCTCAAAGGGACAGTGCAGCGTGCTCTTGCAGCTTGCAGGTTATAGGCATCATCCTGTGGTGTTCAAAGGATGATGCACTGAAGGACTACAGTCATTGTTGTAAATACATTAATGTTTTTCATTTAATTCATTTCTAACGTCAAGCAGCAGCCAGCCGATGCCACTCAAGGATGCCACTTACTTTACTCCAAGTTATAATCATGGAGTGTGGATTCAATCTGCATGTACCGTCTGATTTATTAACACTGCAGCTCCAGAGCAGAGCTCAGCAGATGCAGTTTAGTGGTGGGTTGAGATCACTGCTGCTTGTAGTAGATTTTACAGCATTCATGGTCAAAATAAATGTTGATGAAAAATGACTCAAACTAGTTGTCTAGTAGTCTTATTGTCTAATAATAGCTGCATTTTAGCCATAACTTTTATTTCATCAATGTTTATTTCTTCCACTACAACCTTCTTTGTGGTTCTTGACTCCGAGACTGTTGAGTTTTAATGTAAATTCTAAATCAGGTATAAATCCAGTACTATGACTACTAAAACTACTACTACTACTACAAAACATTCATAAAAATAGCATGTTATCATGTTTTGACATTCATGAAAAAAAAACTCTTTCAATAAAACATGGGAATGTGCTTTTATTAAATAATAAATTACAATAATAAGACATTAATAATGTATAAATAACTCAATATAACACTGAAAATTATATCCCAATGTGTCACAGCAACTCTGAGAAAAGTGGTTATTAAATAAATGTACACCGTGAAGTTCACATCCTAAGTGATATGTGGATAGTGGGTCGTCCATTTAGTTACAGGAGTTAAGACAGCAGCGCTTCACCTTATGATATAGCAGTTTAATCTTCACATCACACATTCAGAAGTAGTTGATAAGTTGATGTAAAGTTGCAGTGATGTGTGAACAGAATATGGTCACGAGCATGCACACATAAACACTGATTCAAAATTCTGCTTGACACCTTTGACTGCACCAAAATCACAGACAACTACTTTCAGTTTGTTGCAGGCATCACATTTCAATTAATATCAAAATCGCACTAATGTTTATGTTTGTACAAAATTATGATTTAGAACGAAAAGATTGAAAGATATTTAAAGATTGAATTACTTGTAGTTTTGGCATATTTGTCCTCTACTCTAGACAGTTCCCGAAAAAAAAAACCGTGGTAAACATGTTTACAACTTACAATTTGGAATTATTACACCAACACTTTGAGTATTAAAGCTTCTTGTAAACATTATCGTCTTGAGAGAGATATTAGTTATTTCTGACAGCAGTGTTGGACCTAATCTCTGTAAACCTTATCAGAAAATAATTCTTGACTTTGTAAAAATGTACCTAAAAGTCTCAGCAGTCAGAATGTGTGAGGAGGACACAAAGCTGGTCCAAGTGCATGTTTCTCGCTCCATTACTGTGTATAGATGGCAGAGTGCTGCCACCAAGTGGTGAACAGGGTGAAATTAATTTTAAAAGGGCATTAACACAAATTCTGGTGACCAAATCAGAGTTTAGTGATAAAACTTTGGCATGACAAAAGATATCAAACAAAAAGTAATGATCATCTTTAGTTTTGATTGATTACACCAATCGTCAAAACCAAAAATCATCGAGCAAAGGCTGATTCACACTATATATTATACTCCAGTTCAGTATGTAAAAAAAAGTTGTATAAAAGTAGTTTTTGTGGCATTATTGGCCATGCTACTCTTTAAAGGATAATCACCAATTTTTACATATTATAGTGTGTTAACAGGTCTTGGGGAGTACTACTGCATATGTGAAAAATGTATTGTAAAGCCTTTTGTGGCTCCAGAGGAAGCTG
This sequence comes from Pagrus major, assembly GCF_040436345.1. NCBI lineage: Eukaryota > Metazoa > Chordata > Actinopteri > Spariformes > Sparidae > Pagrus > Pagrus major. The sequence continues at coordinate 19,774,808 of NC_133215.1, forward strand.
CATGTAATCTGATAAATTGTCTCCCCTGATGTCTCTCTGGCTAAATTGCATTGTGAGTAATGTAGGCACCAGAATGACTTTTTCCATATGTGCAGTAATGCTCCCCAAAACTTGTAAACACACTTTATTGTGTAAAAATGCTGGAGTTACCCTTTAACTGCTGAAAAAAAAAAAATACAGCTTAGATTACATGCTTCTAGCTTTTGCAATAAAACTAGGTGCATGTTGTCCATTTAGCTGTCAAAATAGGTCACAAAGGAGAAAAATGTATCATTTAATAAAACCAGTGATCTGTTTAACAATTTTCCACTGGTCTCAATGCACAGGCACAAATGCAGTATTTTTTTGCACACTATTATGGTGAATCTGCAACACGCACAGTCATGCATCTTGTTGGACTAATTACACAAACGCTGTAGCCGACAGAATTGAATTTCATATGCGGCTGATGTTGCAGCTTTCTCTCATCTTAGTATGCAGGTCTGTGCACACAAACTATTTTGTAAACGCAAAATGAAACATAAAAAGGGCGAGGGAACATTAGAGAAATTTCATTTGTTGGTGAGGGTGGGTAGAAAAGAAGTCAGCACAGCTTGTAATGTTTGTTAAGCCCTCCTGACAGTTAAGCCACAGGGATTCTTTCTCCGAATGCTGCTGAGAATTTTAAAAAAGCAATTTGTACAGAGTCAACTGCAGAGCTTCACTACAACACAGGAATTATGATTTTAATATTTAGAGCAAATCATATAATTTGTTTGAACTCAGACGTCAGCTGCTACACAACAATAAAACTGAAAAATTTGCCTCTTATACTGATAATTATGTGGCACTTTCTAAGCTTGAACTACCTGGACGATGATAAATGAGAAGGCATTGGCAGTAGATAAAATGTTAATTTTATAATGGCACTAAGTCTCTGGGTCATCCGAATATCAATAGGAATGACTTTGAAATGAAATTAGAGGGGTCTGATATGCGTTTGTGGGGAGGGTGGTGTAGAGGAGGATGGGTGGAGTCTGGAATCAGAAAAAATGACACAGACTTTTACAGAATTCAATGTTTTCCAAGCATGCAGCGATGCCGTGGTGAAAATGATTATAGGTTCATCTGCATCAGCTTCATTGCACTGTTATTTATTCTCACTCTGTACAATTCCCCTGACTGACTGACTACAGGTTGCTTTCTTGGGTGTCGTTGGAGGATATGGGGTGCAGACCTCCGTTCTCGTTCAGTCTCTTGGCTCGATAGGTTTCATAGTGAATGTTATGAGTCACCTCCTTCAAATCCTGGAGGTGAGATCTGAAAGAAGACACAGACACACAGATTACTGGTTATGTATATAAGGTATTTTAAACAGGGGAGGTATCAGCGTTACTGTGTATTTTTAAATGCATATCAGTGATCTTTTATCATCATCATTATCTGTTTTGGTTTAATAGACTGAATCACTGTGACGTTACGCTAGACAACTTCCTGGTAGAGAACTGGTAGTTGATTTGCATCGCAGAAATATGTGACGTTGGCAAACTTCTTTGTTTCTTTTGTCATTTTCAGCTGTAACTGTAACATTTAAAGATATATAATAAAACACAGTGTTCCAACCTATCTGATATTTCTACTGTGCTTATTTCGTGTTCTGTGTTGCTTTGCTAGCATCTTTGATATCTACCCAACATCTCAGACTATATGCTTCTTTCGGATAAACTCAAACTTCCATTTTCTTTAGTCTACGGCCGAAAAGGTAAATTAAGTCTCCAACCTAACGTTAGTGTTAGTGTTAAGTGTTGTAATTACATGAAAGCATAAATATACATTTTAGATGAATGACATCTATACACTCTGAAATAACATAAAAAGTTAATAAAATTGTATGTAAGCTATGTGACGCAGGTTGGTTTGGTCATTTCCTGTTTTATTTTGTAGATTATATTATCGCGTATCGTGTATTGCTTTCCACTTCCTGCCTTTGTCTTTTTCCCACCCTGTCAGTTCCTGTGTATTTAAGCCTGTGTTTTTCCTCAGTCTTTGCTTGCTTCATTTGTGTCTCCTGCATTCCTGCCTGTTCCCTGGTCCTCATGTGTCATTCCTGATTTGCTTTAGCAAATGATTATTCAATAAATAAATAAAATATACAGCAGATTATTTGACAATGAAAATAATCATTAGCTGCAGTTAGTTAGTAGAAGTTAGTAACCATAACTCCTGATTTATGTTATTTTTAAGGGAAATCATTTTAGGGAAAGTTTCTCAATATGGCAAATTCCATAGTTTCTGATTGCTTGCATTGCCATAATAATATTTTTAAAGAATATTTTACCTGATCAGGAAGTCCCTCAGCTGAGCAAACTCACAATGGTTGGGATTTTCAACTGCAACAAAAAAATGGACAGAATCAAATGTCATATCTCATATGCCAAGTCATTTACCTGAGACCATCAATATTTCTGTGGCAGAGCGACTGTAAATGTTGCCATATCACGCACCTTCTACAATTCCCCACGCTGTCTTTCTCCCCAGGACCCGTTTGCCATTCACTTGATATTCTTTGTCACTGCCCACCACAGCAAAGGGCATCGCCTCCTATGGACAGAGACATTTCACCATGGTTCAGTATAATAAAGAGTGCGGAGCAAGATCTATGAGATGAAACTAATACACAACATGCCCCAGTGCCCTGACATTCTGTTTAGAGGAAGCAGTGCATGAGTGTGTGAGGGATTGGGTCAAGCGGGGTGGAGAGGGGTGGGAGAGAATGAAAATCATGGGACAAATGTGTCTGAACAAAGACAGAACAGAAACACTTACTCTGATCTTATCATTGTCGCTCTTGTCCTCCATGTCCTCATCAAACTCTTTCTGTGGGTAAAACTCAATCCCGCCCATCTCCAGTTCCTTCCTCACCTACAGCACAAAACAAAGACAGGAAGCAACACACGGCTGAGTGATGTCTGCAAGTCACTTGTATATCTAACATCTGGAGAGGTTGCTGGATCGTAGCCTGTCCAGTATGGGAGTTTTGAGAAATATAATATCCCAGTTTTTTGGTTCCCCCTATATTAAATCCTAGCCACTTGGGGTAGTGCAAAAAAGCTGTAATCACAATAGTGACAAATGATCATACAAAGTTGATATGTTCTTAAAAAATAACTTGCAAACAAACAGCGATTGACTCCCTCCTTTCCCTTTCAGTCACAACGCGCTACAAAACAGTAGGAAGCAGTATGGAGGCCAGTGATAATGTTAGAGTGGTTACTTTTTTAGATCTTTAACTCCAGTCTCTCTTTCAAACTCAACGCTGACTGAACGATGCCCCAGTGCTGCTTGAACGGAGACAGCTGGAAAAGCATTTACATGCCAATTTCCTTCACTTCAACCGGCTCGTAGCATAGCACCAGAAAAAGAAGAAAAATCAGCCACTACTGCAGTCATTTGACCCAGACAAAGGCCAGATGTTAGTGGGTTTTTTGTCTGAAGTGACAGGGTATTACACATTCAACAGTCAGGGAGTATTACTATTCATTTTTCATTCATGTTTCTGGCCACATGATGAATGTTTTTTTTTGGTCTCTTACAACTCCCCAGGGAAACATCTGGCTCTTCAGCTGCTAAATGCTCCACTGTGTTCACCAACTAGTCACTAATGGTGTCTTGGCAGGTATTGTACAGTGGGCTTTAAGAGCTTTTGTGCTAAAAAACAGCTGTTTGCTGAGACAAAAAAAAATGCCATGAGAGTGATGAGACTGAACCAGCGGGACGTAAAATCCAAAACGATGAGTTAAGAGATGCTAAAATGCTCCTTGGAGCTGAGTGGAACTGCAGAGTCAGATGGTGATTCTCTATGAGATCTACCTTTCACATTACATTTTACATTACACTTGTTGCACTCTGTGTGTGTGTGTGTGTGGGGGGGGGGGGGGGGGGGGGGGGGGGGGCAACATAATGTTGCTTTAATAATAAAATATTGATTAAGCTGCGTTAAAGGCCAAGATATGTTCTGCGCAGGACAATCTGAAGTTGTTTAAAATACCTCAAACATGTCTTTGGCATTTCTGTTCTGGTATTTAAAATAACTCCAGGCATCAGTGCCTACAGCTTCCAAGAAATGTCAGTAGAGAACTGACATAAACAAAGATGCTGATATTTGAAATGAGCTAATTAGCAGTTACATACTTCGGGCCTGTCTGATTAATTGGTCTAGTGTTAGTGGGATAATTTGTGAAACTTACCCGCTGTTTGAACTCCTGTCTCTCCTCAATGGTCATTGTGTCTGACTTTGCAATGATGGGAATAATGTTGACCGAGTGACTCAAGCGCTTCATGAACTCCACATCTAGCTGCCGGAGACTGGGACAGACGGACAGGTAGAACAGAAAAAACAGAAGGACAGTGAGTAAGTCGGTATATTTAGGAGCTTTGAGTCTTCCAGGTTTGGGTGCAACAGTAAAAGACGATCAGGATAACAAATAGCAGAGGGAGGCTTAGGGATTTTTATGGCCGTGTTTCACATTACCTTTTCCTGGTTTTGTAGCAATTACAAAAGACTTACAGTGTGAATGTGACTGAAAAGTAAGCTTATCATTGGACAAAGGTTGTGTCCCAGTTCTTGTTTGCCTGCACACAAAACATCCTGTCGGTCTCAATTACCCCGGCTAAGAAGGATAGGACACACTGGCTGTAATACACAAAAGACTGTATCCGTTTACCCATTAAAAAGCAATTTCACAGTTGTCAGCGGGAGCTAATTGTGCAGTGTTCAGAGGAGAAAGAGAGGTGTGTGTTGTCTGCAATATAAAGTAGCACACTTGATTTGGGGCTTGAAATGAAATGTTTTGGGATAAAGGGACATGAACTCTGTGTGTGTGTGTAAGTAAAGCCTTTGCCAACAGATTACTAAAAACACATTCCCCTCAGATACTTAAAGATGGTTTAAGTGATTACTTCACTAATCTCTAGTTTCACTCACGAGTGTCCAGTTGGGGAGATGAAGTAGAGACAGCAGTGCACCCTGGTGTCAGGGATACGTTTCTTTCTGGTGATGTTGACCTCCTCTTTCAGGAACTTCTCATACTGCTCATTGATGTACTTGGAAATGGGCTCCCAGCTGTGGATACAGCAGCAGAAGTCAGCGTGAGAGAAAAAGATTGCATAAGCGGGGAAAAAGGAGCAAAAGAAAAGGAAAGCTTTACTTGAGTAGTTTTGGGGACTAATGCATTGCCGCAATCCGGAGCTTAAAGTATAATTATAAGATGACAAGCTAAAATGTGTTCCTGGTAAGATGAGGCAGTAATGATGACATTTATGGGGCTTTAATGACCCAGGACTTGGAAAACCCACCAGTTGTCGTTATTGATTTGGTCCCCGAAGCCTGGAGTGTCGACAACTGTCAGCTTCATCTTCACACCACCCTCCTCGAGGACTGAAAAAAAAAAAAAACAACGAACAAATGATAGCTATTGCTTAATATGTGGAAACACGACTGATCGGTATTTGGTGTGTATTTGATATCTCAACATATTGAACAGCGTTCAGGCCAGAGACACAACCAACAATAAATTATCTGAGAGAGATATTTTTAACATCTGTGTGATGTGATGCCACATGTCTGCTGAGTCCTTCACTGGCAAGGGCTTAATAATGTCAGGTCACTGTCAACCGCAGGCAATGTGTGCATAATCATATAAACTGTAGGGACTAAACACAGCTCTGTCCAAGGGTCTGACGTATCACCACTGTTTCCCTGGTGCTGTTAAATCATCAGGAATGTACACAAGTTCACATTTCCAGTACTGCACACCCAACCCAACTGTCTGCCACAGTTATTAATTTGATACTAATACTGGGGGAGGGGCAGTTAAGTCATATATTTTCAAATGCTACACATAGTGGCTTTAATTAGGGGTCATTTGCTCTGTACTCTGGCTAATTTTCAAATAAGCATCATGGCTTGCTGCTCAGCTCTGTTTATTGCAGCAGAAAGCTTGTGCATTGTGGAAGAATATCAGTTACATGGGCATCTCACGAGGGAAGCAACATTTCTGATTGCCCGCTCGACAACATTGTTAGCAAACCACAAATTGAGCCACGCTTACCGCTTTGTGTCAGTTGTCAGCAGGGGTCATTGACTGTTACTATGGAAACGCGGCTCTCAGTTCTGAGATTGTCTGGCGTTATGGTAGCAAACTTTTTAAAATTTCATATGAGGTCATGCCTACCATTATGCAACTGTCTAACGTGAGTATTATAATATACTTGTGATTCACCTACAGTATGTCTGTGTGTGAACACATATTCTCTGCATTGCGGATCAACAAGTGAAAACACTGTCTCTACTTTGAAAATCCTCACAGTTATGGATATTTCTGCCAGGCTTGATATATTTGTGATCTAGTGGGAATGATGTGCCCGATAACAATCTGTACTAGATTTTGCCTAAAACCATCATGACCTAGACATTGAGGAGATGTAGAAATATGCTCAAGCCATTCATTAGTGAACTCCATCATAAACAATTGTGCTCATTATAATGCTACACATCAATGCTGATGTAGAAATATGGTAAAAAAATTCCCCTTACTATGGAAGCCCTAAAGGGCCATGCATTCATACATTTTATTTCCTCCGTTTTCCCGTGATAACAAGTTAATTTCATTTGTTTTCTCGAGATCTCAAGTTATTATCTCGAAATAACAACTGCCGTTTTCCCGAGATAACGGGATAATTTTCTCGAGATCTCAAGATAATGACTGTGATATGTGAGATTTCCATCACACACAAGTGGCATGGCATGCTGACCGATGGGTTTCTTGAACACTACTGTAGGTATGTCTATTTCTCTGTTTGTTTTGTGCGTTTATGCTTTCTATACTAAATTAGTTTTTGATGAAGGGATGAATGAATGTTATAACAGCTCAAGATCTCGAATTAATTATATCGTTATCTCAGGAAAACAAAGTTTCGTTATCTCGAGATTACGAGAAAATTATCCGTTATCTCAGGAAAACGGCAGTTGTTATTTTGAGAAAATAGCTCGAGATCTCGAGATTACGAGAAAATTATCCGTTATCTTGGGAAAACAGCAGTTGTTATTTTGAGATAATAGCTCGAGATCTCGAGATTGCGAGAAAATTATCCGTTATCTCGGGAAAATGGCAGTTGTTATTTCGAGATAATAACTCGAGATCTCGAGAAAACAAATGAAATTAACTCGTTATCACGGGAAAACGGAGGAAATGAAATGTATGAATGCATGGCCCTTTAGGGCTTCCATACCTTACACTTATAATCAAAATTCATTATATAGTTCAGATGTATATAACGTTCCCACTGACATGTTATACTGTATAAAGGCAGGCATATGAGTCGACGGGAATGATTGGAATTACAGTGATCTGCAATTTAAAGTGTGAAGTCAATGGCCCCTTTTCTGCTTCCTTCTCCCTAATTCAGACAGTCTTACTCATACGACACCCATCCTCAAACTCAACCTTTATTTTGATATTAACTACACACCTGTAAAGTTTCTTGACTGTATCATGTATGGTTGTGATGCATGTGTGCATGTGTGTTGTATCATGCTGACAAAATCTGTCCACAGACAGACAGGAAGACATATAAGCACCTGGCAAAATAAACAAAATTGCTTCTGTGTTGGTTTCTCCAGGACCACATTTTGCCATGATGACACACACACACACACAAACACAGACTCACAAAGTGAAAATATTACTGGCCAACGCTGTCTCCACTGGTAAACATTTAGCATCTGTCATGGCAACAACAAGCCATTAAAGGATCAGTTCACAGTTTTTCAAGTCCATCTTAATAGTCAGGTGCTCATACTAACATTTAAACAGGCTTTGGTTGCTTTTATCATTTTATCCTGTAGATCATACTGGTGATTAAGAGATACACTCCCAACATGGATCCAATATAAGTGATAGAGGATATTAGTCTGTCCTTCTGTGGTATAAAAACAAACTTATATGAGGCCTGAGCATTCTGAATTAGACAAGTTTACATTTTAACACAAATCACACAGTAGACACAGCAGATGTGCTTGTTCGTCCAACAGAAACACTGATGTTTAGAAAAGTCTGATCAATGTTGATTTATTACTTGCATCAAGATGACATCACAATTTTCTCTGGGCAGAGTGTGGGACATTTTAATTTACCAGAAATGTAACGTGACTGCACCTTTAATGGCAGAGCCTTCTTGTTTCCTACCTTGCCTTCACCGTTTGATTTGATTTCCTGTCCTGACTGACCATCTTGGCACATCTACACAACATCAGAAAATCATGTTTGGCCAGAAGAACCAGCCAGGTTATCAACAAAATGTAGTTAGCTGATCCTTGAAATCTATCTTTCATCTGTCAATGATCTGTCCATTGACAGATGAAAGTCTCTGTATTCCAGAGCAGTGTATATTTAGTAGAAATTTTGAAGGAAGCCACCATCTTATTAGAAATACAGTAAAAGAAGGATTAAAGCCCCTCACACAAAGTACCTGCAGAAGATGCAGAAGTTGACTTAGAATCAATAGAGAATAAATGGCAACCTCACTTGGCAGCTACCAGTGTGCACTGATACACTGTAACTGGGCTATGTGGGACTAAGAACAAGGTCAAAGATCGTTAATTTTCTCTGTCAAATTAAATGCTGCTATAATTGTCTGGCTCTAAAGAGAGAACAGTCGCTCTCTCCTCATACTCACCATGAGACACTGCCTTGATATCAACAGTTTTGGGGATCTTGTCATCACGGGCCCAGCCTGCACTCTTCCTGCTCACCTGGGACTTGAATAGGGTGTTCACCAGAGTGGACTTTCCGAGACCGCTGTGACCTGAGATGAAAAGGAGGGCCAAAATGTAAGAACAAGGCTGAAAAGGAGTTACAATTACAGATAAAGAGAGACAGAAAATGTCTAGGTGATTCAGATTGTTTTCACCAAGAATGAGAACGAACAAAAAATAAAAAATGCATCATATTCTTCACACCTTTAGACTATCAATCATCTTTCACTCACCAACAACCATGATATTAAAGTCAAAGCCTGTCTTCATGGTCTTCTTCCTCATCTGCTCAATGATGGTGTCAATACCAATGTATCCGAGCAAAGTGGATCCACCGCCGGAGCTGTGGGAGCCACCATGAGCATGACCTCCATTGTGTGCTGCAGTGTGACCCGCACCGTGGCCTGCACCGTGGCCTGCACCGTGGCCCACACCATGACCCACACTATGAGTGCTGATGTGCTGTGGGCCGTGACTCCCGATGGGGACGGGGATGGCACTCGGAGGAGGAGCTCCTCCTCCAATGCCCGGGGCCTGCGGCGGGAATGGGCTGGAGGGGGAGGGAGCCCCCACATTTGGGGGCTTGGCAGGGACGGCCGGTTTGGGTCTCACTTCTGGAGGAACTACGTCTGACATGTCTGTAAGAGGAAAGGAGAGGAGTATAAAAATATTTTTTTTTCATTAACAGAAAATGCTGGTACATCACTAGGAAGTCGGCCAATCGAGTGTTCTGAGATAATTTTAGATACTGATCTTATTAGCATATTGGGTACGGCCAAATCTCACAGATTTACATGAAATAGTTTCTTTATCAACATTTTTCTATAAAGGAACTACATTTTTTTAGTCACACCAGTTAGGAGTAGGGGTACAATAGTATTGAGAGTATCTTCATTTACCAGGTATGAGATTGGCACTTGGGAAAGCTAGAGCGACAGGTCAGGACAATATATTAGCTGATATTAGCTCATTGCAGATATCAGTTGATATGTTGCCAGACTCTGATAACAAGCAATTGTAAAGAAATGCAAAATATATGGTGGTCTAATGGTGTCATTACATTTGTCAACCACAGAGTTTATTCGTGAGATGCAAAATCCTCGGCTAAGGAGGACATATCTTGGTGATAATTATAAAAATAAATCCCTGTCAAGAATGTAAAAAAATAAAAATGCGATTTTTTTCAACTCTCAATAATCAATATCAGCATATGTACTGTACATCAGCACTGTCAGTTACCCACTACTGTCAGAAACCCAGAGTTTAGGTATTGGTACTGGAAGAAAAAGTCACCTTGGTACAAGTAAATGTAATTTGCTAATGCTGTGAGCACTAGGGCTGCAACAATTAGAACATTTCATACTTACAACTATAATCGTTTATTTGTCATTTTTAAGTAAAAAATGGCCAAATATTCAGGTTACAGCTTTTGAAATAGAAATGTTTTGCTCATTGCTTAGTCTACTATGACAGTAAACTGAATATCTTTGACAAAACAACAGTGTTGTAAAAAGAACCCAAAGTCATACTTGAGCGAAAATAAAGATATACTGTTAAAATAGTACTTTGGTAACAGTGAAAGTCCCCCATACGAAAAGTAGTTAAGTACAAGTCTTAAAGTGTCTTTTATATATTTTTAGATACATTTTTAAATCGGATTTTCGACAAAATAAACTATTTTATAAATGAGCTACTTTGGCTCTAATGCAGCATGCAAAGCAACTAGTAACTTGCCTCCAAAATGTAGTGGAGTGTAGGTATAAAGCAGCAGAAAATGGAAGTACTAGGAAAGTATCTCAAAATTGTACTTTAGTACAGAAGTTGAGTAAATGTACTTAGTTACATTCCATCACTGCAACACAAGACATTTAGGCAGTTCAAATGGGCTCTGCAAACTTGTCATCGGTATTTTGCTGCCATACCATGTAGAGCTGCAATGATTAATGGATTATTTGTGAATGATTAAATTAATCACCATCTATTTTGATTATCAATTAATGGGTTTGAGTAATTTTTAAAGAAAAATAAAGTCAAACTTCTTTGATTCAAGCTTCTTAATGTAGACATTTTCTGGCTTATTTACTCCTCTATGACAGTAAACTGAATATCTTTGGGTTGTGGACAAAACAAGACATTAAGGAAGTTACAATGGACTCTGCTAACTTGTCATGGGTATTTTTTCTATTACCTGTAGAGCTGCAATGACTAATTGATCAGGTATCAACTATTAAATTAATCACCACCTATTTTGATTATCAATTAATGGGTTTGAGTAATAATTTAAGAAGAAATAAAGTCAAAATTCATTGATTCTTGCTTATTAAATGTGATACTTTTCTGGTCTCTCCTCTATTATGGTTAACTGAATATCTCTAGGTTGTGGACAAAACAAGACACTCGAGGGCGTCATCTTGGGCTTTGGGTAAAACTGATTGACATTTTTCACCAACAACTAATCGATTAATCAGGAAAACAATCAACAGATTAATCGACAACAAACATAAACGTTAGTTGTAGTCCTAGTGATGATCTGCAGGTAAGTTAGACAATGTTTTTTTTAACTGACCCTTTAAGCGAATACAAACAGTGCAGGCAGATGGCAACAGTAAGAGGAATGAGGTTGAGCCAAGATGCTGATAACCTCAGCCCTCCGGGGTGTACACACGGAGCAGCCTGCTGCCAGGCTTGAAGTCAGTGCAGCCTCAGTGGTAGATACAGATCATACAGGTCACTGAGGCAGTGGCTGTCACTTTGATTCACAAGACTCAGTAGTCATGCAGCCCTGCTCCCCTCTCTGCCTGCCCTCTTGCTCCTTGTTGCCTTCACACATGTAATACAGTGCACTCCCCAGATGTGCAGCATTTTTTCAGCATTAATAGCAGTGAGTGGCTAATACAGGAAAATCACACATTTGAAGACTGGAACATAAAATACCTGATGACATGACATTAACTGTTTCCCGACTAAAAATGGGTATTTTTGTTCTGGCTGGCCACGCAAATTAACATACACGCCCACGTATTATGGGTCCATATTTATGTTACCTATAATGTCCATCTGTTTTGATACAACACAGGAGACGAGCTCCATCACAGCCTGTCGACCCCCATTGTCTCTCTCCAGTCATGCTGGATAATAACGTTAACGGCTAGCTGCAAGCAGCTCCGTGCTAGCTGCTAGCTTCCGTCGGCTAACTATCGGTCGGCTCGCCTGTCACACTCACCGATTCCCGTTCAATTGACCTGCGCACAGCTCGAGGAGGAGACAGTCCGATCTGTTGTCGCTCTGAGTCCAAGAACAAACGATGTATATCCAAACACAGAGATAATAAGATGAGTAGCAGTCATGTGATTAGTCTGGGTACCTCTCCTCTCCTTCCCTCTGGCCGTGAGCCCCCCTTTACCGTTACCAAGGCGACAAGAGGAGAAGGAGTGGGGAGATGCAGCGCGCATGCGCAGTATGACTTTCCCTCAAAGGGACATTTTTTGGCACAGTGTCCTCTGTCACTGATACAGACTATTTTTAGGGAACACTGAGGGTTTGCGTTAAGCTATAATTAGTCCAAATTAATCAAATTTGATCTGAATCAAATGTGGCAGATATTTTTAATGTAAAAATTCTCCTCCATGGTGAAGCAGGGTGGAGGAAGATGTGCTGATGGCCTTTACAGAAGTTAAAGTATACTCAAATGTAAATAATGCCCCCTTAAAAGTGTAACTACTGCTGTTATTATTTTTATTGAAGTAAAAGTGCATAGGTATCATCAGCAAAATGTACTTAAACTATTAAAAGTTCTCATTGTGGAAGCAGAACAGCCCATGACAATATTTTATTATGGTGTATTATGAAATTGAATTACTATTAGCATACTGTATGTGGATGTAATTTTTAACTGCTTTATATAGATAAGAACATCATGTATAACATTATATTTTATTTTGCATTGTGTGTAAAGACTTTAAAGGTGCACTATGTAGTTTTGGGGAAGCAATTTTAATCCACAGGAAGAGATCCTCACTGACTGATTTTTTATGCCTAAACAAACTAAATAAACAAACTCTCTTTGTTTTCATGACTGAATCAAATTGACTTTGTTTATATTTGGCTTCAAACAGTGTTCTGGGGACCTTATTTTCCTCTGAGAACAGCTTGTCTATTCAATTATGGAATAAAGAGGTTTTATTACCTCATTAATATTGTAAATATTACATTTCTAAGTTTTCATTTCTTCCCCAAAACTACACAGTGCCCCTTTAACTACCATATAACTGAAGTGGAGTAAAAAGTTCAATATTGCCCTCTGAAATGTGGTCCAAGTAAGTAGCAAACTATAATGGCAATCAGTAGAGCGCATACCTCCGCCAAGGCCCAACAGTCCCCTTTATCCACATCAAACTGTTGTCACTCGTGTTGTCACGCCTGAGAAATGAGCGAAAATGTCAAAAAATGCCCAATCTCGCGATGTAAAAGAAAGTGACAAAAATGTCCTGGATCTGTCCCTTTCTTCTGCAGTCGCACCAAAAAGTAATTTGTCTTTTGTTGTCCAAGACACATCCTCCATCCAAGTTTTGTAGATGGACACAGGAGAAAAAACATGACTTCCTTGGTGGAGGTAAAAATAAAGATACTGTAGTAAAGAACAAGTATCTTAAATTGGTACTTAAGTAGAATAACTGAGCTAATGCAGACAGCTACATCTACAACAAGTACAAGTACTCCATTACACTTATAAGTCATTCAGTCATAATTTTACTAACCTAAAAGTACAAAAGTATCATCAAGAATAAGTACTCAAAGCTTCAAAACTACTCATTCAGTGGCAGGACATATTATATTATTGGATTATTAAAATGAATGCATTATTATGTAAGCAGCATTTAATATTGTATCTGGTCTGGGTGGAGCTCATTAAACAGCTGTTAACTGCTACAACACGGGTTCCTGACTTCATCGTAAATAGCTTCTGAGCTCACTTATCAACAGATCCATCCCCATGACAGCAGAGTAAACTCTACCTGCTGATGACGACCATGTGTTACAATTGAAAGCTCCAGAAAGTGCTGGAAAGAGATCGCAGAGTCAGCTTTGTTTTGTAAAACAAATACTGTACAGTTTTACCTTGAAGGGCCTCTAAAATCTTGTTAAATGAAGCAATATAACAATCAACTTCAGTTGGACTTCACAGAACTCACAAACATACAGTCTGCAACCTGCTGCAAGTAGATGATGCTTCATGAAGGCTGGTAATCACTGCACTGTGATATCCTAAAGGCCCTCAGGAGGAGATTCAGACAGCTTATTTATACTTAGTGGTGTCTTATTTTTAATCTCTATCTTCCAGGATTTACACATTATATGTAAGTGTTGCTCATTAAAATGATTCTTTAAAGTGTGACAGGAGGAGAACCTCAGCTGTGTCACCGTACTCACACTTTATCTCTGAGTTGCTCTCCTTTCGTCCTGCTTTTGCTTTCCTTTCTGCATGTTTTCCTTGTGTTTGTTTGTCTCTGTTGAGTGCTGCACTGGCATGTCCCCCTGGACTCACTTTGATAGAAGTCTGCTAACCAACGCTGTCATGTCTCTGCTCTGCATGTCTGTTACTCTACTGATAAGGAGCAACGTCTTAAATCCCTCTTTGACCGCCCCCTCAGCAGAGTTCCCGCCCCCTTAGATAGCAGAAAATTATTTAATTTCTCACTCCAAATAGATTTAAGAAGAGGAGATGAAAGAGTCCCTGATGTGCTCTGAGGAATTTGTCTTCTAAGTGGTTTCTCTGTACTCACCCACATACACTGAACCTGGGTAGTACATGGTGACATAATAGGGGTCCTCTGCTTCCTCCATGATAAACGCTCTGTCTGCTGGAGAGTAATTCGGTTGGTGTAGTGGAAGGGTAGCTGTTGTTGTCCCATCTGGTCTCTGGTATTCTCTGTGCTGCGGCTGGGACATCAGGTCAAAGACCCCCTTTGAACTGATGCCAACCCTGTTTGTGTTGAACGGGCGGTGTGCCACAGGCGGTGACCAGCTTACAACGCACTTCTCTGAGGGATATTCTGGTAGCTTTGTGGGCACCTCATGATGGCCAGATGGTGCAAAAATACCTGTTTGATTCAGTCCTGTGTCACTGCAGTTCTCTCTTTGTCTGTTACTTTGATGCTGGTGTTTGTGTGATATAATATCAGGTGGTGAAAAGGTAGTTTTTGATGTGGCCTCCTGTGTGTGAGGTGCCACCAGACAGGTCTTAAGTCGATTTAATCTGTGTGGACACTGAGGAGGATCCTCCGTTTTCTGATCGATGCCTTCTGAGTGGCAGCTGTAATCCTTTGAAGCACAGTCGGACTGACTTACTGCACTCTTCACATCCATCTGAGTGGTTTGACTCTGAGCCTTCGACCAGAGTCTGGGTTTCTGAGGTGACTCGTTTTCAAAGAGTTTCGATGAACTTCCTGTAATTGTCCATTTATTGCTCTCTTCCTGAGTTCTTGTTTCACTGTTGTAGCCGAATCGTCTCCTTCTCGTCTCAATATTTGGAGAGACAATAGATATTTTGGGAGTCATTGATAAAGCTGCACTTCTCTCAGAATACATTCGCTCATATGATTGGTCATTGAAAGCAAATCCTGCAAGTCTACTCTGAGGGTATCTGTGAAGCCTCACCTGAGCAGCCAGTCCATCTAACACAGACAGAGACTCTCTCTGAACGTTAGCAAACTTAGTCCCTCCAGACTCTGGGAGAGGTGTTTGTGTACCTGCCGCTCCAGTTGGCAGAAATTCCTGCTGTTGTTTGATGTTTGACTTTGGTTTAACAATTGCACTGATGTCTATATTCCTTGGTGGAGGCTGTGGTTTCTCTTTTCTACTAAAACCCCATTTTTCTTGCAATAAACAGGAGTTTTGAGACGTGGCTGCTTGTCTCTGAGACTCATGTGGACAAACTCTTCTGAACGTGGGATTAGTGAAGTCCAGTAAAGCTTCTTGGTCAAGGATGTCATGCTTTGCCACTTTGCTGCACTCAGGGTCAACTTTAATGTTTGATATGGTAATCGATCTAGCACGTCTTTCCTTTGCAACAGGAGACGGCTGCTTGACTCCTCGGCTGTCTCCTGAAGTTGGAGACGGACTCAGTCTGGGTGTCGGGACGGTCAGAGTCGGAGAAACACTTGGCTTCGGCGGAGGCTGGTGCAGTAATGGAGAAGGATCACACAGATGTGAGGTGGGGAGATGAAGAGAATCACTTGGCTTTGGTTTCAGAGTGGGAGAGGAATTTGGCTTCGGAGCAGGAGAAATGGAGATTCTGGGCTTTGCAGGGAGAGTTGGAGGGTTGTGTGTTTTGGGCTTGGTTCTTGGGAGGGTTGAAGCTCTTTCTCCGTGTGAATACTGACATGATTTACTCCAAGAGGGCCGACTGGATGTCTTGGAGGAACAAATTGGAACAAAAGATCTGAAGCCAAAAGAGATTAAAAAAAATGTAAATGGCAAAATGAATTAAAACTGAGCAAAAATTCAAGCTCCAGCTTAATTTACCTGTCAGTGTCGATCTGTTTTCGGTCGTGTTTTTCATAGATGAGTCCCTTCTCATCAAATGACGGGATCTGAATGGGTTTCTTTTTGATGACAGGAGATGAGAGGGCGAGAGGAGGTGACAAACAGACTGATGGTTGTTCTTTTGTTTGTCTGGAGGTTGCAGACACTTGAGGGATCAAAGGTGCCAGACGGTGAAAAACACTCATTCTGTTTGATAGAGTCGTGTGTGAGGAGAGGAGAGGATAGATTAAACTGACGCCAGTGAAGAAATGCAGGAAAATCAAACATGTATCATCATTTATTTTCGAAAAAAAGTGACAATATCACAATGTTAAAGTACTCCATTACAAGTAAGAGTTACATTAAAATCAAGTTGAATAACTCTACTTTTTAAATCTGAAAAGTAACAAACAACCATAGGCGTAAAAGGATCAAATTTCCCTCTGATATGTAGAACATTAAATTATAACTACCTCAAAACTAGTCCTTAAGTACAGAACGTCAAAACTCTGTAGTCTGAAACCGTATGGCTGCTATGTGCGAACACTATAAAGTCGACCACATAACACATCTTAACAATTCATATATTTTAGTTCACAATAGAGGGAAACAGACACTAACCTGCTGTGTGAAGCTCTGTCTCTGTTGTTGACACTCTGAGAGAGTAAATAAGTGAAAGAGTGCGAGATGGGGAACACAGCAGTAGGAAGTGGTGGGCACAGAAGTGCCATTCTCTCCATTCCTTCGACACTGAAGCTGCTCTGTTTCACTCCCACTGCGGCCTCTCATCTCGCTCGGTTCATGGGACTCCGTCTGTGAAGTCTGAATGTGCTCTTAGTAGTCTGTCTGATTCACAGTTAGTGTATTTTTCTTATTTTGTTTTTGGGGTTTTGTTTTAATTTCAGCTCTTTTACAGAGACAGTTTGTTCGTTTCAGTTTAGTTTTTATTGTTTAAAGATGTTTTATTTTTTTAAAATGATCACTTTGTGAAGGCAGTGGACTCACAGTGTCAATACACATATGAACCGAACCTCCTCATGTTTGATGTGTAAATGTGCATCGTCTAACATATCAGATCCGATATTCCAGATTTTTCTTCATCAGTGTTTTTCTATCTGATTACTGTTAAAAATAAACTGATTTAAAAATGTGCCACATTGGCTCTGATGCAGCATGTAATCTGTAAAGTAACTAGTAACTAAAGTTATCAAATAAATGTAGGAGAGTAAAAGGTACAATACTCCAAAGTGTAGTGGAGTGGAAGTATAAAGTGGCAGAAACAGAAATATTCAAGTAAAGTTCCTCAAAGTTGTACTTAAGAACAGTACTTGAGTAAATGTACTGAGTTACATTCTGTCACTGGATTTTAAGTAATTAGTTTTAAATTTAGCTGTGTTTACATTTTTTAGTCTATTTTAATTGCTGTGGTCTATTATGATGCTTAATAGTGACATCAAAGTAGTTCAGTGTTTCTAATGAGGTTTTCTTCATGAAACTGTGATTATTCTCAATCGTCAACAAACACCAACAAACATCAGTTGCAACTTTAAAATAAACACTTACTTATTAAATGGCTTATAAAGCATTTCATTGTTTGTTAACAGAGAAATAACTATTAACTACAATTCTACTTTAACTTTAAACTTTATAATCCATTTATTAATGATGGTTAATATAAATGTTAACCAAAATGTATTTTTTCTTTTAGAAAATCATTTCAGTTAGTTCTTGTCTTTTTTCTTCTATAGTTTAGTTTTTATTCTCTTCCAGTTAGATAAAAAGAGTTTTTAACTGCACTGGATTTCACTGGGACTATTCTGACACTAATCCTCCAGGTCACCTGGTAAGCAGAGTTATAAATGAATGTATATTAGAATAAATGTTTAAAGAAAGATTTGATGATCACGTCTTGAGGTGCACATGTGATGAATTCAATGAAACACAATGTAATGATGATTATTGTAAATATAATGGGCTGGATTTTGGACCCCAGGAAGACGAGCTGGTGCCAAGGACATTCAGCTAATGGGAAAACTTTTAGATAAATAACTAAATAAATGTAATAACAGTGATCTGCTGAAATACTTAAGTGAAAGTACTGCAGGTCCTGCAACCTGTAGGGGACGGGCCCCTCCCAGAGGTCACAAAGTAAAGCTGAGGAGTTTTAATTTATTTGTTTATTTTAAGCTTTTTCTATCATTGTTTTTTTGGAAATTTTGGATAATATAACACAGTTATTTAAATGACAACATGTAATTTGTCTTTCAGTGGAGCTGCTTGTCAACTCATAGACGTCAAAGATGACACTTTATTGTAAAGGGTTTGGTCGTTTTTTTTATCTGAAGAGTCACTACAGCTGTAGCAAAGATGTAGTGAAGTAAAAAGTATAACGTCTCCCTCTGGAGTGGAAGTATAGAGTGACATAGAATGGAAATACTTGAGTAAAATGCAAGCTCAGCTTCATAATAAGACACTCAGAGAAAAGAGGATTAACAGTTTTATTTTGTATGAACAAAGGAAGCATATGATCATCAAAAGAGGGCTGATACACACCCTGTTTCCTCACCATGCTGTCAAGTAAAAACAATGAAAACAAAAACACTTTGAGCGTTACCAAATACTATTTTTCTATAATCTTGGTCCATCCAGGAGAATTTTGGCACCTCAAACAAACCAGTTGCATTTGTTCAGCACATAGTATTCTAACAAAGTCATTACTACACCATTTTGGCACAGCGGCACTAACAATCCTCATGCTTCTCAGCAGCTGCCATGCCGACATCACCAGAGAGAGGATCCAAAAACCCTCCCTGCTGGCGACAAATTCATTGCACTTATGTCGTTCACTTCACCCTTAATTAAATGCACAATACAAGTAAACTTCATGAGATATGTAAAGTGATTGTCGGTTACAAAACGTATGTAAAAGTTGGCACAAGTATAAGATGGCGTGAAATTTACATCATTTCTAAAGGGCAACATGTCCTCCAATCAACTGTGTGTTGTCTTCTCCTTTTTGTGCATTTGGCTTCATTTTATAAACTCTGCTGAACTTTTCCCTGATCTCTAACAGGAAAAAGCTTTAAGTATGTTAGAGAACAGGGAAAAGTTGGAATGATAGCTCCTCCATCTTTCTCTTCTCTTCTCCATCTTAAAGGTGTTGGCTCCTATCCCACCTCTGTCCTGGCAGCACCCCTGTCCAGATGGCCTGCCTCCCCGCCCTGCTCCCCCTCGTCCTCTTGATCATATCAGGGCATTGCTATCGTCATCTCTGCAGTTCACACTGGCCACCAGTGGGTGATGCCGGACTGTTTTGTTGCTCCACTTGTGGGCATCCTGCAGCCCGGGCTCGAGGAAGTACAGGCACGCTCCGAAGCCTGCCAGCACCAGAACCGACACCAGCAGGTAGAGGGGAACGAACCAGTCCAAGAACAGCCACGACATCACTGCTGTGAGAGAGAAGGGTAGAGGTTGGAGGAGGAGGAGGAGAGGGTGGAAAATGGATGAGGAGACATGAGGGAGGAAAGGGTGGGTGAGCAGAGTTGCACTGTTATTCAAATCCCTGCAAACACTCACAGACATCATGACAAACTGCAGCATCTCAGCGTCCCATTATTCTCACTGGAATCAAGGAGTCGAGACATTACACAACCAGCCTCCAGCACGCTGCCTGCCTCCATCACACTCAGATACCCAATCCTTTCAATCTGCAAACACACACAGGTGTTGCACTCTACAAAAACAGTGCTGTGGTAGTAAATAACAGCGTCACGTTTACCTGCAGACGCTGCTGAATCAGTCGCTCTTCGTGTGTTTGATGGCGTTCGATGTCAAAGAGTCAAATGGATCATGAGATGATCTCCGGCGCTGCAGCTCTGACTGTTGCATGTGAGACGGACAGACTCACAGGTGCTCTCTGAGAGGCACAAGAGACAGAAGCTGCATGCGGCTTCATCCTCCGGCTCCTGGCGCTGACGTTGGAAAGGAGGGGTGGGGGTTGCTATGACAACACCCCTGCTGGTGGCTGAGAGGATGGAGGGAGTGGGAGGGAAACTTATATAACTATAATCTTTTTTTTGGGGGGTGGGGTGGGGGAGTGAGTGGTGGGGGCAAGCCCTTCAGATGTCTCTGGATGCTCGCCGGCTTGCTGCTCGCTGCGTAAAATCAATTCCACTCCATTTAACACCAAGGCCATCACACAGTTTATGTGACATTGAGAGAGGGAGAGAGGGGGGCCATATTTTGCGTGAGCAGCACCTCTCATATCTGCCCTGAGTGACGGCAGCTGCAGTGTTTTATGGAGTCACTCCCCTGAGTAAAAGGGCGGAAAAAAGATTTTTTTTTTTTTTTTTTTGGCTTTTTGTCTTGCTAGTTTCTGAGACAAAAGCTGAATACAGAGAGGATGGCCTACATAATGAAAAGTTGTCAGAGGATGTCATCCCTTTTAATGACTGCCATTTTTAGCACATTCTGCACGAGCGTGAGATTCATGAAAAGCAGCCGAGTTAAACAGATCAGCTTCAAACAGAAATGATGACATGTGACATCCTGGCCTGATGAGTTACAGAAAGAAATGCCGTTGTTTTAATATTTTTTTTCCTGTTGTGAGCTATATCACAGTTTGACCAGGTTAGAACTAGGAAATCTTGTCTTTTATTTCTTTTATCTGACATCCCTGGAATCAGTTTTATTGAATTTGTCAAAGAATCAAATTTATTTGATTATATTTTGCTGCATACATTTGTTCATTTCAATTTGCTGTCTTACCTGAAGCAGTTTGTAACTTGGGTTTTAGAAAGATTAAAGGGGATCTATGTAACAATTTGTAGTTATTTACATGTATTAATCACTTTTTTATTGGCCATATGCGAGCAGATTATAATGTGATGTGAAAAATGAGACCTTCCCCGTCTCTCTCTGTTGCCTATAGAAGCCTGTGGATGGTTAGTTTAAGTTGTTTAAAGCTGCTGGACTGTGGATTTCTTTGTGAAGGACAGTCCAAAGGATTTGACTTTGTGGACCTTTTTCGAGTGCCTCTCTCCGCTCTGCTAACAGAGAGCAACAGTAACTAACGTTAGTATAGAAATGGAGTCTGCTAACATAAACTAATGACCGGCTTCCAGCACAACACAGAGGTTCACAGGGCTCCTTTAATAAGAAGAATTATTTCCGTTGTTGCCTCCAGTGGTTTCACAGTCCACCAATCTTCATCAAGATGGAGACAGGAACTCTATGACTTAAGAAACATTGAAAAATAGGAACTAAAACTAGAAAAAATGCATTATATGAACAAATAAGATTTTTTGAGGAAGCAGCAGGGCCATTTATAGCTTTTTGGGGGCCCTATGCAAGATGGAGACCCTATTTTGTGGAGGGGGTTCCAAACTCTAGTTATTTATTTACTTATACATCTTTCACGCTGGCCAAGAAACCCCACATACCCGCTAACATCTGTTTTTTGTGTACAATGTAAATGTATATGATAAGGATTTACTCCCCTGTCGATGAACCCTACAGTAGTCAGGGGTATTTATCGCCTCTGGCTCGGCTCAGCTGTGATGTGAATGTCACACCCGGGTAAACATGCGTCAACGTGTGTTGAAGTTAAGGCCGCTGACTTGTTAATATCTTTCCATCTGTCTCTGTCAAGCAGCGCTTGAACATCGTTCAGTCAGCGCTGACTTCGAAAGAGAGATTTAAGTTAAAGAAAAAAAAAACCACTACGTGTCTAATTCAGAATATTATTGATTAAGACTTTTTATAACAAGTTTAAAGTCTTCTGGATGTAGTCTGATGAGGTGTATGATCTGCTGCTTTCGGCACTGGCAATATAAAAGGAGATCATTGCTGATTATTAGCGGGTTTAGTATCTGTGTTTAAAAAGCTAATTTTGGTGTTGTAGCTTGTTCTTATTCTCTATTACTACTAATTTTCTGGACAGGATTCAGGATTTGGGACAACTGCTCATAATTCATGATTGTACCAAATGTTTCTGTCTGGTCAGCCAAGTGCTAAGCCAGCACAATAAGGAGTTAGGTCAGTTCTGCAGTCCATTCACATCACAGTTTTATTTCTTCATGGGGTCCCTTTGCCACCGCATGGTCTGCATATAACAAGAAACAGTTTTAGGAAGCAGACAATATAGAAGGTGCTGTATCGTGAACAACTGAAATCAATATTGTGAAGTGATGACAAAAAACTGAACAAATATAATAACTAACAGTGTTATGTTCTGTCCGAGTGTTTGGACAGATGCTTTGGCAACATTGTTGTTAAACTTTCATGCCAATAAAGCCCCTTTGAATTTGAAATTTGAATTTGTTGTGTGTGTGTGTGTGTGTGTGTGTGTGTGTGTGTGTGTGTGTGTGTGTGTATGCGTGCGTGTGTATGTGCGCGCGTGTGTGTGTGTCCACTATGCTGGCAGCTGCTGTGAGATCACTTTGGTCTGCAGGAAGTCAGAAACAAGAGGAGCGACGACTTCAGGACTGTTCAGGTGGACGTGATGTTCGCCTGGTACAGTCACCACTGTGTGCTGTGGCAGAGAGAGAAGTGATGATGAACATTTGAGTTTTCTTGTTTTGTGCTGCTCTGTCATTCAATGATTTTTCATAAAGAAATGATTAAGAAAGATCTTTTCTCTCACGTTGAGTCTTTTGGTTAATTTCTAGTAATACATGAATTTCCTCCACCAAGAAGCCCATGTTTTCTCCCAAGTCCGTTTGTTGGTTTGTCAGCAGGAATACACAAAAACTACTGAAAGGATTTCCACAAAACTTGTATGGGGAATGGGTCTCGGCCCAGAAAAGACCCCATTAACTTTTGGTGCAGGAATTTTTTTTATCACTTTCTTTAACAATGCGAGATGGTATTTTTTTCTCTTGATCTTGATGTAAACAAATCAACTGTATTCGGGTGGCTGGTATCTAATCCTCAATCTGGTGACTTAAATTGTGATTAAATTATGGGTGGTCTCAAATTTAGAGTGATACAGGGCTATCAAGGTTCACACCGAATGAGGCTTGATTGAATTAAAGGGTAACTCCACCAATTTATACAATAAAGTGTGTTTATATGTTTACGGGAGTACTCCTGCATATATGAAAAAGTAGTATAAGGCCTTGTGTGGCTCCAGAGGAAATGTAATCCATTAACTTGTCTTAACTGATGTCACTCAGTTGCATTGTACGTAATGAAGGCCACAGGTTTTGAAAAGGAAAACGAATGTGTGAAAAAAAAAGGCGACATCTCTGTTTCTGTTTTCATGGTGGTGTACCACAGATACACTGCTCTTGTTCATTGTATAGTTGTTTTGTTGTTGTTTTACATTTGCCCATACTGTATTACTCACACACTCACACGACATGAAACTGAAGGACCACAGTCCTTTTTGTGACTTGTCACAGCAGGAAAAGCAAAGGTGAAACAAATTTAATGTTAACAAAGACTCAGTTCCACAAAGTGAGTCATGACACTCAGAAAGCATGGAGGAAAAACAGGACCCTGAAACCAGGACATCTGTGCTTTTACTGCTTTGAAAAGCTAAAATGTCTGCTGTGAAAAAGGTCTTTTGTGTACTGGACAAAACATCGGTGTATTTTTCCCCTGTGCTAAATTTTGATATTGATTTCTTTTTTAAAAAAGAAAAGGAACAATCTGGTTGTGTCTTTGAACTCTTTTGTGACCCTGTTTCTTGGTAACGCTCTCCAGTCTCCTCTGTGCTGTGGACAATAAGCGGGGAACAATATGTTTTCGTTTACTTTCCTTTTAACCGACACCGACATGGCAAGGCAGCGTTCGCCCAACCTCCCTCTGTCGGGGTTCACAATACTACTTCTCATTGTCATACTTACCTTCTAAAACAAGAGCAGGCAGGAACGAAACATTTAATCTAAGGCGAGGGAACATGAGGTGCACTTAATTGTTACACATGTAAATATACAGTATAAATAATAGTTAAAGTGTTAATGATAATAATAATGATGATCAAGTTAAGGATAATGAAATAATTGTCCAAAACAATGCTGTGGAATCATTCCTACTGAAATATGATTTACCAAAGTATACTGTTCACCTTAAAAACCCCTTTAGACTCACATATATTTCTTTAAATGTTCACTTATATGCATGCTTGCATACCCACATGGAAAGAAATTATAACAGAAGAACGGTAAGGCCTAATTGCAATGTATGTGGCTTTCATCTGAAAGGTAAAATCGTATAGTTTCTGAAAACTGTGCTTGTGTGTCATGGGTCAAAAAGAAACGTAGTTACTTCAATTATTCATCTAAAATAAGTCATATCTGAATAACAGGAAATAGGATATACTTTATGTCAGAGCTTTGCTAATCACTACACATACCTTCTACATCTCGTCAACTACACTTTACACAAAATGTCGGACCTCTAGGCCTAATGAGCAACACAATAAACTTAAGGAATAACTTTTACTTTAATAACTAAGTAATAAATATTTTTGTTTATATATCTATATATAATATTTAGTACATTGTAAATGTCTATATGCTCATCCCTCACCCTTCTGGTATTCTATGATGGTTAAATCCTCACAATAAACTATTCCAGCAGCTATTAAGATTTTTTATATCCAAGATTTAAACTCACATTTCTGTCACGATAGCCTTGGAGAAGTCTCGAAGTAACTTTCTGTTGGTTTGATTCTGGAAGTGTTGCACCAAAACCTTTGTCAGCCCTGAAAAAAAAGCAAAGTTTGAAAGAAGTTTAGTGTGACGTACATTGGTGACTTTATCAAGCCACATTAAATTGAATTAGGATGCACAAATCATACGAAACTGGCATGTTCATAATTTCAGTGTATTGATCAACATCTTACAGAACAACCAGAAGAGAGGCTTGAATCCTCGCCTGCATGTCCAGACTCTGCTCCAAACTGATGCGCACTATGTTTTTCTGAAAACAGCAGATAAAACAAATGTGTGCTGTACGAGCTGAATGCCGAACCTCTGGTAGAAAAATATATCCATTACAAAGAGGCGGTGGATGTGGGAAAAAGGGTTTGGGAGGTTAAAAAGACTTACAAAATTAACTCGCATGTCTCTGGAGAACACAAATCCTGCAGAAGAGAAACACTTTCAGCTGGCAGCAGATGGGAGAAAGCAAAGTGAGATTACTTCTCTCTGAGAGGAAAACAAGAGATAAAGACGCACCTGCTTCAACTTGAACGAGACCTCGCTCTAAAAGGATGCGCACAGACTGTTCAGACAGAATCGGGTTTGCAGCTAACAGCCTGAAAGAAATACAACAGTTGTGGTTTATTGTATCATGTTTAAAGGGGCACTATGTAGTTTTGGGGAATAAATTGTATTTAGAAGAGAAAGATCTTTGTAGACTGATTTTTTGAGCCTAAACAAACTAAAAAAACAAACTGATCTTAAAGGACATCAAAATTTCACACTGTTTTACTTTGTTTATATTTGGCGGACCCTGCCACCTTTGTAGCTTCAAACAGTGTTCTGGGGACCTTATTTTCCTCTGAGAACAGCTTGTTTATTCAGTTATGGAAAAAAAATCTGAGTTTGAATTTCTTCTCCAAAACTATGTAGTGCCCCTTTAAAGAGTACTGCACTGAATCATGACTGCACTAATAGCACTCAGCACGCTAGGCTAATGATGGACAGGAAAAAAAAGATCAAATCGATGGAACAAAAGCAGAGATATCATCTTCTTCTTTGCCAACTGTTGTCTGTCTGACTGTTAAAAGTATGGCTGGGTTTCAGATGCGTTATGCTAGTAGCGGCTAATGTAGCCTGAAGCTGCTAGCCGTAAGCAGAGATGAGGAGTGGACTACAGAGATCAGATGAGCTCACTTCTTTCTAACTCAACAGTCTCAGATTGTTTTAAATATCAAACTTGTGTCTTCAGCTCCAACCAACACTGCCTCCAGTGACAAGTTGAGTATGAATATATCAGATTGTGCCTCTTTAGACCATTCAAGGAAGTCAAAATTAAACTAACAGATTGATTACAAACATAACGTTTCGCAGGTTTTCTGATATTTTATGTTTAAATGCACAGATGAAGCTACTTAATTACATATGTTCCAAACTGAACAGTAATCTTAACAAAAATAAACACCTACACGTTTATTTTGGACATTTTTCCCCGGATGCAAAAAAAGAGCAAAATCTCAAAACTGAAAACAAAAATGACAGCTTATTTAACTTGAATTGGTCACAAACTGGAGCGCTATAATACCTCTCCGCAGCCTTCTCATAAGTGTAAACTCTTTTCTTCTCTTCTGTCTTTTTTTCATACTGTAGCATCTCATCCATCCCCTGTCTCATCAGCTTGGGTATTTCTGTCTGCAGGAGGAATAGAGAAAGAAACAATGAGGTGAGAAAGTCAACTCAAACTGACAGCCGTGGAGGGTGAGCATAATTGAGGAATACTTAAATAATATTTTTATGGATATTGTCACTATTAAACCATCTTTTCTTTAAAGGCTTGTCATACTCAGTATAGTGATCATAAAAACTGTGACGGTACCAGATCTGTAGGACTAAATCCAAAAGCGTCCAGCAGTACGACAGCATCCACCATCTCAGGATACAGTGCGCTAAACTGTGGAAAACACAATATGGACAAAATATGATACCATGCAATAAAACACAGCAACATATTCTCTGTATAATGAGTGAAAACAGTGAAAACTTGCGTGTGATGAATGTTACTTACCATTGCAGCGATGTTCCCACCTGTCAGGTGGAGAAAAAACAATCATGCTCAACGCTTTGTCAAAATCTTTACTCACTGACTTATTTCAAACAGATTCTGGGCTGTAACAATAATTAAATTTTCATTATCCATTAATCAGTTAATATTTTTTGATAGATCAATTAGTGTAGGAAAGTGTCTGGTGTCTCCAGATTATCTATCTTAAGCTGAATCTGCATAATGTGGGACTCACCCATACTGTGGCCTATGATGGAGAATTTTGTCCACTGGAGACCTGTGGGAGTTTTCATAGAAAACATCTGATTAAATCTAGTTTCATTCCCTGCTGTACTTTATAACAAATCTGGATTAACTTCCACAGAGACATGATAAGATCTGACATCTTGCTGAAAAGGTCCTGCATCCTCTTGAACTCACGTACCGTCAACAATTCTGCGAACATCCGCCACGTACGCTGGAAAAGCGTAGAAAACTCCAGGAGGACGATGAGAGGACAAACCGTGACCTGGCATGTCCACCGCCACATACTTGCAGTCTGAGAGGAAGCAGAAAAAGAGATTAAATATTCCACAGTGTAGCGAACCTCAACAGGGTTCAGTCTTGTGTCTCACCCACTGTTATATCATTTATTTTTCAGTAATGCTTGCGGCAGTGTTGGCTGGTCCACTGCTGTGTTCCAGACTGAAATATCTCAACAAATACTGGATGGATTATAACGTTGTACAGACATTAAAGCAACATTATGTTTTACTTTTTTACCTTAAAATAGCAGACTCAAAATCATTTTTATTTCACCTTTATTTTACCTGGAGGTCCCATTAAGATTAAGATCTCTTTTACCATGACATATATCGCCAAAGTAGCAGCCATACACTATAATAAAATAAAACTTATAAAACTTGATATACACATAACCAATCCAAAATGCCACACAAGTTGAAATGTTGTTCATTACCTTTGGGTAGAAGGGGAATGAGTGTGTTGAATGTACCACAGTTGTCAGCCCAGCCGTGCAGGCAAAGCACAGGACGACCGTGATCAGGACCCCAGACTTTACCTCTGATCTCTCCCCATGGCACCGGGACAGAGAGCTCTGAAACTGGACACACAACACAAGCTCAGAGAGCAGCTCTCAAACAAGGATCTGACAGATATTCACTGCTCACATACTACCTGTAGAGGACATTTTAGTGTCTGATGATCTTCAGCTGATGTCTCACCAGCAAAAACAAAAAACAAAGTTGTCCTGAAATATCCACATAACAACAGAAACAAGCAGACTACCTTTGACCTTTGGACCCTCAGAGCAACAGCCTCATTCTTCCTCTTCTTCTTCTGTGGAGTTTTATGGCGGTTGGCATCCATGTGTGTTGCATTACTGCCCCCTACAAGATATAGTTTCACCGTGAAAATGATTTACATTGTCCAAAGTGATACCATTCCCAACATTGTCCATCCATCCTATTCCTATGGGGTTTGTGTGTTGACTCTCTTTCAGAAATCCACTTACTGAACCACAGACTTTTATGTTTTAATATGCTGCTGACCAGTGAATTAAATGTTACTACACAACTATATGATGGTAGGAGTTCATCTGTTTTCTATAGCACCCATAACAACACAGTATTTAACACAGTGTTTCGTTACGGAGGTGGTACAATACTCCTTCAAGCAAAACAGATCATGAGACGGGATGTACCAGGATCTGGGAGGCAGACCACTTCCGCTCCAGGAGGACACCATGAAATTAGACATTTTTCCTTCCTCCATGCACTCTGGAAGTTGATGAAGTTTTGATGGAAATTCCTACTCTGCTTCCACCTTGAAATGAGCACTGAAAACGTATGAATTCACGAAAAACTGTGAATCTGCAGTGCTGCACTTGGTGGGTGTAACAAAAATGGGACCAAGAAAATAAATCACACTTTTTTTCAGCCAAACCTTCCTCTCTCTCTGTAACTGCTGTTGGCCTGTTGGCTTGCATTTAAGGCTAAATCTCTTATTTATGTGGAGAAATGTGTTTGTCAGCCCCAGTTCAGATTTGTCAATAAAATTCTCATTAATGTTGCCTCCAGCTCGTTTTGATAGGGATTATATCATCTTAAGGAAGCATATTGGCACTTCACGGGAGCTTTAGTACTTTTATTCATGGAAACTCTCACACAGTTTGTTCTTATAAACAACAGTACAACGTGACTTTGTCAACAGTGTTTGACTGTTTGCAGCTTATAACTTGTGCTCTCGGGTCGGCGGTGAGAGCACTTTGGTTCGCAGGAAGTTGGACACGAACGGAGCGACGACTTCCGGCTTGCTCAGATGAACGTAATGATCGCCTGGTGCTGTCACCACCGTGTGCTGAAACAAAGACAAACAGAGAGGGAAGGGATGAGCACTACACTATTCACAACAAACCAATGCACACATTTTGTATTTTCATTCTGTCCCAGTTGCAAACTCACGTTTCTGTCCCGCAAACACTGGAGCAGTGTGGTGGTAAATTTACTCTGAGCTGGTTCAGAAAGTATTCTATCAAAGCTGCCGTTTGCTCTGGAAAAAAGAGGTTTTGAACACATTTAGTTATATTGAAGGATGAAGAGTTAAGTACAGTAAGTTATTGATAGATATAATACGGACAAAGATGTTCAACACACTTACAGAACAACCAGAAGAGAGGCTTGAATCCTCGCCTGCATGTCCAGACTCTGCTCCAAACTGATGCGCACTATGTTTTTCTGAAAACATAAAAACACACGTGTGCTGAATGCTGAACCTCTGGTGGTGGTGGAACATATAGAAGTTTACAAAGAGGTGGTGGTGGATGTGGGAAAAAGGTTTGGGAAGTTAAAAAGACTTACAAAATTAACTCGCAGGTCTCTGGAGAACACAAATCCTGCAGAAGAGAAACACTTTCAGCTGGCAGCAGATGAGAGAAAGCAACGTGAGATTACTTCTCTCTGAGAGGAGGAAAAAGAGATAAAGACGCACCTCCTTCAACTTGAACGAGACCTCGCTCTAAAAGGATGCGCACAGACTGTTCAGACAGAGTCGGGTTTGCAGCTAACAGCCTGAAAGAAATACAACATGTTAGCAAGCGGCTCACTAAAAGGACAAAATGATATTATATTATATTATATAAATGGCCAACAATTTAAGAGCTATTATACCTCTCTGCTGCCTTCTCATAAGTGTAAACTCTTTTCTTCTTTTCTGTCTTTTTTTCATACTGAAGCATCTCATCCATCCCCTGCCTCACCACTTTGGATAATTCTGTCTACAAGAAAAGAGACAGAAACGATGAGGTAATGAAAGGAGCGTAAGCACGGAAGAGATCTGTTTTATGAAACATGATACAGTGTATGACTTAAAAGAAAGAATGAAAATGAAGATAATTGAAGCACAACTCAATAATACTGCAGAAATCATGTTGAACACTTGAATGAAGATTATTTGATGAATATAATCAGAAGTTATTTCCTTGAAAGTTGAATAAAAAAACCTGCTGGTTGATTATAATGAGTTCAGTATCTAAATATATGATACATGTACAAACATCTAACAAGGGCTGTAGCCTGACTGAGGTCATTTTTCAGCAGTTATAGCAACCAGAAGGGAGTTTTACAGTCTGAAATCAGGAAATACAATTAGTGAGAATTAAATGACCTTATTTTAGGGTTTTAAAATGAATAAATGAATAAATTGTACGACTTACAGCCAACATCCAACACAACAAATAAATAAACAAACAACTGATTCAGAAATTCATTCCTTGAAACATTCCTTCGCCCTTGTTTTGGGAAATAAAATTTACACAAAAAGACATGAAACAGTTACACAAACTGCAGCGAATATGAAAAATAAAAACTTTTCACCAACACAAACTGTTAAAGCTCTTTAGTAGTTTCGTGTCTCAGAGTGGCTCTTACCGTGTCTGTAGGCAGGAA
Organism: Pagrus major; assembly: GCF_040436345.1. Taxonomy (NCBI): domain Eukaryota; kingdom Metazoa; phylum Chordata; class Actinopteri; order Spariformes; family Sparidae; genus Pagrus; species Pagrus major. Next base: position 19,805,780 of record NC_133215.1, read on the forward strand.
CCCGAAAGAGTCCAGAAGTACGAGCGCCTCCACCATCTCAGGATACATAGAAGCGAACTGTGGGAAACATAATTTGGACCATACGGTATCAGAACGCATGAAAACACAGCAAAATATTGTTCATGATGTAAAAAGGAGGAAACAGATAGGAGACACGGACACTTACCACCGCAGCAATGTCACCACCTGTAAATGAAAAAAAAATTACTTTACAAAACAGATGGCAGGAGATAAATTCTGATGTGACGCTGACTCACCCATACTGTGGCCTATGATGGAGAGTTTCTTCAGCTGCAGAGCTGTGGGAGTTAATTTCACAGATCATCAAACAGACAGGTTCAGCATCTCGTCACAGAACAAAGACAAAGTTGGCAAGATTTTTCAGTTTCCAAAAGTCCTGCTGTGGTGCAATCATGGGCATAAACAGGAACAATGAAGAGGAGCGCTTCTGAAACTTCTTGAACTCACCCACCATCGACAACTCTGCAGACATCCGCCACGTACTCGGGTAAAGAGTAGAAAGTTCCAGGAGGACGATGTGATGACAGACCGTGACCTGCCAGGTCCACCGCCACATACCTGCACTCTGAGAGGAGGGACAGAGTACAGTACTCACACGACACACTCAGTGGAAGTGACTAACCACCTAGCCACTATGCGAGCCGATATTAGATATTATTGCATATCGCAATATTTGCTGTCATATGCAGTATTTTTCACAATATCGAATATCAACCAGCAGTGTGATTCTTCCCCTGAGAGGAACTAATCCGACTGCATTTTAATTTTTAATTTATCAGTGTTACATCTCACCTGGTTGCTCTGTGACAGACTAGCTGAACCTAAAACTGAAGGTTATTCTGTTATATTTGCAATGAATTATTTGCACAAAAGCTGTGTTGTATGTGTTGCTGCAAAGGGAGACGTAAAGAGGGGAACAACATATCGACCTCTTGGTCGATTATTTATGTTACGATGATAATATTGTCTATCGTGATATTTTAGCAGGACAATATCGTGATATGAAATTTTGAATATTGCCCGAGCTTAATCTCTACAAGTGTAATGTTGCACAAAATGCATCTGCTGCTTTACACCTCGTCTTTCATTAATCAATCTTAATCATTACCAAATGAAAATGCTCTTTCCAGGAAACGTACAAGAAAATCATCCCCTACGAGCCAGTAATGGGTTACCTTTGGGTAGAAGGGGAATGAGGGTGCTGAATGAACCACAGTTGTCAGCCCAGCCATGCAGGCAAAGCACAGGATAACCGTGATCAGGACCCCAGACTTTACCTCTGATCTCTCCCCAGGGGACCGGTACAGAGAGCTCTGAAACTGGACACACAACACAGTCTGGTTTAGTTATACTCACGTCTCCACTCTTCTCTCGTCTGCCTTCTCTCAACTTGACCTGGTGACATTATCTTTCCAGTAACATGACCAGAAAGATAAACTCACACTTTCAATAAAAAAAATCGCCTCTGCGCCCAAAGTGACTTCAATCACTGGACACACAAAACAGCATCAAACACAAGAATATCAGAGAATTGATTAAATATTACTACTGCAGTAACTCAGACAGCCATTAGCAACAAAGTGGTGTTTTAACATGAGAAACTATTTGACTGACAGACGAAAATAATCCCACAGGTTTCAAATGAATCCATGACACCTGTCTTCTCTACTGTCTACTGCCTGCTTGTTTAGTTGTAGCCTGGTTGTCACCAGTTTAAACCACCTGTAAAGGCTGACAACACTTATTCACACAGATCCCTGACAGACACAAACACGTGTGAAACTGAAGTCTGCAGCTCACACACACGATGACCTGACAGGAGAGGAAACAGAAACTAACAACAGCAACAACTGTCATTAATCATTACAGGCCTGTGAGGGTCAGGCTGACACTGAGCTTTAAAGCCACATATGGACTATTTGACAAGACATCAGTGTTACAGCCTGCTGTAGATGTCTGACAAGACGTTTAAACCTCCAAATACTCTGACTTTGTTACCTTGTTTAGCCATTCTAGTTGATGTTATTGTGTGAAACCCTCCGTGAAGTTTGCTCACATCTCTAAACGTAACAAGTCTGCAGTCCTGTTCACTTCCGTCCTCTCCTGTGGCTGCAGCAGCGTGGACTGATCAGCGTCTGTTGTCCCTCAGTAAGGTCTGTCAGGCAGCACCTCTTTCTCATGGAGCTTTAGCTTGTGCTCTAGTTTCAGCATTTGCTTAAATACTGTGCTAAAAATACATTTACAAATCTAGAAAAGAAAAAAAAAAGTCTCTTTCTGTATCTTCCTCGCTCACACGCACACACGTCAGTAAATGTCATGGCAACAGGATGATGACCCTGCAGAGGTCATGTTGAACTGCTGCAAACTGCGGAAAAATAACTCTCTTAGAGATTAGAAGTGCAGGAAAACTGGAAAGAGTATCTTGTTGGAAAACAAAACAGTTGGATCACTCAACTACTGTGGAAAAAGGGAGGGCTTAAAAAATGGCCCTCATGCTGATAAGGGCGGCCCATGAGTTGGACAATAACCATGTAGGTAAGGCAACTTTTAAATTAATAATCATTTTACTAATCCATTCATTCATCCTCTTAAAAGCTTTATTAGCATAGAAATCAGGTGGACAGTTCATTCTTTCTCATGCATTTCATTTTTTCCGAAATAAGGTCCCATAACGCAAACTGGAAGAGGTGTGACTTCGGCTCTCTACAGGTCCAAATATATATTCAAAAATAATAATAATTCTGAAGATCACAATAACAATAACGGTTTTAACCTTGTGTCAAAGAAGTCTATGTGTTTCAGAGATATCTACTGAAGTTAGCATGCTAACCAGCAAGGGCCCGCCAAAGCTCCTGCTAGCGGTGTAAACAAGAGTAACCCTCCCCCAGTGCCCCGGGCTCCCAGTCCAGAGCGCTAGCTGCACGGCTAACTGAGCTAATTAGTTAACGGCAGCTGCAGTTAGCAGTTTCTCTCATGATATGCTGTGCCCCTATTTGTTTGGAGTATGAATTTGCCAGGTGGTCAATTCTTACACCTGTAAGTACAAATTCAGGGTACATGAAGGCCTATTTTACCTGAGTAACTAAAGTATTTCATACAACTTAATACTTCTTCTCCATTATCAGAGACAATTATAGTACTTTTACCCCACTACATTTGTCTGACAGCTATAATGTTTCAGACAATTACAACTCACACGAGGGTTTGATGTTGTTAGTTTTTGCTGTGTAACTGTTAAGAGGATTTTGTGTGTACTCTAACTTTACCTACAGGTATCAGTTACCTGTTTATGTGTTATGAATGAGGTCAGAATAATCCAGGATCATGTTTCAGCTTCTTATAAAGACGTATCAAAGAAATTCTCAGTGGAGATGAGCTCAGAAGTAGGGCAAGACTTGTTCTTCTGTAGTTCACCCTTCAAATATTCAACTTACTGAAGATCCTTAAGCCGTGCATTAGATCAGTGGTTATCAATCATGCCCCCCTTCAGAAGCTAAATTAAAAATGTTCATACCCCCCAAACCATGTAAACTGATTTAGTCAATCACTGACAATATTGCAAAAGGGACTCAAGATGTATTTTATTAAAAATACATGAAATGATTCAAGTCAGCATGACAACATCAGCAAACTCTTGTTTGTTTTCCTTCCTTTGCCCTCCCTTTCTCTCAGCTGTGCTTTCCATTTCAAATTCAGATGCAGACACAGGATGATGACCCTGCAGAGGTCATGTTGACCTGCTGCAAACTGGAAAAATAACTCTCTTAGAGATTAGAAGTGCTGGAAAACTGGAAAGTGTATCTTGTTGGAAAACAAAACAGTTGGATCACTCAACTATTGGGCTTAAAAAATGGCCCTCATGCTGATGGGGGCGGCCCATGAGTTGGACAATAACCGCATTCAATTCAATTTCTTATTGCAAAAGGAGTATTTGATGGATTGAATATCTTAAATATCCCGGGGCAGATGTGGAGTGTAGGTGATTATGCATCCTTGTTGACAAAATACTGCTGCTATCCTGCCTCTCCACCTCCTGGTAGCAGTTAGAGTGCAGGGGAGGAGGCGTTGCTCATTTGAAAATGTTAGTCTAGTCTGCCTGACTCATTGATCCTTTATCTGACTGAGGTTTGTCCAAGTAAGAATCTATGGCCCCCGCCATGACTCTGATATATCATTAGCCTAACTCTGCTGTGTATCGATAAATCCATGGTGCTCTCTGTGGTGCTGAGGTAGCAGATGGATTTCTAATTCTGCCTTTTTTCTCTGTTTCTTCTTGAATCTAGAATATCCTGTAGTGTAATATAACCATATAACCATAAATAAGTAGTTAGTGGTTAATGACAACTGGTAACAAGTACTGAGATATTAAAGAATCTAATCAAAATGTGAATGAATCATAAATGAATGGGTAAAACATGTATTGCTCTGCACTAGTTGATTGAACACGCACCTATTGATTGAATTGATGATTAAACTACAGAATTGTGTCACCTTAGAGTGAAATATAACCATAAATGTAAGAGTGAAATCATGTGAGTTAATATACCACACTTTTTTATTATTGTTGTTAAAAGAGATGCAGTCAGTAGGTCAATAGAGCCCATTATGGAGGAGAGAAAAAGCGTCTCACAGTCCCTGCACAGGGGAGGCAAGGTCACGTAGATAAGACATGCAGCTGCACAAAAACATCAAGGGGCATCCCGATAGAGAGCTTGGGTCAACACATGGAGAGCTTGTGTCAAACGAGGTAGAGTTTGCGCGAGCAAGGAAGATCGAAGGAAATGCCGAATGTCGACAAATGCAGACATAGTTTTGGCACGTGTTTTAGCCTCGTGCAGGAAAATACCCAAGTCTGCAAAATTTGATACATAAACAAAAGAACGAACCAGGATTGGACAAACCATGGTGCCCGGCCCCCGTTTTAGTGAATAAAAGGAGTATGTTTTGTATTGAGAAATTGGGTCGTATCGGATGAACTTTTGTCTGTATGATCTCATGTTTTAATGGTCGACAATTAAACATTACTGCACTCAGCTTTGGAGGACTCCTGGAGATTATTTCCTTTTTATCGGTAACTTTTTTGAAACTCTGAAAAACCTTTTTGAGCAAACAAAGAATTAAGAAGTAGATACACGACAATCCTCTCACCTTTTTTAATCCCAAATATTTTATGTTATGAGAGATATTTAAAATTTGAAATCAAGGTTTCAGGTGCTATAACTACATCATAGATGAGGAGCAGGTAAGTGCTCAGAGGAAGAGGTAGAAGAGTGAGGAAAGCCATGAGGAGCCAGCTCCTTCCACCCAAAGGCCTCAGCTGCTGTTACTGGCAGGGTCCTTGTGAGCCCTCATGGTGGGCTGATAATAGACTCTGTAGGACTGAAGGCCCTTTTTGCTGTAGAATTGGAAAGCTGTAAAACCTTTGTGTCTGGCAGGGCTGGTGAAGCCGCAGGTAACCTTCCCACCAGTCTGCTGGGGTTGGCGATGACTCAGGTAGCATCTTGCTGGCTTTGTTATTTGTTTTCTTTATATTGATTTTACTTTTCAAGGTCCACTTTTTAAGAATGTTGATATTTGAGTCTGACTCCAAGCTTGGCAAACACCAACTCTTTTGGGATGACGACGACCCGACCTACAATCCCAAAGAGACCCTCACCGTGTGCAGCTGAGAGACAGCTGAGACCACCAGTGATGGCAGTAAAATGGTCAAAGATTAAATTATCTCTGGAGATTATGGAGTCATAGTTTTAGAGAATTCCAATAAATGTTCCTCTAAAGCAAGATTCATCCTCTGCATTCACTGCGGCACTCAAACACAAGCACCCTTTCTTCCCACAGCTCATAAGCTTTTGAGATTAAACATGAGGACACACGATTCAGAGAAAGTGTGCAACTGCTAAAATATTAACAACGGGCAGCAGACATCGAAGACATCTGACGCACCACAGTGCATTTCAAACAGTCCTCAAAGACAGCAGGTACAAGGTGATATAACTACTGCCTGTGAATACACCTGCAGGAGAGGAGGAAGGCAGCGAGCCAAGAGAAGAGTTCAGCAGCCTGAAGAACACAAGACAACTGAGAGGAGCTCACTGTCATGATGTAGACTTCAGCCTGCCAGACATTCAAAAAGGTCTCGGCTGCCAGATGTCCTAAGAAGCTAAACATGTTTGTCGCAATCTGGTTTGACTCAGAATAAAATATTTAACCTTATTTTTTTGCAAAGAGTGTGGCTCGAATACCATTACATTTTGGTACTATTATATAATATATACATATAAAATAAATGAGTCTACAGTTGTCACATGTGAAGGGGAACGCCACAGATTGTACACAGAGGTCGATTTACAGTTGTCATCCGACTTGGATTGTAGGGAAACTGTCGGTGGTTCAGTGTCATTGTGCATAATGTAGGCACCCACTTTTGAAAAGGAAGAAAGGAATAGAAAAAAAGATAACATTTGTAATCTGCAGCATCGATTTTGATCAGTTTTTTAAAAACTGAGTCACAATAATGTTAAAGGAGTGCAATGTTAAATCAGCAGAGTACTCTTTCAAGCTAATGAATCTTACTGAGACATGCCTTCATCAGCCACACGCTTTCAAGTGTTACATTTTACTGTTGCTTTCAAGTTGTCACTAATAATTTAAGAGATATGTTACAGGATGTGTCATGTATTAAATACATATAATACTGCACGAGAGCCAGGTGTTGAACTCTCGCAAAGTTAATATTTGATCAATAAGAGCTTGATACAAAGCCACTGAATGGAGTGAACCTGGCTATGAAAACATTCACTCACTGGACCAAAAAGCAAAAGATACAAACTGAGCCAAAACCACAATTTAGCTGCCTTTTGCTGATCCATCACTCCCACTTCACTTTTTTACACACCATCTGGAATTAGAGACAAGCAGCTTGATGTGAAACATGGCTTACATTGCTCACATAGCTCTGTCACTCAAAACAATACACATTAAAATCTATTAAAGTATGTAAATTCATGCAGCTGTCCAACAAATGTAACATGATGCGACTAGTTGATGCTATTACAGCAGGTTGACTGAGGTTAAAGCATCAAGGTGAGTTTCAACAGTACGGTATAAAAGAGCTTGTGCAATATGAGTTAAGGCAAAACTGTTGCTTGTCTGTGTTCATTATAACTTTGAGGCCCGTTCGTCTGTTAGGCTCGCCGACTGTGAGAGCACTTTGGTCTGCAGGAAGTCAGATACAGGTTGAGCAACGACATCAGGTTTGTTCAGATGGATGTGATGATCGCCTGGCACAGTCAACACCTCGTGCTGCAAGACAGACACAGAAACAGTTACACAAGTGTAAAGTGCATTATTTTAACCTGCAATAACTGATTATTTTCGGCCACATGGAGGCAGCAAAAACAACATGAACACAACATTTACATGTTATCATCACCTTTTGACTTGTTGGTGGTTGCTTATTTAGACATCCAGCAGTTACAGAGCAGACGTGTTTTTGGTCCAATTTTTAGACTCAAATTCTTTGTCCCCGTTTTTGGTCTATACAAAATCCTGATGGAGGTGTTTGTCTCTTTAGCTATGTTTACCAGCTAGTTTCTAACTCTGTCTCTCTCGTCCAATGTTTGACATTTTTGCTTGAAAAAAATGACTGAATCAATTTATCGACTAATCGTTGTAGGTCTACTAAAAAGCTCTCTAAACCTGAGGGAAGGTGCAGAATAAGGTGATGATTCACTACAAATGACGCATTTTCACATTGTCATGCTGTCATTCGATACATTGTTATAATAAAAATATTGATTTATTGATATATTGATATTGAAAACATCTTCTGCTTGTTGAGGGTTGCTGTCGCAGCAGGCTAAGCAGGGTATTCCAGACATCCCTCTCAAGTAATGCTTTCCAGCTCCTCCTGGAGGAACCCGAGGCATTCCCAGGTCAGATGAGGTAAGTAATCCCGCCAGTGAGGTCTGGGTCAGCCCCAGTATCTCCTCGCAGTTCAACGTGCCTAGGAAACCTCCAACGGGAGGCATCGTAATCAGATGCCTGGACAACCTCAGCTGGCTCCTTTCGCTGCAAAGGAGCTGCGGTTCTTCTCTGATCTCCCTCCGGATGTCCGAGCTCCTCATACTACCTCTAAGGCTGAGCCCAGCCAGGAGATTGAAAAGCTTTGCCTTCCGCCTCACCTCCCTTTTCATCATGATGGTTCAGTGCAAAGCCAGCATCAAACCGCCAGTCCATCTCACGCTCCACTTTCCCGTCACTCATGATCAAAACCTTGGGATACTTAAACTCCTTTGCCTGGGGCATCAATGCACCCCCAACCCAGAGTAGGCAATCCACCGTTTCCCAGCGGAGAACCCCGGCCTCAGACTTAGAGTTGCTGACACTCCTATCAGCTGCAAACCGCCCCTGTGCCTGCTGGAGATCGCCAACTGATGAATCCAACAGAACCACGTCATCTGCAAAAAGCAGAGAAACAATTCTGAGGTTCCCATACCGGACACTCTCCTCACCATGGCTGCACCTTGAGATCCTTTTCATGAACACCAAGGTCAGGATCCAAGACAAGGGACAGCCTCGTCAGAGTCCAACACTCTCTGGAAACATGTCCAAAATTGTGCCGAATATGCGGACACTGCTTTCACTTGGATTATAGGACCGGATGGCTCGTAGCAATGGCCCCTGTACCCCATACTCCTGCAGTACTCCTCAAAGGACTCTTAGGCCTCAGTCCACAAAACACATGAAGACTGGATGGGAAAACTCCCACGAACCCCCCAAGAAGCCAGCAAGGGTGAAGAGCTGGTTCACTGTTCCAAGACCAGGATGGAATCCGCATTGTCCTGAACCCGAGGTTCGACAATCGGTCGCAGCTTTCTTTCCAGCACCCTGAAATAAACCTTTGAGGAAGGCTGAGCAGTGTGATACCCTGATATTTGGAGCACACCTCTGGTCTGTCCCCGACTTTGTGACGACAACACCAGTCCAACAATGTCCAGAGCCTTCAGCATCTCAGGGTGAGTCTCATCCACACCTGCCGCTTGGCTGAGAAGCTTCTTGACTATCTCAGCGATCTCTGCCAGGGGTATGGGCAAGTCTTCAAACACTTCTACCTCCTCAGAGGCATATTGATTATAACCGCTTTAAAAATCATTAGTATTCTGACACGGATTTTTTCCATCACCAACTGACTTGGAAAGAGACCATCATGGGACATGTTTACTTGATGCACATTCTCTGTTTTCCTTCTCATCAGCAGCACATGACCAAGTTCCTGTATGTAGGTCACTGTTGCGGTTCACAGCTACAAAAATAATTCTGCTGCCTCTGAGACATTGAGCTCTTATAACTCTGCTACTTTTGCATATGTGTGGCTGTCTGTCTGTCTACTAGGCACAATTACACACACACAGAGGCTTAACAGCTAAAAATAAATATGAAGATGAAAGCATACCTGCTTTACACAAGCAGACTGAACACACACTCACATTTCTGTCCCTATAGCCCTGGAGAAGTGCTGATGTAAATCTTTTTTGATCTGGTTCAGAAAACATCTTCTCAAAGCCGTCTTCTGCTCTGGAAAGACAAAGAGAAAGATTGTATGTATAGTCAGTTAGGTACAATTTACAAGGATTGTACTGAGTGTAATACATGTACTAAAGAATTGTGAGGTGAAGGAATATCTTACAGAACAACTAGAACAGAGGCTTTTATCCTCGACTGCATCTCCAGACTCTGCTCCAAACTGATGCGCACTATGTTTTTCTGGAAACATAAGAGAAAAACATACTGTACATGGTCTGCACACTGCACATTTGAGAGAAATAAAAAGGCAAAGTGATGAGTTGGTGCAGTTCAGCAGAAACCTACCAGATTAATACGAAAGTCTCTGGAGAACACCACTCCTGCAAGAGGAAAATATATTTGCAGCATAAGAGTAAAGACGAAGTGAGATTACTCAGAGAGTGAGCTCAATTTTTTCTCTGAGGAGCACTCACAGCAAGAATAAAAACAAAGAGGATGAAAAAAGCCGTACCTCCTTCAACTTGAACTAGACCTCGTTCTAAAAGGATGCGCACAGACTGTTCAGACAGAGTTGGGTTTGCAGCCAACAGCCTGAAAGACATAAAAGGTTTTTTTTGTAGACAAAAGTTGTACAAACAAGGTTATTATATGATTGGATGTTGAGTAGTTTTATAAAACACCATAAATAAGAGGGTGTAATACCTCTCCACTGCATTTTCATAAGTGTAAACTCTTGTCTTCTTTTCCTCTGGCTTTTTTTCATACTGAAGCATCTCCTCAAAGCCCTGTCTCACCACTTTAGGCATTTCTTTCTGCAAGGAAACAGACAAAAAAGATGAGGGAAGCCATTCAACACAACTGGCAAGAGTGGGTTGTACAGCGAGTAATGCAATAATATAATATAAACGCTTGGCAGGGACCCAAAGGACAAAAAAACATGTTGGACTCAATTACACTGGTGACTAAAGCATTTCTCAAATGTGATGCCTTTCATTTTAAAATGTCAACCGACCCACAAATGTATTTTTTCATTACCTCACAATTTAGAGTTCCTCAGACATCCTCATAAAGTCTAATAGCTTTTTAATACCTCATAAAACGCAATTTAAAGCTTTTTTATCTTAAAATATCAGCTTCTCAATCATTGTGATGGTACAGTGTCGTAATAGGGTGAATGATGTCTCTGTCTCAGCCACTCTGTCCCCCCATGACTTGTTTCTGCACTATGTAACTTCAGTCAGAGGGTAGGATCACAGTGTTACATACGTGTTTACTTCAACATACAAGTTTTCAACACACAACATTGTTATGACGTAATGAGTTTTGTTTGTAGTCAGCACCTACATTACGACTGACAAACATGATCATACAAAGTACGATGGAAAGCCAGTACAGATGATACAACTAAGGAGTAAGGTACAATAATTCCTAATGATGGAATTATTAACATAATTGTCACTTGAATATGTGGTATAAAATGCAATTATGGATTATGTAGGATGTTTCTTTTATAGGCTGCACACGTTCTTTTGGTAACTATCACATCACCGGTGGGAGGACCCTTGGCTCAGATATTTCCTTTTGAAAGTCTCCTCACACCTTGCTTTAAGTTTTCCAGAACGACTGGTAAGTCAATGTTTTTTATTTAATAAATAGCATAAAACGTATCTGGACATCGGTACGGATCTTTTGTACGTGGCACAGTTAACAGCCCACTCTAGTCAAAACTGCTGAAGTACCAGATCTGTAGGTAGGAATCCGTAGGAGTCCAGCAGTACAACAGCATCCACCATCTCAGGATACAGCGCGCTGAACTGTGGGAAACACAATATGGACTAAATACCACACAGCATAGCTAAAATAGTAACAAGATGAAACAGCCTGTCACAACAGTGTCACTTACCAGTCCAGCAATGTTTCCACCTGAAATAAAATAAAAGATAGTTGACACATAAATGTAAGACACATAGTGCATAACAAGCATTTAAAATGGCTGCACTCACCCATACTGTGGCCTATGATGGAGAATTTATTCCACTGCAGAGCTGTGGGAGTTAATTTCACAGATCATCAACCAGCTTCAGTATCTCATCACACACATGGACACTGTTTTTTTTAGTGAAAGACAACATCACTACTGTGGTTTAACTGCAGTACATTCACTAGAGCTGTGTGACAGAGTTAAAAATACCACAACATGAATCAGTGAATTTTTCTATATGAATACTACAATGCTATTTATACTACAACTTGTACGAAAGGCTTTCAGACTAAAGGTATAAAAGCACTGCCCCATCATGGGAGTGCAGTGCCACTCCATTCAGTTCCAGTGTACTGTAAAGCAAATATGTGCCAAATCACATTACATCTTTGATTTAACAAAAAAGGTTCATTTAAATTTTGATATTAACAGGAGCTTTCAGCTTTAGTCGTGCCTGTTGCCATGGAGATTGCTCATCTGTATCATCTGCTGAATAAACTGTGAGATGTGGTCAAAAGAGCAAGTAAGTTGAAATTTGCTCAGAATCACTTCGTGCAGCTTGCTGAACTCACACACCGTCAACGACTCTGCGAACATCCATCACATATGAGGGAAAACTGTAGAAAACTCCAGGAGGACGATGCGATGACAGACCGTGACCTGCCAGGTCCACCGCCACATATCTGCACTCTGAGAGGAATGAGAGAAAGAAGGACAGAGTCCCACCAAGTGAATGTCACAGCATTTCTTAAAAAAAATCTGTTTAAAGGACAGTGGTAGTAATATCATAATCAGATAACATGCGTCCTTCATCCTGCTGGATGGGAGGCAGCTGTTCTAACAGCTGAGCATCAGCACCTGCACAGACACACTTTCCTGAGGCGAAGACTAATTAGCCGAACACTTATGCGAGTCAGGGTTCTCACAATTTCTTAAAATAAAACTCAAGGACTTTTCAAGGACTTTCCAGGCTCAAATCCATTCAATTCAATTCTTCAAGGAATAGTTGATGACACAGATCAAGGTTAATAATAGTGACAACACTGAGAACTAGCAGGCTTTACAGAAGCTCACAGACATAAATGAAAGAGAGAGGCTTGTATGTGTGAACCTCTGCTGCTGTGTTACATTGATTACATTGAAAAGTCTTGGAGACACATGCGTTTTTAAGCATCGTAGGCCTACGTACCATATTGAAATTTCTCCAACAGGTGTTATATCATGTTCATATCACTTGCAAAATCCTATAGCTGTACTCCAAATGCTTTCTAAGTAATGATTTTCTTTAAGTTTGGCCCTTGGATTCAATTCCATCAGCAGGGCAAGATTATTTGACTGGGGGAGAGACTCTGACACAACATTGGCACGTATCTTATATTGTATCAATGATTGGATCCGAGTTGTGATTAAAAGCTCGGGTGAACCCAAGAAGATTTTCCAATTTAAAAATGAGCTGCGTCATTCTTGAGTTTATGAATGGCTGCTTTAGGGTAAAATAAAGTGTGAAGAGCTAAAACTTGGGTGGTGAGAGCAGTGTTTAGTTTTATGTGAGATCCTCAGTTTACTACAAACAGTTACCTTTGGGTAGAAGGGGGATGAGGTTGTTGAATGTACCACAGTTGTCAGCCCAGCCGTGCACACACAGCACTGGACGACCGTGATCAGGTCCCCAGACTTTCCCTCTGATCTCTCCCCAGGGGACCGGTACAGAGAGCTCTGAAACTGGACACACAACACACTGGTTTAGTTATACTCATCTCTTTACTCTTCTGTCGTCTACCTTCTCTCATCTTGACCTGGTGACAATATCTTTCCAGTAACATTACCAGAAAGATAAACTCACACTTTCAATAGAAAGGGTCTCTGCGCCTAAAGTAACTTCAATCCCTTTTGATGGTTGATTTTTCATTGAAGTCATTAATCAGGGAAAACTTCCAGCTTCTTTAACAAGATGATTTGCTGCTTTTCTTCATATTATAAGCTTACAAATTAAATGTTTTTGTGTCAGACAAAATAAGCAATTTGACGAGTTCACCTACAATTCTTCTCATTATCGATTAATCCTATTATTATGATTATTTATCCTATTAATTGATTAATTATTTGGTCCCGAAAAGACAGTGAAACGCAACAGATCTTTTCCCACTTGAGAAGCTAGAATCATCTGGATTTTTGGCATTTCTGCTTTTAAAGTGACTTAAGCCATTAATCGAATATTGAGACTGAAGACTGTCAATTCATGTTCTGCAGAACAACTCAACACAAACAACACCATAGCAGATTTCTCCTTTTCAGTCAATTTGTAGCTCAGGAGGTAGAGCGGGTCGTCTAGTAAGCGAAGAACGCTGGTTCCAATCCCTGGCTCCCCCAGCTGCATGTCGAGGTATCGTTGAGCAAGATACTTTTGCTCCTGAGCAGTCGGCACCTTGCATGGCAGCCTCAGCCATCAGTGTGTGTATGGGTGAATGTGACAAGTGTTGTAAAGCACTTTGAGCGGTCAGTAGACGGGAAACACGCTATATAAATGCAGGTCCATTTACCAATCTGACTGTCCTGCAAGCAAACCCAGATTAAAGCTATATAAATGTATAAATGGTATACTAAATCTTATATATTGTAAGCAAGATGTTTTCCAAAAGTTAAATCGCTGTCCAAAATTTAATTGTATCTATCTCTGTGTTCACTTGTGTTCTGTTTTATTGTTATCTTCAATAAAAAGGTACTGGACCACAGTCAGGTTGATTATAAGTTGGATATTCATATTCATGCAGGCCAAACAGGAGACACCTTCATACTTGAATTTAGTGCTTTTTATGTTTAATCAATACCCATTTTTGGTACTGATTGAGTCACTGGGTCACATTAAATGTTGAAAAGGACATTTTAACGCTCTTATAACGCGGTTTGCAACACATAATGTTACATAAGCAACATTACGAGCAACATCTCCGATTCAGCAGACATGTAAACACTTTATTGATTTATTTGACTTTTCTCTTCCCTTCATAGGAGTTGTCCTGGTTGTAAAAACACACTGTACCGAACAAACACTGCCACAGTTACCTGCTTGTTTCACTGCACTGGAGTGCAGGTGTCTGACGCCTTTCAAAGCTCGCATCATCTCGGAGAACACCTCCGCTAAACAGCCGCTGTGATTAAAACTAAAAAAAGTAGGGAAAAGCGATAGTTTTGGTCAACTTCCACGTTAGGTACAATACATGTTTTGACTTTCAGTGCCGGTTTCCGGGTGAAGACAAACACGTGACGCGAGCTAGCGCTGCTATTGGATAAACGGACATGCGGCGCTACAGTTTGGACCAATCATCGCGAAGAAGAGGAGGGGCTTACCTTTTACCCATTGTGATGACTGTTAACCAACCAGCAGAGGGCCTGATGGTCTCTACTACAGGCACTGAGCAGCGCACAGACCATAAGAGCAAGAGAAGTGACTTCATTGTCAGGGCATGGGTTTATCTGTTAAACGTGCACTTCAAAGTGCTGGATGTAACATTGATTTAGATAAAGATAAGCTAAAAATGAGTACATGTAACAGCAGTAACAGTGCAGTGAGACAATTTAAGAAATTTATTTTGGCCCTAAACTGTTCAGCACTTTATAAACCAATATTAACATTTTAAAATCAATGTATATCCAAGTAAGATCAGTCAATGATCTTTAAGTCTTAAGATAATTCTGTAAATCACAGCTTCTAATTTACAGCTGAAGAGGGGGAGTGTAGCTGAGGTGTGTGTTTGGGTTATTGTTACTCAACATTTGCGAGAAGTATAATTCAAAACATATCAGCAGAGTATACACAACACAGCATATTGACAAAATATTCTGTGTTCGTGCAACAAAAGGTGTCTTCAGTACTACATTTAATCATGACGACATAAACACACAGACTCACAAAGTGGCAGGTGGTACTAACGCCGTGAACAGATACTTTGTGTTTTCTACCTCGTTTTTAGTTTCTCTTAAAGGAGACCTGTTATGCTTTTTCGTTTTTTCCTTTCCTTTAGTGTTTTATATTTGTTCTTGTGCATGTAAAAGACCTTGAAAGTCAAAAAGGTCAATGTCTCTCTGTTGTTGTTAGCAGTTCTGGGTCGGGCATGTGTGAGATGACCAATCAGAGGAGACTGGAGGGGCTTTAAAGAGACAGGTGCTAAAAAAGAGTGTTTCAGACAGAAGGGGAATACAGTACTGCAGCACTGGACAGTGTGAGAAAACTGATGTGTTTTTCGAGCATTAAAGCATATAAACCTATTCTGGTAGTAACTCAAAATAAAATTATGAACCTGAAAATTAGAATAAGATGTCTTCTGCTTTGTTATTGCTTTGCAAATGCACAAACCTGGTAACCCAAAACTGCTGTGTAATCTAGAGATATCCACACACAAACACACACATACGCACACACACACACACGCACACACACACACACACACACACACACACACACACACACACACACACACACACACACATTTGCATATATTTTTTGGTAAGTATGTTCTTCTTTGTTAAAATGACAGTAAGGAGGGCATATAAAGGCTCAAAGACATGAAACAGAAAATAAAGAGTCTCCCAGTCAAAATTATATCAGAGACAACTCAAGGGTTTCCAAATTAAGTTTCTAAGTGTTGTGAAGAGAGGTAGCTGGAAGGGAGAGCTGGAATTATTTCGTGAAAGGAGAGGGAGGGAGTATAAAAGGTCAGTTTAAGCTGAGGGGGGCAGACAGGTTAAGAAGAACTGAATACAGTGACACAGGATATTTGACTACAGGTAGGTCCTGTCTTTTTAGTTGTTTTATTCTTGAATAAAAATTAATAATAATCCTCATTTATCAATTAATGATAATAATAATGAAATAATGTTGATTTACGGTATAAAAGTGATTAAATTTGGTAATGATTTGGTACTCAGGAATTCAGAATAAGATATATTTCTTTGGTTATTTATTATGATGCAGAATATCAGGATGCAGAGAAATGTCCTGCTGGAGAATGTTTTGTTTGTTTTACACAAAGATATAAAAAGTAGTAAAAATACAGTCGACTGTATTTGAGAAAAAAATACCTATATTGAAGAGAAAAGAAAATTATCTTTTGTTACAGCTTCATATTTCACATAAATTATGTAGGGTTACATGACAAACAGTGAGGGCAGCTGAGGTCACGTATCGTCTCTACTAATGACTTGCCCTCAAATGCACTGGTTCTTACTGGCTACATTAAAATTAAACAAAAGAAATCATACAGTTATACTTTTTTATACGTTTTTCTGTGACTGTTCTTTTTATTTTCTGTGATTGTATTCCTCAGATTGGTGTTTTTTGTGACTTGTTTCTCCATCTGCTGAGATCATGGATGACTTTGAAAAGGTCCTGAAGTTCTGGGGTCCAGTGGAGGCAGACTACAATGCCCACGGAGGCCTGGTTCTGAACCGGTCTGTGCCTCTGACAAGATAAGATTAATTATTTCCCATAGGACAAGTGGTTTGCAGGACTGTGAGCCAGGATTTTGTTAAACAGGACTTAGGATGCTTCCATTTATTTACTTAACTGTTTAATTATATTTCTTTGAGTTTTATTTCCCAACTTGAAGCTTTAAATTAGATTGTTGCTTTATGTTATTATGTAAAAATAAAGCTATCATCTTAACATATTGCTTGGGTTAAAGTGGAAGTCACACATAGTACTTAAGAAAAGTCTGTATCTGATAATAAATTTACTTAAGTATTAAAAGTAAGTAAAAGTAAATTATACAGACATTTACATATTTGTATATACTGTACACGAGGTGTTGACTGATTATCAACCGTGCGTTATCTCTGTTGAATCCTCACATTTTTCCTTTCCTTCTCAGTTTATTTATGGAGCGCCCAGAGACCCAGCAGCTGTTCCCCAAGTTTGTCGGTATTGCCCCCGGTGACTTGGCTGGTAACGCAGCAGTTTCTGCCCACGGTGCTACTGTGCTGAAGAAACTGGCTGAGCTGCTAAAGGCCAAAGGTGACCACGCTGCCATCCTCAAACCTATGGCCACCAGCCACGCCACGAAGCACAAAATCCCCCTTGCTAACTTCGAGGTGAGGCTGATGTACATGAGGGAATGTTGCATCCCATTTCTTTTTGCAGTTTGCATGATTCTCTCTGTATTTTCTGTTTAGCTGATGACTGAGATCATTGCTAAGGTCATGGAGGAGAAGGCAGGACTCGATGCTGCTGGGCAGCAGGCCCTGAGGAACGTGATGGCCGTTATCATTGCTGACATGGATGTCACCTACAAAGAGCTGGGCTTCAAGGCCTAAAGATAAAAATCACATGTCATGCTGAGGTCAGATGACAGACGAGAAAATTTGTAACATGCATGCCCTTTTTTGAAACAGTTTAATCCTCTGTATACATACATTAACTAAATCAGAATGAAAGGAAAACCATGACAGCATTACTAAAGACTTAAGAGTGTACAGAAATGTATCTTTTATTGCAGCATTATTGCATTTGATTGTGTTAGATGGTGCTCGGTAATACACATGTTCTCTATTTGAGTTAAATGAGATTAATCTTGTTCAGGATTCTTGTCTAACAATATACTGTAAACCCTTGTCTTTACCAATAAAATTCTTTCATTCTCGTCTGCTCATCATTTTGTTTTGTCTTCTGTGCTGTGGGAAATAGACTTATAACTAATTGCTCATTATAAAAAAATAAAAGGTATGAGAGAAAGTATGTGTTTGTTGATTTATGTTGTCTGAAATCCAGTGCAGCACGTTGTTAGAGTCTGACAGTGCAGATAGGAATCAGGTCAGGACTACAACATCAAGTGCTGGGAAACTTGCATGCACACACACACTTAAAAACCCCACTTAAACATGCCGTCAGGCCGATTATCTTTCAGACTCTTTTTTAGTTCTTAGTCACCTGATATAAAGTGGATGTGATGGTGCAGAGCCTTTGGCAGGAGCCATATCAGGGACTTTATCACTCTTTCAACTTCCTGTAAAGTAGCAACCCCCCATTTTCCATGAATCAGTTCTCATTTCCTTCAGTACTTTATGAGGCCATTCAAGGAGAAGTTAATCTAGACTTGTGACCCCTGAAAACAAAGCAGTGCTCCCTCATCCACGAATCCAGTTATTTCACAAGGAAAAAGCGACCAAACCAGGGAAGCAAAATATGCATTTTTTCCATATCAGCTTCTCATGGCCGATGAAAAGATTTGGTGTCTTAAAACTTGTAGACTTCCCTCAGACTGAATTGGATTAAATGCAGACGAAAAGTCCAGTAAAAGAAACCTGGCACACTGTATATTTCAGGTTCGACCAGAACTCGACTGGCATTCTGTTTTTTACATCCAAACCCCACAAAGTTATTGTAAGATAAAGCCCTGCGTTTGTGTTACCCTGTCAGGTAGTTGTTACCATGGTTACAGCTTGCCTGTGCACCCTGATTACAGACATGTACAGTGTAGATGACCATGAAAAGGCATTGTCCTGCGCAGAGATATAAAATGACAGAACCCGAGCCTGGACATCGGGTCGGGTATCCTGCTCTACTTCCTTTTGGACAGAGAATTAAGACTTAGGTGTTGACACCTGACTGGAGGAGGGATGAAGACAACAGGTGAGGATGATGATGTTGAAGCTCTGGCCCACTCTAAAGTTCATCATAGACCTCTGACGT
Source organism: Pagrus major (assembly GCF_040436345.1). NCBI lineage: Eukaryota > Metazoa > Chordata > Actinopteri > Spariformes > Sparidae > Pagrus > Pagrus major. The sequence continues at coordinate 19,824,991 of NC_133215.1, forward strand.
GATTATAAAGTGGTGCAGCAAAACACGAGACGTGTCATTCAGAGGTCACTCCAATTCAAACATCTTCACCAAGTTTCTCATGAGCACAGCAGATGTCTCAGCAAGTGGAAAGAAGAAGTCATTGCTTTTGGGTGATGGCCCGGCCACGTGTTCCTGATATCAGCGTTATCTTTGACATTCCAAACTCTCACTGACCGCCTGTTGTCCTTCCAATTTCTGACTTGATGCCATAATTGTGTTTGGTTAACTTCCACGTTGGAGAAATTCCATGATGAACTATTAATAGTGTTTGTGTGTGCGTACACTCGTGTATACGTGACAACCGGCACAATGCCGCTGGTCACACACACCTCAGTGTCTCCCTCACTCGTCCTTTCTCACTGAACGCTGAACAACTGTTGGGTGAACTGAGGTCAAACACTTGCTTCAACAACACAAAGCTCTAATTACTTGGTCCAAACTGTGACAAACGGCATCACTTTTCATTTAAATGAGAGGTAGTCAAAGGAGTAGTATCTGACCAATATGTAGTTTCTAAGCCATATATGTTGGCAAACATACTTACCTCATCTCCCAAATCCCTAAATTAACACCTTTTTGTTGAGAAGGATCAATTTGGAATGCAACACCACAGTTGGCATTCAAGGGTAAAATTAATTACTTCAGATACATGTGCTTCCTCTAAAAGTGGCAGACGTATTTGCATAGAGGAACAGTCAGCAGAAGTAATTTAATGACTGCAGCCCCCCACCTCAAAGTCTCTCCTCGTCTCCAAAGCCCTGACGGCTCAGCCATGCATGGAGGAACAAACACAGGTAGCAAGAGCAAATCAGACTGCAACAAAACATAGAAACATGAATGGGAAGCATTACAATGACGGGCTGGATGCAGGACAATGGACCCGACATTTAACAAACGGCACCTACTCCCTGCTTGGGGAAGGACGCAATATTGCAACCTGACAGCTGACGTCTTCATATAAATGTATGAACTTGCATCCCAATTAGAGAAAATTTTCATCTTAATCACAGAGAGCAGTGTGTCGGCCCCTTGGTTAGTTAAAGTTAAAGAGTGGACAATTAGCATGAAATAGTTATATTTATTATTTATTTCATTATTATCATCGTCATCATTTAAACAATTATGTCAATTCATAGTACAATAATGTAAATGCATAGAAAAAAAAATTAACAAGGCCATAGTTAACATTACACGAAATCTTTACAGCAATGTTTTGTCACACTCATCAACTTAATTAATCCAAAGTGTGTTAAAATAAATTGTAAATTCAAAATTCCATTAGTATAATTTTCTTCAGTTCAAAGTGTATAAATAATAATGGTCCATCCTGCTTTTATTGATCACAGACTTATTTTATTTAATTTTTTGACACTAAAGTTCTCCTGTTAAAGCATCATAAAAACGCAACGCATAGAAAGCATACTGTATTATAATTATAAACATTATGTAAAACAGCTTTGAATGAAGCTGTGCAGCATCATGTTTATATTGGCCAGCAGAGCCTGATATGTGTTGATATCACAGCGCAGTGTAATTACACGGCCCTGCACACCCACACAGGTGTTTTTGGTTTGGATGATTAGACCTCTGCTCAGGTTGGAGGTGGACAGAGCCACGCTGAAAATTATATAATGTCACCAAGCTGTCAATCAAACACAGACTGTACACGCCCACACAGTCCGGAGAAGAGCAGCCAAAATAACTAAAATCCCCTGTGTGGGCGCCATGACTATCTGTAACTGCTGAAGTATGCACAACAAAAGGACGAGCCAGTCCATTAGATGACTAGCAGTCACAGCTCAAAGGTCAATGTTCTTCCAAATCTTCTGCTTCATCTAAAGTCATCCGTGTCATAGGTCTAAGATCTTTATCAATAACATTAACCATCGCTGCTGTCGCTTTCTTTCTACATCAGGAAGTAGCACAAGACAAATTACTCCAAATTTGAACTCAACAAATGGTTAAGAAACTCTTTCTCCTGATCTGGAAGAAAAACACACCATTACTGCAACAGCTAAAAGTCAAAGCACAAACATGTAATGTAAAAATAATTAGTGGAAATAACATGCTAATGTGTTACATGCATACATACTACATACAAATATATACATGAAAACATCAGAGAGACATCCCTCAGAGAAGACAGTTAATCAAAGCTCGGCTGCTCGATGTCTGGCGGCGCCGTTCTGCGAGTCAGGTTGGACAGGTAGAGAGCAGTAGCCATGGGAACAAAGCCGGCTGCCACCTTCAGGATGGTCAGCAGCCTCTCAGTAGCATTGGTCACACCATCAGGTGTCTGAAGGGGAGGAACGTGACACAAGACTGCTTTTACAGAAACAGAACAGAAAACATTACAGACATTTGGTGAAACACTCAGGTACTTAATCCACGCAATTAGCTTCTCTTTATACATCCTGAGGGCTTTTGTTTGGGTTAGGGTTAGGGTTAGTTAGGTAGTTAGTTAGGGTTAGGGTTTGTTTTTCAAGTATCCCTGTCTGACTTTGGCCATCAATAGCAAAAATCTATGGCTTGCCCCCGCGCTACATTTGTGCTTCTCATGTGTTTGCTCTGAAATTATGTCTCTGGTTTAAACCGTCTGCAAAGTTTGTGACGAAAATGGATACAAACCTGATCCTCTGCAAACAGCAAGGGGCAGTGGAGCGATGCGGCCAGCTTTCTGACAGCGTCCAGGCGCTCTGTGGGAACTGAAGCGTTACGAGCTACAAGAGACGGATGCACAAGAGGGCAGCCAGTCAGAAAGAGACACACAGATAGGGCGGAGCCCCACAACACAACAATATAGGACGGGATAAGGTATATAAAGAGTGAAAATGGTCCATATTTGACCATTCCTGCTCCATTTAATCCCCTTTGCTCCTGTTTTGACCTCCTTCATGTGATTTACAGAGCTGAGGAATTTAACCTATTGACATACCATTAGTGACCATGATGCAGACTTTTCCGAGGAAATATCCAGGGTCCAAATTTTTCAGGGACGCTTCTGCTGACTGGAAACTACGACAAAACAAATAACACAAGTCACAGATTGAATAGTGTAATATATTATTATGAATAATACACAAAACATACACAAACCATGCTAAACAAATCAGTAGTTCTTCCACATTCGAAGGCAGTGCCATTATTAGATTATCGGGTCCTGATTTGTAAAGGTCAGTGGTTTCACAGCCTGACAAGTGTCATTTAATTTTCATATTCTTCTTTAAAAAGTTGACCAATATATCGTTGATATTATTGGCTGGCACTGGCCTAACATAGACATATCGGTCCCAGTGAAGTTTATTGTTTCAGTGTACTGGTGTAATTTTAGACAATCTTAGACAGGGTTAACTGTGACATATTCTTCCTAACTCACATATGTGTCTTTAGTGTTTGACAACCATATTTGAGGGATCAATGCCAAATAAATGCGTATATCTTCTTGATGCTGTGAGAGGCTTTTTTCAGAATTATAAGTGCTGTATTGTAGGCAACTGGACGTTAAGGACACATGTAAGCTCTGAGATTCAGAGTCGTCAGGGCCACTTGTGGGTTGTTGACCCAACTGGCCTTCATGTCAACGACCCACAAGTGGCCCTAACGACTCTGAAACTCAGAGTTCGCACGTCCTGAACGACTCTATAAGGACACTCTCCAGTTAGTTAGAACTGAAGAAGCCTCTTGGATGAGAGGTGAAACATCTTCAAGAAACTGAAACAAGTCCAGTTACCTACAATACAGCACTTAGAATTACCATGACTGAGAACCTTCATCAATATGCTTATTTCAGAACAACATAATACATAGAATTAAGTCGCAGTAAAAAAACCAATACAATACAATGTATAGTATTTAATATATAAAAGGCATACTGTTGTGGATTTAAAAGATACCTGAGCTCTGAGGTGAGGTTGATGATGAACACCACCAGGTCTATCCTTGGACGACTCTCCTCATTCTCCATGGGCAGAGGCAGACTCTTGGCTAGTCTCCTGATTGAAACAATTAAGATGGTTACTGCAGTCTGAACATGATCACTGATATGATCATAATCAGAGGTGGTAATTCTGTTTGGACGGCCGTCACATGGGATGGGTGGAAGGGATGAAATATTCCGATGTTTACAACTTGTTCATGTCATCAGACGTCTCAAGACTACTGTATGAGGTTTAAAAATACTGTGCATTGACAATATAACACTATATATGTATTATTAAGCTGTACTCAAGTCTGATATTGAAAACTTTCACAAAAGGTTTCCCTGCTGTAATAATAACTCGATGTGAACTGGTAATTACAATAACTCTGATATACAGTGAACGCAGCTTCAATAGTCTTGAGCCGAACCATTTTTCCCAAAGTATGCAACCTTTGGCTGCTGTGACGCACAAATTGCCCCGTTTGCGGGACTAATAAAGGAATTCTGATTCTGATTCTGAAGATATACTCATGTTGATTATACAGTAGATCCAAACAAACAAATGGAAGTAAATAGACAACATGTTCACTCATCACAAAGTGTTTGATTAACAAAAATCAATCATTAGTAATTTGGTGCTGTTGCATAGGTTAAAGAGAATATTAAAATAATAATAATACAAATCAGGTCTAGTTCCAGTAACAGAAGAGCAGATGGTGTTTCCAGTTGTGTGCCTAATGACCGTCTCCTGTAAAGGATAGCTGACTTCAGCAGTTTAATGTGATGGAGCAGTACTCACACATTCACAGTGAAAGTGGTCTCCTCCACCAGAGTGTCTGCTAAACTCTGCTGAAACTGCTCCTCACTCTCCACCAGCTGCAGAAAAAAACACTCGGAGTCAGCGCAAAACATGGAAATATGGAATATGAGGTGGAAAGTAAAGTAGCTCAAATTCACTCAAGCACTGAGGGTGCTGGTACTCTCCTGTAGAGTTTACAATGAAGTAAGGAATTACTTCAGTTCTTTAAATATGATGTATTAGTATAAACAGAAAAGTTATCAGATGTCACTGGGATCAGGTAACACATAAATAAAAAAAATGCCTGTGCTCCCCTGAAAACTTCCACTGTGTTTCATCAAATACATTTCTGACTAGTTTCATATATTTTGAAACATCTCCTGAATACAATAAACTGTTCTTCTTTTAATTAAACTGCATTATAAGGACAGTGGTCTCCAACCTTTTTACCATTTGACCTTTAAAATGAGACAAATGTTTACCTGAAACCACTCCTGATACGCTGAACATGTGAATTGTGAGATGTACAACCAAAAAGATTGTTTTAAAGATTTTTATAGTGTTGAAGAGGTTACACTTCCCATCCAGACTTATCTTGTGACCCCTTGGAGAAGGGTCCTGACCCCCGGGTTGGGACCCACTGATGAGGGAACATGTGAATGACATTGTGATGCTTTTGTTTTGAAACTTTGAGCCGGTAAGGGTGAGCTTCATGTGAGATAAAGTATTTTAATCTTCCGTACATCATTGTGTCAGCACAAGTGCAACTTAAATGTGCTTTGGTTGCGTAAAAGTAAGTATTTATTACTGGTAGGAAGTCCAGTATCTATCCAGAACAAGACACTATATTGACGACTGAGCTATCTTGACGTTAGCTCAACTTAAAACACTTTTATTTCACTGCTAGCTCCTCCTGAGGGCAGCTGTACCAGTGTACACACCAGCACGGTAACCGCTGCTTTATTTTTAATAAGGCTAGCTAACTAAGGTAATGTCATGTCGTGTCTGTAGCTGTCAATGATTTAAGCTAATAAAACGCAAACTCACCAAGATGTTCGCTGTATTCAAACACGGCAGCTTACTAAACGGCTTCAATAACGCCATCCTAAATTTAAACACTTAAAACCTCCACAGTAACGTGAATTAAATCAATAAATTCACTGTAGAGCTTCTGGTCAACTCATGTTTACTCGCGCTTCTTTTCCGAACGTGCGTCTGACGTCATGACGTCTATCGTGCAGTTTGACCGCATGACGTTCTCCGCTCATCTGAAGCTACTTCCTGCCACCTACAGGCCGCGCGGTGTTTTGTGATTCACTCCTCATGATCTTTTTGCAAGTACAGATTGTACATTTTGAGCTAATTTATTATTGATTATCAGTTAATTACCAGTAATTTAGGATTTGAATGCAGCGGTTTTAAAGGGAAGTATCAGCTGCAAACGAGTCACAAGAGCAGGTAATAATTCTGACTTAATGATAGGCTACTTAATGACCACCTCACCTTTAACGGGACGATTTTTCATAAAGCTAAACCAATTTAAAAAAACATTGAAAAACACATTTCAGTACCATTTCTAAACGCGAGGATCAAAGGAAATTTTTTTTTATAATAATAAAAAAAACGTGTATGAAATATCTATGTAGCTTATGTGTTGTGTCAATTAGGCATGGGACAATGTGAACATTCCAACTCACGATTATCCTGATCAAAATAATTGCAATTCACGATATTATCCCGATAATAATTAAAATATGCTTAAAGGATAAGTTCACCCAAAAATTACAATTCTGTCAATATCTGCTCCAACTCATGGATGAGATTGATGGAAAGTCGGGTGAAACTCACAGCAAAAGTGTTGCAGCAGTGTTGCAAACGACTCAAGTAGATGGGGACTTGTTTTAAATGTAAGAAAACAGAAAAAAAAAAAAACTGGCTCAGTTTGTCCTGCGTATTCAAAGCCTCTGTAAGCCAAATTGATTTGAAAAGACATTATTTACACACATTTTTAAGCCGAATTCAGTGTAGCTGCTTAACTTAAAGCGTTAGCGAGCACGACCGTGCACTGAGGGTATAAGTAATGTCCTTCCATATTAGTTTGGGATTTCAAGCTCAAACTGCATGGAGCCATTTTGTTGTTGTTTTTTACATTTTAAAACGAGTCCCCATCTACTTTAGTCATTTATGAGAATGCTGCAACACTGTTTTCCTGTGAATCCCACAAATGTTTTGTGAACTACAAAAGACATTACATCAACATGAGAGTGAGTAGATAATGACTGAATTTCTAATTTGTGTGAATTTATGATTTTTTCTCTTGATGTGGCACTAAAACATACTGGAGTCAATGTACCTTTTTATTCCATCAGAGAAGTCACACATATTTTTGTAGTGGTTTAAAACTTAAATAAGTCAAACATTAATCATAAGATCCTCCTGCATAAATGAAAGATAAATAAATGGTGGGCGAGCTGAGCCTTCAGCCATGTTGACAGGGTTACAACTTTGTAATGACTGGAAAGATGTGGGCTACCCTTTCAAAATAAATCCTGAAATCAATATAGGGCTGTTGGTGTTGATCTAGACAGCTTTTTCAAGTCACTCATGTGAGAATATTAACAATTATTCTGATAATGGAAATTTGAATAGTTATCTTTGTTTTTATTGTGATACATGATAACATCTTATCTTCTCCCATCACTTTTGTCAATAACGTTTGATAAGGAAAGACTGTTACTCCGGCTGTAGCAGAAGCTCTCTTAATGTTTTTGTTGCGTCTCAAATCTAAGGTGCCGCCTTATTTTAAATTAATGTAATTATGTAAAGTGTATGCATAAATAAGTGAGGTTAAAGAGAATTATGTATAAACACAATGTATTTGAATGGAAGCAGAAAATTTTATTCTCTTAATGGTGGCACAGCAAAGTAGATTTCCCCAGTACATCCAGGTTGTATCACAGCAAACAGGACACAAGTCCCTGGGCCTTTGAGTGTCAGTATGCAAAGACGCACATCATCTATATGCATTCAACATGTCAGGAACTGAGTGGAAATATGTGGAGGACTTCTTGCAGGGGGACAAGTGGAGTTTATTTTCAAAGTACGAGCTCATCACTGCATCCTGGATTAAGAGAAGGCTCAAGGAAGTGTAGCCTATCAGATTTTCCAAATGAGATTGTTATGGCATGAAGGCAGCGAATAAAACACAAACATCAGAAGTGCCTTCAGTCATTCACAGCTCATTTCAAACATTACTGCAACGGTTATGCCACATTAATGAGTCCAACCCGTGTAAATGAATCTACTGCTCGATTCGTAATGGAACAGGAAAAACAGTATTAACATTTAGGGTCCAACTAATGATAAAAAAATAACAGCAAATCATGAGCGAAATGAAAAACAGACTCAAATAAGGCTGCTGTCTCTTCACTCACTCATCCCTCATCACTGTCAGAATAACTCAGAATCAGAATCAATGACTGTACATAAGATTGACAAGATGGCATAAAAAATGACTATACTGCTTCCACTAGCCTCACTATTATCTTAAAAAAGATGGTTTGCGTGTTCCTTGACCGCCACCACTCAAGCTGATCCCCCATCCCCAAAGTTAAGTTTCCACTGTCCACCCCTGCTAATGTACATGTCCCACTTTTAACATGAACACACATACAAAGCCGACACACACACACTCGCACCAACACACACTCATCTCTCCATGCTCCTTTTACTAAACAATATATCCAAAGACTTCCTCTTGTTCATATCTCCCCAGACTCTCGCTCCTCAGAGCTGGAGCGTCGGTCCCGCTCGCATGACAGGGATCTCTCTCGTTCCCTGCCCTTGGCTGTGTCCGCAGAGGGGGACCTCTCCCTGTCCTCCCAGTCTCTGAACTCCGCCTTGTCATCACGCCATCCCTCTCCATATTTCTCCTGCGGCTGCGAGCCTTCTGTTTCGCGGCCGTGAGATGTTCTTTCTCTGGAGGACCTGACGAAAAACCAACAGCAACAGATTAAAAACATCAAGGGAAGTACATTCCCAGCACAAGATTGAGGACCTGATGTCCTCGGTCAAATCTGGTTTTGCTAAAGAGATGAAAAGCTAAGGGTTATTGTCCACATGTAGAAAGATGGTTCTTAAATCAGATTAGATGGGGTGTAACCAATCAAAGTTGTCATAGCTGGACACATTTTAAGTGCAACACAAATATTTAATTATCAGATTTAAGTATGAATTCATCTAGAGCTGAACTACGATTATTTTCATTATCGATTCATCTGTCACATTTTTATGTGAGATATTTTTATGTGAATGAATTGTCATATCCTAATGATGCTTTATGAAGTTTGAGTGGTGGATAAAAGCCACACCTCTTCCTTTTGTGCCTGTGAGAGTGGGAGCGTGAGCGATGTCTTTCCTTGTGTCGATGTTTCCTCTCTCTCTCACGATCCCGCTCTCCACCACCTTCTTCTCTAGAACGAGAGGAGCGGTGGCGTCTCGAACGATGGGAGGACGAACTGCCTCCATCCCTACAAACAGTTTTACAGGGAAAATAAGGTTTTTAAAGTTTAAATAAAAAAGAACAAAAAACAGGTAGACAGCAGTACTTTAAGCTAGAGATAGGATACTTTAAAGTTGAAACATCCCGAGGCATCTTGTCTCGTGACTAGGGCTGCACATTGATCGAAAATTATTGCAATATGGCCAAGTGCAATATCCAAATAACAAGAAGCAAGGGTTTTTTTTGGCTAAATTGTAGGTAAAATGTGGGACAAACAGCACTGTATCAAGTACTGTAATGCAGCAAAGATGCCCTGGCCCACAGATTTTGTTCACCAGATGTAAGAAAACATGTTTGTTTGGTAAAGACCCAAACAAATGTCACATCATTCATGATATAAATCAGTTTTTTGTGGAAATGAAAATTGTGATGCAAAAATTATCAATCACACTAATAACGAATCTTGTCAAAATTGTTATATGTGTCAAAGTAATCACAAAATAAAATTTCCCATAATCATATCGTGCTGCCCTACTTGTGAGCAATTTAATTAGTAGATGATGGCCTTTACAGTCGCCAGTCATCAAATACTGATGACGTTAGAAATGGTGGTACATCAGATCCCTGTCAACCTCTGAACTGTTTGTCACCACACAACAAAACTGTCTTTACACCTGCTCACGTTATCATTATTTTTGAGTGTTGTCACTCAGGCAAGATTTTAAAAATATTTCACAATTTTTCCAATATATCAACAATGCTGTATCACAGCTGGCTTTGTATACCATTATACCCTTGTGTTTGTATTTGGATAACTGACTATCATATAGATGACATCGTGACACACAACTGGCCAAACAATAGACACTCACTACATACAAGTAATATTTAGAAATCTTTATTTACAAGTGTGCACCCTGAGTGTGTATATTTTGTGAAATTCTAAGTCACTCACATGACCGACAAAGACAAAATGTATGAAGTGATTCTGGTCAAAGCAGACATACCTGTATCGGTCTCCACTTCTAGATCTTGACCTGAGACAGAAAGACAAATCAGTTTCCAGATGACACCAAACTTTTTTATTTGAACACAGTAACAGTGGTAAGTTGGACTGTTTCTTACCTCCTACGCTCCCTCTCCCTGTCTCGTTCTCTCTCCCACTCTCGCTCTCTCTCGCGTTCTCTTTCCCGCTCTCGTTCTCGCTCCCGCTCGATCTCCCACTCTCGCTCTCTTTCATCTTCTCTTTCGCGTTCCTCTCGTCTTCTCATTCGCATTCTTTCTTGTTTCTCTACAACTGCTTTCTGTATGAAACGAAAATAACAAGAACGTCCAAAGTTAAGCACAACACAAATAATGCATCGTAAAAAAATGTCATGCAAGTTTAAGTAGTTCTGTGAATGCCTGTTACAGCGCAGCCCTTACCCGTAGCTTGTCAAGCTTCTCCCGGATTTCAATGAAGCCGAGGTGCAGTTTGCCCCCAAAGTGGTCAGCCAGACGACGATCGTTGTCATGAAGACCCAAGTAGGCAGAGCACACCTCACACACCCGTAGTTTTTGTTGTTGAAAGCTTGAGGCTGGCATTGAGTTCCTGTACACATCCTGCAAGAACAAAGGTTATGAGACTATGAAGCTGGAGCAAATAAACTCAAGACACACCATAAAAAAAACAAAGATTTAAATTTTGTATTTCACCAAGCCTGCATGATAGAGCCTGGACCTGAGTGTCAGCTATGCTGGAAACTACGAGACCTATCAAAACCGTTTATGACTCTAAATATAGAAGTTACAGAAGGAGAATCAATTCAGTTTCCTCTTCCTGATTTCCGTCATTGTGAATTTTGAGAAGTTAATTTCTGTAATCAGTAAACCCTACATCTTCATGCAGTGTAAATAATATTTAGATCTAGTTGGTGACAAAAATATGTTATAATAAACTAGTCACAACAAAGCAGTTATTTGAGTTCTGACCTCTGCTTCTTTCTTCAAGCCCCGGGTCTTCTCCACCATTTCCAACAATTGCTGGGCCTCGTCTACGTTCCCCTCGCCCCCGAGCTGCTCGGCCCGGGCAAGCATCTTCCCAATCTCTTCATTCAGCTCGTGAACACGTTCAGCCTTTTCATTGCAGGAGAAAGAGACAAAAAAAATTAGCTCTAAGGTTTTAAAAACATTTCTTTGCAAAGACTCTTTATAAGAAGATTAATTTTCCCAGGACATTAATTATCCAGTTATAAAGCATTCATAAAGATCTGATAATGATCCCACTAGCAATGTCAACAGTGAGTTTATCACCTTTGCAGCTACTTCAGCGCTGATCTCATCCTGCGTCTCGGCTAGTCTCTTCTTTGCCAGCTCGGTCCTGCGGTCGCAGTCAGCAATGAAAGACTGAAGGTGCTCAGCAGCCTGCGAGAAAATACATGAGATAAATGCAATCTGTGGGTGTAAAATGTACACCAACTTCTCTGGTGGGAAAAGAAAGTTTACAATGTTAGATCTAATCTAATATGGATTTTTTTTTTTCTTTTTCCAAAACAGGCTCTCAGCACCACTCAGGCCAAACTCTGATATTTGTGGAAATGAGAGTAACACAAACAGAAAGCAAGAGTGTGTCTCTAAGTTAGACTCTTGGTCCAGTCAAGTCGGGGTCATCAGTTTCAATTTTCAGCCCAACTTCTGTAACTATCCCATCATCCGGTGAACCACAGAGGAGATGGCAACCATGTCATGTCACTGACACTTTTACACAGTCTGAATTAATTTACCATCATCCAACCTGATATCCTTAGTTTGACATGAAAGCAGCCTCATCAATCTGAATAACTTTAAACTGTGCAATAGATGGTGTAGATACAGGAAGGCGTTCCGTAAGATTTACGGTGGTAAATATTGATAAGATATTGTCACAAGTTTTAGATTATCTGGTGATCTCCAAAATGGATAGAAGAGGATATGCACTATTGGACTTAGCAGCTACCGAGACTGAAAATAAAAGTGTGAGGGAAAAAAAACAAGGTGCTGCGTTGGTGTTGTTTTAAGTATGGGTGAGAAGATGAAATATGATCCATGAAGTCCAGCTTGACTTATAAATCTGAGTGTTAAAACACTGCACAGTGGTTCATAATAGAAGCTGACCAATGCTCGATCTTTGGGGCTGATGCCAATAAAACATTGGGATGGGATTGTCCGATATACATTGTTTTGCAATGATCCCTAAAATGTGGTTGTTATACATTTGTGACAAAGATATGTAATTGAGGCAGGATATCTTATAGTTTACCAATAACCTTTATCATTATAAAAGAGGACCCAGAGATTTAAGCTCGACATTCACAGTGACTCAAGAAATACATCATGTTGGCTGGTGATCAGCAAGGCTGACATTAATCATGCTCGTCCAAGACTCTCAATCATGCTCGTCCCTCTCAAGACTCAGGGCCCAGGACTTCTGACCTGGTGTTCCCCCTGCATTGGCAGCTCTGGCGGCCAGAATTTATTTTTTGTCAAACCCCACTTTTATGTGGGCATTCGACGCTTGACAGGTGTTGACTTTGGACTTTCTTTATGATATTAAGATTTCTGTATCACTCAGTGTTCACAGTGAAATCACAGAAAACAACAAACACTTTTTTAAAAGCTATACATGATTAGGTGCTACAGTGTATGCGTTTGACTCACATCAAGTTCGAAGAAGTACTCCTGCTCCTTAGAGGCAATCTCGTAGTCTGCTCTGAGTGCCAAGTCATGGACTTTCATACACTCTCCCAGGTCCATCCTCTGCAGAAATCAGAAAGACATCAAAGTATTGTGTTTGTATGCTTCATCATTTCACCCATTGGTAGTCCCATGCCAATAATTCCCCTATGTTAAAATGTCATAATGTCTTACAGCATTTAAATGACATCACATTAGGGACTGTAAATGAGATATCCTTTGAGTCACAGTGCTGCAGGGATGACTGTATTGCTTTTCTGTACAGTGAAGTGACGGTAATGAGACACAAGCACATTTTTTGTGTCGGTTTTCACTCCTGCATAGTTTAATGGAGAATAAATACTGATTTTGAGGTTAGAGTGCTGACTCTCAGTTAAAATTTAAGGGTGTTTACATTCACATCAGAGGCATTGTGTTGGAACTATTCATTTAATCTCCTCTTTCAATTTGCTGTCTTCCAGTTTACAGAAAGTAATTAGACAAGTTAAAAGCTACATTCAGTTGTTTACAGGCAAAGTTTGGCTTAAGTACATCACTGAAATATTAGCTATCAGTACCGTTCATGTGATGCTACATCAGGCTTGTACTGCAGCTATCTTTTGATCCCTGGGCTTTTTGCCTTCAATCTGATTGTAAGACTGGAATATATCTGCATCAGGGTCAGATGAAAAGTAGCTTCTCGATGGTGTACAAAAAGATCAGTCCTACACTGCTCATACAATATAAGGGCAATCTCATAGTCTGCTCTGAGGGCCAAGTCATGGACTTTCATACACTCTCCCAGGCCCATCCTCTGCAGAAATCGTCTTCTTATCGTCCTTTATTGATTCTATTCTTTTATTCATTTCAATTTTTGCATGACTTTTTTCTCTCTTTTACTGTGATTTTGCCTGTTTTATCACTTTTATTCCTTTCACGTCTAATGGCTCATATTGACTTTTTGTGTTTTTACATTTTCTGTTCCGTCTTCTTGTTTTAATTCACCTTCAACGAGGCTTCCTTGTGTTTGGCTTGACTACTGAGTGTTTAATCCATAATAATGTCTTCCTGAGTTTCCTGCTTTTGCTTGATCGACAAAGCACTTTGTAAACTCTGTTTTAAAAAGGTTCTTTATAAATAAGGTTTATTGTTATTATCATTATTGTTGTTATAAATGTACATTCCCTCAAAAAAGCTTGAAATCAGCACTTTAAGCTTATATTCACTGAATCACTTCCAGACCTAATGACAGCATCTATCCTTCTACTTTACAACTTAAGTCTATTTGATACATGATAATTCCCTCTATGTACAGGTGTGTGTATAAACATTATACTCACGGTGCCAGACAAGATGTCATGAGGACATGAATCCAAGAGGTGACTTTTGCAGACTCGCTCATCTGTGAATTTGATTCTCTGCCTCATGGTATCTCCTAAAAAAGAAAACCAGAACAAGAGACAGACATAATAGGCTTGTGATTTAACCCAGCCAGTCCCAACTAGAACGACACGTACTAAATCATGTAGGTGCAGACTTCCGATGAATGAGTTATACTGTATCTGTAGCATTACTGGTAAAACCTGAAGTTAGCTGCTCAGATAGAGTCTGATAACATGACAGGATCTGGTAGCACGGAGAAAACAACATACTGACCATGACAAAGCAGCATGCTAACATGCTATTAATATGTTTTTGTTGTATATGTTCGCAACATTTTAACTTGCCATGTGAAGTCAAACTCAAAAACAACAGGTAGCTAGCCGGCTGGCTATCCTCATGTTAGCTAGCTTGGTTTGCAAAGCGTGCCTCAGTGTCTGGCGGATTGGTTAGCTTCCCGGCTAATGCTAGCAACAACACAAACTCCTGTCTTGATTAGATCAGACACCGATCTCACCCACAGCCAGCTGAGCTCACCGTCTCTCCCCGTCCCCATGAGCTGGTCCAGCATCGCTCGCATCTGTGCCTGGGCCGACATGTTTCTGAGTGTTCAGCTAACGTTGTGTGAGTCACTCCTCGCCAGCTTCGGTCCTCACACATGCAGCCCCCTCGACTGCAGGCCTCGTCGGCTCCTCCACCACCACGACAACCGCGGACAACTTTTGCCACAAGGAGAACAAGCTCGACTCCCGCCGAGCCAGCGAGCTGACTGTGTGTGGCGGTAGAGCAATTGTCTGGTTATCAGAGCACTTTAAACACAGCTAAATGTGACTTTGTCACGGTTGATGACTTCGGGTCGGATGAGCAAGTGCAACGTCTGTTTGAAAACTGCTGGAGTCCCCTGGTCGTGTGTCGAGTTGAGAGGGCGGTGACTGAATGTAGACAGGGCGTTTAGTTAGCTAACTAAATCTGTATCGAAACAAGTAAGCGGTTCTTCTGTAACATACTCTCTGACTGTATTTCTAGCCAGTTAGCTAGAAGTTGGCAAGTTTATTCAACGTCCGTCCTTCCGTCTCTCCACTTCCCCTCCGTGCGCGTCACCGCGGAGCGCGCTCTCGTGCCTCCGCTTCGAGGAAGTGCTGCAGCCTCGCGCGCTTGTCGGTTTGGTGACGTTTCACTTGAAGCTCAAAATGTCAGGAAGTGAATGATTTAAATGTTCAAAATTATTGTTATATTATTATAAATAGATATTAATATTATTAAACCAGTTCAATTGTGCGATGTGTAAAAAATCCCAACTGTATGAATGCTTTCCAAACATTTATTACATTGTTCTAAATGTTTAATTGAAACTAAATCTGTTGACAAATTCAAATCATACTGGGTAAATTTAACAAACACTAATCTGGCTCAGATGTTATACTATCCTTGTAAATATAACACTTCAATTTAACGTTTGAGGAACAAAATTAAACTTAAAATTCAAAATGAACTTCAAATGGACTATATTGATGACTCTGTCACTGTTTTATGTCGTAGTGACTTGTTGTACCCCTTTGTTGTAAATAAATGGTTTCAGAAAAGCATTTTCATTTTTATTCTGTGAGAATGAAATACATTACACAGCATTTGGGGACGTCAGTGGTCGATGTCAAAGGTGTAAGGCTACGTACATTTGACATAAAATGCCCTGGCTACACAACACAGTTTAATTTGAAAGTATTTAATTAATGTAATTGATGCATCAAAGTGTGACGTTACTGCTGGTGTTTTCACGTCAAACGCCAAGACACGCCCATAAAAGGCATCCCAGTCCAGCCACACAGACGTCCCACCCGCTAGATATACAGGAAAAATGGCGACGAGGTTACTGCGGATCCCACTGCGACTTTCCACCCAAAATATGGGGATAACGAGCCGCAACACCGGCTTGAAAACATCAAACATATCCAGGGCGACCCAAAGCAGGACGGCAGTATCAACGCCATCGGGTGCAATCTTACCTAAACCGGATAAAGTGAGTTTCCTTCTGCCTCGGTTACCGAGTGAAAACCGACAAGAAATATGAGAAGTAGTAGGCGGGACTTGTCACTGGATTGACACAAGCTGTGGCGAATAGAAATGCAGGATACGAGCTGTGTCAGTCGAGTCAGCCAATGAGCGTATGTTTACACGAAGCTAAGAGGCACTTTCAGGAAGTAGTTTATTACCGCTGATCTAGCCATTTCAAGTCAGATTCTGGATTAAAGTAGATTTACAAAAGCACTCGGAATAATGTATAATTAGAAGATTAGCTTGTGATTAATTGTTTTGCGTGGCGTGTAACTAAATGGCGCAAACGTTAGACGTCTTGGAGTGCATGGTTGTCAAGAAAGGTCGAGGAAAATGAAGGGTATACGTTCATATAGCCTTTAATTAAGATCTTTTTTGAGAACTGTAACTGTAACAAATGAAGAGCACGTACACAGTTGGTTGTAGGGGAAGCTTTTTCATCCCCCCAACCTGCTGTCGTGCCACAGGGCAAAAATAAGCTAAATGGGTCCCAAATAACACCCCAATCCTCCCAAAGTGTTTCTTTATTGCTCTCCTGAAACATTTTCTTATCAAGATTTATTGTTATTGTTATTTATTAGTTTCAGAAAATCAATGTAGGAATAAGTACTGAGATAATGAAGATCTTTTAAACTAGATTTTGACACAGGGGCCCTCAAAACAGGACCTTATGTTAATAGGGTAGTAAAGCAGGACCCACCATGAAGCCCCAATTATGTCTGTAGCTATTGTGTTTTAATTTAAACATGTAAGATTAAAACAGTACTTGCATATGATAGTAGATAATCTCATGTTTGAACCTGAAAATGTGTGTGAATGCAGTACACAACCTTTGTGGTCTGCTGCCAACAAATGTTGGTTTTTGTTAAGGGCTTCTGGATCCGGCTGTATTGCGGCTGCCAGAGATGGTTGGCTCTGCTATAGTCTCTCTAAAGATTGGATTTGTATTTAGCTTTTGTTGAAACAGTTGCTCATAATCACAAATCTGGACAAATAATCCAGAGCAAACTGAGGGGGGATTCATATTGAATATTTTAAGTAATCTGAACAGTCCATGCGTCCCCTCCCTTGATTAAACTCTTTAAATTCATGCCACTTGACAGTTCCTCCTTATGTTTTCCAGACACCGTTTGGTCTTATCCGTATGACAATAGTGGTGGTGCCTTTCCTGTATGTGGGAACTCTGATCAGCAAGAACTTTGCCGCTCTCTTGGAGGAGCATGACATCTTTGTCCCTGAGGACGACGACGACGATGACTAAACCAATGACAGAAAATAAAAGGTAAAGTCAAAGTGTACATTAGCCACGCCTTATGTTACCTTTTAACACTGTTGCTTCAACCTTTATTATGCCTGATCTTGTGTAAAGGGTGTGTCAGCTCCATTTCAAAACGTGTAGTTTGTGGCATGTTTGCAATCAACTGGTAACTGTAGGAAGCTTATTAATTTTTTTTTATTTACCTCCACAGAGTGAATACTAGCCAGCACAAGGAAGGTGGAGAAGATGGGACAATTTGACTACCAAATCCTTGATCTTCACCCATCTCCTTCCTCTCGCCTTTGCTGTTTATGTTGTTTACATTAAATTCATTTATTGAAATGCCATATCATGTGAGGCTATCAAAAATAAGTTATGCCTTCACTCTTGTTTGCATGTTTGTGTTTGTCACTCAATAAACAGAGTCAATTACACATGAATAAACACTTGTTGTTATTGAATATTATCAGTCTTTGCATGGTGGTTTCCAAGTACACAAAAGTCATATCCAGTCATGTCAATAAATACTTAATATTGGCTTGATGTCCCTGTTCTTCAAGGTAAGTTTTAAACAGTTGTCCTTATTGGTCAGGTCTGCCTCGCTCCCTCCTGCAGTACAGCGTTGGCCAGTCTCAAGTGTTCGTTGAGGGAGCCCCTCTCCAACTGGCTACGACCCCTCATGTCACTCAGCTCTACATACGCCTCCTTGTAACGCTCATAAGCTGCTTCTTTCTCCTAAAGTAAAGGTTAGATAAAATAGGAAAGTCCAAGTTGTAAATGTACAACATATAAAGTGTATTCTTTTCGTTAGTTTAGGAGATCAGATCACAAAACGTACCTTGGTAAGAGACTGCACTTCATTCTGTAGACAGCTGATTTCTTTTTTAAGATACTGCACCTCATTGTCTTTTGCCCTTAGTAATGTCTGAAAGGCAAAAGGTGACATCTTACTATTATCAGTGAACCTTAAAATGTTTAAAACCTTTAAAATGTTGTAGAGCAGTGGTGGAGACATTTATTCAAGCACTTTAAAGTACTTGTACCTAACTTGAGCATTTCTATTTTCTGCTGCTTTACTCCCACCCCACTGCTGAGCTGAATATCTGATCCGACAATCGACTAGTTGACCATAGTATACAGTATACATATAAATGTATGTATAGTTTACTTTTACGTGTTCTTTTGATACTTAAGTACATTTATTGTCAGAAAATTACTTTGATATTTAAGTACATTAAATATCAGATACTTCAAGACTTCTACTCAAGTTATATTCATATGGGTGACTTTAACTTTTACCAAAGTAATATTTTAACATGATATCTCTACTTTTACTCAAGTATGCCTTTTGGGCACTTTTTACAACACTGCTTGTATTTTACTTGAGTGGTTCTTTTTCATGCTACTCCACACTTTAGTCCACTACATTTCAGAGGAAACATTAGTCATTTTTGCTCCACTATATGTATTTAACATCTACTGTAGTTACTTTGCTGAATAAGAATGTATGCACAAAACATGATTACCTTATAAAATATATACTCAGATCATGACTTCAAAACAAAGCCTCAAGTTCTTACACATTAATGCATCATTAACAATAAAACCATTAATGTCATATATAACAAGAACCAGCATAACAAATACACTTTAAGGGAGGGACTACCACTGGTGTTGGACTTCACAAAGTCTATCTATAAAACCTTTAACTTCAGCACAAGTGATGTGCTGGACTGGTACTCTCAAACATGCACTGGTTCAAGCAGTAGATGGCAGTATGTGCTGTGTGAGAATGTGACCAACCAGAGATGCTCAACACAAATGAGGCCACCAGAAAAAAAATGAACAGGTGACAATGTTGCAACGGGGAGTCATTACAGAGGATATGAGACAAAACAGTAAAAATACTTTAATGAATTTGTTTTATTAAAGTGGGTCCAAACTCTCACAGCACATTTGTCAAATGTTGCTTCTGCCTTCCCATGATGACAGTAATGTCAATATTTGTCCTTTGAGTCCAAGTTATTATTCAGGAGCTGTACATGAAACTGGGTTGGGATGCAGAAAGAGGTTGAGTTGAGATTACGTAGGATCTAATTTAGGGACAACCATTGAACTTATTACTATCAATACCTCCACTTCTGACGCAGAGCGCTCAGTGTTGCCAGGAGATACCATGTCCGACCTCTGGCCTGTAATGAAGTATCGCATGCGGCTGATCTCTTCTGCCAGTTTTGCCTTAAGCTCCTGAAAAGAGATTTTTAGCACAAATAACCGGGTTCATATAATGTAGCCAATTATGTTTCCTTAATAATTTAACCCTATAAAAACTCAAAAATAACTTCTGATGGCAATTTTTTTAACAATCTATAAGTTGGTAGAAATTAGGCATGTATGTAAACCTGGTTCTCTCTTCTCAGCTGCTCCAGCTCTCTCTCCTTGCGACCGAGGTCAGTCTCTCGGCCCCTGCTGCTCTGCTCGGTGCGGCTCAGCTGCAGGCACGTCTGGGAGTAGCGCTCTGACAGCACATCTAACTCGCTGTGCAAGACATCCGCCGGGGGCCTGAAACGCACAAACACACGAGTTATGGAGTGAATCTTAATGCACTGTCATGCAAGGGGTCATGGCTGGGTGGAAAACATCTTGAGCCTGCAGCGAGAGCCTATGAGATGGAGAACTGGATCTCTCAGTATGATAACAGAGTGACTGTGATACACTTACATGTGGTATGACGTATCCACATGTTCAGCTCCTCCAGCCAACCTCCTGGCCTTCTCCACCTCTCTCTCCAGCTCCTCTCTGTGAGCTGCTCTCAGTGCCTCCATCGCTTTGAAGAAACAGAACAAAGCGTGATTTTAAAAGACATAAAAACATCATATAGAGAGGGATAGGTTGCAAGATTTATTTAGCAAAAGAAGCATAAGAAGGCAATGCATATAACTAACGTGTCAAATTGTCCCTCCTGAGCCACCGTTGCTCAACTTCTGCTTTACCTTTAGCAGCCGTCTTGCTCTCCTCCTGCAGCATCCCATCTCTCTGTTCCTCCAGTTCCCTGATCTCCCTTGTATGTTTCTCCTGCAGCTCCTGCAATGCTTTCCGATGGGCTGCTTCCATTGCTTCTAGTCTGGCCCTACAGGGGGCCCCGGGGCCGCACGGGCTCTCCACCTCAATCCCAATGGCTGCACGCTCCCTCTTAATGCTCTCCACTTGCTTTCGAAGAGAGAGGGCCTGGGAGATGGATGAATGGAGGGGGGAAAGGATCACTTCTGGATGTTTACATTATTTCCTTTTATTAAAAACACTTAAAAGAAATGTCACTTCTTTCAATGGAGTGACTTTAAAGGGTAACTCCACTAATTCTTCACATTAACCTGTGTTGACATGTCTTGGGGATTACTACTACATGTGTGAAAGAAGTAGTATAAAGCCTTCTGTTGCTCCAGAGGAAGCTGCATGTAATCTGATTAATTGTCTCAAGTGATGTCATTCAGTGGCTAAATTGCACTGTGGGTAATGTAGGCAGCAGGTTTTGAAAAGGAAGAAGAATGCAAGGAAAATAAAGGTGATTTCGATAATTTGTTTTTTACAGGAATACAATGCTAGACCAGTGGACTGCTTTTCACATGACCCAAAATGCAACTTCACCACTGAGTGACATCACAGGAGACAGTTAATCAGATTACATGGAGCTTCCTCTGGAGCCTCAAAAGGCTTCATGCTACTTTTTCACATATGCAGTAGTACTCCTCAAGACCAGTAAACACCCTTTAATGCTTAGAAAATGGTGGATTTACCCTTTAAGTTCTGTCTTACCTCCTTTTGAAGTGCTTCAGCTGTGTTTGTTTGAATGGTTTGGGCTCCATTTATGGTTGGAAGAGCTCCCTTTGAGCTCGATATATCAGTTTCTGACACAGTGACAGACTGTTCGCCCTCTTCAGGGCTCGACTGATACGCCTGCTGTGATGCCTGCTGGGTGTTTGACTGATCAGCCTGCGCTCCAATGAGAGACTGCGCGCTCATGTCACTAAATGACATCCTCTCCAATTCTGCCCACTTCTGGCTGACCTCTGAGTCCATGGTCTCTATAACAGGCACAGGCACACTCCCCCTCTTCAGCTCCATGGAGTCCCACCTGCTGCCCATCTCACCTAAAGGGACCCCCTCCTCAAACCACTTGTTCCTCTCCTCCAATCGCTTGGCCTGCTCGCGGTCCCAGCCCTCCCCTTCCTCTCTCTGACTGGCTGGAGACAAGTCCAGATCCCCGTCTACAGTTTGGTGGTGGTGGCCGGCCCGATGGGAGTTTGCAGCTGTGGCAGTGGAGGTGGAAGTGGTGGGTTCATAGCCCGAGTCCTGGCAGGTGAACCGAGCAGGGGGTTGGCATGACGACGGTCTGCGGGAGAGGGGGTTCTCTTTCTCGCTGCCGGTGTCTGATTGGCTGAGGTTAAGAATGAGGGAAAGACAGGAGGGTAGTGTTACACATGAGAAGAAAGATGATAGAGGGGTTCACTACAGACAGACCACCCAATCACATTGTCTGCATTTCTCCACAGTTTCAGGAATTTTCAGTTCAAAGCGTGTTTGTTTTAATCAGATTGTGGATTTTAATATCATTTTTTGCAGGAATAACATAATAAACGTCACATGATCACTATGTAGGGTGCCCTTTTTTGTAATTAGTACAGTACTATACAGTGATGGAATGTAACTTACTACATCGACTTAAGTACTGTACCTCACTACAATTTTTAGGTACTTGTACGTCACCTAAGCATTTTCATTTTCTGCTATGTCATAGTTCTACTCCACTACATTTATTTGATCATTTTAGTTACTAGTTACTTTGCAGATTGCTTGTTGCATCACAGCGAAAGTGGTGCATTTATGTTCATTTGTTTTATCAGCAATTTGATTTAAAAAAACAAAAAATAATTCCGATAATCTGAAAAATGTTGAATATTGGATCAGATCATGAGCCAGGCCAATTATCGGTTGATCCATAGACAGTATATACTGATAATACATGTAAATATAGTTGTACTTTTGATACTAAAGCACATTTAATATTAGTTACTTTAAGACTTTTACTCAAGTACTTTTCCTGTGGGGGACTCACTTTTACCAAAGCAATTTTTTAACACAATATCTTTACTTTTACTCAAGTGTGGTTTTTATTTTTTATTTTTTTTTATTTTTTTAACAAACACTGGTACTAGGCTATATGATGTATTAGTCATAATTTATGACAGGTCAAATGATGACAGATTCTTTTGGCATTGTCAGCCAAAGTAGCCAAAGTTTTATTAATTATCTAACTTGTCATCAAAGCTCCAGAATAGCTTCTAAAAGTGAATTAAAGTGAGATTATTTCATCAACCGCTGTTTCTAAGGTCCCAAATCATCTAACAATCTCAATATGATTCATGATTTATTTGGCATCATTCCCTCTTTCATAGATATATATTATATTTTATCCCACAAATTGTAAGAATAGAAATTACTCTAAGGTAACTAGCAAGTTTCCTCTGTGTATAGACTGATAAATTAATTGATTTTTATAAACTGAATAATTAAATAAATAAAATTTTTGGCATTTTTGACATAATGCATCTTTGAAGTATTTGACCATGCTGAAACTGCCATTAATTCTTTGTGTTCTTTGTGTTTGTTTAAATGTTTTAATGTTTTCATCTTTATATGAATATATTTTGTATTTCTACATTGTTTTTGTGTGCGATTGTTATGACTTTAAATCTTTATGTTTGCAAAACAGCTTAAATTGCCTCCAAAGGGACAAACAAGTATTTTTGAATTGAAGTTGAATTAAATATAGTACATTATTGTAATGTAGTCTTTTTGTCCTGATTATAGCAAATAGTTGTCTAACAGCAGCGGATGATCGTATCTCAGTACATTTTCTCAAGTATTGCACACATTTTGGTACATGCCACTTGTCTGCTCTGTACAAAAAAGGGAATATTGTATTTTTAACTCTGTTACATTTAGTCTACAGCCTAATACTGCCCAATACTGTTAGTTACTGGTTGCTTAGCATAAAAGATTTTACATGCAAAAGCATGATGAGCTTATAAAGTATAATGCATAGTTATTAATCTATCAAACAGCTCCAACTACTACAACAGGCAACAAGGTATCATAAATGATAATCAAATCATTTAATATATAAGAATTAAACACTCACAATGACCATTTATCTGCAATAAACAATTTAAATTTGTATCCTTTATTAAAACCGTTGTACTTTTATTTAAGTAAAGGCTCTGAATGCTTCCTGCAGCACTGTCTCCCAGTACAAAGTCAGACTCACTGCGTCTTGTTCTGGATCGCCTGCTTTAGTAACTTCACCCAGTTCCGCCGTATTCTGGAGGTCATAGCAGAGAGAGTGAACACTGCTCTCTTTGTCTGGACGAGATCAAAAGCAAAAACACACACACGCACGCACACACACACACACACACACACACACACACACACACACACACACACAGACTGTTAAACAGGAAGCAGCAGCCACACATGTAATTGATGTGGAAATTGGGGAGGGGGGTGGTGTCTGACTGTCCATCTGTCTGATGGTCTACTGTATGACACAATGAGCAAAACACACGTACAGTAAATACATACTTGTATTTGGAGTCCATAGTTCTTCTCTACATCACAGTCTGACACGTTCACACAGGACGTCAGGCGGATCTCACCGTCCAGATCATCTGACTGCATCACATTAAGAAGAGCTTAAATTTAGTCAAATAAGTTTGTCACCCAAAACACCAAAAGAGTCATGAGTTGAATCATTTGTGAAAACCGCCATTAAACCCTTCAAATGACTGTGTGTAGACTAAAAGGAGTCACTGTCGGATAGCATTAAGGAAGTGTTCTTAGAAATCAGAAATCATTTTATGTCATGAGTCAGGTCTTACCTCCTCAGCCTCCGAGTCTCTGTAGTACCTCAGGGAAGTTTCACCCAGAACAAACCAGTGTTTCATCCACTGAGCAAAACACAGTTAATTAACATTACATTCATTGTTGTGGAAGTGTCAAACACATCGACTGACTTTACTGTAGTGTGTGAACTTCTAGAGGTTGAGTCTTGTTGAGGATATGAGATTGTGGTTTCAACAGGAATTAGAATAGAAAATGACATTGCCTTTTTAAAGAATACATCAGAAGAACAACTGCTATTTACCTTGCCATGTTCATCCAGTCTGGACATCCATCCCTTCACGTATCAACACCTGAAATTAAAGTATTAAGAGGAAGCTCATTGAGAGCATTCTGTAGTGTATTCTGTCTCACACTTCACATCGTGAAACTACAGGAAACGGAAACTCAGACGCAGACAGACATGAAGTGAGATAACCACTTCACTCTGAAGCGTGCATAGAGAGTCAGGCAAGACTCTAAAGGCTGACAACTGGGAAATATGCTGCAGAATGGGAACATAAAAAAGGAAGCGGTGTGGTTTTTGAGAACGGTGATCGTTATTGTTAAAAGGGAGGAAATGGGGAAGAGAAAGAAGAACCGATAAAACGGTATTTAAAGCAAGCAGGTGCCATTAAAGCATTTTAGCACAAAATAATGTAAAATACTTACCATGCATGCACCATATTGTCCAAAACATAATATGAGGAGGACAGAAAAAAAGAGACATTGAGGGAGACAAACATGCGTGGTGTGAATTGAAATGAGGAAGTCGCATGTGTAGCTTTTATTAAGATCACTGGAAATGATGTCAGGGTTTCTGATCTACTGCAAACCTTTCCTGGTTGCACGTGATTCACGGCTTTGCAATAACAAAATTTTAAATGTTTCATTGTGTGACCATCCCTCCTTCTGTGTCTGCTGACTCAGCGGTTTGAGGCATGACACAGCAGCGCTGACACTGCAGGATACAGAGACTTGAACCATCCTAGAATCTATTAATAAAGATGATAAATCATATGAACATGCTGCCCTCAAACATAAGAGTGCTAACTAATGCCTTTTTTCTTCCCTGCAAGGTGCTTCTGTGAGAGGGACGCCTGAGGCAAAAGAGCTGAAACAAATATCAGGGAGCTACTTTAGAATGAATGTATGAATGACCCATTTTCCTCCAAACACTCATGTGATTTATACAGATGCAGAAAGTCATGGGACTGTGCTCACCTGTGTCTGCGGGCGTTCAGGAGGAGCTCGCTCCTTCACCTTTGAAGATCTGTGTTTTCCACTTTGATTATCTGAACTCTTTGATAGAATAAAGGATTACAAGAGCCGCTGTTACAACATGGATTTCATTGCGATGTCTGCAGTTCTCGCAACGTACCTGTGTGTGAAGAGATGTGGTTGACTGTCTTCGAGATGATCGTCCGTTTTCAGAGTCCCGACATTTCTCTCGTCTGTCTCTGCCTCTCTCTCTGCCTCTCCCCCGCTCGTCTGACTCAATCCTCGAACTGTACATGTCTATTTCATCTTGATACCTTCAGAGACAAATTAAAGTGTAAAGAAAGTGAGTAGAGGAAACATAGAGTATGTTTAAATCTTTGACAATCACATAAACACAATTATAGACACAAAAAGGGCACATTTCATATCTGTTTCTTCCTTCTGAACTTTCTAATACCTCTGCAAAGGCTTTAGGGACACTTCTCTTTTCTCCAGCCATAAGTAAGTGATTACGTATGGTCAGATCAAAAGACAACTTCAAAGTATGTTCTACTTGCTACACTACTTTTATCCTAATCTTCTAGCCACCAAAGGGACACTTTAAAGATCACACACACTAGGAATGCATGGTCGTGGGACTTCTGTTATGCCTATCCATTAATTGATGCTATAACATGATACCATGCAGTATCATGTAACGTACCACCGACCTGTAAGTCCGAAGCTGATTCCTACATGGACTGGGGCTCTGGTTCCTCCTCCTCAGCCCCGGAGGCTCTTCCTCTGACTCCAGCAGGATCTTTGGAATATCAGCCAGAACGATGTAGTCGTCGATGGTCATCCCCACCTCAAATTCAAAGAGATTTATTATGTGATATGTGGTATAGAGAGTTGTCTCTGACACACAACATAACAAGACTAAAAGTCTCCAGCTAGCAGCTCTGTGAGGCTCTACTGAGGCACAATGATGCTTTGAGATAAATTCTAATGTTAGCATGTAAACATAGACTCTATGGTTCACAATGATGCTGTAATGCTAACCCTAACCATTTTTAACCCAAACCATGTTTTTCTAAACCCAACCAAGTATTTTTGTTACCCAAACTTAACCAAACAGAAACAGAAAACTGAAAAGAAATGGAAAAAAATAATTGAACTGAAAAAAAAGGTAACAGTATGAAACTTTGTTCCAATCGGGAGTCCTATACTCAACCCATGAGGCCACAAGAAGTTGCTTGAAAAATGATGGTCCTGGAACAGCATGATTGATGACGTTCTAGGAAAAACAACATCTCAGCTACATCAGATAGATTTAGTGGACAAATGAAGCTTTGACCTGATGATGACGCTAGATGAACACTCTCATAACTCTAGGATCTCATAAGATTATGGTCTTTATCCTTGTGGAAACATTTGAATGTGACATGCCAGATAGTTTGTTTCACAAAATCATCTGGACAGGTGCCACTAGAAACTGTTTGGAAAAGGGCAGGCACTTTGAAGAAATACCTGTCAGCTCATTGAACAGACCATTTGTCTGTCACCGTCTATCCCAGGCTAACTTCAACTGGCGCCCTCTTGAGGAGCTGCTATTGTTATTTTCTCTTTTCTCATTTGTTTCACACCTGGCAGCACCTGGTTCCTCTTAGGGCACTGACTGGATCAAAGCCTGTTTGCTCAGTCACAAGAGGGATTTGTGAGCTTACGTGATCTTGTGAGGTAACAAGAATTTCACTCTAAACCACAAATGTAAACCTCATGGTGGCGCTATAGGAAAAGTCAGGGGATCACAAAAGTCAGTAGGCTTCATCCTCTGGGGAGCATGAATGTTTGCTCCAAATTTAATTGCAATCCATACAATAGTTGTTTAGATATTTCAGATATTTCGGACTGAGTGACAGAGCTATGCTGCTAGCTTGGCTGACATTAAGTTATACCTGATATACATACCTGCTCCACCTCCACCGCTGCCTTCTTAGGTTCAGAGATCAGTAAGGCGTCCATGCCTCGCCTAATGCTGCTCCTGCTTCTCTCACCGCTGACTGCATTATTCCTCTCATTGCCTTTATCAGTTTCTGTGACTGCAACATGTGACAGTAAACCACCGAGCACCTGAGAGTCTACACCTCGCCTTGATGAGGAGGAACCACGAGAGGGTGGGAGGCTGAGTAAAGAGTGAGCGGACCCCTGCCAGGAGCCTTGAGAAGGACTCAGTCTGCTTTCTCTGGAGTAGGTCTCCCTTTGTGGGCTGTGGCTGTGTGTGCTGTAGCCGTTCCTGGGCGGTGATACTTCACGGCTGTTGCGAGACCGAGTGTTGGCCGAGCTGTTGACAGCTGTTCTGGTTCGGGGAGATGCTTGAGATCCCTCATATGAGTTTTGCTGGATGGCTGAAGATCCACGGCGGGAGATTGACTCAAGATTCCTGTAGAGTTTCTCCGAGTCCAAGCTGTGTTTGTTTGAAGCTTGTGATGAACTCCTCAACTCCGGGCTGCGTCCCTTCTGAGCATCATATTGACCGTTCTGTAGATGCAAAGAGTCTGTGCGCCTGTGAGAAGGGCTGGCCCTTGGGGGTGAGGCAGTCCGAGCGGCAATGGACCCCCTCCTGCGGGACGGACTGGATCTGCCTGATGTATGCCGAGAGGGAACACGTGAAGGAAGCTGAGAAGAGGCGTGAGACCGAGCCTGAATCCTGGAGAGGGAGCTCCTTCTCTGGGTTCCCAAAGGAGATTCAGCAAACTTGTAGCGATCTGGGCTCACAGAGCTGTGACGCGTTGGTGAATTCCTCTCTGAATCAGTTCCCCGTCTAAAATTGGAGTGATACGTGTATCTTTCTGGGGATTCACTTCTCCAAGCTTCCTGCAGATATGTATCTGGGTTCCTCCTCTGCGAGGGCACACCGAGGTTGACGTTCCTGTAGGGGACGCAGGCCTTGGGCTCAAGAACATAGTTGCTGGGAAGAGGATGCCCCCTTTCGTAGTAACGATACATCCGTTTGTTGACTTCCTCCGTCTGCTGCTCTCTATCGCCTCTTCTGTCTGGAGAGAAGTAGCCACTCTCTTGTTCCCTGTTGCCTCTGGACTCTGAAAATCACACAAGAAGGAATTCATTGCTTGCACAAGACAAAGTCAAGAACAACTTGTCCTCTGTACATTAAGGAAGGAACACATTTTAAGTTGCCGTACACATCTGTAACTGTACCTGATGGCCTGCGGGACCTGCCCCTCCTCTCATCCATCCAGGAGCTTTCAGTGCCACGGTGGGGAGCAGGGTCCAGTCGGGTCATATCTCTTTGGGCCACGCAGAGCTTCTCTGGGCTGAGGGATCTTCTCCTCTCTGGACAGTCCCACTGTTTTGGAGAGCTGGAGGAGGGCAGGACAAGGTCATCATTGATATTTAGACGAGGAAGTTAACAACATGGACATTTAATTTAGTAAAATACTGGACTGTAAGTTGCCTTGCTGACCAGCCTACAAATGTTAGAAGGACTGTGAAAGATGATAGTTTGGTGTTACAGGAAGGAGCACAGCTGTGATCCACTTGCAAACTATCATGTGGAACCACTGAGCAGTCCATCCAAAGAACAATACTCACTAAATTTAGCTGGCGCCTCTGTAATCCTTTGATACATCATGAACCAGCTTTATCGGTAGTCGTGAGTGTAATGTGTGCAGATAAAAATGTAAAGCTAGGCACAGAAGAGAGAAGCATTCACTTGCCTGCTTCTTCCTACTACTTGATTCGTGCTGAACTGTGAATTTGCGTACAATAAAAGCTTTGAACTGACTGATATACTGCAACATGATAAGAACATGTTTTGAAGGAGAAATTAGGCTTCATACACACAATAGCAAACAACGCAGCATAAACTTGTTTTTTGGCCACTCTGTGGCAGCAGAACAACCTGCAAACACAACAGTGACAAATTATAACTTTATAAAGTTGATATGACAGACCTGGACTGGTGTTCTGGCCAACTCATGAATGTAAGTCCAGTCTGAACTCCTGTTTTAGCATGTTTGATCTCCACAAGGGAAATATGTGGTTCTTTGGCTGCTAATTGCTCTGCTGTGTTCACAGGCTAGTTGCTAACAGTCGCAAAAGTCATATGTCATATCATGTATCATGTTATTATAGCGACGTTGACTGCAGAGCCCTTGATGTGCAAAAATTACGCTAGAGCGGTCAGTAGAGCGTAGTGTTCGAAGTAAGTGCTCATGAACACACAGAGAGCAGGATCATCCTGTTTACCAGAAATGGCAGAACAGGGGAAAGTACCAATTCCAGCGCTCCCGGTGATGGCTTATACTACCAAGCACAGCAAGTGATGTAAAACACTGATGGAAAAAAGCCAAAGAGAGCTGCATCGAAAAAAGAAAGGAGTCTTTACAGTGTAGTGATGTAGAGAGAAGGGAGAGGATTGCTAACTGCAAAGTGGACAGGGACTTAGCTGAAAAGATGACAACGCTTACAGCAGCTTTAAGGCCACTGACCAAGCCGAGTTGGGAGTGAGACAAGTTGGTGTGGGATGGGGAACCAAAACTGTTTAGATGCATCTTAGAAAAACAAAGAAATGTTGTGGGTTTGTCACAATGTGCGACCTCTTTCAAATGACACAATCATTTTATCCATTGTTAACATAAATAAATTGATTAGTGCAACTAAGTCAGCTGTTGTTTGGCAGCTCATAGAGTGATATGCTCAGGTTGTTTAAGGTAAAAAAGCTGTTTCTGGATACAGGATACAGTCACCTGGATTGTATGTCAGTGTCACAGATATTAAGTTCCCACTCAGGACTCAGACTGTGGACCAGACTCCACTCGTAGGTCCAACCACCACTGACATCATCACTACTGGCACTTGTCGCCTCGGACAGGGGACGGTTATCAACATCTGCCTCCTAGTTTGTGGAACACAGAAACATTTTTTTAAGCATTTGAGAATCTGAGTTGTCTGGCTGTTCATAGCTGCAATTTTTCTAGCAATAGTATGTTTATAAATTAGATATTTATTTAGTTATTTTACCTGTTTTCAAAAGAGCATGTTTTGATGCTATTACGTTTGATCATGTTTTACATTATGCAGAAACAAAACCACTTACATTACATTCTGGGCCTGAAAATAGCTTAACACAGCAACTACCTGTTGGCTGATACGATTTATTCCATAATTTTTAGAGAAGAAACAAAACAAAACAACATAATCTTACCCTGCAGACACTAATATATAGCCAGCGAACATCCCAAGTCTAAACATTAAGACATATTACACTTACTGTGACTTCTTGCTGTCCTTCAGCCAAATCTGCTGTCAAGCCTTTCAGCAGCTCTCCTCCTTCTCTCCTTCCTTCTCTCCATTCGTTCTGGCTAAGCCAATACTTTTAGACTGCACAGGACGTAACTTAAGCTAGTCTCTGGTCATGCTCATCATTATTTCATTGCTCTAGTGCTTTTGCATTACCAGAACCGCCCACTCAACTTCTTTCTCATCGTTATCTTGATCCTTTCTTCGGTTCTACCTCACATTAACAGACAAGGCCACTTGTTTTAGTTCTCAATCTCTTGATTGGATGCA
This sequence comes from Pagrus major, assembly GCF_040436345.1. Taxonomy (NCBI): domain Eukaryota; kingdom Metazoa; phylum Chordata; class Actinopteri; order Spariformes; family Sparidae; genus Pagrus; species Pagrus major. Next base: position 19,856,342 of record NC_133215.1, read on the forward strand.
GGTTTAAAGGATGTAAGTGTTGTCTTTTGTTTTCAGATCATAATAAAGTCTGCATTACAGCTAAAAAAATACCTGTCTTGACTTTATTCCACAGTATAGTTTAACTTAAGTGGGACAGTGCTGTGCGAGGGGGCATGTTTGCACATGTCATATAGGCGTATCAAATTACACCTATTCCCCGAGGATTGAAATGAGCTTTCATTAATTAATGATAAAGAATCAAATGCCACCTTGTTACATTCTCCCACCTCCACAGTAGTTTCACTTGGTGATTGTGTTATAGGTTGACATCATCACCTCACTGTGCAGCATGTGGTACAGTTTTATTACATGTTGTACTGAATAGTAGCAAGGTATCAGAAAGCACTTGACCTTCTTCATTCATATTCTCATAAAAGATTTTGACCTCAATATGTAATGTTTAATCTTGATCTAACTGTATTCATAAATGTTAGTTAATCATGTGCAACTATGATCACTGGTCACATTAACTTGGCTGTTGCTGATTGTGAGCATCAGGGTCTGTATTTATCAAATGAAATTTTGGACTTAAGTGAATGATTAAAGTTAAAATTAAAGTTAAACTCTGATTAGGTGGCTTCATTGGTTGATTTCTGCTTGACTCAAACTGTTAACTCACATAGTAGCTCTGGTAATGTCTGTTTTCAGCTGGTTTTGAGCTGTAGTTTTGTGGGTAAACACACCAACCTCTTCGGCCTCTCTCCCGGTTTTCTACTGTGCTTGTCAGGGCCACTCTTCACTGTCAGAGGGTCTCTGGGCCCGTAAGTTATAGCTGACAGGTCGGCTTCTGCTGGTTTGCCCTGCCATTGCTCTGCTACAGTTGCGACAACCAAAGTGGTTGGTGTGTTTAGCGGGACAACTAAGGCTCACAATCCGCTGTATAAGCTCTGTTGCTGGCCCGTTGTTTTTACAAACCAGAATCAACACAAAGTGAAGGTGAAAAATGCATAGCAACAGCAACTAAGAGGGGTGTGTCAATTGTAAAATGACTTTAGAGAATTTTGATAAATAGCCTACAGGCCCGGATTGTTTCACAAAACTATTGAATGATTCATGTACATACCCACTCTTGTGAGCCATCCTGTTGTGGAGCAGCAGCAGTGGTGTTGCTGCTGAGGTGCATATGATCCGGCCGCAGGCAACAGCCACAGCGGGACGGGTCAAAGGTGTTGGGTTGGAACTGACAGCAGTAGTAGTCCTCAGCAGGGGGCGCCATGTTGATCCTGCTGCCCTCTGTCATCTGTTGCGTTCAACTCGGTATTCTCAGGCACCTGAACACTAAAATAGCCTTTGACTGATATATTCTCTATATAACTGGTGTAACTTATTTCCCAGGAGACTCTAGATACAGCTCATTAGCAAAACATAAATAACAAATATAATCAAAAGATGAAACCTTATTAGCTATGATTAGGCAGGCTCTAAGAGATTATTTGTTAATTCTTTAGATGTCTATATTTGAATTGCATATGAGCAGAAGAATACAGCTAATATATATTTGTGATGTTTTTACTATAAATAGAACTGGTGAGTCATGCCTCCATGTCACTAACAATGTAATATCTCTTAAGCAGAGATAAGTGTGAGCACAGTTACTCATATATCCTGTTGACTGAAACACACACCACTTTTGATGGGATACCTTTACACCTCTGAGCAGAAAACTGTGACAGTGTATAATCATTACATAGAGGGAATCCTCCAGCATTAGCTTTCTGTGGCAAGGTTCACATAGAAACATCTTTACCTTAGGAATGAGTTCCAAAGTCTTCATTTTCACAGAGAAAACAGTCCTTTATGTCGTATTTCCAAAAGAAGATCCTTCATTGAAAGCTCAGGTTCTTCACACTATGATAGAAATACTCTGGAGTGATCATGGCGGCTGTGGCAGAGGTCTTTTATCAGAAAACAAACATTCATTGGTTCTCATATTGGCCCAGTGTGGTGACTGTGTGTCCTATCAAGTATCATCATCTTTAGAAGGTGAAACGTAGCACTGACTCCTCTTGACAGATGTCTTATGGATGGTGGTGGGCTTGTTGCACAGATGGTTACTCTGACAGCGAAGCCACAGAAGAGAGATAAAAGAGCAGAGCTGAGATGAGCCAGGGCACTGTCTGCAAATGAGGATTAAAAAGTGAAATGAAGAAATGAGATGATCGACTTTGATCAATCAATACAGAAAACTGAAAATATAGCCAAAATAGGCTAACTGGTAGCTGGTGGTAGCTTACCGTACTGACTTATTAGAGGGGCATTAATCTCTCATGTAACACTTTAACACTCATTTAAGACACAGAATCAAAGGTATTTCCCACATTGTCAAACACTCACTCAAATGTGTTTGTATTTACCATGTGAGACCAATTTAGGCTAAATGAGGGAAGGCCATTTCTGTGTTTCCTGTTTTTCCCTCAGAGGCCTTTGGGGCTGTGATAAATGGTTAACATCAAGATAACAACTAGTGGTAGTTAAACTAAATGGTAATAATGGAGCATGAACATCATGATATAAGTGGTTAAAAGCACCCCAAAAAGGAACATCTCACACAATAACAACAAAGTGAGTGAACAGAATGAACGATTATAAAGTAGCAATGGGGGCAATGTTACCAGTGCCTGCAGGGCAGCCAAAGACTGTACCTTTATTTTGAAATCCAGTAGAGATGTTTCAAAATATCTCAAACATGTCAGGCAGATTAATTGGGAGTATAAAATATGCAAGGCAGCTAGACCCTAGATTATTTTGCTTTTAAGGACATGGAGTCTTAAATATTTGTATCAGTATAAATGTCAGAGAGCATCAGTGAGGAGCTGGAACAACTGAAAGATGTGATAGTGTCAGGCAGTGTAACGAGGTTATTCAATAGCTCACTTTATTTTCTGCACTGAACTCCTGCGAACAAGTGGAGTATGTCTCTGAAAACTGTTGGCATCATTAGTTGAGTAAATTCCCATCGGGTGACAAAGTGCTGAGGCTGTTTTTCAGGAGGGATTTTAGTGTTTGAACAAGCCACAAGAGGGGGCCGTTTGTCTCAGCAGAGCCTCTGCACACACACACACACACACACACACACACACACACACACACACACACACACAAAAACATCAACTTAATGAAAACAAGCTCATCAAACATCCACAGAGATGGTGTCTATTTATAAGTGTACGTTTCATAATGTGTGTCTGCCTGCATGCATGTGCTTTTGTGTGTGTGTGTGTGTGTGTGTGTGTGTAAACTTGTGTAACATGTCCATGTCCTGATGATGAATTACAGTTTTGTAATCATGCAACACCTTTAAGTGAACCTCTAAGACAGTAGAGTATATTTAAACATTTTTGGCACGTAACATGACAATTAAGGCGAGATATTTTTGTCGTGTGACATGCATACTGAAGCTACATTCAGCCTCTCTGGCAGCTCTTGCTATAACGGGAGAGGAGAGCCGGTATCCATGGAAATGCAGTTTGAGAAGTTCAGCTCACACAACTTAAAACAAACATGAAGGTGACACAGTTATGACTGTGAGAGTTTATAATGAAGCCAGAGCTTAACTTTTTTCTGTTTTTACTGATTTGAAAAATGGAATCGTCAATATTGGGTATGAGGTCACCATGCACCAATGTAATCAGGAGCGCCTTCAAATTAAGGCTTCATCTGAAATCACTTCCTCATTTTACTCCTCCACCACTCCCATAGACACTCAACTAACACACTTATCAATCATCGTCATTTTGCATCATCACTGATCAGTGTAGTGTCACATGACACATCTATTAGCATCTATAAAATGCAACACGTTGCATTGTGGGATTGTAAGCAGAAAGTAGTGTGCATGCCATGGATGTAATTTCTTTTCAATCCATTAACACTTAAATTAAATAATGGTCAGTAAATTTAGTGCAATGTAGGGATTTTTTACATGAGCTGTTATAAGTTTATGTTGATCTGTTGTCATCGTCAAGCCAAAACATTACATTTTTTACAACCTTGACAAAGCAAATTATATTGATGACTAGGTGTGGTATAAAAGGTATCACTCGTAGAGAAAAGCCAGGACAAAATTATCATCTTACATTTTAAAACACGTCCTAATCTACTTTAGCGCTACTTGCAATGCTGTTGTACTGTGAAGCTCCAGAAATGTTTTGTGGACGACAAAACTTCACCTGACTTTACTTCGGCAAGTCAGCAGGTGTGGCTGAGCAGATAATGACTCAACTTTCATTTCTGGGTGAAAAGTTCCTTTAAACTTCTCCAGCAGTGGCCTGCAGGAACCCTCCAAACGTTCCACACTAGCACCTTTAAATCTCATGTTTAGTCAATTCTTAAGGGATAACCCTGCAAACTTGGGGCTAACCCTGCTAGAGAGAAGGGCCAGCAGAGGATTGTGTCAGTGTGAAAGCTACTGAAGCCTTGGGGTAGGGGTATTGTAAGAGTGCCTACCATCCACCTGGGCAGGTGTCCTTGAAAGTTTTAATTGAGTTATCTCAAATCGCAGGTTTTTCTTCATTCAAATTGACATCTGCGAGTATGTGCTGCTGTGTACTTGAATTGTATGTTTTATGTCAAAGTCCCCTGGAGTCAAAATAAGATGAAAATAATTGATAAAAATAAAAAGAGTCTCTCATAATAAGACCAATCGAAGATGATTTATAATTAAACCTCTGTCAGAAATCACCTCAGCATTAAGGGCAAACATTGATCCAGCACTCCTAACCTTGATCCTACCCCTGACCCAGGGCAAGTATTGATTATGACCAGTACTCCTGCTCAGTACAACCTTCTGAACTCAACAACTTCAACCATCTTTTTCTTTGTCAGATCAACTAGCCCACACATTTTATAAATCTATATTCTATGTTTTATTTAAAGTAGCGGAGCTGCCTCACAGGAGCAGCCTGGATGTTAAGCTTTTACATGTGAAAAATATATTCTCTGTAGCCAAAATCGTTTTTATTTTTAAACTGTTTATTGACTCATCTCTGGTGTTACAGGCATGCTTTGACTGGCTTTATATAAGTTTACCTGAGATTATATCTAGTCATTATAACTAATTAAACAGCCACCAGTGCACCAGATGAGACTGCTTTACTTTTTAAAGTCACATTTAATTGATTTAACACTTTCCCATAGAGTTTTTATTTATATATTTGTCAACAGTTTTCCTATGAAGAATCTTCAACTGGTGTTTAAACAATAGCAACATAGCATAGCGTAGCATATTATATTCAATAATATTTAATATTTAATTACACACACTAACAAACCCTTACAGTGTGTCATTGAACACTAGTGCAGTGCCGGTTAAAAAGACACTGCACAAATTAACTGGTAGCGTGAGAGGTTTACAGATCCAGTCTCAAGCCACCACAATAATATCAAATATGTGTGATATTTATAATTTGAAATCTGTCTCATTACATCTGTACATCCACAACAACCAGTGAGAGAGGAATCCCAGAGCAGCTGAAGGTCCTGCCAGTCAACAGTAAACATTCTGCCCTCGTGGCTAACGTTAGCTAGCATACTACTGTTGACAGAAACCTCCACTTCTCAATGAAGAAAGGGATACCCTGTTCATCCACACTCGCTGAACCTTCTGCAACATGTCAATACAGCAAGGTGTAGCGCCACGCTAATCTCCATTTGTATTCTAGATGTTGAGGCTAACCTCCAGTTCTTTCTGAAGAGTAGAAAACTCCTGCTGACTGCATCTCTGCACTCATCCGGACTTGTGTAACCTTCTGCTTTTGTTTTTTTCTCACTGCCGTGCCTTTATACTGCAGGTAGTTGAGCCATGCCAACTCCATTTTGTATTCTAGCCATTGAGGCCAGCATAAGCTAGTTTACTACCGGTCACAGAAACTTAAAATCTCACCTCCAGTTCTCCCTGAAGAATATAAAACCTGTGTTGACCGTGTCTCCCCACTCATCCAGACTCATTTAACCTCCTGCCTTTGTTTTTTTTTCGCACCAAAGTCAACACTGCAGTTTATTGTGTCCTCAGGAACAAACCTGCCAAGTGTGAAGCAGATCAGATAAACAGGTCTGGAGATATGTGAATAACATACATACATACAGACAGACAGACAGACAGACAGACAGACAGACAGACAGACAGACAGAGATCCCTTGCAGGTCTTAAACCTCAGATGTATCAAAAATTCACTGAGGTAAAATGGTGCTAGAATTATCCCAGAGCGTTCAGCTGCATCTCATGGCCATGATCTGCAGACAGAGTTTGCTTTGTTGTCATGAAGAGTGAAGAAGAAGTAATTATAAACACATGTCATTTAAAAAACGTGACACATATAGTAAACATTTCATATTTCAATTTATATAGAGCGGGGGACTGAGCCGCTGCTCTGCTGCTTAGAGCCAACTGGAGAGTCTGGATTAGAGCCAGACCCTCTGAAGAACAAACACCTGGAGTCACAAACTCAGAGACTACTTTTAAACTTTTAGGATGAAAAACTGAATTTATCCTTACTCCTGTTTATCAACCTGACTGCAGCAGCAATTTGCAGAGCTGACCTGCGTTTTCAGGTGTTTATGATCTGTAATGTCGATTGCTGACTGGAGCTGGAGAGGGAATGTACTTAACTTCATAAACAACATTACAGAGAGGAGAGGGGGAAGAACAGAGAGAACCGGAGTCTGTGGTGAGTAGGTTACTGAATACACTGACAGTTGTCCTGAATTTAAGCACACACACACACACACACACACACACACACACACACACACACACACACACACACACACACACATACACACCGTTGCTCGCTAACATTAGCTTACGGCTAGTGTACAGTAAATCTGGCTGTATGGGGCAGATAAACTCTGCACGAGTTACACTGATAAACAACAAATGTTCCCGCTGTCAAAGAACCACCACTGCTGAAAAAAATCTATCTGCTGTGACTTACGTACAAATGTTCACACATGAGGTAATGTCCAGTTTATTCACCTTAAATTTTGTCTCCTTCATCGACTTCCCTATCCAGGAAGTACCTAATGGAACGGACCGGTACCTTGAGTAAACATTTAGGATAATGTCAGCACACCGCTCAACAAATTATATAAGAAAGGTCCAGTTGTTTTTAGACATTTTAATGCAGAATTAGTACATATTCTACTTTTAAATAGTGAGGGTAATATAAAGCTTTACTGCATGTGTAAGTTGTCACTCAAAAAGTAAAGGTTTAACTTTTAAAATGGTATAAAAACAATGTTCAGAGTTGTTAAATGTCAGCACAGATTTCTCAGCCATGTCTGGTACTTTGTGTTGTGAATAACTGTATTGTTATGTAAGCCTGTCTGGAGAGAAATTAAAGCAATGCTTGCAACACTTATTTAGACAAAAAGTGTCAAAGAGAAAGCCTGCCAACTATGAGCGCAGTTCCTTGGAGTTGTTTGTGATAATTTCATAAAATGTTCAAGAAGTCTATGTTTAGTAAAAGTCATAGATTAGGAGCCAAGCAAAATAAAGAGAACAAAGTGTATGTGGCATGTTGGTATAGAGCAACGCTGTATACAGTTTTTTATTTAGAGTAAATTTATTCAAGCGCTGGGAGTCATCGCCCCCGTCGGCCTACTTTACTGAAAACATGTTGACCTGGATCAGCTCTCAGAGTGAGGAATGAGGCGTCCGCCTGCTTCTGAGTAAATTGGCTCTCGTAGCGTTCGAGGGGGTGTCATGAAGCAGGGCCACAGAGACGGCCGGCACTACAGAAAATAGCTCCCATCATCTGCTTATCAAATCCAAAACGGACTGAAGGGAAGAGTTATTATAACGGTGTCGAGGGCTTTTGGTGGTGATTTCTGTCATTGACCTCAACAATGAGGTTTTTTTTCTTGTGTGTGCCCTGTGTGTGCGTGCTTTTCTGTGTGAAGTGATGGATGGTCCTGATGGAGACAGTGCCTCCAGCAAAATATGCCACCGAAACGCATTAATATCTCACTGCCACCTAGATCAGAGCTATTTCTACACACAGATGGCCGTGTTGGCAGCGAGGACGGTCTTTCCTTCACCTCGCTCAGCTTCATGTCCCGCTGCATGACTTAACACTCTCTAATTAGAGGGTTTTCTATTAGCCACACATGACATGAGAGTGTGGCTGCAACACGGACTGTTTTCATCCTCATGCCTCAACAGTATTGATTTATTATTTATATGTTATTGTACTATCTTTATGTGCAGCCCACGTTCATTTCTCAAGTGTAAGTGCCACCTCGTGTTTGATTGTAAAACTTTAAGTACATGAGTCATCAAACTGCTGCCTTCACTGGCCAACACAACAAAAAACGACTTATCTTTCATTCACACTTGTTACACGGAGGACATTGTGTTCCCTCGCCTGTGAGTTATCCTCAGCCCACTAACTCCCTCTACATGCCCACTTAGTTAATCCCCTCACCTCTGACCTGAGCCTACACCGGCTCAGTCCTGTATCACTGTACCCCAGCCTCCCTCCCACACAATGCAACACCCACCTGTTGTCTCATGAAACTAAAAAGGAAGGAGTTTTAAAAATAAACGGTGCAGAGGGAGCGAGCGTGTACATCATGTGTGTTTATGTGTGAGAGAAAGAACAGAAAAAAAGGTTTCCATGGAAACTAAAGAGTTGTGTCTAATTGGCAATAACACCTCAAAGAGATCTGAAATAAGAAACCATAAAGCCGGCCTCACACGGACGTGGCTGACACCACGCTGCCCTGCTCAATCAACACTGCTACTTTATTTATTCACAGAGACTGATGGCGTTCAATCTGTGCAGTGCAACAAGTACAAAACGGTTTTGACCGCAGCAGCAGCCAGTTCTCTATTGGGTCTATTTCTGGGATGAATGGTTACCAGAAACTGAAAGCAGGGGAGATTATTTTGGCACACAGGTAGCCCTCCAGATTGATTCAGCAGCGTCCCACACACACGCGCGCGAACACACACAAAATCAAACATCAGCCAGGCTGCCAAAAGAAAATCCCTCTTTTCATAAGAGCTATTAAGACTGGCTGGTTCACATGCCATCTCAGACATCCCAGAATACATTTTTTCCAATTAATCGTTTAGTCTATAAAACAGTTGGGAAAAAAGTCCATCTCAATTCCCAGAACTCAAGGTGACGTCATTCACTCTGTATCATACATGACACAGATGATGTAAATCCTCACATTTGAGAAGCCAGAACCAGAAAATAATTAATTAATTATATAAAAAAAATAGTTGTTGATTATTTTCCTCTACCTAATTGACAACTTAAAGATAAAATATGTAACATTTCTGCATTAAAGTGTTTAAAAACGAACTAAAATCTTTTTCCTAAAAGTTTCCAACACTTACATGGACAACATCTCTTCATTCCGATTGTTTACGACGGATGTGATTAATAGTCTGGTGTTTACATACAACAGCAAATTCAACTGGGGCAGCTGCGTGACATGCTCAAAAGTGATGTTACATCATGCATTCCTCTGCCTCATTGGACATTTTATTACTTTTGGCGCGTGTGCGATTAGCTCCCTGTGTCCTATTGTGTTAAGTTCTGTTAAGCAGTGGACCAGTTCACCCTAGAAGCCGCCATCTTTGGTAAGTGATGAAATGTCCGTCACTACACATTTACGCAGCTGCAGCTGGAAAATAATACGATTATATTGTTTGCACAATTGTTTGCACAATTTGGGCCTGTTTATTCTGATTGAAGTGTTTATATGGAGCATTTCTATTCTGTTTTGACTTTTTAATACATTAGGCTCCACGTAAACGCAGCCCCTTTTCAAACCCAGAGAAATCAGTGAGTTTATTCAAGGTAAAGGATGCGTTTCATTTGATCACCTTCCGGGAGAGACTCAGAGAGTCTCATGATCCTCCACTAACTATCGCTTTAGTTGTGTTTTGATTGAGACCTACATACTGTGTATTTACAGCTGCTGCCCTAGATTCTCTGTGACTTGCAGGTCAACAACGTGTGATTAATTCCTCATTTTAAGAGTTACTTGACAAATTAAAGGTTCCAGTAATTGCAGAAGGACGTAAACACAAATCACCATTATGTAAGCAGACAAAAGACATCAGCGTTACTAACAACTAACTTAATCACTTCTCCTGGCATGGGACCGCATGACAGTGAACTGAAAGAGGTCAGAGCCATTCGACCTCTCAGTGAAAGTGTCACCACAGTTGAACTTCACATTTTTACCTTTCATTATAACTCATCAAGAAAAGCCATCAGTCCATCATGACTAGTTACAGTGTGGCTGTGGGTTGGGTGCTGTTGCTTAAGCCGGAGATGCAGGACAGAGAAAGAGGAGGAAGAGATTGCGGCAATTACTTTCTTCCGCCTCTTTGATTATCCTCAGGAGACTGTTTACTCATCATGGTTGGCAGCGCAAGTAATCTGTTTCTTCCAAACAAATACAAAATTGTTAAACCTTCTACTTGACCAAAGTTAAGTCCAAGTCATAAGTCCTAAAGGTTGTGTTTTGATTACTAATCATTACAATATATAGGCCTACCCTTCACCAAATTCAATGCCATTGTATATTCTTTTTGTGTGTTGTTCCTGTGTCATGATTCAAATAAGTTGTTGTGCATGTTGTTATCATCGATCACAGCAGCGTCTTGGTATTCAATGTGATAATCAGAGGTATCATCCGTTGTTTAGCTGCTGGTCTGTAACTGACAAACACACAAACTCTGAACATAACTGGCTGCTTTTAGACTCAATCAAATAGATCTATTGCCAGGAAAATGACACATTGAATGATCGCACTCTTTTAACTGAATTTTGAAAAGAGTCACTCCACCAATTTTAAACATGAGCTTTATTGTAGTCATCAGTGGGAATAATGCTCAGCCAGTGAGGCAACCTGTTTGATCAGGGTTATCTCAGCGGAGAAAGGCTTTCTTTTGGCTCTGCTTTCGAGCATCAGAGATGTAGGTGAGGTGTCTGCACCCGAAGGATACTGAAAGATAACAGCAACCCCGGCCACAAGTTATTTAGCACGTTCTCAGTTTCAGTTCGTCAAATACAGCAGCTTGGTCAGTGACCTTGATCTTCAACACATGACTCTACCCACCCGTCTAATGCCAGTTTTGCATGTGAGGGGCTCGCAGTCAAGAACTGCACACTTATGATGACATATTATGACTTTTGGACTTTTATTAATGTTGACAAATGGTCACAGTTTGGTTAGGTATAGGCACCAAAACTACTTTTCTGTCATTTCTGAACGTTTTCTTTAAAAAAAATTCAATGTTGACACTGCATCACACACGGGACTCAATAACCTTGTCTCCTGTGAAAAAGTCCTGTGTGCCAACCGCCAACACAACCAGACTTTTCTCGCTCCTTAAACTACAATGCAAAAGGGGAGCTTCCAGAAATGATGCTAAAGGGGTAACGGCGTCAAACTTAGAAGCACTGACAGCTGGCAGCTGACCAGGCTGCTGTATTTGACATGCTGCAAGTGAGAACAGGCTGGCCTCTTCACTGTCCTGATACAGAAGTAGCTGCTGTCGTATCACCAGAGTACAGAGCAGCTACTTTCCTCAGGCCGCGAGACTCCTCATCCTCAACGCCCCAGCATAGCTTACTTTTGTGACTTGATTTTTGTTTAATTCCTTAGTTTGTGAAGTTGCTTGTATGTAGTTTAAAGAACTTCAACTGGGGTGTTTTGTGTTGTATAAAGTAATGCTAGTCTTTAGGCATTTACTAAACAGGAGAATTCTAATATAGAGACGGCATTATGGGAAATTTAGGAACAAAATGACAATATCTCGGCCTCTGCTGCTTTGACTGTCACCATGTTTTATTAATGTGTATCTTGTAAGTTTCCCAAACAACAAGTTAAACATCAACGGGTAAAGGAAGGAAGGAAGAAAACATGATTCTCACCTGTCATGCAAAACTGTGGGGACATAAGTTGTAGAAACTAAATTGAAGTTTTAAACGTGTAATTATTCTTCTTTTGGGTCCAAAACTATTTCATATGTAAACAAAAAAACAAGTGATTTCCTTAAGAAGGTTTAACTTTTTATACACCATATAAAGCACCAAGGGCACTCTACCTGTCTGTGCTTTATATGGTGTATAAAAAGTCGAATCAAACACACATTTTTTTTTTCTGAATTAATTTTAAAATATTTATCTTCAGTTTGATGGTGTCAGTGGCTGAAAATCTTCTCAAGTTGCCTGACCATGGAAAAGCAGACATATGCTCCTAAAATCCACCTACACCTACATCCCAAAATATATGAACATGCGTCATATAATACTGTCTTACTTACTTACAAAGCAACCAACCAATCCTGTACTTTCTGATAAAGAAATGTAGCTTTTCTATTATTTTATTTATACGTGTTTTGTTTTGCTTCTTGTGTCCTGATTTCTACAAAAATGTGAAAAATCAATATATACTTACATACAAATCAAGCAGAACGGGTTAAAAAACACACAAGATTACTATAACCTCATAATAGATTAGCGCAGCTCTACATTAAGTCTCTTTAAAGCTGTCATTGTGATGTAATATGAAACCAGAAAAATCCCATTTTGCACCACAAAGTCGATATAAACACTGTAAAATGCCTCAGAGACTCTTCTAAGTCTCTACAGGAATTTTGTAGGATTATTATAGTCTTCACTGGTGTTTTTAGATGTCAGTGCAAGTATCTGTCTGAGTGGGCTGAAGTCTAAATTATACAATCCACATCTCCACACTCTGGGGAAAACAATAGCATATATAAATAGGAACATAATCAGATCTCTCTCTCTCTTCTCCTCTCTCTCCCTCTCTCTCTCTGTCTCTCTCCCCCCCCCACACACACATACACTCACACACTCACACACAGACTGGCAGGGATCGGGGCAGATGCACAACCAGCAGGCAGGAGCGACTCCGTTCAGCGACTATGGAGCAACAAGACAAAGCTCAGACTGGAGACACGTACAAGTTTGTGCAGGAGAAATCTGGGAGCAGGTTGATGAAAAAGGTGTTCGTCTGATGAAGGAGGAAGAAAAGAAGAAGAGAGGACGGTGCCAAGAGTGAAGCTACTCAAGCATCTTTTTATGAGGATGAAACCTATGTTAGTCTTCAAGTGATTCAGTCTGCAGTCACACAAAGGTAAATATCTTTATGTTCTTCTTTTATTTGTGTTATTTCTGTTGGGAAAAGTTAAAAAGAAAAAAATAATAATTATATAACAAAAAAACAAGCATTTTTTTATTTTGTTATGATCAAGAATGACTAACTCTTGCCTCCAACTTGTTTACTTTACTGACTCCACTTTAAATCTTAAAATTTGAAAACAGCATTTTAAGAAAACCTCGCTGAGTCCTGCAATAGTTCATCTGTCCCCGTAACTAACCAACTACTGAGAAATCCCAATCAATACCTAAACAAAACGTTCATGTGGCTGAGTAAGTCGACTGTAAAAAATGAGGGGAGCGTAAACAGATAGAGGTAAAGATTTTAAAGGCCAAAATCATTTTCAAGGTTAGGGTAGTATTCGGCTCTGCCCGACCAACACCCCTGCCACCACCACCCCCTCCCCACTCCCAGCTGTCGATTATTCCTGCAGGCTTTGGATTGATTTTCAGCACTGGACAGCTCCTGTGGCCTCAATGAAACGAAACTCACGTCACAGCTGCTGCTTAGTTTGCAAACTGCCCCGTCATAACTTCTGGTTGCACTGTGTGAAGCATTGATTGACATTTAAGGCTTCCTCCTGCAGTGATGCATGTGCAAAAATGGAAACTTCACTTTTAGCTACGTAATTTTGAATTGGCATAACACAGTTGAGAGGCATTTCAAAGCTGAGGCAACATAATGATTCTTTGAAAATATAACATAAAATACCAGACTATTGATATGCTCCACTACAAGTAAAGTCCTGGTTTCAAAGGTTTTCCACAAAGTTTGGTTTTAGTTTATTTTCATGTTAAAAACACAGCAAGATCAGTTAGTTCATAATATGATTACATGTACATACATGTCTTATTTTTATATGTTATGTAGTTATAAATAATGTAAGAAAAACAGTAAACGTTTTTAAATATGGAGCATTAGTGTCCACCAAGATATAAAAATGTCTGTGACTACACCTTTGCAAAGCACAAGCTGATCTAATCAAAGTACCATCTTGATATCAAACACCAAACTCCATTTTGTTTTCTATTTTTCTCTTTACCGGGAAACACACAACACGTTGTTCAGAAGCATAAAAACAGGCATTCAATTTGTAAATATACATGATTCACACTGACCAAACAAGTAATACAAATTAACAAACTTCAAGAAGTAACGGTACTCATTATGCAAAATGGCAGTTCAGAGGCTCATAAGTACCATAAATACTTTGCAAGAATATTATCACAGATGAATCAACATGCAAGCAGCATTTTAATGTTTTCAATTAGAAACAGCAGTATATATTGTTGAGTGTTTTGATCCATTGGTTCTCAACCTGGGGTTCGGTTGTCGCGAGGAATTACCTCGCGACACCCACAAGGGTGTCGCGAGGTAATTCCCAGGAGTGGCCGGTTGTTGAGAAAAAAAATGAAATAACGGGGAATAAGTTTTACATTACATAGCCTCTTCTCGTGATATAATTTAATATAAGTTTTACTGAGTGTGTTTGTGAAAGGGTGCATTTATATCAGTCCTGATAGGAAAGAAAATTGTATTAAATAATTTTGCTCTTTCTGAATGTGTAATCAAAACAGTGCATCATATTTTATGAACTAAAGAAGTTTTACATGTTAGTTTAAGAGTAAACCAAGTCAAAAGTATAATATTTGCCTCTAAAATGATGTGAAGTAGATACAGTATTGTATAAAGTAGCAGAAAATAGAAATACTTGCACTTGAGTAAATTAAAATAGTTATATTCTACCACTGCATTTTAATTGCTTTTGTCCCGTGAATGGATTATTGTTCCTTTATCACTGTTAATTTGTTGTTATGTCTTGTGACACTTGTTCCTCTGCTCTAAATAAGTACCTTCCTGTTGTGCACACAATTCCCTATTTGTGTCATACTGTAGGACTGGGACACTGTGTGGATCCGGGGCTGTCCACAGGGACATGTAGGCCCTTCTTAAATGTCAGTTTAAAGCAGTGGCGGCTGGTGAATCAAAAAATTTTGGAGGACAGGAGGAAAAAACAATGTCATGTTATTTGACACTCGTAGCTAGAAGAATAATTTTATAAATCATACTGAGATTTATGTTTAATTTCAGTCAATAAGTATTTTATCCCTCTGGCCGCTCAAAAAATAGAGAAGGAGCAGCGTCCTCTGCCTCTGTGGACCGGAGCGTGTTGCACAGAGATACAGAGGTTCACCTCTGAAAAGCATGACATGACCAAATACAACATTTTCACACATTTCTACACAAGGCATTTACACAACAAAGAGTGTAGACTGTGATTTTTCACGCTTTCGTTGTAAATCTTCTGCTTTTCTGTAAATGTCATTACACGTTGTAGTAGCATCCCTTGACGTCATAATCTCTTCATCTTAATCTGTATCTTTCCTCACACCATGTCCAATGTGTCAGACGTCAACACCTGTAAAACCCATTAGTTAAGTTTCTTTCTTTCTTTCTTTCTTTCTTTCTTTCTTTCTTTCTTTCTTTCTTTCTTTCTTTCTTTCTTTCTTTCTTTCTCTCTCTCTTTGGTCCTTCCTTTCCTTTATCCCTCCCTCCCTTCTCATATCATCAGATCACAGATTACACCAAAGGCCTTAAGCCAGGTCATGCAGCGACATCCACCTTTCATATTGTTGTTTGGATTTGGAGATTAAGGGATGTCGTAATCGGGGATTCGATGAGGGCTTCCTCCATCCTTTCTTTTGCATTGGATTATGCTGTAATATACGTCAGTTTGGTTGCTCTGACATACTTGGATAAGAGCTACGTCAGACACTGAGCATTCCTCTCCAGCACACTGTAGGTTTTGGTGCTTCTTTATGAGTTACAGGATACCTGGTTAACTCTAGGGAGAGTCATATTTACCTCTCTCCTCTCCTCTCCTCTCCTCTCCTCCTCCTCCTCCTCCTCCTCCTCCTCCTCCTCCTCCTCCTCAAAACGTTGTCTCACATGATAAACCATCACCACGTACACACTGCAATGAATCAGCCCCATAGAGAGACAAGAGATGTTCCTATGGAGACGGCTAAAACAGTAACTATGATCAACCATTAATTACTGCCACTCTCCCCCAGGGCTCCCGTCAGCTGAGAAGAAAAAGACATACAGACGAATACAGAAAAGAAAAGTATTTACAATCATCATCACACATCTACAGCCACAAAGACATGAACATGTATATCAAATCTATGTTCAACAGTTTTAATAGTAAAAAAACAAACAATGTAAACAAATCTAGTAAAGTGAACATGTTTGACTGGGGAAGCATGAGACAAATATAGATTTTTGATGAGTCATAGATAAACAAACAAGAAACAAGTGAAATGGACCGCATTACAGTCAAATGCTAAATTTGTGAAGCTTATAATGTTTTTCCTGAGATTATGTCTAAGAGGAGGTTGTAAAGTCATAGTTTGTATTTTGACAAAACAATCCCAACTCCAGGTCCACTTCATAGCTGTTGGAGTTTGCTGCTGTGTTTTCATGGAGATGGATCATGGCACGATTTCACCCAGCAGCTGCACTTCATGTCCATGTGGGCCCAAAAGCAAAACTACTACAGGGTGCTTGGTCATAAATCCTAAACTCTTTTCATAAACTCTTCATGCTACACAAAACACAGGATATATGTATGGTTATTTATATACAAATATACGGAAACAGATTTTTCAAATTTGCGTCGGGGTGAGTGTAAACAACAACATAAAAGTGGACAGTGAGTGTGGATGAACCTTGACCCATGGTAATTTTTGTTGTTGTATACATTTCTGTCATGTTGTCAAGGCAACAACACTTTGATACATACTTTACAATTATTCTGCATTATGTTATCAGGTTTCCCCTCTTTTTTGACCAATAGGACAAAATAAACATTACATATTTGGTCAGTTTTTGTCATATTGTGTCCCCTGCCTGTAAATCTTGTTATTAAGGCTTTTAATGAAATGTGGAGTTTTGGTGAGTGACGCTGATGATGACAAACACAAATATCATTCTTCAGAAGTAGCACTGCTCCCGTAAAATGACACAGATTAGAAAACGGACCCAGTGGCGGACTCAGAAAAATAACTAGGGCACCAACGTCATAATACATTTCACCCTGGAGGTCACTATCATGATTTATTTACCATAGGGCGAGGGAACGTAGGGGAACATGGTGAGTCCAGTGCACGGACCCCCATTTGATAAGAATTTTGCTTTTAGATGTTGTATTACAGAAAGTGTATGAAACCCACAACCAAAATAGTCATACATAATGTAATATATGTAAGTTATGAATGGAGTTATAGTGAAAATAAATTATTCCTCTTTTTGCTGGGGACCCATTTAAACCCCCTCAAGCATCCCTGAGGGTGAGAACCAGAGTTTTAGCTGATGACTTTTACTTGGGATAATGTAATAAACATAACAACACGATACAATAAATGTTTATTTTCCACAACAGTACAAAAATAATTGTTGATCACATCTCCACAAAATACAAGCAGATTTATTCAATCATTCGCCTCTATTACATATAAAACAAGTTTCATTTGGTTTTGTAATGTCTTCCTTACTTGAAACTACACAATGCTTTGATAAACTAGAATGGCACTCAGTAGAGTGCATACCTCCACCAAGGCCCAACAGTCACCTTTAATTCAATCAAGTCCAATCCAATATCAAATAAAATATATTTACATCTGCAAAAAATCCAGATTTTTTTTTTCATCAGGATGCCTCCCTGAGAAATTAAAGAACATTTTAAAGAAAGTTAGAAAAAATTCTTGGATCCGTCCCTTTATCCAGATCTGAACCAAAAGTTAATAGGGTCTATTCTGGGCCATGACGCATCCTCCATCCAAGTTTCACGGAAATCCATTCAGCATTATTTGTGTAATCCTGCTGAGGAACCAACAAACAAACAAATAACAAGGGTGAAAACATAACCTCCTTGGCAGAGGTAAAAAGATAAAAAGGTAAACTGATTTTGCAAATGTGCATGATGCACAGAGATTGGATTAAAGTTGGACAAAATGTTTAGCTTCATAGCATTAATTTACTTTCTTATGCTCTGAGCACATCCTATTTTAAAACATAAATATGCCATTTGAAGGTACATAGAAGAACACAATGTTTTTGGTTTTGTATTATGGAAGAGGCATGTTTTCTACTTCTGTCTGATAGTGGTGTAATTCCATGTGGGATGGACTAATTGTTTGGCATTACATGAAAATAAAATCGAACCGTGTTAGATAAAAAAACAGCATATTACATGACAAACAAGTGACACTGAAGTGAAAACCACAGGGTGCTCTTCACCAGTTGATACGAACTGGAGCAACAGACTGACATGTGAACGGTGTGTTGTCCTGATCCCAAACATGACGCTGCGGGCTCTGACACGGGGCTGACCTCTGTGACCCGCCATATTGGCTGCTGCCTTTAAGAACTCCTGTAAGAAAAGGATGTGATTTAACTTTGAGGAGACAGGCTCCTCCAGCTGTGGGAGTTATCAAGGTGATGTAATCATCTGACCTTTTGGGATTATCCAGTCTAAAATCACCCTTCATCCAGCCAATCGGCTGCCAGTTCATAACATCTGTCCTCAGTGTAACAGGAAAAAGAGTCTGGAGGCTTCACACACAAGGGTTGCACACAGTCCACATGACGTGACATCAAATCCCTTCAAAATCTCTACGTGTGTGTGTTAGTGCCTGAGTGTGTTTCTATTTGCTTGTGCTTGTTATTGATGTGACAGGGATATCGAACAAAGGCTTTTAAACTGCAGTTGTCAGAAATTTTCCCAAGACAATCCATCTCTACCAATTAATGTCAATTAATTTATGTCAGGCGAAGTGATTCACGCACAATAAAACAGAAACCATGACCGCACTTTTATATTGTGTGCGATTGGCTGTCTATTGGTTATGCAACCCATTGCTTTTTGTTCCTCCTGGTTCAGAGCTTGCTGACATAATAAGCCGAGCGAAATCACCCTGCAACCTTGTCATCAGGCCAAACAGCAGATCAATTGTTCCTCTAACAGTAGATTACCACTGATTCATCTCTTTTTTAGACCTTTGTCCCTTCCACTGCCTGTCTGGTTTTCCACCCCTGGTTGGTCTGAAGGTCCCTAAGGCTAACCACTAGCAAGGACCTAATCAATAAGCTTTCATTACACAAAACTGTCTGGTCTGATCCATGCATTAGGGCAAGGCTGAAATTTTCAGGGTGAGAGTTTTGATTTTTCTGATTTCTAGTCACGCTAGTGACGTGGCTGCATGGATGCTAATGTTAGTCCGTCAGTCAGTCCACCGCTTTGGTTAGCTGCTTTGGTTCAGACTGGAATATCTCAACAACTGTTGGATAAAATGTTGTGAAATTTGGTACGGATGTTACAGATCCTTTAACTTTTCATCTAGCACCATCGTCAGGTCAAATTTTAAGCAAGCTAAGCCAATGCCCTTGAAGAAAAAATGTTGCTAAATGCTAAAATGCTTGACAAAGGTGACCATGTTTAAAACTAACTACCACAGTAATCTAGCATGTTACCTTTGTGACTGTAAGCATGTTAGCATGTTGACATTAGCATTTAGTTCAAAGCACCGCTGTGTTGCTCAAGGTTGTCCCACCATAAGGTTCAAATTGGCCTGCCAGATGTTTCTAGCTCTTTAAAGTGTGTTTACAGGTCCTGGGGAGTACTAATGCATATGTGAAAAAGTAGTATAAGGTCTTTCATTGCTCCAGAGGAAGCTGCATGTAATCTGATTAATTGCCTAGTAGGTGATGTCTCTATATCACTTTTGTTTTTTAAACTGTCAATTATGAGTCAAACACTGTAATAGGAGTAAAATGCTACCAGCGGACTGCTTTTCAAAACCTGGGGCCTACATTACCCACAATACAACTTAACCACTGAGTGACATCACTGAAGACAATTTATCAGATTACATGCAGCTTCCTCTGGAGCCACGAAAGACTTTATACTACTTTTTCACATATGCAGTAGTACTCCCCAAGACCTGTAAAACACACGTTAACATGTTAAATTGGTGGAGTTACCCTTTAAGGGAAAATTTGGGCTCCCCTGCTATTTAGTCTTTTTCATTTTTTTTTGTTGTTAACCCTTGTGTTGTCAGTCTTATTTTCTCCTGTACTATTCTGACGATTGAAGATATCTCCTCTTTGTCCTCTTTGTTCACAGAAAATGAATCATGAGACGGCAGCGCTCATAACAAATGCAAGACAGACCTGAGCTCATACTGCCTCCCTGTCTAGCAACAGTACTTTAATGGTTGGAACTGTCCGCCCCAACCTACATTACTGCCCTCGCAGACACAGCCTGATGATCACCGGTGCCATGGGAGCGGTGCGAGTCAACAGGTAAGAGAGGATGGCAAATAAAACTATGTCAGTGGCCATCGCTGCTTTGATGAAGAAAAGAAAAATACCTTTTACGTTATTTCTGGTCCTTCTCCCGAAAAATGTCCACTGATAAATAACTGCTGTGATCGTAAAACTGCTGCAGATATTAAAAACATTAAAACATCTTTTTAATTAGAATGGCACTCAGTAGAGTGCATACCTCCACCAAGGCCTGACAGTCCCCTTTAATTCAGTCACGCCTAATTCATTATCAAATAAAACATACTTTAATACACTCAACCCATCCTTCATCCAGGTTTCATGAAAATCTGTTGGTTTTTATGTAATCCAGCTGACAAAACCAACCAACAAACTGACATGGCTCAAAACATAACTTCCTTGGCAGAAGACATAAGTCACCCTTTATAAATGGTTTAATGGTTAATAGATCATCAACTAATGCCTAATAGATCAATAAACCCAAACATCTGGGTTGCCAGATTGTGTAAAATGTACACCATAGTTCATCAGGTCGACCCTTAAATTGAACATTTAACCTTCTGGAAAACAACCCATTTATTAACCATTAATACATTTACAACTGCAGACTTGGATTGTCTTAATAACTTAACTTAACAACTCATTAATGTTTATACTTATATGCAAATGACATACCAGCTTTTGTTGTTGGGACTCACGGCCCTTTACTTATGAGTTTATTAGTTTGTGTAACTGCATTATCTCCTATAAATAAATCATTAACATTTATATCTGTAGACTTGATAGTTTAGTAGAAAGTGATAAACTCCTAACAATTTATTAATGGCCTGACTTTTAATACAACAGATTTTTACAATCTGGCAACCCAAAAGTTGTGTCTTGATTGATTTATTAACCATTTATAAAGACATTACAATTTTTAAACCCTATATAAAAGGTCATATGTGAGAAAAGTCACATCGCCCCCAACACTGATTTTCTATTCATAGCTTAACTGTAACTATATTAGCTTATGTTGAAGCAGTGTGCACGGGGCTGTAGTGAGAGCAATACTCACTACTACTGTTTTTTGGTGTATTTTTTTCAGCCTTTCCTAAACCAAAAGCTCATGAGCAAACATGTAAAGAATACACTTAACAGTAGGCTACATTTGTCTGCTACTAATATAAGCTGTAAACATTAGCATGTTGAGCTAACTGGCTCACTACCAATTGTAGCTGCTAACCACTGCTTCACAATCCACGGAGCACATCATTAACCTTACTTAAGTAGTTTTTGGGGTATTACCTTTCACAACAGTTCACAACAGGTACATCCACTGTGTAACATTTCCTCACTCAATAGAATGAAAATTGCAGATGTTATCAGAGTTTAAGCTAATGTTAGCAGCTCTTTCCTGCCCTTTATTGGATTTGGGGAAGTTTTGAGGAAGATCTCATGATAAGAACATTTCCCATAATGTTGAATGTGAAAACTGCATACAAACTAAGCAGCCAAATAGGGTTATGTTATTCTTTTTCTTATCATATGTATGCAAAGTTTGACAGGTATGTATAGTAACTTAGCAGGGCATGTCACTTCCCCAAAACTAATTTTCTCCCCTCTGCTCTTTCAGATACAGCATCGTTTCCACAGATGAAGATGCCCTGAAGATCTCCAGCCTGGGCCTCCACAACGGCCACAGTCCTCTGACTCAGCAGACACTATCAGGGGCCTGTATGCGGGGCGAAGAAGGAGGCGGAGAGTGTCCAGGAAGTGATGAGGCGAGAGGGACTTTGTCTTTGCGAGTGACAAACGAGCCCATCGTCCACAACAGCTGCCGTGCTTCACCCTCATGTCGTCTGGGCCTGGATCTGGGCACCGGCCGCCTGCGCAGTCGCTTTGTGAAGAAGAACGGCCAGTGCAATGTGGTGTTCAACAACATGGAGGATAAGCCGCGACGATACTTGGCTGACATTTTCACCACGTGTGTGGACATACGCTGGCGCTACCTGCTGCTCATTTTCACCACCACCTTCCTTCTGTCTTGGCTGCTGTTCGGCCTGATCTTCTGGGGAGTGGCGCTCGCTCATGGAGACTTTAACCTTCGCATTCCTGTCAAGGAAGGAGATCCTCGAAACAATGTAGCGGAAGGAAAAGACGAATGGCGACCATGTATCCTCCACATTCAGGGTTTCATTGGGGCGTTCCTCTTCTCCATAGAGACCCAGACCACCATTGGATATGGTTTCCGGTGTGTCACTGAGGAGTGCCCAGTCGCTGTGGTGACTGTGGTGGTCCAGTCCATTGTGGGCTGCATTATTGACTCCTTCATGATCGGCACCATCATGGCAAAGATGGTGCGGCCCAAGAAGCGGGCACAGACCTTGCTGTTCTCGCATCACGCCGTCATCTCTCTGCGAGATGGCAAGCTGTGCCTCATGTGGCGCCTGGGGAACATGCGCAAGAGTCACATTGTCGAAGCACATGTGCGTGCTCAGCTCATTAAGCCGCATGTGACGGCAGAGGGCGAGTACCTCCCTTTGGAACAAACAGACATTGATGTCGGCTATGACGATGGGCTGGATCGGCTGTTTCTGGTCTCACCACTTGTGGTGGTCCACGAAATCAACAAAAGCAGTCCTCTGTATAACCTGAGCTGCAACGACCTGCAGAAGGAGGACTTTGAGATTGTAGTCATCCTGGAGGGGATGGTGGAGGCCACAGCTATGACCACCCAGGCTCGTAGCTCCTACTTGGCGAAGGAGATCCTGTGGGGTCACCGCTTTGAGCCTGTGGTCTTTGAGAAGAGTGACCGCTACCACGTGGACTATTCCCGCTTCCATAAGACCTACGAAGTGCCATCTACACCTCACTGCAGTGCCAGGGAACTGAGCATGATGTCAGGTTGTGGCAGGCAGTCCTCATCCTCCAGCTCGAGTTACTCCCGGTCTCCATCACCGTTTGCGCCAAGGGCAGCCCGCCACCTACTGGGCCCTCACTCCCCCAGTGCTTTCTGCTACGAGAACGAGGTAGCTTTATGTTGCGGGGACGACGAGGATGAGGAGGATGTGAAAGAGAAGGCAGGGAGCCTGAATGTAAGAAGTGACAGAGAAGTTAAGATGAGAGATGACATTCACTTGGGTTTCAAAGAGACATTTGTGGAGGAGCAGACGGTGGAGATGCTGTGTGTTCTGGACTCAGAGAATCAGATCAGCCTCGACAGACTACAGCCCACCCTACCTTTATACATCAGCAGAGAGTCAGGAGTTTAATCAATGGTAATGGCTGCCTGTCCATTTGTTTCCTCTCTCTGTCTGTGTGCATCCAACCAAAGTATTGAACTAGTGTAAAAACTGAAACATGGAGGACACGTTTTAAACTGTAAATCTGGTGAAAGAGAAGGATGTGTTTTGCTCATAACTTGCTCTGGTTTCAGGTATTGTACACTCTCAGTTGTAACATCAGCATCTAGACAACGCACAGCTCATCTACTTTTAAACACGGTAACCGGGTACTTCTCTCAAATCATGAGGTATCTTGAAATGAGGTATCTTTATTGCTTTCTTGTTTTATTCAATATGACAGTATATGGTCTACAGTTAAGTCAAACTTTTTGTTCTTGATTTCCATTCAAGTCTTTGTAAATATGATATGCTTTTGTTTTCATTTTAAAATGATTATGCATCATATACAGATAAATGTTATGAGAGAAAGATCTATCTATGTTAAAGGAAGCATGACACATATGCTCAACTTCAACACACTTATTTTTCTCTATGTAAAAAAATAAATAATTTCTGTATTTTGAACTTCTGTCTTCTTGCCTGAGTTCTGTTACTTTTCACATCTAAAAACAAGTTCAGATTAAATCCTGAGCCGGAAAAGAATTCAAACGTTTAGTCAAACATGTACAAATGAAGAACAAGCACTTTATTCTTACTTTTATCAATAGATACAGACACTTTGCAGCGTGTTGTTTTGTATGAATAAAGCACCTAATAAACAACAGTATATACTGTTAACACTTGAATTGTCTCTTGAATCTCTATTGCACATGTTCTCAATTTCTCACAGGTTTTACAGTCGATCCAAGACAGTTATCACCTGTTTCTGATGAGATGAGATAACACACATTTAATTTGTCTTGACTTTCGATCGAAGCAAGCAAAACAGGCAACTCATCCAAGGTGCCAGACCACCAGGAGATTTAAAAGCCCCAGGTACACTGTGTGTCAATCTGTTTTCAGCCATGCTAACAGTCTCTCAGTTGGGTGATTAGTCCACAACTTAGATTCAGGCTGAAATACATATCTTGTAATACTAAATATTGGATGGACTGTAATGAGATTTTCTACAGACAATCATGATTCACAAAATCATCATCATCACTTTGGTGACTGCTTTTCATCTAGAGCCGCCACACTTAATGACTGACTCAAATGTCTTCGCTGGGATGTAAATGGATAACCATGAAAAATGGGAACAAACAAACATGTTCCCCTCAGGATGGATTGTGGTAACTTTCATCATTCCTTTGTCCTTCTAAGCGAATATCTGCAAACTTCATGACATTATCATCAGCCTCAACTGTACTTAAGTTGGTGAACTTCAACAGCATTACACCTGTTAAAGGGGCTCTATGTAACAATTTGCAGAAATTTACATGTATGAATCACTATTTATTGGCCATATGTGAGTGGATTGTAACCTTAAGTGAAAAATGAGACCTTCCCCGTCTCTCTCAGGTTCCTATACAAGCCTGTGGATAATTTGTTTATGTTGTCTAATGCTGCTTGACTGTGGATTTCTTTGTGAAGGACTTTTCAGATTTTATGCAAGTTCAGTGCCACTCTCCGCTCTGCTAACAGAGAGCAACGGTAGCTAAAGTTAGTTTAGAGATGGAGTCTGCTCACATAAGCTAACAACCAGCTTCTAACACAACACAGAAGTCCCACAGAGCCCCTTTAAACATCAGCTTGTTTGTTATGCGAGCATGTCAGCCTATTGAATTTACGATTAAGTTAAAGCCTTACAGAGCCACAAGAATGGCTTTTGACTAGTATGTATTTGTCAGATGAACTGAACCACCCAAGTACATTATCATCATGTAATCTGGTGGCCCAACATCCAGTGTCAAGTCCAATTCTGTTAGTTTGTAAAGAATTTCATTTTTGAGGCGGCATAAAAAGTCTATGGGAAGGATGCAATTAGCAGATAAAATCCCCCGGGGTGAAAATGTTTCACCTTGAGCACATTGCTTGCCATCCACAGATTGTTAAAAAACCCTAACCCTAACCCCAGAGGGAAATCTGTTTGAACAGAGCATAGTTGATGATTCGCCTTGTTCCCAGACAACATTAGTTGTAAGTAATAAGAGTTCTGAGTTCAGTCAGAGGCTAAGCTGAATACAAACAAGTAGGCACATTCCCACTGATACGGTGATAGCTAACATGGCTAACATCTGTACAGCTGGTGCATTAGCTGTTTGAGGTGAATAAAACACAAATCGTCCACCAATCAGCTTCTTACTGGGAGTGATGGGTCCGTCATGAACACACTACTTTCTGCCGAGTTAGATCAGATTTGTTGTTGCACAAGAGAGATTTCTGTTCTTTCCTGTGTTCTTCTTCCTGGTTTGAAGTTGGCACGGCTCAGCTGTAATAAGGTGATGTCATATTTTTGTGCACCAATCAAGATTCAGGAACATGGGGATCAGATTCTGGTGGTAGTTGGTGGGTTGTTTGACCACTAATGGTCATAACTATTTGATCAACCACAGCCACGCAGACCAAACAGAGTCTTTGAGTGTTAAAGAGTCATTTTCACCTGTATTACCCTGGCACAGGAAACACAGGACAACAGAGGGTACTACATCAGTTATTGATTTCTAATTTCATATGTATAATATTGAAGATTTGACGAAGTTGGTCACAACTAAGTCAGCCTTTGGGATGAGGGGCAAACTTGGAAACAGCAGCCTCCAGTTACCTAAACAGGTTAGTCCTTCCATAGAAACAAGGACAAATACAACCTCGATCTACCTCACCTACAATTCCTCTTTAATGAGACCCATATTTGTGAAGAGTATAACAAAGCAACTCTGACCCAAATACAATGATTTCTCAATTTCCCTGTCTCAATTGAAGTCCCAGAGAGTAAGGGACAGATAGAAATAGATGAAGTTAATGGCAGATCAAACAGCAACAGCAGACAGGGTTGAAAGGTGAAAAGCTTTGGGAGGGAAAAGAAGGTCAAATGAGAAGTACTGTGTACACAGGAGGGACCTCGCCACAGAAAAACCCTATCAGGAGGCTCTGAAGTCCACCTGACTGTAATGTGGGAGAAATTAGTGTTTCTGGCTGTTGTACAAGCTCCCCCATGTGGTTGAACACTGACACCACAGTGAACATTTACCTGTTTGGTACCAGTTATTGGTATTATGAATGATGAAATGTAGCTGATATTAAAATTGTATGTGCTTTTCCTGAGGTTTCTCTCATTTCTCACATTTAAATACTTAGATTTGGGGTCAGAGTCTAAAAATAATCTCTCATCTTTCCGCTTTATTTTGAATCACTGCATTGTTTGACCCCTTCAGGCTCCAAACAATTATTCATTCAGCAATTTTAAAGCTCTGGCAGATAAAATCACATAGACATAAAGCAACACGTGACTAGGGTTGCAAACAGATACTGCTTTGCTTTAACGAGTCACAAGCCATGAAAATCGGAAGCATTAAGATATAAACTCAAACAATTGTTGGATTTCTTCAAATCACAATATTTATGTAACAACAGGAGAAGGCAGGGAACTTGTTTTCTTCAGATTTTCGGTAACACTTTACAATAAGGCACACAATAATGTGAGCATTACTGAATTGTGGGTAAGGAATTTATCAGGAACCACTTGGTAATTAATAAAAGGTTAATGAGTAATTCCTGAATAACTGTGATTTGAGGACCATATAGTAGAAAATGATGAGTTACTATAGAACAGACTGGGAAATACTATATTAATGAATGAATAGGTAATGATTAGTTCATGAATGTCTGTGAATCAACAGCCGCTGACTGGCACAAACTACTGCTGACTCATTAACTCCTAATTACTTAATCATTAGTTACTCTCTTTGTGCACCTTCAAGTAAAATGAAAAATATCAATGAGTAGTTACGAATAGACTAATTAACTCCGAATTACTTAATCATTAGTTACTCTTCCTGTGCACCTTCAAGTAAACAGAGAAGTTGAAATTAACTTGTCTGTCATCACTTCATGATTATGACCAGTACCTACTGCGTTTTTCCTGCTAATTCTAAATTAGTTTTTTAACAACAAACCTTAATGGTTCATAGTTAATCAGGAATGACTCTTATACTACTACATAATATTCATACTTGTTGATGTTGAAGAAATACCTGGAGGAAAGTCACACCTCCACACATTAAGTACCAGTGCTTAGATGAGAACCCAGTCAGCGGCTGTTCCTCATTAACATGATTGATAATTAGGGCGTATCATGCTCTAATTCCCCTCCTGCTGCTCTTTTTTGCCCTCTTACACATTCACAGTCCTCACAAGACCAAACAAAGTGAAAGATTCTCATCTCACCTTGCATGATGATCAGAAAGACGCTCCCTCCATCGTCTTCCTCTCCTGTAATCTAATCGAGTGATCTTTGATTTGGTTAAATGTCGGCTCCTGTCTGATCTAACAAGCCATTTCCCCTCTGTGTTATCTACCTCTCTCCCTGCTGTCATCCCATCCTTCTCTCCCTGGCAGTTTTCTGATGCTGGTTAATTAACCGGACCGTCACACCCCCCTGTCATCAGCGTCCGTGAAGGAGAGCAGCTGGGTGACCTCTGTGACCTCAGCTAAGGCTGCTAATGGCTGACTTGGATCTGGCCTAATAAGGTGGTGTGTGTTCATCTTCACATAGGTTAAGTGTGTGAGTGTGTGTGTGTGCTTTCATGTGTGTGACACTCTGTATTTCTTCCTGCCCTCTCTGGCCTCACTGGCTGTTTGTGGCCTCGGGCAGTGCGACCAGAGCCGGTGACAGTGAGTGTGTGCTCAGCAGGGGACAGTATTTAGGCACTGGGAGCGCTGGTCGGGGGATCTTTGGTTCCATAATGAGCTGTTGTGTGTTGTGGAGCTGTGAAGCAGCTCGCTGGAGAGACAGAGGAGCATTGTGTGCTGCTCACCACAGCTCTGCCCGGCAGAGGAGGCCTGACTGAACCAGGCTGGGAAGCACCACAGGGCAAACATCTTCTGGATACTTCTGTCTGTCTGTCTGTCTGTCTGAACTCTTTTATCTTGTATTTCTGTTATAGGCTGTCGTCAGCACAGTCGGTCACATTTCTATAACTCAACTGTGACCTGTGGTTTTTATTTAACTAAAATATTAATGTCCCACTGACCTAGGCACAGTGATTGAATGTAACAAAGTACTTTTACTCAAGTTCGTACCTTATATATATTATATATATGTTAAAAAAAACGCTGAGTCCAATAATCAGAAAAATGCTGAATATCAGATTTGATAATCAGCCAGGCAGATTATTGCTCAACTCGTAGTACACAGCATAGATTGTATATTATTTTAAATATATGTATAATTTACTTTAATATTACATTTAATATGAGGTACTATAATATGAGATATTATATATAAGATAATATTACCAAAATAATATTTTTAACACAATATCTTTACTTTGACTCAAATATGACTTTTGGGTATTTTGTACAACACTGCCTGTCTGGTTTGTTTGTTTTGTGCTTAGACAAACTAAATAAACTCATTGTTTACATGGCTGAATGACTGAGTAAACAAACTGACCTTGTGTGCTGGGGACCTTATTTTCCTCTGAGAACAGCTTGTTTATTCCATTATGGAAATACTTCAGAGGTTGTATGATTACCACATTGACTTTAAATCAGATGATTGTATGTCTTTCACTTGTCCGTCTGTCTGTCTACTCAAATGCATGTCTGTCTACGCCTGAACTACGGTGGCCCTGGAGTTCAAAACACAGCACAACATTTAAGGAAACATAACATCGTTCTGTACGTTGTATTGTCGGGTTTTTCTGCAAAGTTGTGGTTTAGGAAATGTTAAAATGTCGTTGGAATGTAATTTTTCCAAAATGTTGTTGTGTTTTCTGAAATATTGTTGTATTTTGTGAAATGTTGTTTCCTGTAATGCCATTGTGCTTTATGAAATGTCACTGTTTCTTCTGTCTTGTGTTTTGACCCTAAAGGCCACCGTACCGAACACCTATCTATGCTCCTCTCCTCACCACCTGTCAGCCTGGCAGTTTGTATCTGTAGCTGTATACATGTGCAGGAGATTTACTTGTGAATCTGACAAAAATTGAACATCTTTCTGTTCTTAACATGCTGTGTGACACATGTTCATCAGCAATGGTCAAGTAACAGGATAATTAGGTTGCTCATTATCATTCACGTCTTCAAAAACAAAACTAAAAATATCAAAAGAGAAATGAAAATGGCTGACATGAGGAATGGCATAAATCACCATATTTCTCTGCTCCCAAATATCCCATCTGTCTTTCTGTCTTGTTGTTGCCTTTTATCTCGCCCTCTGCTCTGACAACAACAGACTCTTTCATGTAGACATCTTTTCGTCAGAGCCCTCAGGCTCTCCCTCTTTCTCTTTCGTTCACACAGACTAATTAAATGTTCTGAGAAGAACTCATGATTGGGAAGTCTGCGCAACTTTCTCTCTGTCTCTCCCTCTCTGTCTCATAAACAAAAAATTCTCATAAAGTCCATATTTGAATTATTTTCCATGGTGGAATTGAAATGTTTTTAAAAATCAAGACACAGATGTTTTTGTTTTCAAAGAAAAATATCACTTTATTTGTGGTTTTAGATCACTTAACACCAGACAAATGATAAGACAAAATATATTCCAGTAATGTCCATGTTTTACAATTGCCTTAAGGTTTGAGGACAGCGTAGATTCTTTTAATAACAAGTGTCCACTTAATCGTTTGATTTGGCAGAAGGGCAACTGACCAAATTTTTAAAAACAGAATTTACAAAGTGCTTTTAAAGGCGGAAGAAAACTGGAAATATATACAGGCAGAGAAGTTAAGAAAACAACGAGAAATGGGAAAAACTAAAATTCATGAAATAAAGTGAGAGGCAAAGAAAAAAAATAAATTTTAAAATGTTTTGTAAAGATCCAGAGTCCTGCAAAGCAAAGCACAGATATTCATAAACAACAGTTTTAGACTGCTCATGCCAAACCAATTGAACACACACTGTATTGTTGATGTTTTCTACTAAAAAACAGCAGCTAATTTCTCCCCTTTCTGTTTACACGTACCGTAGCTAGACGTGTTAATTAATCAATCAACAGAAATATAACAATTTTGATAGCAGGAATTGTGAACATTTTCTCATTCCTGCATCTCAAATGAGAGAATTTGCTGCTTTTCTTTGTCATATATCACTATAAACTAAACATCTTTGGGTATTTGACTGTACTATCAAGATACACATCAAGATATTGTAAAGATGTCAACTTTGACTGAGGAAGTTTTGATGGGATTTTGTTTTGTTTTGTTTTGTTTTTTTGTTTTTTTTGACAATCATTAGACTAAACAATTAATCTAAAAACTAACCAGCAGATTAATGGATGCAGGTCTTAAATGAAGCTGTCTACAGCCTCTCATATGCACTCACTTAATTGCTCAGTTGGATGCTGATTGAAGACCTTGGAGTTCACCTGGGTTCATATGGTCCCAATCTACTCTTTATTTTAACTTTACTTTTGTTTATCATCCATGCTTTGACAAAAGAGACAGTAATTAGAAACCACTGAAGCAAGAAGAAAAGTTACTCAAGATTACCTGAAGAAGTACAATAATCATAAAGCAGTGATGAACAGTTTCCAAAAGTTATACTGGTAAAAGTATAACAGCACAATTTCTTATTTATGTAGTTAGAAATGTACAAATAACACATTTCTAAATTGAATATGACAAAAAAACAAAATCAGTGGAATCACGTTCTTACAATTAAGTGAGGCAACATTTCCAACTGCAGAAGTGAAGAATTTTAAGTGTTGCTAATAGCCGACACATATGTATGACTAAACAGCGTGCTTGCACGTATGACCGAGGGGCAAAACCGTCATAGAGTCACAATATGAATGCCACCATTGTCCATGTCACCATCATCCACATCATCACCATCACCACATCTCAACATCCTCCATCTGCATCTGAGTCACAAATATGAGGTCTATTTTTGACTTTTGCTCAGGCTTTTCTCTCATTACACTCTTATTTTTTCATCTCTCTGTCTCATCAGTAATAAACATCTAAATATCTGTGTCTTTATCCCCCTGGTGCTCCTTTTCTCTTCCTCCATTTCTCTCTCCGGCTGAAGTTGTAGCAAAGAGATGCGGACACAGCAAACCAGCGAACAATGGGCCATTCATGATGCCCTGCAATGCAATGATGATCCTGCTCTGCCCTCCACCCCCCAGCCTGCACCAGCCTCCACAGCTGCACAGGAATGTGGTCCAACAAGTTACCCGCTCCCTCCCCTCTTCCCTGCCGCCGCCACCACCATCGCTACCACCGCCACCACCTCACCAGTGCTGCCGCCATCGCAACCGAAGCCCCTCTCTCCCAAATAAAAGAGACGGAGAAGGCAAGAAACTATAGAGGGGGGAAACTCTGCAGACGGAGCACAAAGAGAGGATTCATGCTCTCTCACATACACTCCCAGAGAAAAAAGAGGGGCACCCATTTAAGTGTGGTGCAGCTGCACTAATTTACTGGGTGAAAATGGGTGAAAGAAGGAGTTGCAGAGGTCAGATAGCAGAATCATTTTTTATTCATCCCCATGGATGTCACTGCATCATCATCAACACTTACAAAGTCTGCATGATGGAAAAAACAGTGATAAATCTAGAAAACACCTGCAGCACAGCATCATTTCAAAATAAAAGTAAGATTTTTATCCCAACAACTCAACAACTTCCCTGATGACCTGTTCGAAGTCCCAACATGACCCTTGTTTTTCAATCCACATTTAAATGCTTCAAACCCAATATCACCAACGAAAAAGTCACAAAGTTTATTCTTTAGTGTCTTCAACATAGGCTCAGGTTTTCCTTTTTTTCGTGACACTCAACATAAGTTGAAAATAAAAAAATCTGTGTCCATGTACAGGAATCCTAAAGACTACATGTCATCAATATTTGATTTTGATGAGCATTTAACCAAAATCACAATCTTTGCTGAACTTTAACCGAAATCGATCTTTTAGATGAGTGTGTCACAATTTCTTTACATCCTGTACCACCTCAGAAAATATCAGGCTCTCCAAGTACCTCTGTTATGACCAACGTTACGATACAGTAGTGTAGACCTTCTCTATTCAGCTTACTGTTTTGCGGCCTTAAACTGCAAATGTTAGCACCGTTGCTTAGGAAGCCACTAGCACTAGCACTCACGCTCACTTCTATTCACACTCATGCCCCGCAGTTCTGTTCCCAATAGTTCCCATTTGGAGCCACGTTTGTAGTGTTTCTGAACCTTTCATTTTACCTCCGTTTACTATCTTGCCATCACAGTTTGAGTTTAGCTCGTAAATAACCATGGATGACGAATTAACGTGTGACGTGCATGAACCAAGGCCCCAGGAAGCCAGTTTTAGTAGTCGCCAAACCGTGTACATTACATCGTCACGTGATGCACTGCTGCTCAAAAAGACTTTTCCCATAAGCTTACATTGTAAAAAAAAGTCACAACTGTCCATTCTGAACAGTCATAACTGAAGCCATTTGGTCCAATAAAATTTGGAAAGTCTAGAAGAACCGCACGATTAAATTATTGTATCCCCATTCTAGTAAGCCGGGCAGTAAACTGGAAGTAAGCTGGCTCGGTCGGTATGGGCCGCTCAACACGTAAGATCCGAGTATTTTCATACACAAGAAGTCGAGCTTTTTTGGCTTGTTTTGGCTTCAACGCCACTGAGCAGCTTTAATAGGAATGAATAAGGCTGTGCATCCTGTGCAACATCCTTGGCAGTGTGACTATGTAGTAGGATAAAACAAAGACAAAACTTCTTGAAATTCTGCAGTATTTTGATAGTATTATATGTTTTGGAATGAACTTATTTCATTTTCTGAAAACAATTGTTGGATTCGTCTGTGTACCACAAACAAACCCTCTGATGAGGCAGTACTGGCCTTTGTATCACCTTTGACCCTGTTCATTAATGTAGTGTTTTAATCGGTCAGATGTGGCAAAAGTCCACACATTCTTCAGCAGAAGTACAGATACTTGTGGAAATAAAAAGACTGGTAAAATTAGAAGTACTGATTCAACTTCTTTACTCAAGTAAAAGTAAGAAAATACAGGCTCTGAAATGTACTCAAAGTAAAAAGTACTTTTCTACCAGCCACTTCTGTGCAAATCTAACTGAAGCTTCGGATTTGTCCGAGCTGTTCGTAAACGCACCAGAAAGACAGTTGATTGTTGAGTCTCATTCCCAGGACGTCATGTACCAACAAAAGATTCTGCATACTAAGAGTGGTTAAACGTGCCCACATACACGAATACTTATATTTCACGACTGTGTCACAAACTGCTGTGATGCTATGATGATACTTTAGGTGACCTCGTGATACAGAGTCACAGCGAGTTACAGTGTGATCATCTGTTATCACTGATCACTCTCTGAGGGGTTACGAATGTTGTCTCCTTCTTGTGTTGTGTGAGCTCACTGCACCGGACTCCACGACATAAGCTAGAGGAGAATATACAGCGCAGTGTAAAAGCCTAACTCAAAATATCTGAGTCACATGAGCTTCAGTATTATTGATAGCCTGAGTCCAGAGCTGGAATTCCCCGCGCTAAAGCAGTGAGCTCAACTGCTTTTCGCACAGACCCTGAGAGAAGATACCCTCTATGGATTAAGAAACAAACCAAGAAAACACAAAGAAAATCGTAACAGCTCATCCATCGAACTCATTTGAAACAGGCATTTTCAAGCTCACAGGAGAATTTTGGAAGACAAAATGCTTCTGCGCCTGATAATTTCAGATCCTTTTGTCGAGTTCGTCATCATTGGGAACAAGTGACGCCATTCATTTCAGGCCCAATGTGCCCATTGACATGGGAATGAATGCTTTCCACCAATTATACATCAGTTTAATGCAGAATGTGACCCAGCATGTGAATATTTGACCGCTGTGCATGCTTCCCTTATCTGCATCCCTCTCACACTCGCTCTCTCACACTATCTGCATCTCTCTGTTTTTCTCTCTCTTTGCCTTTTTCCCTCCATCCATCGTCAGATTTCAGGAATTTCCCCTGGGAGTTGTTCCAGTATTAAGGCCAGAGCAAAAGGCCGCTCTCTTTCTCTGCTCTCCTACTTTCTTTGTCCTTCTGCCAACTGATCATCTGCAAGAAAATATCCTTCAGAAATAAATGTTTCCAACTTGAACTCATCGGCTTTTATCCCAACGACGGCTGCCCGTGACTAAGCGTGCACCTGAAGGCTGACTCTTTGACCCCCTATCGCTGATCGTGATCTTTGACCTCCCTGCTGATCATGAGACCTCGTCCTCCCATCCTCTCCCCGAGGAGCCGCAGGAAACGGGCTCTTGTGACCCAGTGGTCTGTGCAGCCATGGAGAGGCCCATTACTGCAGTCACATGGCAGGTTAGCGCAGAGACTGATGCAACCATGTGAGCTCTATTTTCTAACAAGTTTTCCCCGAGGCCCATGAGAGTTTCACACAGGACATACACGTCTGAGATGTCTTAAAATGCATGGCAGGGTTAGATTCCAGGCAAAACACAAGATCACTTGTTGTTTTCTGCGCACATATGAACTGAATCAGCTTAAGGAAATGAACAGGTGGTGCTCCTTCCTTTAGATTTGGGTAACAGGTGGACTATCCATGAGATGTTTCATCTCCTATGAAACAAGCTGACAATGTATCCTTTAAAAAATGAAGAAACTCTGAGCTTGAAATGAGCTTTTTAGCTCTGAGATATTGATCACTAGAATGTTAGCTCTGTCCTGTTAAAGCTGATAGCAATGGCACCTTTTTAAAAGTCTTCTGATTAACAAAAACAACTTTTTTAAAACTCCTAAAGCACATTCAAAGATCATGAATATGTGCAAAATGATCATATTGAAGCATGTATTTTTAAACTCTCAAAGGGCCAGAGGAGGAAGTGTAGATGTTGTCGATGATAGGCTATAAATGTAATAAATTAGTTGATTGTCCCTTTATATTAAATCAGTGCTGGGTGCTCAAATCATGACTACAGGGTCTGTATGTTAAACTGAAGCAGTTTGATATCCACTTTCTCATTTTATCAGGTTTTACCTCTGACTGACCAGGTTCAAGGTTGAAGTTCACAAGTTTGCTCAAAGGGTCAAATATGTTTTCACTCAACATCTACAATAAAAGCATAAAAAGGGCGGGAAATTTAATTAGAAATACAAAAAAAATATGAAAATATAAAGTCTTTTGAAGTTAAAATATTTTAAAGACATTTATCTGAAAATAAGAGACTGCACACAGCTTCATTTAGAGACTATTTTGTGAGCTTTACTCCAGCTGAAGATCTGGAGACCTGCGGGCAAACATGGAGGAAGAGATAATAAACTCAAGAAACCACATACACATATCTAAATCAACATCTTCAGCGATCAATCAAATGTTTTCGTCTCAGTGCAACGAAAATATAACGTGGCCGCTTGGGAAACACATTTCTGAGGCCTGCTGAGACACGAAGAAACCACAATTAAATAAAAAATATTCACGCGGTTTGAAAAGTGCGACTCGTTCTTTGTATTTCATTCGTTTTAAGGAAAAGATTTTAATATGAAAATGTAAAAAAAAAATGTCACTGAATTATTTAAATAAGACACATCGGACATCTCGTCTGGATGATATCTCATAAGGCCACGACGCTTTCCTTTCTTCTGCTGCAGTTTGTTAATTACAGGTTTGAGTAATTGTAGCATGAATAACAAATATAAAAACATGCGTGGTGTAGTGAAGGATCATAGAGCTAAAGTTTGGATTTTTGTCTGACAAACCATCCGAGGAAACAAAAGCTTGTGAAAAGTTCGTTTCATTATTTTGTGTTCGTTACACATATTTGATCATTTAGCTTCCTGAGCACAGATAATTAGTAAAAAATAAATAATACATTTGGCCTGAATACAATTTGTATTGTATTATAAATCATAAACAGAAGCGACATGTTATTGTTTTCATCATAAAAGATTTTTTTCAGAAGACACAAAAAGAGTTTTCCACAAGTTTTCTTTCATCCCCCAAAATCAACAACAAAAGTAATTGAATATTAAACGAAACCTCTATCCGCCTAACTGTAAATTAAAACTTTGAAAGACGGCAACGTAGAATTTTTTACAGCAAATATACAATAACCAACACGGGAAATAAAAAGTGTTTCGTTTTACACAATTCGGCACTGAATCAACTAAATACAGAGCCGGCAGGAAATAATAATGTCACAGGATTGTTTTCCATTACTAAGTCAGTGTAACACATTAGTTGACAGCAGAATAGAGATAACGCAGTATGCTGAGGTTATTAAAAATCGTTGTATCTGATATAAAAATATACTTTTTTTATGTTAACTGTTTTAACTCGGTATCCTGCAGATTATAGATGCAACACATTTGAATTAAAGTTAAATTTAAGTAATGTTAATTTTTTGATGGATTTGTTCAGAACGGAAATAAAACATTTGCTGTCTGACAGAGCCCCCGGGGGCTCATCCATATCAAGCTGCACTAATTAAACTCTCCGTTAAACCACAGTCTACCCGGCCTACAAATCAACGAGCTGCAGAGACGAGGCGCCCTTTTTTTTAAAAAACAAAACACTTTCCTGCAGAAAAAACCCCCAAACAACCCAGCAAACACCCTGTCATATCATATCAGACAGAAACACTCACTTCACAAGCCTCGGAGGCCTCATGCAGGATCCCAGAGTTGCTGGCTGGTCGGTGGGGTGCAGCGTGATGATGTCCCCCAGCGCGCCCCCTACCCCCACCCCACCGCCATCCTCCACCACCACATCACCCCCTTCATCCCTCCAACACAGCCCCCCGCACCCAGCATCATCAGCACCTCCGAGGCCTGAATCCAGGTGTTTAGAGACAGAAACGTGTCGGAGCGGCAGAAACAGAGAGAGATCCGTGCGTCCCGTCCGGCTGCGGAGTATTTTCTATGTGTGCGCCACTGGTGTCTATGCTCGGACATAAGGGGAGAAAGACGCACACATCGCTCTCTGTTATCAATTTTTTCCATGTTTGCAGCACAAAACTGCTTTTTGTTCCCCATTTTTTTTCATTTACGAGGGTTAATGGATAGAGGCTTGGGCGTTTGATCACATGGCTACAATTCACCTGAGATGGAGACAAAGAGAGCAAAGAGAGCGGAGAGGGAGAGAGGGAGAGGACCGAGAGGCAGCCTCAACATGAGAGGCAGCGGAAACACAGGGGGTATTGTTGACTTCATTTTGTGTGTGTGTGTGTGTGTGTGTGTGTGTGTGTGTGTGTGTGTGTGTGTGTGTGTGTGTGTGTGTCTGTGTGTGTGTCATCAGATGCTGCTCAAGTCGCGTCTCTTCCTTCCCATCAGGCCTTGCTTTAACGACATAAATGCAGGGCTTACAAGCACGTTGGCAAAAAAAGCAATGTATCACAATTTACCAGTAAATCGTTAAATAATGACTGATTGGATTGACTGATTAATAAAAGGTGACTCAAGAAATATTGTCAGTCTATCTATTTATCTATTGTATCTCTAACATACATGTTTCCAGGCGTCATTTCAGCCAAAACAGCTCAGATGAGATTATTTGAGTCAGCTAATGATGAATTTATTCTGGTATTGTCAAGATAAAACATTTACAGATTGATCTACTTTTCAGATTTGGTGTAAAAACAACCCTGTTAAAGCTGATAGATGGTTGATTTAAGAAACAACT
This sequence comes from Pagrus major, assembly GCF_040436345.1. Taxonomy (NCBI): domain Eukaryota; kingdom Metazoa; phylum Chordata; class Actinopteri; order Spariformes; family Sparidae; genus Pagrus; species Pagrus major. The sequence continues at coordinate 19,894,870 of NC_133215.1, forward strand.
TCTGAAGAATTAAAAGAATCGTGGATTCAGTTAAACAAAAAAAAACACAAAGAAGAAAAGAGAAAAGTGGAGCGGAACAAATACATTTTTGTCCGAAAATCTTGTCACAACACTACCTGTCAATCAGGAGTCATTTTTACCTGTGTGACACCATCATTGTGGGCGTGGTTAACCGTCAAGGAAAGACAGATTTTTGGCAAAAGTTCAGAGAAAATGTGCAGAAACGTTTTTATCAGTGTTCAATGAAGTCGTGTTGTGTCTGATCACATTTCAAATTAAAATTGCAGTGTCATCTTCAGTTTTCTTGGATCATATTTGGGTTTTTATTTTAGGCAAACACTTTCCAAAGCATGTTCAGTCCCAGTCCAGTTTCTGCAATAGCATACATCTTAATTCAACAATGAACATGGCTGATGAGGCTGAAGATGGGGGTTTGAGTTGGGGGTTAATATCTTCAAAACTTCACAAGAAGCGTCACATCATTTTCAGGAAAACATTACTGGAGTGAGTCATATTGGTGCCTGAGCACATTTTCCTTACTTTTGCTGAACCCATCCTCTCTTTTCTGATTAAAACTTTTTTTTTTAAAAAAGTTGCATTAACTGTACTTTTATTCATCTTGATTGCAGGAATGAATTAATGAGAGTGCATGCTTTTATTTTGTTGATTTTTAGAGTATTATAAAGTTTTCCAAGATTATTTGTGGTCAAGTAGAAAAATATGAAGCTGGATTAATTATGACTGAAGATATAAAGCCTTTCCAACATGTCTGATTCATATTTGTATTTCTTTTACTTTTCAAAATAAGATAAATTGACGAAACTTTTTTTTCTTCTAACTCAGAAGTGTGAGCTTTATTCCCTGTATCAAACTGAATCCGGGTAAATCAGAGCCGAACTTCACAATTTTTTGAGGAACATGACCACACGAGGCAATAACTCTCCTCATGATTGTTTATTTGTTTGATATAACATGTCAACACGTCCAACAAAGCTGGCCTTCTCCTGCCTCTAAATGGGCGCTCTGTAGAGTCATTTAAGCCACTCCGATGTAAAATCTCACCTCTTCTCTGTTGGAAATGTTGCAGTGACGGACAGACGGGCATTAACAGTGTGTTGCGCCCGGCCAATCGGAGAGCGGCGGGATAATTAGAGGACCAATGGGAGCGCTGCGTGGCGCCGGAGGGCGGGGCTGAGTGTGTGTTGGAATGCTGCCTCTCTGGGAATGTTTTCCACTTTCAATCACTTTTTTTTTTCTCCCAGTCCTTCTCACAAGGCGCTCTTTAAGCTCCGGTGTTGCCACACAGAGCAGCCATTCATCGGCTCTACAGTCAGCCACACACACTCCCATGTCGAACCACTGGACATCTTAACTGGTAAGTTATGTAATTTTTTTTTTTTTTTAGACTACATTTATAAGATAAAAAGGGATTATTTTGTATCGGTGCCTGTGCGGCAGATGCATTTCTATTATTTTTTAATTGAGAGAGGTTTAACGTTAATTCGGCTTTGATTAAATTATTCTATCAGCCGAATATTATTGTCTGTATGCAGTTCTTTCCTCCGAGTATCATTATTAATATGTGTTATTAGTAATATCGAGCAGGGATGCAGTTTTTGTGGTCCCATTCAGTAAATTGTTTGTCTTGAAATAAACCGGGCATGTCTGATTTACAGGGAAACAAAAACTACAATTTTATCAAGTTAACTTTATTAGTACTGAAATGTTTCTGTTATACTTGATATGATTTTTAGGTGTAACCGGTTTTGCTGAAACGGATTTCCAGCCCAGCGGTGGAAAGGATTTGGACTCTTTTACGCAGCAGTATGGCTTTGCCTGAGGAGAGTCAGCAATAACTGGGATTGCCGTCTTATTTAATTATAACGATTTAATTACCGTGAATAGTCTGGACTCTCCCTGAAACAAATTTCGCATTCGAGGGTTGCCTTGTCATTAGTTAAAGTCAAACAAAATGTCCGGCGAGGAGCACAGCCTGTCCGAGGCGGAACTGAGTCCAGGAGGGTCAGACGATGGTCACTCACTGTCACCCACTCAACCCGGAGCGCCACCCGGCCAGGACTCACCTCTGGCCGGGCCGCCGCAGCAGCTGGCCGCGCTCTGCGTCGCGGATGGCAGCGGGGACGACGGAGGCAGATCCGAAGCCAAATCAGAGGAGGAAGACGACCGCTTCCCGATCGGCATCAGGGAGGCGGTCAGTCAGGTGCTGGACGGATATGACTGGACACTTGTGCCTATGCCGGTGCGCGTAAACAACGGGAACAAAGCGAAGCCCCACGTCAAGAGGCCCATGAACGCCTTCATGGTGTGGGCGCAGGCGGCGAGGAGGAAGCTGGCCGACCAGTACCCCCACCTGCACAACGCGGAGCTCAGCAAGACCCTGGGCAAACTGTGGAGGTTTGTATGAGACAGAGAAAGAACAGTGTGGCCATACAGCGGCAGATTTCCTGTGTAGTCTGTGCGTAAAGGATACGTTGAGATGTAGATACTAAACTGCAAAAGTGGGCGAATTATGAACTTAAATTGGGGAAAAATGCGCCTCTTGTTGTGTTTCTTTAATTTGATGCACAATATGTCCTAAAAATTGGTTTATACCAGCCTAAATGGCGCGTTTTACGCTCCTCCTTTCCTGTCTTTATCCATTACGCACGGCACTGAGTGCGGCGATCTTTATAATTGTCAGACACGCACTTATTAAATACTTTCACATTAACCCAGACGGTTTATGAGACTAAAATCACTCCTTGTTTTTCTCCCCCCAGGCTGCTGAACGAGAACGACAAGAGGCCATTCATCGAGGAGGCGGAGAGGCTGAGGAAACAGCACAAGAAGGACTACCCGGAGTACAAGTACCAGCCCCGGAGACGCAAAAACGGCAAACTGGCGCCTGCTAGTGAGTCCGATAGCCAGGGGGAAGGGGAGGCCAGCCACTCCCAGTCACACTACAAAACCCTGCATCTGGAGCACAATGGCGGGGCTGGATCTCCTCTGGGTGACCTGCACCACCACCACCATCACCACCACCATCCTGCTGGTAGGTGGCTCACAGGTTCTGATTTTGGATAATAATTTTACCCATAATTCCAAATTCAAAGTAACACTTATAATATGGCACGAAGAAAAAAAACGTTCACCTGACCATGTTGTCCCTCCTCTTTCCTCTAGGTCAGGGTCACAGCCCACCCACGCCCCCCACCACCCCAAAGACAGAGCTCCAGTCTGGGAAGCTGTCAGATGCCAAGAGGGAGGGGGCAGCAGGAGCGGCCGGAGGATCAGGAGGGTCCAGGGGAGCCCTCGGGGTGGGAGCCGAAGGGGCATCCGGTGGTCCATCGTCATCGAGCACCAAGCCCCACATCGACTTTGGCACCATGGACATCGGCGAGATAAGCCACGAGGTGATGTCCAACATCGAGCCGTTTGACGTGAACGAGTTCGACCAGTACCTCCCCCCAAACGGCCACCCGCAGAGTGTGACTGGGGCTCCTTCTGCTGGATCCTCGGCCTCATCTTACGCCTACGCCCTGGCTGCTGCTAGTGGCCACTCTGCCTGGCTCTCCAAACAGCAGCAGCAGCCTCAGGCCTCCCCATCTTCCTCCGACCCCTCCAAGGCCCAGATCAAGAGCGAGTCTGCGTCCGGGAGCCACTACGCCGAGGCCTCGTCCTCTCCCTCCTCAGGCACCCACGTCACCTACACCCCGCTGAGCCTCCCTCATTATGGCTCTGCTTTCCCCTCGCTGGCCTCCAGGGCTCAGTTCGAGTACGGAGAGCACCAGGCCCCAGGGGCGTACTATGCCCACTCCAGCCAGGCCCCGGGGCTGTACTCAGCCTTCTCCTACATGGGCCCTACACAGAGGCCTCTGTACACTACCATAGGAGACCCCTCCAGCGTGGCCCCCTCTCACAGCCCCACACACTGGGAGCAGCCTGTTTACACCACACTCACAAGACCTTGAGGGAGACCAGCTGAGCAGAGGGAAATATGGGAAGTGTGTGAGTGGATCTGTGTGTCTGTACAAATATGTGAGCGTGTGTGCGTGTATGTGTGTGCCCGTGCCATATTGATGTTATATTAGAGGTTTTTACTTTTTTAGCCATTATAATGCAAGACGCATCCACGGGGCCTTACACAGTTTAAAAAGAAACAGCCACAAACTCACACAATGTAAAGTGTGAATCAACAGCCAATCAAAAAATAAATAAAACCTTAACAAACGTGTGCCATCATGAGTTTATAAGTTGGGATGTACAGCGAGTGTGTATAAGAGAGGAAGACGAGCGAGACGCTGAGAGTGACTCTGATTTGACCCAGAGGTGACGGGGTTGGACTGACATAATCAGACTTTATTAACCAAACTAAAGCCGATGTTTTTTTGATGTTATTGTGTTATTTTATATGAGTAGTAAGTTTATTGTCGTTGTTGATATCCTAGGGTGTAACTTTATTGTGACTGATTTGATATTACACTAATACATCTTGCACCACTGCTTTGGGAAAAGCACGTTCTGTTTCAACAAGATGTTCCCTGGGGTTGTTTTTATCTCGTGGCCAGAAAAGGATAGTTGCAACCTTTTTCTTTTTCTTTGTAGATAGCACACTCTTTACTTCTGTCCTCTCATTATTACTTCACTGAACTGAAAAATTAAGCATTTTAAGGGGAAAAATAGGAAAAAGAGAGGGAAAGAGAGCTCTTAAAGATGTTTTTCTGCTTATCGCTCAGTCTTGGACACTTACCTCAACTCTGTTCATTTTGTGCCAATAGCGAAGGAGGAACTCGACTCTGGATACCTGATAAAATGATGCTGAAGGTATTCAAAACGACTGCTTTTTAAGTGCCTAACATTTTGCTGATTCACATCTGATTTATCCAATAACTGAGTTAAAATCTATAAGTACAAGGTCTCAACCAAATCTCTTCAGATAATTGGCCAGCTTTGGGTCCTACTTAAGGATTAGAATCACATGTACGACCGCTCTGCACTGCATGTAGGCCAAAAGCATGTTTGTCGTCTTTACAGTTTTTTCCTATGTTGTGCCCAAATAGCCCTCTTCCTGTTCAGCAATGTGAATAATGGTCATTACCACAGGCTTCACCTGTATTACGTGATGCATACTTTATCATTTTATACTGACCCTCTTACCATGTAGCCATTATTTTGTTGTGTAAGTAATAATGCATCGTGTGTCACACCTTCGCTTCTTCCATTTTGTAAAATTCTGGATAGTTTTGTAAAGTGTTTGCTATACATTCACTTGAGTATTTTTGCTTCCATACGAGAAAAGCAATGTTGAAATATTATTGTTGTCATCTATTAAATCAATTTATTTATAAAAAAGAAAAAGATGCCTGTGTAAGAGCGTTTATTTGATGGTTCAGAGATAACACGTGGAGCAGTGAGCAAGTGAAGGGTGAAAGAAAATAAATTAAAAACACGCTGCTGACGTGTGAACTGTAATAACAACACATTCAGTGCCCCTCCGACCTAAGCTGTTTAGTGTGTTTGTGTGTGTGGTAGGCTAAAATTGACTACTAATTCCCCACATTTAATCGGCTGGGGACTGCGTGTTACTGAGAAAGACAAAGAGAGCCATTCAGCAAGGGAGAGGGACAGAGAGAGAGTGAAGGGGTGGGTGTAAAGAGCCAGAGGCAAGGCCAATTTCAGCTCAGTAACCAGCGTACACTTGGACTTTTGTACATGGCTTTGCTTTCCCTCTGCCCTCTCCTCTCCACCTGAGGCTCCCTCCCTGCCTCCACATTCAGCTGCTGTTAAAACCCATTCAGCGGGCATCCAAAATCAAAATGTCAAGCTCATTGTACTGGCTTTCTGTTTGAGGGAGGTGCAAGACAAATATGATGATAGAGGTGGGGATCTTTTGCAAAAAAAAAGTGATATTATCTTGAATGAGTGGTGAAGCTATTCACAGAGCAGCACAAACCTTTAAAAAACATTTATTTTTCTAAGAAACATCATTAATTTTATAAGCTACACTTTGAATTTAAAGGGTTGGCCCTAAGAGAACTTGACAGAATCGTTCTGTGAGCAAGGAAAGAAAATTGATAATGAAGCGGGAAGGGGAAAAACTAGTTAGATAAAAATATAAAAAAGGACAATTATTTTAACTGCTGTGGTTCAAGATTCAGGCCAGCCTCTTTGGCGGCTACAGAAACCATAAATAATCCTTTAATCGCATAAAAAACATTCAGGGTGGAAATTCAGGAATTGGAAAATGTATGATCATTGCACTGAAAATCACTGTTGTAAAAAGTAAAAATCTCGTGATGAAATATTATTTTGGTAAAAGTGAAAGTCAACATTACCATTATCATTATTTGATATTAAATGTATTGAAGTATCAGAAGTAATTTTATTGCAATAAATGTACTGAAGTGTTGTTAAAGTAAAGTATACATATATTTACATGCATGTATTGTTTATATGGGTTAACATTCAGTCAGTATTCAGCATTTTTCTAAATATCAGACTGAAGGCAAGGCAAGTTTATTTGTATAGCACAATTCAGTCAATCAGTGTTTTCTTTTATCCAAATGCTGATAAAATCATTTTAAAATGTGCTACTTTGGCTCTGATGCAGCAAATCTGCAAAGTAACTTGTAACTAAATATATCAAATAAATGCAGTGGAGAAAAAAGTACAATATTGGGCTTCAAAACTTGTGGAGTGGAAGAATAAAGTAGTAAAAAAAATAAATAGAAGTAATCATCTAAAGTACAAGGACATTAAATCTTTTTTTAATTATAGTACTGGAATAAATGAATTCACTGACATTCCATCACTGCAGAAAATAACCCCTTTGGACATGTGGGGATTTTTGATGAAAAAGAAGTTAACAAGGATGCAAAATTTTAAAAAAGCATTGAAAATACACCATAGAAAAGTATTTTGTGCAAAGCAGGCATCAGGGCCACAGATAGTTATTGGACTATTATTTATTGAGTTACTTGACAAAATTGATTACTTGCTAATTTTTTGGGAAACACGCACCATCAGGCACAGTATCCACTCAAATTTAAAGGACCCTGACAAAGAGGATGTCAATGAGGTCCCGTGGCAGCACATTTGTGAGACCCCTGAGCAGTTTAATCCCCCCATGTCTGTTTTATGTCACACACTTCATCTTTGCAAGTGGAACCGTTTGACATAATATTGCAAGGGATGCATGTTGATTAATATGATGTGTCCCTGATGAATAAATACAATACAAAAAATTGAGGTAGATGAAGATGTAAAAAATAAGGTTTGATGTTTGTTTAAAATCAATCCAGCTGTTCAGATTACCAATAATGCAACGTAACAGGTAAAGTTATTCAATCATGGTATATCTTGGTAAAATTTTCTACCTAGCCTTACTTCACTTCTACCACTCTAAATCGCAGAGGGAAACATTGTATATTTTATACCACTGTATTTATAACTGCCTCCAAAGAGATTATGTTTTCACCGGTGGCTGTTTGTTTGTTTCTAGTTGCTTGCTTAGTTGGTTTGTCAGCAGGATTACACAAAAACTACTAAACGGATTTACCTGAAACTTGGACGGGGGATGGCTGCCAGCCCAAAATAAACCCCATTCACTTTATTTGCAGATCAGGATAACAGGACAGATCCAGGGATTTTTTCTCACTTTCTTTAACATTGCGAGATAGGGTGTTTTTTGAATAATGCATGTACCTTGATGAAAAATATCAGGTGCTACTTCTAGTTTGACAGCTGTAATTGTTACATACTTAGCATAATACATATTACATACAATGCATAGGATCATCCTAATATGATTCTATGATAATCACTGATACATATTAGTGATGTATTAACACGTGAACAGCATGTCATTGTTGCACCTGTTGAAATGGAGCTAATTTGAACTATTATGATACTGTTGATTCGATAAATCTGTGACAGTGCTTCATATTTCACAGGATGATCCTATGCATTGTATGTAAAATTGTATTATGTTAAGTATAATTTTGCATATATTTAATCAGTACTTTGACTTTGAGTATATTTTACTGATGTACCACTTTTAATGACTTTCACTTGGGGGTATTGAGATATTACTGACATACAGGCTATGCATCAAATCAAAAGCAGGACATGAATATAACACGCGCATTTACCTGTTAATTAGTCTTTCTGTAAAAGTCTTGCGTTTTCAGATGATTTCCAGGTAAGTCTCCAGACCAGCTGGTGGCGGTAGTGTGCCTTTAAAAAAAAAACAAGAAGAAGAAGAAGACGAAGAAGAAGAAGCGTGTGACGTCACTTCAGGGGCGCCAAATCTACAGCAGACACAAACACAACACTGAGCTCTGTCACCGTCTAAATAAGTAAGAACTATCGTTAACGTCGCCTTTATTCATGTGTATGATAATATGTGATACTTTACTGTTTTTTTCGCAACAGACTGAAATACTCATTTGAACAGACGCAACAAAAAAGTGTCAATTTGAGCGTCTCGAAGCGAATCAACAGCGTGTAGCATTTAGCTAATGTTTCAGTATGAACATAACAAGTCAGTACAAGAGCTAACATCAGCTAACCTCTCAGTGTGTCGGTCAAGTCGTCAGGAGCTGCAGTAAACGAAAAGACACACTTTGTTTTCGAGTTAAAGCTAGAGTTGTTTATTAAAACTAAAAGGTAAGTGTTTCATTATTGAATGTTTGCCTCTCAGCCAGCTGTCATGGACCTGAGCCCGTTTGAAACAGACAACTCGGTCAGCTGCCGACTGGCCTCTCAGATCCCTGACGTCTGCCGGACTGAAGACTGCTGTTTGGGCATTGACGAGGCAGGCAGGGGGCCTGTGCTGGGTATGCTGTTACTAAACTTCTTAACAGAAAAACATGTCTTATAAGTTTGCATCGTTACCTCTCGTGTTGCAGTCGTCCATAATGTATCGTGGAGATAATGATTTGATTTACTGTCAACCATGGTGTGAATGCATTGTCCATTTCCTTCCACTGTATTGTGTTTCATGTTTTGTGATCCAGGGCCCATGGTGTATGGAATATGTTTCTGTCCAATTTCCAAAAAGGAGGAGCTGAAGAACTCGAAAGTGGCAGGTAATGCCGTTATCTTACATCTCTGCTGATGCACTCCTTGAATTCACTGTCTTGTCTCTGAAGTACCTGACCAAATGCGGAGTGAGCCAATTCAGCTCAAGCTGAATAATTAATACATAATTTTTCCTTCCACAGATATAAAGTAAATTCTTCATTGCGCCCCCAGTTATGTTATATTATTACATAAACAAACTGATGTATTTTGTCACTCTCCTGTCAGACTCAAAGACTCTAACAGAGACAGAAAGAGAGAATCTTTTCGAAAAACTGGATGAAGCCAAAAGTTACGTTGGCTGGGCTCTGCAGATCCTCTCACCAAACACCATCTCTACCAGCATGTTACAGAGGTATTTGGCTCATGAAGTATACTGCACACAGAGACTTGTTCTTTTTTTGTAAACTGTACTCTATATTCTCACCCTTTATAAAATGTCTTTTGTCAGGACGAAATACAACCTGAATGCCCTTTCACATGATACAGCAATTGGTCTAGTACAGTATGCATTGGACAGTGGAGTACAGCTCAAAGAGGTATGTACAAGTAATTATTATGAAAGGTTCACAGATAGTGTTTTTAGATTTCATAGTTTGCAGTCCATGTGAAATATGTCCACTTTTATGTACTGTACAATAGGGCTTCAACTAATGACTGTTTTTATTATTCGAGAAGTATGCTGATTATTTTCAGGATACATCGATTAATCGTTCAGTTTGTAAAATGTCAAAAAATTGCTTCTTTTGTCCAGCCAACAGTCCCAAGACAAAAAAAAGCATTATAATCCTTACATTTAAGAAGCTGGAACCTGCAAGTGTTTGACTTTATAGCTTGAAAAATGACTGAAACATTTAGTCGATTATCATAATAGTAGGCAGCTTTTTTTAGATGGACTAATTTATTAATTGACTAATTGTTGAAGCTCTACTCTACAGAATACATTCAACTGATTCAAGATGAAATGGGTCAACCTCGGACAACATATTCTCATTGTCTCTCATCCGTCTTTTTACTTTGTGCTTTTCTGTTTTACTTGGCCTCTCTGGTCTTCTTCAGGTATTTGTGGACACAGTCGGCCCAGCAGACAAATATGAGGACAAACTGTCGAAGCTGTTCCCGGGTATTGAGGTGACTGTGAGGCCAAAGGCCGACTCCCTCTTCCCCATCGTCAGTGCAGCCAGTATCTGTGCGAAGGTTAGTGACCACTAGCCCGCTGGATCTCTGTGTCTTTCTCATGTCATTCACCTGACTATTACCATTTGTTGAGGGTTTGAGGCTGAGGTTGAAAAGATAATGTGGGCACTGGACTATAACATTGCCTTTGAAAGTTTTGCTCTGCTAGTCATGATGACAGAGCGCAGAACGTAAACACACAAGGCTTGTTTGAGATCAGCCAGTCCTGCGCAGAATCAGTCAGAGGGGATTGTCGTACAATGCATGCCGGTTAGATTTGTGTCTGACTTGATCCTGGCGTCGTGAGACTTTATGTAACAACAATAGGAGACTGCATACAAACTGATATGTGGGCCTGATAAGTAAATGTTAATAAATCGAAATCAGATCTAGAAGGATGTGAATGTTTCCGTGTCTTCCTGTACAGACTGAAGGCTGCTGGAAAATGTCCAACTTTACCGCAGCTTTTTGTCTCTGCCAATGTTGCTCATTCCTGCTCTCATCAGCTTTCCACCCGAGGCCCAGTTCAGCGTTAAACAATCCTCCAGTTTTGAAACGTCAAAACAAACTCGTCTGATGCTTGCTGCTTCATCGTCATTAGGAGACAGAGAGGAATTAAAAAAATTCCAGGTAGTAGCACTGTTTGTCAAGGAGTTTATCAATATTTTGATACTGACCAGTCCAGAACCAGCTCCAATTTAGTGCCAGTTCTTGATACCCATCCTTAGTAAGTACAACAACAACACCGCCATATAATGCACCTGACAGGCATCATTATGTCTGTCTCCCTGTCAACTCTGACTTGATGTGTCAAAGCACAATTGACAAAATAAAACTGGTTTGTGGCTGCAGATTTTTAAACAATGTTTGTTGAGAAAGTGAAATGCTGCGAGTACTTGACCAATCAGAAACCATCTCTGCTGCAAGCTCCACCCCTAAAGTTCATGTACTTTTGGAAAGTACTGCGCTCTGAGCGGGGGAATTTTTGGGGGAGTAAAACAATGTCCCTGGCACTAAATTAAGACCCTGGTCCCTGTGGTAGAAATGTTCAAAGGTTCCTAGCCCCTGGGCAATGTTCCTGCGGTGGAATCGTGGCTTTAGTCAGCTGAATACAGACTTCTGGTGTCGCCAGCAACGTAAGATGATCAGATGAGTGCTCTTAGGGTTGGGAAGATTAAAGAAAAGTGCTCAGTGTTTCATGTGTGAATATGCAGTTTTCACAGTTGTCAAGACTTCTTTCATGGTAGTCCTTGTTAAACCAGTGGGCTTAATTCAAGATAATAAAGCCAGTGTTTCCCCTATAGTTCCTTCATTAGCATGTGCCAGTGAATCACGGACATACAATCAGGCACAACGGCATCGCCACTGAAAAGATTCAGAGGAGACACTGATGGTCTCTGCGATATGTCCGAAATCTCAGATCCCAATATAGGTAATTTCATATCTAGAGGAGACGTATCATGATATTGCACATTTTCTGTAAATTCAATGAATAAATAGTTTTGCCTAAACCACATCCATGCGACAGAAGTAGCCCCTCATTTAGGTACCAGCTCTTGTGACCTTCTCCTGTTCGCAGTTATCCTGTTCTGTGTCACATTCACCCTCCTTCATGTTTTTTTGTGTTGCCTTCATGCAAAAGAAGGCTAAGAGTCGTCCAAGTCACGAAAAATATTGCCTCAAAGAGTGCAATATGCGATCTACTGAAAGCTAACGTTTACCAGTGCTGAAAAGCTCAGTGTCCACATTTTAAGCTTTGTTCAAAGTTGACCAGTAGTTTTTCTGATGCTATTTGCTTATTTTTAAGGTGGCCAGAGATCGTGTTGTAAAGGCCTGGAACTTTATTGAGGACCTGGGAGAGGTGGATACAGACTACGGCTCAGGATACCCCAACGGTACAGCAACAATCCAATTATTATAATCTTACCATAATGACATCAAGGTGTAAGGAACACTTTTTAAAAGTATTGAATTTAAATCAGCCTTTATGTGCACTTGGACTGTTATTAGACATGCAGTTTCTAAAAATCTGTATACCGATATGTTTTCCTGCATTTCAGACCCCAAGACTAAAGCATGGCTCCTAAAGCACCTGGACCCTGTGTTCGGTTACCCTCAGTTTGTTCGATTCAGCTGGAGCACTGCCCAGACCCTGATGGACAGCAAGGGTGTGGCAGTCCACTGGTAAAGAGCGTTCAGACGTGATTTGACAAACTATTTTGGAGTTAAAGAGGAATTCTACCGAAAACCTGACTTGGTGATTCAAAGAAAATGACTGTTAGAGAAAATTAGTCTAGGTATTTATTACCAAGGTAAGAGGAACTTCCCAAACACATTAAAATGGTTTCCAGTCTTTTCCCATAGAAGTAAAGTAACTTGACAAAAATGATTTTTCAGAATTGCTTTGTAATGAGTCTGTCTGTCTTAATACTTGAACGTATCTGAAAACCACAGTCCTTTCAATTTCCAGGTCACGCTTAATGTGCATGCAAATCATTTGACTTTAGGGGACAAGTGCTAACCACAGTGTAAAAATCAGTTTCATTAAATCTGTCCTCAGGGATGATGATGAGGAGGACGGGGAGAAGGCGGCACAGAGGAAGAACAACAAGTCCATGTTGTCCTACTTCGGTGCATCAGCTGGAGGTAACGACAGAAAGCAGACCCACCAGACACACCGCTTCTTCACTGATCGGAGGCTGAAGAGCCTCGACACACTCTGAAGACAACACAGTAGAGGACACACACAGAGAAAATCATACTCCAAATCTTTGTGATATACAGTCTGAATAGTTGAGCCTTGGGCACAGATGTGGACGAACTTTGATGAATGTTTGTATCATCAATTCAGACTTAAAATGACGATCTATCTTTATTTGTTCTGTTTGTATTTTTACACATAAAAGAAATGTTTAAAAGTCCGGTTTTCTTTATTTGTTTTAAAATGTGACACTACTCGTGAAAGAAGCAAAACAGACATTGTTGGAAAGTGTTGCAATTTTTAATGCCAATACTGCCCCCTGCTGGTGATACTACACATTACACCAGAGGATTTAAAAGCATCGTTGGTTATGGGTTCCAACACGGCTACGTTTGGATGGCTAACATGGACGAATGCAAAATATCCATCACAATATGACAACCACTCAGCACAACTTATTCAACTTACACTGAAGTCATAATCTATCATCATGTGTATTATGTTGTCTGGGCTTCAGTACTGTGTAAAGACCGCAGTACCTGAGTTCTGGTGCATATATTAAAATGAGTAATACAAACATTTATTACTACAGAAGGGAAAAGAAAGCCAAATTTTGCCAATGTTAAATGTTGTCTAAAAACAAACAACCAAACAAAAACATTTCTGAAATAAAATAGTCTTAAATGATTAAAATCGGGACTGTTTAGTCAATGAATAAGTTAAGAATTATTATAATTTATGGAGGTTCAATACCCAGCCCTCGTAGGAAAACTGGAAAGTCTTGCTTTTCTAGTAAATAAATGCTTATTTTTATTCTAATTTAAAAGGATGCATGATATTGGAGGTCACCGTTTTTCAACTCATTTTGAATGCACGACTTATTGGTCCGATAAATTAATCTGTGATAATGGGAAATTTATGTGATCAGCTTGATATAGGTATTGGTGAAATTATTGCCGATAAATGGAGCCAATAACATGAAATCAGTTTGCTTTGATTGCCTAAACAAGCGCAGCATTTACACACTCTGACACAGTAGGTGGCAGCATGCTCCCAGTAAATGCAGAGAAATATTCAATCATCAATCTTTGCTCACTACATCCGAGCCTTTCTTACCCTCCGGTGTGCATAAACTGCAGGTTATAAACTTTGGAAAATTATCGGATATCTTATCAGTATCGGCCATAAGAAGCAAGTACATTTCAGTTATTGGTTTCGGCTGGAAAAAAATCCATATCGTGCATCCCCAGAATGAACACATTATTTTGCCTACTCTTATTGATTGCCCATTGGCAGATGCAGGCACACAATGCTTTTCAAAATGTGCATATACACTCAGCCTGTCACATCGGCAGTAATGTTTATTTCAGGATGCCGATATTTTAGACTAAGTCAAACTATAACTGACAAGAAAAGATCACATGAAGCACCAGCCAACAGACACTTTAAACTGAAACCTCTTCAGGATTTCCTTCTTTTCTATTATTTTAGTGTAACAATCTCACATGTTGAGACTACTCTCTACAAGTTTGAGGCAAAAAGGAGGATGAGGTTTGATGGTGTTACTGCATACTGTTCTTCTCTTTAAATACCACAGCGTAATCTCTATTAACCCAACAAAACGTGTTTGTCGTCCTGTAGATTGATCTTGCGATGTTTGCCAAATGCCTGTCTTCTCAGAAATCGCAACAGTGTTCTCCTGTTGTTGATCCGTCTTGCATCCTCTGAGAGCTTCATCGTCTTCTGACTCTCCAGGCTTTTTCTCCAACACACAAGAAACTTCAAGACATAACGCATCACATTTTGCCAGGGAAAACACAAAAGGCAGCTGGCTAAGAAGGGGTGTCCGTTGTTTCATCAGAAAAATAAATATTTAATTTACTAACCCATCTCAACAGAGATTAACTAAAAAATAAAGGCATATCCGTCTGTCCTCCGTCGCTAGTTCATGTTGGGTTTGTTTCTGGACTCCTGGATCCTCTTCCCACAGTTCATCGCTAAAGTGGAGACTGCAAATGAGGACAGGATCACGATGGAGCTCCCCACAAAATGAGACGATGCTCCTCTCGGAGTTGCTCTCAGGGCTCTCCTGGAGAAAGCCTCTCTGTCGAAGGCTGCAGTGGTGTTAACCGTCGGGGCCACAGACTCCATGGTCTTGTTGTTCGGATGTAAGGAAGGTGAAGTCCACAAGCTGGTCTCGGTTAGCTGTTTGGTCAACTGCAGCCTCAGCGGGAGCTGTCTAGATCTCTGTCCTGACCAACAGATCTAGATTTGTTGTTTTCTGTCTGGTGCCTTTCCTGATCTGTCCCTGAACATGCATTTATAGACTCCCCAGGCTCCTCATCTAATCCCTCTAAGTAGCCCCGTCTCCTACTGCGTCAATGGGATTAAAAATAGTTAGTCCATGCCAGCAAAGGACTAAGGTGGCGATCTATTTCAGCGTAAGACTGTCTACTTTAATTCTATTAGATCACCCCGCCATAGCGAGAGAATGGAGTTGTTTATGGGAGTTTACAAACAGCCATAGCTCTGGTGTGTCAACATAATTAGAAAAAGGCATAAACAATGACACCATTTGACAGTCAGTCAGTCATGAGGGTAATTTCCACATGTCCTGGCGTGTTAGTTTCAAGGCCATTTCTTCTTCATAAACATCACGACTGAAAAGAAAGCTCTTTACTCCTCTGATAATTTTTGTATTTTAAAATAACCACACAAAATATACAGTGGGGTCGAAACGTCTGAGACCACATTGATATCTCTTATTTGTCACTTAAACCTGGAAATAATCAGAAGGTTTGATGATTTAAAGTAAATGGAAGTGTAAGAAGAAGCAGAGGGGCTTTCTCAGCGTGAAATCATGGCTAGACTAAAGGTTTCCGAGTGGAAACTCTAAAACGCTTTACAGAAACTGCATCAGTTGTATACAAAGCACGATCAGGCAGTCCCAAACACTCCATTTACACTTGGTACTAAAAAGGGATCTGTATCTGGATATGTAATCCGCATAATACACCATCCGATCTTGCGTTTCTGTTTACACCTGACGTTTTTAATACATTCTTGTTATCCTCATTGAGATCGGATCTCTGCCCTCCATGAGTAACTTGAGGAGGCTGCAAATCATCCCCAGACTCCCTTCAAAAATGGAGTTTTGTGAGTTGTTGCGTTAGGGGAAACTTGACAAGCTTTGTGAAAAGATGTCTGCAACAAATTCTTGGTTACCTGTCCCCTCTTGTAAATTCAGCATATGTTATACATCAATTAATTCCTTTGTATAAAAGATATTGTCCGGTTGTCCTGGTTGCAGAGCAAGAAAGAATAAAATGTCAGATACTACTATTCTCAGTAGAGATTCACCTTTTCACTCAAATTGTTAAGCTGATATTTTCATTTGCAATGAAAAAAATAGTATTACATTTGAAACAAATGTAAAATAGAAGATTCTTGATTAGTGGCATCAGACTTTTGTCGCCCACTTTATATAAACAAATAAACGTAAATGTTTATAAAAGCAGTTTTGTTAACCAAAAGAAAAAGCCCACTCTTAGCAGACAAGGTGCACATGAGGTGAAGCTAATGTTTGGCAGCAAGTGTGTTTTTCCATTGATTACGGGCTGTAAATTAGACCAGAAGAGGTGCCAGAATGAGTCACAGCAGACTGGATAGTCTATATTTTTCGCCTACTGTTCATTCCCTTAGATGGGATAAGAGCGTAAGAAGATGATCAATCAAAGATCCAGGCAGAGTACATCTGATTAAGAAACAGTATGAGCCAATTATACAATAAAACTCAACCTCGAAGTTCAAAATAGCATGCTGTGAGTTCAAATAGTTTTCTAATTAGATTATTAATGGGCATAGTTTGTCATTAAAGTTTAGATTATGTCTCTGTATATTGACAGTTTTAGACATTTCTATCTCGAATATCTTCAAAGTGCATGTTATTATTCTGCTCGCAGTTTTTTCAGTGTTATATATCGCAAATGCTGTGGTATGTGTTACTACATTTAGACAAAAAACAGGCAGATGATGTTGGATGGCATTCCTCACATTAACACAGACTAGAGCTGATACAGTGGGTACGCTGTCAGCTAATTCATCAGCAGCAGTTTAGATAACAGATCCGTCGTTTAAGCTATTTATTATTATTATGGTTCAAGCTTCTTAAATGTGACAGTTTGCTCCTTATATCCGTTTTATATAATATATCCCTGTGTTTATTTGACTGTTAGTCTTTAAAAAAACAAAAAAAGAAAAGAAATTTGAAGATCATCTTAAACCCTGGGAATTTAGGATGGGCCATTTAAATTTTTTGACTTGTGACAAAAATCACAAGTTCCACCCTTATTACAAACCATCATGTCCTTTAATTGTATTGAAAAAGGAACTCTACTTTTTATCTACAGAATTTGTATTATCTTTTCCAGCAAGTGTTGAAGAAACAATCACAACATTACAACAAAGAAACACATTTAACAATAAAGTGCCTCACATCAAAACCAACAATAAAGAATATAGTGTGAAAACTTAAACTGTAATTGTAATCCATCCACTTAAAAACATTGATTCGTACTGTCGGATGTGACTTCAGCACCAAGGATCTCCTGCTCACTGTGACCCAGGTCACAGTGGGTCAGCAGGTCTGTAATCCCCAAGGTTGTTACACGTAGTCCCAGTTTCTTTTAATGGCGTCTCTTTAATTGTGCTAATTGGATTGAGCCGGTTCTTTTCCTCTACTGACACAGAAAGCTCTCATGAATGAATGTGTGGCAGCGATACAGTCGTGGTATTACAAGATGCTTTAACTATGGTGGAGGAAAATTACAAGAAATAAATATTACTGGCATCTTGGGGTTAATTGTTCTGATATAAATATTTTTTTTACTTGTGTCACTTTTGTATTCCCTAACTTGTGTGTACAAATGTGTTAGTTTTCTGACTGAAGTCATGATACTCAGGTTGGTTTATGCAGGGGCATTAACTATTTATTGTGCAGTATAAAAAACTTGTAGCTTAAAAGTCAAGATAATGCTGCTGATTATGTAACATTCAGTAGAAAATCCAGGATTGATCTGCACTCATCAGATGGCAAAATGTATTTTGCAAATGCCATCATCTGTGTAAGTGACCTTTGAGGATTTCTTCATTAGACTGCAGAAATTTCTGCTTGGCATTTCACGCTGGCTCCCTCAGTGAGTCCTTAACATCAAATCTTCCAGAGTACAGATTTAAAGATCATTCAGCAATTTCATCATCAGTCATCACTTTTATAATTATAATTTACACTATGGGCCACATACAGTATGTATATTCCCACAGCTTCTGGTCCAAGTGCAGCTGTCTGATCTAAAGCTGCTTCATTTCTGTGGCTCAGCGGTGTAAACTCGTGTACACACATTAAATTATCCTTGTCGAGATCTCTCAGGTGACCTGACATTTTTCCTCTTGGCCCCTTCAACATATGGTGGCCCGTTTTAATTGGAATAGCAGATGTTTTCCACATGATGTCCCTATTGTCTCAAAACTGCTCTGTTTTTTTAACCATTTTTAAAAGAATTCAGTACATGAGTGGAAGATTTGCAGTAGAACAAGATGAGAACTGTTTTTGAATGTAAATGCAGTTACCAGTGTTTTCATAGTTGTGCATTGGTCTCTGATTTAAAAAGACACAGCTTTCAGTTACACTAGAGGGCGTTAGATTCTAGAAATCTGCAGGCTTCTCATGAGGTCTTTCCTATGCACAAGTACATACAGCACACCAACATACAACGGCAGCAAAATGCAGCTTACTCAAAGGTTAATATGTTGCCCCTAATGTGGTGAATGTTGTGCATTCAACAGCCTATAATTACGGAAGCCCTAAAGGGCCATGCATTCATACATTTTATTTCCTCCGTTTTCCCGAGATAACGGGACAATTTTCTCGAGATCTCAGAAGCGACAGAGACAACAACACTTTGTTTTTCCGAGATAACGATATAATTAATTCAAGATCTTGAGAAAACAAAACGATGGTGTAGTATATTAAATCATTGCAGGAAACATCATTCAGTGTAGCAATGTCAGAGGAGCAGGAGCATATCGATCACCGCGTCACATATCTTTTCAATCGAGGCCTGACACAGGCTGAAATAGCATTATGCCTGGCTATTATAGATAATATACACATTAGTGTGCATAATCTAAAAAGACGGTTAGCAAGGCTTCAGCTATATTGGCGGCGCAATCTAAGTGAGCCTGATGTCGTCATTAACTATATAGCTGACCAGCTACGAGGTCCTGGGCGTCTCCATAATCTCAGGCCTATCATATCACATCCATTATCTCGAGATCTCTAATTAATTATATTGTTATCTCGGGAAAACAAAGTTTCGTTATCCGAGAAAATTATCCCGTTATCTCAGGAAAACGGCAGTTGTTATTTCGAGATAATAACTCGAGATCTCGAGAAAACAAATGAAATTAAGTTGTTATCACGGGAAAACGGAGGAAATAAAATGTATGAATGCATGGCCCTTTAGGGCTTCCATACATAATAAAATTCAACTCAAACAACACAGAGACAGCATAGTGGTTTGACTAAGTGGAAGAAAATCAAACATAAAACATCAGCTAGACATGCTGACCCATATGTTCAATCACACTAGCCTATGTCAAACATAAGAAAATATATCACTGTGTAATGTAATAAACAACATACAATCGTCAGAATCGTCAAAATCCTGACGACAGAGACTTTAAAAAGTATTCTGTCATAGTTACTGCTCCCCAGATTGAAGAAAACCAATGTTGTGCATTCAGTTTTGTGCCCTAACTATTTGTGTCGGTGCACAGCTATGCTGCAAAGCTGAACACACAGAGTTTGTGTTTTTCAGTTTCTACCTGAAGCAATAGTAAAAACATTAACAAATTCACTGATAGTGATTACAAATCCAAAGGTACCAAAGGTATTGTAATAAGACGAAGACACTGCAGCCACAATGCTCATTAAAAAGGAAACAATACTGTTTAAACCAAAAGTATTGAAAACAATACATTTTTGATGATATTAAATAAATTAATCCCATAATGAAAGTCAAAAACAGAATTAATGTATTTACTAAATTGTATGTAAATCTGTCCACCAGCTCTTTCACTCAGAACCACAAATGTCAACCTGCTGGTGGTGCTAGAGGAAAGTCAGAGGATCACCAGAGTCACCAGGACACATTTCCAAACCCTTTTCTAGCATATGAGGCAGCATATAAGGAACTGCATCACTGCTAATACAGTGACTAGCCTGGTTATAGCAAACAATCTCAGATCAAGAATTACAAAACAGCTATTAGTGGAGCACATACCTCCACCAAGGCCCAGCAGTCCCTTTTAATTCAATGAAGTCTAATCCAATATCAAACTTCATAGCCCTGTATCAACCTAAATGTTAAAACAGCCATGACTGCTTAACCACAATAAACGATCACCAGATTGAGGATCCGCGTCAAATTGTAGTCACTCGTAGATACCAGCCACCTGATTGTTTTCATCATGATCTATGTGTTATTCCCTGGGAAATTAATACAAATGTTGAAAAACGTCCTATTTTACAGTGTTATGGAAAGTAGCAGCTTTTAGGCAATTTTCTGTTGTTTGCTAGCTGACAGAAGCGACAGTAAGGCACCTACATGCAACACAAAGTCAATGGAGAGTGATGAATGATTTTTGCCTTTGGGTGTAGTACTTAACAAAACACAGTCCTTCACAGTACATACTTTATCCTATAACGATCAAAAGTAGATCACATCAGACTGCATGAATATGATAAACTATCTTGTGAGTGCTTCCATCAAAACATTAGTTTGTGATGAAAAGCTTTAATGTATAATAAATGTATATATAATACATGCGAGCAGGAAATTGCTTTCTATCTTTACAGAGACAACGAGGCCAGAAACCCACTTAACTAATCAAGCTGCATGTACATTATCTCTTCCCTCACGAACTCCTTCCCCTCTTCTCTCCATTTTTGTTAGGTTTATGTATGTATGATGAGGCACCCTAGAGACAAGCTGATCATATAGTGTTTTATTTAGAGAAGCTCCTCTTCCCAGACTAGGCTTTTAGCACAGCTGTAGTCTGTGACCCACTTCTGCACAGACGGGGCCAGAAATGACGAGAAGGTGGGAGCTGAGAGAGAAGGAGAAAGGAGGTGTCAGGGGTTTTAAGGAAGCAGATTTGCGGGGAGGAGAGAGCTAATGGATAGATGAGGATGAAGAGAGGGGGAGATGAAGATGATTAAAGGGAGATGTAAGTGGAGAGTTTGGGGATAAAAAGATGTGTGGGCAAGTCTTGAACACAGGGGACAGAGATCACGTAAAGTGTTGACTCATATGTGATTCTCTGAATACTGTACTTAAGAAGAAGCAGTTGTGTAGTAATTACAGTACAAAATAGACCTTTTCCACAGCAGACATTTTGACATCTTAGCGTGCTTCACCTGCAGAGGAGAAAGTCATATTGTGGGCTGTGAAAAGGGTTTACAGAGTGTGAATCATGGCTGCTGAGAACACAGTTGTATTATATCCCTGATAGAATCACACAGCATGTACGCGACATTGAGCTGGTATTTAAAACCTACATTAAACAATGGAAACCCTGCTACACTGTCGGGTCATTTTAGGTTAAATGCCAATTAGCATATAAATGATCAAGACAGCAGGAGACAAACTGAGAGTTACAAAAACATGTTACTACGTCAAAGGAAGCACTGTTGCCGGTATGCTTTAAATATCTTAACATGATCATGATTTTGTGAGGATTTATGCTGTGTGATGTTGAATCAGATAGACTCATTATTGGGGGATTTTAAAATGCACTTTGAGGGGGGCACACTCATAATAAATGAGGTACGTCTGAATTAGCAGACGTAGCCTTCAGCCTCGAGGGCGTTTAGAGTGAATTATATTGTAATGCGTCCATGTTGTTTCGTCCCCGCCCCTGTAGCCTGTAGACTACTTATGAACACATTATATGATGATGAGCTGAAACTATTAGTCGCTTAATCGATTGGTCTGCTTGGTGATGGGTGCACTCTCACTGACTGTGATGCTAGCAAAGCTACTCTGCTTGAGACATTTTATTTCCGTACAACTTGGCTTGTTTAATATGGAATTCCCCCAGTATAGTTAGGCATGGTGGCACGGTGACAAAAAGTATCTCTGGATTCGTCAATTGAAAGAACATTTTTAATGATTCTGCAACGATTTTGACGACTGATTACTTGGCAAAAATTTGCTGGTCCCGCTGTCGAATATTTTCTTGTTTTCTGAGTGTTCTATCACAGTAAATTATGTATCTTTTGATTTTAAGAAAAAAAACAAAAAAACTTTTGAAGACGCCATACTGGGCTGTCGGAAATTGTGCACTTTTCTCTATTTTGTGACTTCTGATTAGATTATTGGATCTGATATTCAGCATTTTCTGGTATCTGTGGGTTTTTTTTTTGTCAGATTACTAATAAAATAAATTCATTTAGGAATTTTCTTCTTTGGTTCTGATGCAGCTGCCTTTCTCTGTCTGTAGACAACAAATTATGTGACCTTAATGTAGTTTGTTGAAAGCCTTTTTACTTCTGCCGACTGCATTTACGCATCTGTGATAATGTTGCTGAACAAACGTGCAATCATAAAATTGTGTTTGTCGCAGAGCTTATTTTCTGCAATAATCAAAAATATAATTGAAAAACCTCATAGACTTTCTATAGGTAGAACCAGGGTATAAATAACTAACTGGGATAGCCTACAAACACATGTCAACCCTGCAGCACTCTATTATACTCTGTTTGTCCTGAGAGCACCTGCACACAGTGGTTGATGTGATAAATCACTAGACTTCACTTAAAATAATGTCTACATGTTACAGTTAGTGTCTGTGGAGGGAATGCTGACTCTTTTTATCAACCTGCACACACACACACGCACACACACACACACACACACGCGTGCGCACACACACACACACACACAGACACACACACACACACACACACACAGCAGATGTGAATACAGGGGGAGGCACTTGCAGTCTATGAAGAGATGTGAGCTGACGTGGCTCTTGTGAGACCGGCTTACCAGGACGGGAAATGGGATCGCACAAGCGGCAGGCATATTCCAAATCCCAGCCCTGCCAAGCTTTTGGCTGCCGAGAGCTGACCCCATGTGACCTCCCTCGGGGCATCCTATGAAAAAGGATGACATCATTTTTGAGAGCTTTTTTTGCACGGAGCAATAGGAAAAAGTCTTTGTGTGTTAACACTGCGCCTCGTAAGGTTTCTCCCTTCGCTGCTGCCTCCTCCCCTCGCCAAATCTCACAGCACCTAATGAACAAAAAAGATGTAAAATTCATGTGCATTCATTAATTATTTAATATTAATAAGAAAAGCAGCACAGGCTAAATGTGCTAGGCAAGTCAGACAAGCTGGTAACTGGGTCACCTCGAGAAACATCATTTTTCACCTGCTGACACCAGTGCACATGTGGTGCCAGTTTATTCTAACGCTTTCTTTAGTGTGAGCTTTAAAAAGGCCAAAGCCGACGTGTTTAATATGCAACATTACACCATGTTCATCCAGCACATTACAGGCAGGGTGGACATTGATTATTAGACACTGACACATTTGATTTTACTAACTGGATTTAGTGTAGCGTTACTAAAATCATTCAAGCACACTTGTTTAAATTCTCATCATGGACAGCTGCAGTAGATAGTTTATAGATTAAATACATCCAACACTACTTAAATGATCTTACAACATTTATTCATGGATTCTTTACTGATTTTCGACATAAGTCTCAGTTTATTCTACTCAGAAGAGGTGCTACTCAGTCTGTGAGAAAAGACCTATAATGTCTTCTGTAGCTCTGGAGGGAGCTTTCCGAAGATGAGCAAAGTTTAATAAAACTTTTTTTAATCTCAGTTTGAGCTTGAGGCCTAAAATCTTCCATATAAAGTCTGTGTTAAAAACAAGCATTGAGGAGGCTGTGGGAGTTGAATGAAAGATGCTGTTGAGTTGCATCATGGGAGTCAATCTCTTTGACTCATGCTAGATTGCTAGTGTTGTCAAAATGCTGGAATATCTATCTTTGACACAAAATATCGATATTTGATACCATTTCCGATACCACGTGGAAAAAATCAAACACTGACAACATCAAATTTTAGATTTTAATGAAAAGATAAACATAAAAAGGCTTGTGTACTGTGTGTCAAGTGCAACAGTGTAAGTTAGTTTACTTCTGGGGGTGGTAGGGCAGTGTGGGCACTGCAGCAGTGGTACAGGTGTATCAGTACTGTGAAAAATGAGCTTTGAAACAGTTTTAAATATTCAGAACTGTGTTTCGATATATATGGATACTTTTGATATATATTTTTTTGAACACTACTAGAGACTTAAAGTGAGGATATTTTGGCCAATGATGCTTCCATTTTGATTGTTTATTAATCCATCTCTTGTGCATACCACACCTTAATCGGATTAATACTTAATATACTAAACATACTATACTAATACTTGAGCACAGTGTTCGACGATTGAGATTTCATGATGGCATTCGAGACACAGGCTCTGCATCCTCTGTACTGTCTACTTAAAGCCATTTCTACATCCCCTTTTTACCCTTTGTTCTAAAATTACTGGCAAAACCCAGAGATCTCTTATGTAGCTTTAATACGATGCTAAACAAGTCCCCAAAAATGCAATCAATGATCCCACACATGTTGTTAACGCCCTTTTTTAAACTTTGCCATCTGGAAAGTATTCCAGATTGCATGTAGGAGGTTTGGATTGATTTCAGAAGCTTTAAGACTTGAAAACTGCCAAAATAAAGAAGATTTATATATATAAAAGCCTGTATTGATACCTAAATATAACCAAGTCCTTTGTTTTATTGAGCTATAATTATTATTATGTTGATATTACATATCAATTAATAATAATGAACTATAGAGCTGAAAGGATCAGTCATCAGTTAGTTCTAGATTAACATACGATAAACTATGATTTTCAATAATAATCATCACTGTCATAAAATAAACAAATAATAATAACAAGAATAATAATAATAATAATAATAATAATAATAATAAAGTGATAGTTTCAGTCATTTTTAAGCAGACAATGCAAACTGTCTGTTCTTCTCAAATGTGAGCTTTTCCTGTTTTTTGTCATATAAGGTTTGGGACTGTTGATTTGACAAAACAAGTGATATCAAGACCTAAACTTTTGCTTTGGAAAATTGTGATTTATCCACAATTACTGACATTTAATAGATTAAGAGATGAATCGATTTACTCTAGAAAAATAATCTGCAGATTAATTTGTAGTGACAATAATCACTGCAGCCCCTGATGCTCTTTTCAACATCTATATGGCACTTTTACACCATTAGATGAGGGAGCTCTCCTTGTGCATATGTGCGGTTGAGGGTGGGGTGCGGTTGAGGGTGACGACTTGAAGTGGTGGTGGAGGGGCTGAGGTTGAACCCAGAGTGATCTGCCAGCAGTAAATCTCAGGGTGAGAGGGACTAAAGCCTGCCAGCTTTGTCTGCTCAGAGAGACGGGGGAACATTAAGGCCACAATGCTAAAAGCCACTAAGTCTCCCTCTTGTCTCCCTCCGTCCTGGCGCTTGAGCCAGACCAGCTGCCCGACCCCTTCTTTGTTTTTCTCTCTCCACATTGATCTACCCCACCGGCCACCTTTGACCAACACTTCTCCTTTTTCACGCTTTCCATCTTGTGAAAATGTTTAACAGCGAAACATCATCCTGACAACACATTGTACGAACACTGTGATGGACTTTGTCCTGAAATGTGTCGGTATAATCAGTGATTATGACAGCTCAGTGGTGACTGTCCTTTAGTATTGATCAGGGAATCCATTAATTTTATTGACGATACGTCTACATGTGTTGGCAGACTCCGTGGGGACCGGACAAGGTAGTTTGTATAAACATTAGACGTGCAGAGGACGTGCAGTTCCAGTTAATATGTCAACAGCATTCAAGATCTTTCTCTTTCAAATTACCATGGGGGGAATTTGTTTCCATGCCAGCGTTCATTCATTAACATTTGGATCAGGGATGCAAGTAACTGAAGGGTGAGGAGCTGTGAAATGTTATGTGGCAGTGAATCCCATGTGTGACAGGTGTGAATGTTGAATAATGCATAATGCTTGATGCCATTTTTCATTGGAATAGCAATGGAAGCATGACGGCATGCTGTGCTGACTGTTAATTTACTTAGACAACGTCCATTTTCGTGTGCCAGGCACATGTACAGTCCATGGGCAGCATAAACACATTTTGATGAAGCAATATGCTTTGTGACTTTGAAGTAACTGCAAACACTCTGCAAAGGTAATGGGTCATATTAGGTTGGTTGCCAAATAGCAGGATAAGCCAATGTCATGGAGAGTTTTTCCATGCTAACAAGTAAAATCTTTGTTTTCTCGGATCACCACTTATGTCATTATCTTGGAATAGTAAATGTTATTCCATAAAAAAAATCCCGAGATAATTGGATAATTTAACCCTAAACGGAAGAAATTATGTTTGGCCCATAACCGTTTAGGACTTCCGTAGTTTTGGACGGTTGATCAGACAAACAAGCACATTGAAGACGTCATCTTTGGTTCCGGGAAATTGTGATCAGTCTCTCAAGATCAACCACAAAAATGTACTCAACTAGATGGTTAGTGTCTGCAGCAAAATAACTGGCGCTGCACAGGAAACTCTGCAAGATCTTTGCAACACATAGTTCTATGAAAAAACCGAACCCATCCTGTCTGATTGCTCCAATCCTTTACCTCAACTGTCTCAGTTTTTACCATCTGGTACCCTCCTCAGACCGCCATTAGCTAAAAAATGATGTACCCTGTGTGCTAAATGTGTGCAACCCACTGCTGCATGACCAATTGTCCCATTGAGGACAAACAGACAAATTGATTGTGATTGGGCATTTTTCACAATTTTCTGACCTGTTATTGACCAAACAACCGATCAATAAATTGAGAAATTAATCGTTCCAGCAATCTATGAGAAAAATAATTTTTAGCCACTGCTCTAATCTTGATAAACTTTCTGGAGGACTAATTTAAGAACTGTTAGTCACAGTAAATCATATGTAGAGTATTAGGGATGCAACTAAAAATTGTTTTCATCATTGTTTTATCTGCTTGGTGTATGACTAGTCAAAAAATGCTCACACAGCTTCACAGAGCCCAAGATGATGTTTTCAGTCCTACTGACAAAAAATCCCAAACCCAGATATTCAATCGACTTTTATGTGACATGGTAAAACTTACATTTACGAAGCTGAAACTTGAGAATGTGTCGCATTTTTCAACTGTTTGCTCCCAAAAATCCCAGAATGAAACAATTAATGGATTGAAACAGGTGCCGTTTTTGTTTTTTTGTCCTTTGACTAATCAAGTAATCAACTAATCGTTTCAGCTCAACATCATATCACCCAACCTCAGTTTTAAATACGTTGTCATATGGAATATGGATTTTCACTGTACTGTATGTTAACCATCTCGGAAAATGTCACAGTTTCACGGTATACGACAGTACACGGTTATTATTGCTATTATTGTTATCAGTTACAGTGATTCTTAAAGGGGCTCTATGTAACGATTTGTAGCAATTTACGTGTATTAATCACTTTTTTATTGGCCATATGTGAACGGATTGTAACATGTGAAAAACTAGTCTGTGGACGATTTGCTTTTGCTGTTTAAAGCTGCTGGACTGTGGATTTCTTTGTGAAGTACTCGGGTCGGATTTTCCGCGAAAGTCCAAAGGATGTGACTTTGTACACGTTTTGAGCGCCTCGTCTCAGTGCCTCACCCCGCTTCGCTAACAGAGAGCAACAGTAGCTAATGTTAGTTTAGAAACGGAGTCCGCTAACACAAACTAACGACAGGCTTCCAGCACAACACAGAAGCTCCACAGAGCCACTTTAAAGGTGCTATATGTAAGAATTTTGTTAAAAACATAACTAAAAGCATCAACAGAATGTGAGGAACGTGTTGCCTCGAACAATTGTGACGTTATAATGTCTGTGTATTGTGTTCCAGAGATATCAGCTCAATTAAACATGCTAACCAGCTAGCCGCGGCCCATCCTGGTCCACGGCTCCTGTGCTAGCGGTGTAAACACAAACACTCCCCTCGTCCCCGAGCTCACAGTCCGAACCACTAGCTGCACGGCTAACTGGGCTAACTAGCTAATGGCAACCACAGTAAACACTGTTACCCTGGTAACGTGCTGCCTCCTATTTGTTTTGAGTTTGAATTTGACAGGTGGTCAGTTCTTACATATCGCTCCTTTAAAGGAATGACATGTTTTTGGTTGAAGGGATGATTAATTAACTATTAATGACTATTATTTAAATAACGCTTACAGGCTGCGGTACAATGCAGTACCGTGGTCAACTTTCATAGCACTGTATATTGTACAACCCTAGTTATTATTATTATTTGCCTGTTTTTTGATGCACCTGAAATGTGTGTAAGCTGAATTAAATCAGATACATTTGCTTAAAAACTTCCCTTGTGTATTAAAGCCCACTTTCATACAGTGGGGCTGATAATGCTTTAAAAAACCAAGCTTCTGGTCGCTGAAGGGTTAAACGTCGCTCGGTAGTAGGAAGTGGGTGGTAGGAGCTGAGGATGGAGCCTGTGTAGCAACCACACATCATTTTTCGCGAGAAAAGCAACGTTACAGCAGAGAAGATGAGCGTGAACACACCTCGTACCTGAGAGAGACAGCACGGGGAGGGAAACACGGACAAATCCGCCTTCAGGAGGACGAAACGTGAAGTGACCAACCTGCTTTGACTGCCGATGTGTCTCCTCAGCAGATGGACGTATAGAGTGGCTCCAGATCCTCATTCATCTCGCCTCGTTTTTTTAATTAGATGCACACTGACAGCTCCTGGACGTGTCGTGTAATCCATATTTGTAGTTGTGTAGCAGTATGCATGCAGTCAACTCGGTGTACATGAACGCACCGGTGCCTCCTCAGCACACAGACTGTGTTTGAATGCTGTAACATGTAGCGGATCGCTGCAGGGACAGGACGATAGATGCATTTTTTTTTTTTTTTTTTAAGGAGGATGACAGAAGCTGATCTGATTGATTTCAGCTGCTCCTGGTGCTTGTAGTGCAGAGGGCTTGTTTTGAGGATGTGTGCAAACTTGTGTGGTTTATCTAATCTGCGGTGTGATAACCTTCGGTGTGGCGGTCTGGGCTGGTCGGGGGGTTTCTGCTTCCTCTCTGCCTCTCAGCTGGACTCCAGTTGATCCCACCGTGCAGCCTCTCGCTTATTCAGCAGTTCCCAGCATAGAGCAGCCCAGTCAGTAGTCTGTGTCAGTCCCTGTCGGTCTGGGGGATGCTGGCTGGGCTCGAGCACAGGAGCGTGCACTTTTCTAACACTTTGGTCGCATTTGATTAGAGTAGTTTCTGTTTGAGAGGAGACACCTCAGCTTGTATCTTAGTGTTTCCTGTTTTCGTCATTATTTTTAAACATTAGCTGCCTTCACCTGCTGGATGATGTTACAAGCGTCGAGCATTTCTGCTCAGTCGTGAATCGACTGGCTCGCTGAAAGTCACGCGAGAGTGGAGCTCGTTCTCGCCTCCCACCAGTCACCTGGAAACCACAGGAGCCACGAGACCCTCCGACAGGTGTGAACCCGCACACGCGCCATGGATGACTCTGGGATCATCCGAAGACGGAGGCTGCAGGTGAGAACTTTTCAATCATATGATCTCATTAAATTTAAACACTTGATGAAGGCTTTACACTTTGTCAAGCTGATATATTTATAATAATAATATTTTTTAATACTGACACTCCTCCACCACGTTTTTGAAATGAACACATTTGTCCCCATCACTTTATGAAAGCATAATTTGTTAGAAATGTTCTGAAAACAGCTCGCACCAAGAAATGTTAGCCTAACCACCAAATTAGCACCTCCAGCTGACTGGCTGCTGCTGAGAAATGATGACAAAATGTGTACAGTACACTGTAAACTAAGGCAAACAGCAGACAACATGCTCAGGAACTGTTATTGTTCATTAGATAATAGATGTGATCAGCATATACTGCGAAATCAGACTGTAATAGGTTTGGTGGACAGACTAGGTTAGCAAACATCGACCATTTCGTCTGATTTGCCTTATTTTATGGTACATAGTCAATGTGGAGAGACAAATAAATGTTCCATCCAGTCTGAATTATGCCATGAATTACATATATGATGTTTGTATACAAGTCAAGAAAGTCGCTGTTTGTCGTAAAGATAGTAAAAATATATTAAATATATAATACTCACAGAAAAAGAATAGAAAAAAAGGTGAAAATCACAATAAATCTTTCTGTATTGACGGCTACAGTTATGTCAGAGGAAGGTCAGTCAGCTCTGTGAGTTAGCTAATCTACAGGACCGGCTCTACAAGGTCTCAGTTATGGGTTTTGGTTAGTGTTCAACGAGACAGTGTCACTTACGCTGCTGTTGGGTGTGTAGTCTGTATTATAATTACGTAGATTCAAAGTCTTATATTTAATTAGTTTTATGACAAACTACGTCTTTCTCCTGTTGAAAAATGATCTTTTAAAACTGACAAACATCATATGTGTGATTCATGGCCCAATTCTAACGATTTCAAAAAAATATTTGTCTTCCTCTTTTATTATTTGTAAATGTTTTTCCAAAAAAAGCTCCCATGTTGGTCCACCGCACAGGGCTTGTCTTCGCCTCTCTATTGCCTAAAATCGCATACGATGAATACTATTAAAAGGTTTTTTTTATGTTAGCCCTCATATCCACACCACTTTTCAACTCTCGCCGACACAAAAAAAACATAGGCCATAGATAGGAGGGATGTAAATGAATATAGCAAATGTTATCAGTTGTACCTTGAACTAATTTAATATACACACCCTCCTCTAAACACATATTTATGTATGCTATGACAGAGATATCCAAGACCCTAAAAACATGTTACACTTTTAGGCTTCAGAGGAACGTGTGGATTGATTTAGCAGTCGTTGACATGGAAAACTATCCCAGTATGTCTGTTATGGCAAATCTTGCAATATCAACATGATGTACTAACAGTGAGAAACTCTTAATGGACAAAAAACCCTCTTTTTTGGACAAATGAATACCTGACAAATCATGATACTTCATGGCATTGATGCAAAAGACAGAAAAAAAATCTAATATAGCCTTAAAACGTTCCAGTTCATTGATTTGCAACGTGAGTGGCTCTGATCCTCTCAGATATTAAAAGGATAGCTAACCCTATAAACAGACAAACATATTGTTCCAACAAAGTTTTGGATTAACTGATACGATAGCACCAATAAGTGGGTGACATACATTGAGTCTGGGCTACTTAAAGAGACTGAGTAGATGATTCTGTTACATTTGCGTGATGTAGGCTCGTCACTTATCTCGTACATTATGACAGACATTAGAAGGCACCGGTAAAAAGCTTCCTTCGAGGCTTTCCTCCATGTGGTGGGCGCCTGCATGAAATTAATCATGAGTGGCTGGCAAAGCTTTCTATGCAGGGCCATTGTCTGCCAGTCCTTCTCTGCTTCTACGTGAATTAATTTACAGTAAAGGTACTCTGCTGCACATTGTGCTAAGGTAATATGCTCTATTGATTGCTCATCTTTTCTAAAATAAAGTGAACAAGTGAAATTGGACGATTTCCTGCACAATTGATGTTCACTTGGTTGTGCGTAGTAGAGAGTTTCCACTCTTAAAGGTGCTGGACTCCTGTTGTAAAGCCTGGCGGATTAAAGCAGACAGTAAATGAAAGATGTTCTGATAAATGACTTAAGTCCATTTCATTTTTCAGGAATTTAAGAATATCTGCTCCCTCTTTCAACAGCTCTACGTTTGTTGATCTGTACTTATCGAACTGTTTATTAAAGATTTGCCTTCTATTTTTTTAAGTCCTATATCTGTTTGTGGCCATGTAAGATCAATAATTGTAATATGACAACGGTAAAACAACCACCAGACTCCATAGCAGCTTCTTTCCTCAGGCCGAGAGACTCCTCAATTCATCCTCAGCACTCCACCATATAAAAAAGTTGTAATTTTATGAGTTATCCGATCAGGTTATATCATACAATATCATATAATAGTCCATCTTCTTGCTGCTCATTTGCATATGCATATGCTGACTTTGAGGTAGTGTGTCCCCTCAGAGTTTCTGTCACGACTGTTTCCGACTGTCGCTTTTACCCATCTGTCTCACCCAGCCAAGAAAACTGTCTCCTGTCACCCCCGACATCCATCCCAGTGCCAGGTTCCAAAGGCACTGCACGTCTGTAGCATAGCTGTGTTCAGTCTCTTGAAACAAAGTTAGCTACCTAGCTATACTGAAGAAGCTAAGCGGAGTCACAATGGCACGGTCGAGAAAAACACATTGACAATGGCCTGCAGAAAAGAAACACACCTGCCACCGATGTATCCGAGCGTCTGAGGTTTGCCTAACTGAGCTGGCTTAAGAAAACAGTAAACAGGACACGGAGAAGTAACGTCAGTCCATTGAGCAGCAACAAACTTCTTTTCATTTTCTCTTCTACATGTCACAAACGCCAACACTTTCTGCCTTACAGAAACTCTGAGATGAAACAATACTCTTTTGTGCTCTCTAGTGGAGAGCCTTTAAATCAGAATGGCTCAGTAGTCGATGACTGTTGGCACTGTCTCTCGGCCCAATTCTGATAAAGAGGCATCAGTATTAAATTGAGACTGTTTCATAACCACTTGAAAGGTCTTGTAGTACATTTAACAATTATTTTTTGGATTGATTGATTCATTGTTTTTCTATGATTTGTAAAAAGAAAAAGAAAGAACCATGACAAGTTCTGAGAGCTCAAGGTGCCAATAATCCAAAATTCAGTTTTTCACTCACAGATTATTGGATTTGAGGAGCTGTAGCCAGGCAATGTTTGCCATATTTTCTTGATTAAACAACTGTGACAACTAATTGTTTCAGCTCTACTTTTAAAAAGCTTCTGCTGAGAGTTCCTGAGTTGAGGTCTTACACAAACATATTGCTCGTATCAGGCAGAAATCTCAAACGTCACATCGGTAAAGAGTTTCAGAGGGTTTCGTCGGGCTTTTTCAATGGAAAATGGAAAGCAGGTGGTGAAGTGAAGTGTTTGAATTAGAAGATATTTCAGTCACACTGCTGAGCGCAGGAGTCCTTTCTCAGAAGTTAATTGAAGCTGAAATGTCGACCTGGATATCAACGCTTTCAGTGAAAATTGAGAACGGGGGCAGCCTGGCAGGGAGACAGGAGACAATTTGAACATGAAGGTTTAAATGTAATGCAGAAACACACACCTACACAAAGACACACATGGAAAGACACATTCACTCACAAGGAGCTCACTGGTGAGTCAAACTTTTGATTTTAGTCGTGCTGAGTGCACTTAAATGTCAGTCCATCTATTCGGTTGACTGTATTGTGGCTACACCGAGCATCTGTGTGTGTGTGTTTGTGCACAACATTCATGCCTATATGTACATATCAAATTGACTCCCACCCCCTGCCCATACTCTCCATTTCCATTCAAGTGGTCGATATCCATATCTCAGACAGAGGAGGTCTAAATGCTGAGGATGTGGCGCAGTTGTCAGGCCCATTAGCAGGACTAATGGTGGCCTAACAGCCCTGTGTGCCCTCAGGGAGGAAGACCAACCACCAGCAGCAGGACGGGCTGAAAGGACTGGAGGCCAGGAGGAGGGGGGGGCAGCGTAGACCTGAGGCAGGCAGCAGCTGTGGGCTACAGTAGACCCCATTTAAGTGGCTATTACAATATGTGGATCCCTTTACTGCCCTGATCTACTTTCACACCAGAGACAGGGGAGGGGGGAAGAGAGGGGATCATGTGTGTTCATGTATGGCATGTTTATGACTCATACAGATACTTTATCATTCGTCAATGAGTCAGAGACGCTGAAAATGATTAAGGATGAGTATCATTCAGATTGTTCAGTACTGATATCAGAACAGCCAAACCCTATTGAATGAAGGAGGAAGTCAAGTCGTCACTACTGAACCCAAAACATGTTGTTATTACTGTCATTTTTTTTAAAGCTAAATCATGTGGAAAATGTTTGGAAAATGAACATCAATCTCCTGTTTTAAAGTCAGATGTTTCGTGGAACCTCGCTCTGTAACGACGGCGCCTGACTTCCTCCTTTGGCAGCTAGACAGCATCACTTGTACATCAACAATCATCATTTAGGTGCACTCGCTGAAAACACTGATGCTGCCTGTCGTCCCTCTTGGGCAGACAGTCTCTCGCCTGTAGTCACTGCTTATCATGATTGATCCATCACGCTTTCATCCTTCAGACATGAAGTCTCACTTCCCAAATGACTGTCTCTTTTATTCACCTCTGAGGTTCTCCTTCACCTTTATCACCTCCGTCATCCACACACCTTTCAGTACATGTCTCCACATTTTTCACCTCTGGCAGCACCGCATGATACATCTGGTACATCATTTTGAGGGCATGACGTTTGGCACAGGGGTTTTCATCGTCATTACACAGGAAATAAATTACATTATGATACAGTACATTAATTTAGCAGATGTTTTTTCATCCAGAATTTCTTGCTTGCTTCTTCTTCTTCATTTTTATTTTTGGACAGTTAACAGAGAAGGCAAACATGAATATTTTTCATAATTTTCATTTGTGATTGTACAGTGTGTGCTCATTACTGGCTCTTAATTATTAACTGCATACATCTAGAGCATATTAATCAATCACAGGATGGTGGACTTTGCTGCAACAGGCCCCATTTGTCAATAAATAGGATAAATAAATTGATCACCTACAATCATTGTGACTTTGGCACCACCCAGTCTGTTTTATTTGGCTGCACTCCGCCGTAAGAGAGTGTGTGTGTCATTAAGATGAGTCGTTTTCATCTCAAGTGAAGATGATCCCGCCACCCTGATCAGTTGTAGGTGTGTGTAGCTCGCTGACACATAACCCATATGGTCATGCACTCTCACGCACACAGACACAAGTCACTATGACGTGTCTCACCCCTCTCTGTTGTAGGAGTACCAGAGTGTAGTACGCCTCTCTCTCGCTCGCACACACACACACACACGCACACACAAGCATAATTTGTCCAATATTTTGTTCTGGGCAGGGTGCCCATTTCCAATATGCTAAGCACAAGGGATAAGAGTGTGATCACTGCAGAAGATCCAGCTCTCTGTGCCAAGTCCTGTCACTCACTGCCATGCCCACCGCTTTGTTCTGCCTCGCCACGTCCTTCTGATGTCAGTATTATTCAGAAAGGGGAGTTTTTTGTACTGAGAGTGCAAAGAGTACATCAAAGCAACAGATCTGGGCCAGAATATATTTGGGAATAGCTTCAAATAATTGAACTACTTTAACTGGGCGTGAATTATCATGCCAGACGGCTGTAAAGCATAATAGCTTGAGTCCAATTTATTCCACAAAAACAGACAAAAATGGATAAGGTGAGGCAAAAATAGCAATTGTTAAAATTTGAAACTAGATCCAGTGAAACAAGTAAGTAATCTAAGTCAAGAGTGTGAATCAACGAGACAGTGTAATGACCAGTGAATTCAAAACTATTAAACTGAAGAATACACTGTGTGACATTTGCCTCCCAATCTGCTGTCACTTTTGGCAGTAGAAACACAACAGAAGCCTCATGACTCTGCCCAGAGCAGCAGCATATTAACATTTCTCTTTTCTTCACTTTCCATTTGGCCTTCGGTCTGTCCTTGAGTAAATATAAACCGAAAAAGAAAAAAAAAAAGAAAACGTAGAAATAGCCGTGTGACTTTTCTTTCTTCACTTGTCATACAGAGAAAGTTGTTAAAAAAAACAACAAAAAAACAAGCAACAAAGCAAAGCGGCTAAGGAGAATGTCAATAATGTGCGGTTGTAGCATGGAGGTTGTGCATAATGGATTAAATGTGCCCAGAAGGTGTTTGTTTGTCTGTGCAGACACCTTTTGAAGTGCAAAACCTCTAATTTAATGCCGCTTTGTGATTAAGTTTTGGGGTTTTCAGCTATGTCGCATCAAAATCTGTTTTTTGTTTAGCTTGGAGAGAGATTAGCATCGCTGTGACATATCCTCAGTAAAACAGCAGAAATGGAAGGTGTGTGTTTGGGGTAGTTGGGCTGGTTGGAGCATAATCACACCTTTCTACTATTTCCACCTGTTTTCCCACAGCTGGATGGTGATTCGTGATTTTGTGTTGTGTGGTTTTATATGTATTGTGTGTGTGTGTATGTGTGGTTGTGAGGACACAAAAGAACACATCAAGACATGTAATCATGAAGACAGGAAATGTTTTTTAATGGTGAAGCATCACATATAATGATCATCCAGTCCTGTGTTTGCTGTTCTATTACTCTCATGTCACATCATGTGCTGCTAACAGTTTATAATTTAGCTGTACTGATGCTAACTGCTTCACTTATCTGTCCTGCACACGTCAGGATCAGACAGTTTTCTACAATGAAAACTGCTGCTTTACATTTTAGTAAAGTAAAATGAAATATAAATCTAAGTGTGATTTCCATTAAATAAAGATGCGACTACACAGATTATTGACAGTGACTGAGGACAAATGCATTAAAGGAATTGAATAAGATCAAATGAATTAATGTAAACAAAGTCTTCTATAAAACTGCAGCTAATGATGGCTTTAAGTACTAAGGTATTTATTTTTTTCTGATTAATCCATAGTGTGTAAGAATTGAATTACATTGAAAGATGCTCATGTTAGCAGCTGAAATGTTCCAAACAGTATACTGTCTGAAAGTATCTGTTAAACATTTCCCTTGCCTATCCCGAAAGGTCCACATCTACAACTCAAGTCTTCTTCCCGCTGTGAACTTTCACAGGGTGTCATGGTCGATTGAACTGAGGGGAGAATTGTTCTAAGAAACCCTGCAGTGACCAGTAACATGGCAACAACACGTACAGTAGCTGTCTGTCGGACTGAGACAGTAAGAGGGCGCAGGTGGTGGGGTTTTTATCCATTAGCCACCCCTATCACCCCATACACACACACACGCACACACGCAAGACTGTTGGGCCTCTCTCTGAATCACCCTGGCCGAGCTCACTTCCTCCCGAGATGATGTAACTCATTAGCTGTCCCAGAAAGAGCTCACTATGATGGCTGATGTCACTCCCATTGAAAAGAAGTAATCGCTCTCCTCTGATCTGAGACGTGCTGCCAGGTCACCATCATATAGATGTATTTTAATTCTACTTATCCTATACAAGCTTGTAAGTGCACCTGGTTGTTGCGATGTCATTCGATGCACGTTGATTTTGATTGGATACATAATTGACAAGCTTCCTCCACAACCAGTATACCTGCTGTTGTGACAACGGCATCGTGGGTGAATACATCTTACACTCGAGTTGTGTTTTTTTTTTGGGGCTATTCTGGAGAAAGATTGCGATATTAATTTAAGGTCATATCTCCTTACCCTAATGCTAAGCTAAGCTAATCACCTGCTGGCTGCAGTGCCATTCTTCACAGAGAGAAATGAGAGTGGTATCAATCTTCTTATTAACTCTCAACAAAAGAAAGTGAATAATTATATTTACAGAAACATCCAACCGTTCCTTTAATACTCCAGCCTGTGCAGAGAAGCATTTGGCAGGTTTCTAGATTCATGTGATTACTGAACAACTGCTGCAGTTGTTCAATCCCCGTGAGTAATAATTATGATTTCTTCAGCATGCCTTTGGAAAACAGGTTCTTACTTATTACAATGAGTCCTTGCAGCCTCGTTGGGTTTATGATGCTCATTTGCTCCCCATAGTTTTTTTTTTTATTAAGTGCGAGTGTTAGTCTGATAGTGCTGTAAAGTAGATCGGGTGAGTTTGGGTAGTAAGCTTGTTTTGAGACTGTTTGGAGACGAGAGCTCCAGCTGTCAAGTCATGTTTCATCAGCTCGACTTTGTTTGGGTTTTGTAATGCTTGTTTACTTATACAAAGACAAAGAGATAGACTGTCTCTGTGTGTGTGAGAGAGAAAATTCAGGACTGCCCTCGTCTAACAGGATGAAATCCTTCTGTGGAAACCTCATTACAGTCTCTTATTTTTCCTCTTATTTTCCTCGATCTGTGTTTGTTTTTAACTTCTGACCCTGGTGTGATTTGTCGCTTTGATTCCTTTCATTTCTCTGACATGTCTACGTGTCATTTAGTCTTCTCTGAGTGCAAAGAAACAATGATAAACATCTTTTTATCAGAGGACTGGGCAGCAGAAAATAGCTTGATAAGCAGCGCAGCGCAGTCTGACAATAGATATTGATGGTAACCTGATCTTACCTTGGCTGCTCAAATTGGGAATAGATGGGCAACAAGCTCCACACGGATTCATCCCAGTAGATCCTAATCACATCTGGGTCCCTGCTGTTGTGTCCCACTGTCATAAATATAGCAGCAATATTTTTTAAATTGACTTTGGCTCCACACGACCTGGTGGTTCCTGTCTCTGAGCACTTAGGAGGGATCAGTTTTCAAACTGTTTTCCATTTAGACATTAACATAGAAAACTGGCTGTAGATTAATCTCATCCTGTTTTAACTGCTTTATAATCAGGATATTTGACAGTCGAGTTTGAAACACATTGTATTTTTCCTAAACTGTAGTTTCCATCAGAAATTCCTTGTTCGACTTATTTGAACTCACTGTTTCAGCTGATTTCACCATTTACACTTGATTTATGAAAGAAGACAACATTTTACAGTCAACACTAACTGGCATAGTCTCCTTCTTCTGCTTTGAGAGAAAATCGCTCAGTTTTGTGAGTTAGAATAAACCCTGTGAAGCGCTGTCGTCAACAAATTCTCAACTATTTGGGCTTTCTTTGTGCATAAAACACAGTTTTTCCCGCTGATTCTTTGTTCTACTCTCTTTGGAAGGTTTTGCTGTTCGGGGAAGTTCTTCTAATACTTGGTTTTCACCTCTTCAGGCCACTTAAATACATTAAATGATGGTTCATTAAAACTCTGAATCCATACTAAGACAATAATCTGTGACGAGGGGTCACGATGAACACATATTTCTTCAAGTTGAGGGTTCTTACAAGGCAGCAGGTTGGGAACCACTGGGTTTAGGCAACTTTGTAGTAGAAATGTAAAATAATATGTGCCTGTCACACTCTGGATTTCATCTCAAATGTCAAAAGTTTGGTCACTCTTGCATCAAACATTTGAAAGAAAACGTGTCACTGTTACAGATAATTCTTCTGTAATTACTCAAGAAATCTATTGATGCTGCGTACAAACAGACACGAGGAGTGTTTGACCTTGAATTCATTGTTTTTTTTCACGTTCTTTATGCGAAGAAGCAACAGTGCTTTAAGAATAAAAACAACAATAAAATATAAAACACATTTCAGGTTGAATAAATAATGACAAAAAGCTGAGTAGTTATAAAGGTTAAAATTCCCTGTTTTTTATTGAGTAACCTATGAGAAAGTCAGTTTAATTAGTTTAATGTTTCAGTCTTTAGCTGAATTGTTGTTTGCAGTATTTATAATGAGAGATTACTGTAATTATTATGGTAATTTATGTTTCATCACCACTTAAAGTACATTATAGTATTTTCCACAGCCCTGCTGTAACAGATTGCAGGATTGGTAAAACTCATGTAATCGGGCTAATCCGTCTGTTCTCCTTTCTTTCTCTCTCTTTTCTCCCCAGAAGGATCTACCTCTGCCTCGAAAAAGTAGCAGGTAAGTTCATATTTATTTGGTCCTTCATATGTAGTGCATCTGGAGACATACTGTATATTGTACGTTGTTGTATGCTTGCACCCTTACCCAAAATAGAGGTGAGTGTTTTTGCTGTGTTGGATGTGTGACTGCGTGTTGTCTATGTGAGTTTTTATTGTCCTAGACTTGGGTTTCCACTGCTCATTGAACTTCTGAAATTCATTGAAATAGTTTTCCAGAGATGGAAAGTGTGTGCACATGATTAATATCTGGAAATCAATCATTTTTTATATATAAATATAAAGAACTTGCTATGTCTTTATAAATCAGAATCAAGTCAATTTTATTTTTTCTGCCAAAGACGGATGTAGTAGTACAGAAATAGACAATGAAGTTCAGAATAGGGCTGCAACTAATGATTATTTTCATTATTGATTACTTTGTCAGTTATTTCCTTTATTCATTGATTGGTTGTATGGTCTTTAAAATGTCATAAAATGGTAAGAAAATGTTGATCAGTGTTTCCCAAATCCCAAGATGACGTCCTCAAATGTTATGTTTTGTCCACCACCCAAACATATTCAGTTTACTGTCAAAATATTCACATTTAAGAAGCTGGATTCAGAGAAGTGTGAATTTTTATTCCTCAAATTACTCAAACCGAATTAATCAGTTATCAAAATAGTTGATTAAATTCATAGTTGACCAAGCGATTAATCATTGCAGCTTTAGTTCAGAATAGACCTACATAGTTAAACAACAGTATGAACTCTCAGGGTGACAGAATCATGGATTGTACTCACATATAAAGACACATGGCTCCAGGAGGTCGTTGAGCAACTTACGGACTTGGAATCTGTCCAGTTTCGTGATAGGAAGTCATGGTCAAGTGATGGTGTTTTTCAGCAGGAGTCTTGTCTTCAGGCTACAGCATGTTCCAGCTTTGCGGGACCCCTTTCACTCTCAGAGCATCTCTGTCGGCCCAATCTGTTGCACCACTGAGCTGTGCAATGAAAGTTCAGCAGCAGGAGAGCCGTGCTGTCACCTCAGTGCCCTGCGTGGTTCTGGAGAGGCGGCGAGGTTGAGAGGGGAGAACAGAGCAGTACACGATGTGTAGCACACATGAGTTAAGCCATCAAATGTGCGGTGCAGATGGTGAAAGACTGTTAGATTGATGCTTTATTAAAGGGTAGACTCACATTAAAGTTTATCGTAATACAGTAATTAACTGCCCATATGCACATTAAAAATTAGTCTCTGTGATCGTTCCTGCAAAGAGATCCTGATTTTATTGTAATTGTAAGTGAACAAACTGTACAGCTGTCATATTATGCAGAGATGACTGCTAAAGTTTAGTTGAAGCTAATATTATGAGTTAAAAACAAAAATCCTCAAATGAGTTTCTTCCAAAGCTGAAGCCTTTTCAGTGCCAAATTCACACTTCGTGCTTCCGTGGACGGTGTTTTCTTGCTGAGCGACAGGAAAGGGACAGTAACACGAAGAACAAATTTGATACTACAAGGACTGCAACTTTGGAAGATATCCACTTTGTCCAACTCCTACTGCTGAAGCTTCATATTAGCTTTTGCTGAACTTCGGGATGCATTTTTTACACAGCTGAGGACTGTGGATTTTGTCCCTCATCACTTCAAATGAAAGTGCTTTAAAAGGGATCCTCTTTGTGTTTGGTTTGACCACAAGAAACACAGAAAAAAAAAACCTCTTTCAATGTACATTTGGCTTTGTGAGTATTGTTTTGGGACAGACTTGAAATATGAATCTATTCTTTGAAGCGTCAGACAGCGGAGAACAACAAGACACAGAGCCAGAGGGGAGCCCAGACATGTACTTAATGAATCTCCTTGAACGTTGTTAGAAAATTCTCTTTTGTGTCAGCATTTCTTTTGAGTTTTGCTCATTCATGCATTGACTTCCTGTTTTAAATTTGTTCTTGGGCCTCCAAACTAGGAGTAGACCAGTCATCAGATTATTGGAATTGTTGTTTTTTTTTGTCTGATTGCCAATAGATTAATTCAAAAATGTGCTTCTTTGGCTCTAACAGAGCTGCCTTTCTCTGTATGTAGTCACCACCCAGTGATCTCGCTCAATGTCCTGTCCACAACACTATCTGATTGATTAAACGTCACAAGAAATAGCCAGTCAACACTGATTAATCTGAATCTGCAAAGTAACTAGGACATAAAGTTATTGTATAAATGTAGTGGAGGAAAAATTGCAATTTTTGCCTCCAAAATGTTGCAGAAAAATGGAAATTCTTTACTTCAAATGTATATTGGTTCCAAATATCAGTTATCTGTATCAGTAACATCCCTGAAAAAAACATATCAATCAATCTCTTCCACAATTAGTGTCTTCATAAATTCAAGTAAGTCCGACTATCAGATTGCTGACAGCAGTTAAGGCAATTAAGATAAAACTTAATTGATCCCCAGGAGGGAAATTTAGCATTACAGCAGCACCAGAAACAGAGCGGAGACAACCTGACAGAAGGCCCAACAAACAGAAACAGTGGAGGAGAATGATTGTAACAAATAAATCAAGTCAGCATCGCCAGAGGTTTTCAAACTATGAAGGGAAATATGTGAAGCACAGAAACTGTATGATGTGAAAGAGACAGATAAATGCTTCTGCTCTAATAAACAATGGGAATGTAGTTATTGTTTGACTGACTGTTGGAGCAGCAATAGTAGCTGCATGACACATCGGTCATGGAGACAAGTAAGGTACTTTAAAACCTTGTAGCTCAATAGACACGCTCCTTTCCAGGGTCATAACCGACAAACATGATACATATATTGCTAGATTTGGTGTCCGATGTCCCGAAATCATGGAAAAAAAGATGTTCTTATGTCTCCAGAACTTGCCTGAGAATCATCTTGTTTTTAAATCTTCTTCAGTGTCAAAGTAATCCAGTGATAGTTGTCATTATATTCATGGGTACATTGCAAATAAGAACTCATAACTTATGTTGAAATAGCTAATAGCTGTTTCAACATACTTTTATTTACTTGAAACAAATGTAGGTTGAGAACAAAACAAAAAGTTGTAGCCCACAGCGAGCTAACTGCGGGTGGGTGCTAGAAGGTGTTGTGTTGTAGATAAAAACATGGAAATCATAAGCAGAAAATATAAAGGAGAGACCCTCTAACGCCTCAGCTCTCAAGGTAGCCAGATATTAAACATTGTAAGGGAGCTTCGCAGAGAGAGAGGCACAGTTGGCTCCTCCACAGAGATGGATTACATTTGGAGACTGAATTAGAAACCTCTGGAGTCGTTCTCTGTGCCATTTAGAAAAGAGTGAGACTGAACGATCCTGAGAGGTTTGACAAAACTGATTAAAGCATCTTAATTTGTGATACAGGCGTGTAAAAAAACGGATATAGTCTTGTTGTAGTATATGAGTGTCTCTGTCCATGGTGCTGAAATTAAACTGCCTGCTCGCTGTGCTTGTCTCCCTTCAGATCTCTCCCTTTTTCTCTGTATCCACCATAAAAATACTGATAGATATATTTTTTTAACGCGGAGGCTGAAGTGACATTAGTTTGGAGCGTTTGTCTCTGGCAGTTTCTCCTTTGCTACATCTTAATTACCCTTCTCTTCTTGACAATATCCACTCTTTTACTGGGATAAAGTGTGAATTTTCTCCTCGACTATAAAAGTTGGTTTTGGAAAGCTGTAGCTGGCTGCTGCTGCTGCTGCTAAAAGCTCTTCACAAATCAGGCAGAATTTGGAAAAGTGTCTTATGTCAGCTCAAAACGCTGTCTTTGAACATGAAAAGGGGTGTAATTTTCCACAAAATGCTCACACTTTGCCGTCATCACTCTGAGTGTTGAAATCCTTGAAATTTTTTACGAAATCACTGTATTCCTGAGACATACCACTTTCTTTCTTTCTTTCACTCTACTGTTGGCTTGCCCACTTTTGCTCTGTGTAAGCAGAATGTGAATCACAGAACTCTCTCACATGTCCGTTTATCATGTAAACGGTTATTGTTGCTCTGAGAGTCCTGCCACTTCAGGATGTTGTAAATGTGAATCATTGCTTTAATACCCCGTACTTGTTTACCTTCATTTTTTATGTGTGTGTGTGTAGTTGTCTAGTTAATATTCTATATGCAGTTTACTCTGGAGTGGTGCTGTGAGGCAGCAGTAGCCTGATGATGCTCGCCAGGGGATATACATTGTATGTATATGTATCTGTGTCATTGTACAATTACTATTTACTGCCTTACTTCATTTGGCCACATGCTAATGTATGTGTAGGTCAGTGATCTTAATTCTTTATTGGAGCTTTATTAGCTTCTGCAGAGTTGTGTTTAGTCTTCCTTGGCTCCTTATTAACAACCTCAAGTGCAAAATAAAATTGTTGCAGTATCAATAAATGGACTACTGCTTACTCTAAATCTGTGTATCTATGCACAAACAACAATAACCCATAATAAAAAAATAAATAAAAAATGCACAACTAAAATATAAATAAAAACAAACAAAAAGGTGCCAAATCTGCTATAACACAATTATATCCATGGTGGTTATACACGCCCGGATGTATTTACATTTTTCAGCCAGCTTTGCATCACTACAATGTTGGTGGTACATGCAACTGAATAATGGTAAATAACAACTGGTTGTATCTGTTATACCAACGTCAGATTGTACTATACACATTTTTGAAAGCCCTCATCCAGGGCCGTACGCAGGATTTTAGAAATACCAAGGTCCAAAATTTAAATTTGCTATGTAGTAGAGGGTATTAGAAATTTTGGGCCCCCTCTATGCTAGGGGCGTCCGGTGGCATGCCCCCCCGGAAGAAAAAATTGAAAAATTACCCCTTAAATGATGACCATCAAACCAGGGCTGTCAACATTTTTTCTTAGATTTAATACTTATTTCATATCATACATACATACAAAACGCGTTCGCCCCACCGCCTGTTATTGGTGAGTCGATTTTAGGAAGCTTTGTTTGAGTCTAACGTTACACCAGCCATGGTTCTGAAGTATTTACGGACATTTGGACCATCACAAAAGTCTAGCGTAAACTCTGCCAGTGGGTAGGCTAACCTGTAACATACAGCCATTTCGATTTTCATAGTTTATCAGTCTATGGTTGGGAGGGAGGACTTACAAACACTCTTTCCTATGCAAAGTCGAGAGTCGCTAACTGACTCTCTGATGTCTGTTCTTTCATTTTTTGGAGG
Organism: Pagrus major; assembly: GCF_040436345.1. NCBI lineage: Eukaryota > Metazoa > Chordata > Actinopteri > Spariformes > Sparidae > Pagrus > Pagrus major. The sequence continues at coordinate 19,939,865 of NC_133215.1, forward strand.
CATTTCTTCATCAGAAGTCATTCAGAGACGTAATGACCCTTCTTTTTTAAGTTCCTTTCAAGCAACCAGGAAGAGTGCAGGCGGAAGTCTCTGGTGCACACGCTCCATGGACCCCACAACACGGAGGGGTCCATGGAGCGTGGGACTTATTCATAAGTCCAGCTTTTTGTGATTTCATGTGCCACTGAGCAGCTTTCATAGAACAGGGCTCCACCTCCAATGCTATATCCAGATTTTAATTGTTGGATTCATGGCAAAAACCTAGCACTGCCTAACTTGCAAGACATCACCCATCAGTGGGATTGTTTATTAGTCCCGTGCAGTGCATTCTGGTTGTTGTAGGTTTCCTACCTTTTGAGCACAAAGGCCCTTATTCTCTGTTTTCTCTGGACATGTAGCACCAATTTTGAAAATATTTGTGTCTTTCTACTGCATAGACAGCCCAGTTTCATGCAAGGGCCTTCTCTCCAGCAGTGAAATACTTCTTTAATGTGTATGCATGTCTGTACCCATGTGTAATTACAATTCACTACCTTACTCGGTTAGGCCACATACGTTTGTGTGTGCGTGTGTGTCCCTGACTGCTGTCATCGGGTGTGTTTTGCCCCTGACCTCTGACCCATGTAGCGGGGTGGCAGATGTCACAGCATGACATGAAGGAGACACTGGAGCTGGAGGCTCACGGTCAGCTCTCTCTGCTCCCTGCACCACCCCCTCCTCTCTCCCTCGTCAGATTTTTCTACACACATCCTCCTGTGGGTGGAGCTGGAGTTTTAGACTACAGGCGTAATGACTGGGCGTTTATAGCAGGATGAGAATAAAGTGACCTGAAGGACAACAAGGCTACAAAATACTGAAATCCTTCGAGGTTAAAAATGCTTCAGACAAGAACACTCCTACGTTACACAACAAACTATATCTATATCTATATGATATCATGCAGCCCATCCCTGTCTGTGCCCCCCCACTGTGTTTCAGTGATATCACCACCACCCTCCTCCTCCTCCTCCTCCTCCTCTGTCTCCCCTCTCCCATGTATATTTTATCTATCCAGACTCCCACATTAGAGACGACATCCATTATTGAATTACTCCCCTCAGCACTACTGTGCAACTGTCACCCCACGTCAGCTTTAACATTTGGTGGATTTGTTTCTAAAGAAAGGAGGAACACACACACACATGCATGCACACACACACACACGCACACAGAAATGACATCTCTCTTGGCCTGGCATTGCAGAGCAGCTCCTGTGATATCTCGGACAGACAGATGATGCCAGAGCTCATCCAATATGGCATTTTACTTAGCAAAGTGGAACTGTGTTTTTGTGTATCTCTGTTTGCATTTAAGAGGAAGAGGATGATGTAATTCTATATTTTTCTAACCCACAAAACCAATAGTGTGTTTGTCCATCTGTCAATACTTTCTTGCTTCCTACACAGTCTGTGGCTTTCCAGGCACATTCGTTCCTACTGGAGATGTGAATATTTTAAAACACATCGCAAATATATAGTTTCATTTTTTCAGTTTCATAAAGAAGCTGGGCACTCTAGCTTCTAACAAATATGAATTAAACGGGGCTAAATAGTGCTTTTCAGAGGCAGACTAATACACATTTGCAGAGTATATACAACAAAAGTATGGCGTCGGTGTGAACTGAAAATTAACTGAATGAAAGGTATAGTTTATTAAGACTAATAATTTATATTTTCTTATTTTCAACCAATCCAATGAAAAGTCAAAAAACAATAAATCTATCTGTGTAGCTTCAGCCTGACGTAGCTTTTAACTCCGTGCCTTTATTGTTTTCCCAAAAACTGTTAAAATCACTGAAACTAGTCACACCGTTGCACTGGGTGACATGTTCCTTTATTATGCCGAACATTGGGCACGGTGGATTATTCTGAGTTAATCCCGCGGACACCATCCTGCTGCTAATCTACAGTGATCAGGGATGTATTTTGTCTTTCTTTTAAAGCTTAAAGTGCCGGGTGAAGATCAGTAGAAGCTAGTGGACTTTGGGAAGTCAGAAAGCTTTGAGAAACAGACTAATGCACTCTTGGTTTTGGTCTTTTCTGGGGTTTTATTGATGATAACAAAAACATAAAATATTGCCTGGTTTATCCTTTAATAGCATCGAGGTCTGACGATATTAAATGTACGTAATCCAAAAAGCTCCCACACTGGCGAGCTCACTTGTTTTTTGGGTTTCACATTCTCGTCTGTCATCTCCTCCAATATGATTTTGCACGGCAGTAGTAGCCACACACTGTAGTAGTAGCTAGCCTTCCATTTCATGGCAAGTGGCAACCAGCTTTAAGATGCCTCACCAGCACCGATTATGACAAAGCGAGAACGGAAAGAAACACAAATTATTTAAGTAGCTGTATTTGCATTATTAACATGTCAATAATTAATGTTTAAATATCACGGTTGATTGTGACAAACCTAATACAAAGCAATACAGACAGAATATTTGAAACATGAAATACATTAAATTAAAACAGCGATGAGCAGCTTTAGCAACAATACAAAAACACAGAGTGGCACAACACATATACGATAATTATTCAGCTGTAACATCCACCAAACCCCGAAGAATAACACACTCTAACGTGTGAAAACCAACTCACAGTGCCCTTCTCTTTCTCCCTCCCTCCCTCCGTCCCTCCTCTCCTCTCCTCTGTCCTGTCATTCACATTAGTCTTCACTTCACTGCTCCCTCATGTCTCCACCTCTGATTGGCTTCCCACTCTCTCTTTTTTACCACATGTTGTTTCTCTCTCTCTCATATACAGCACATACCTGCATCGACCTCCCTCCCCTTTCCCTTTTTTCTTCTCTTTTCCCTCTCTGCCTCTCTCTCTCGCTCTCTCTGCCCCCCTCCCCCCTCGCTCTGTCGCTCCACACTTCCTGGCTTGGCACGATACCCTTGAGAGCAGCCCCACAATCCTCTCCCCTTCTGAGAGGGATGCTCGGCAGCCTGTTCCCCTCTCTCCAGCTCTCTTCCTCTCCCTCTGTCTTTAATTCTCTTGTTCCCTCCGTCTGTGACATGGCTGACATTTCCAAATCTTTCTGATCATTTTGTCTCTCTCTTGCACACACGCATACTCACGTGTGCAGAGTCACGGCAAGACGTCGGTGAGTGTGCGTGCATGTGTTGAACTGGCCAGAGGAGGCTGACATGCCGGCGAGGAGCGTAATTGCTGTCTCTTGACTGCCTCTGAGCGTGTGTGTGTTTATTTCTGTGTGTGTGTGTGGAGGCTCAGCTGCTCTCATGTTCATCTGCCAACACAGCCTCGGCTGCTAGCAACATGTTTCGACGCACAAAAAGGTAAATGGCAACAATCTGTGTCTCTGTGCAGTCTTTGTGACCAGTGTGGTGCCCTGCTGTTGGTGGTGTGTGTTGAGTTGTGGGAGGAGGTTGTTGTGTTTTTCCATGATGTTTCCGATGTCCCTGCCAGCTTTCATGCCGTCTCACAGTTGTCTCCCTGTCTCCATTTAGCTCCAGCAATATGGTGTGTGTGTGTGTGTGTGTGTGTGTTTGTGTGTGTGTGATCATCTGTGTGTGTATTTGATGTCTTTACGTGCATGTGTGTGTATATGTAATGTGATTTTGTGCATACAGTTAGTTTTTCCATCTGATAAGTATATCCCTGCAGGGATTTTAAAGTACATTGAGGATTGATCATTTGTTTTCTTGTGTGTGTGTGTGTGTGTGTGTGTGTGTGTGTGTGTGTGTGTGTGTGTCACATCCATAGACTTGCTGGATTTGAATTCATTTATATCCTACTTGAGCTTGATTGTAGTGATGCACATGTGCACAAGGATTTAGTCCGCTTTAGATTATGGCTGGTGATGTCTCACTCTGTCACACACATGTACACACATGCATACACACACTGGAAGGTATGTGTGCGCTTGGCCGGCAGCCTGTGTGCCAGAGATAGCATTATGAAGTGAAGGCATTATTGTCAGTGTCCAGGGAGTGTAGCAGAGAGCCAACAGTGGACAGTGCTGTCTGCCTGGCACTCGCTCTTCTTCTCCCTTCCTCCTCACCTCTTTCTCTCTCATCCACCTTTTCTCTCGCCTTTATTTCCTGTCCCTACTGTCATCCGTTTGTCCTCCATCTTTTCCTCTCCTCTCTCACATTCTCTTTGTGGCTGTTTTACTCAATTCTTCCGTGTGACTCGACTCATTCCCCTCTTTTCCCAACCCAGTCGCCAGAAAAAATGTTGGCAATGCACGCTGGACACTTCATGTTTGATATGATAACACTTGTTTCTTTATGTTGCTTGCTAATCTTTATGCTCAATTTACAGTTTTATGGTGTAACAATGCTCTGCTTCTGGTCCTGTTAGGTTTAGGCACAAAAACCACTTGTCTTAACGTCTCGGCAAGAAAATCCAGTGGTTTCATGCTCACAAATGTTGAAACACCGTCTCGAACAGGGGTTGTGCTTCGCAGACGAAATTTTTATGACGTCTCGTTAAAACCTGATTTTAGGCTACAAATTGTCACAGCATCTAGTTAAAACCACTTGATTTTCAGCTACAAATCACCCTGTCATCTCATCCAAAATATCTGGGTTCATTGCCTAAATCATGGCTGGAATAAATCGTAATATCTCACCAAAAATATCCAGCGGTTTCATGCTGACAAATGTTGACACGCCATCTCAGACAGCAGTCACTTGCCTGACAGCCATCTGGCCTAGCTGTCAGGGCAACCACCAATCTTCTCCTCCTCCTGACATCAAAGTCAGCTCATACACAGTAATCTGAACATGATATGACATGTACTGTAGAATTGTTTATATGAAACGTACAAATTAAACGTATCCATTGTTTGCAGAAACGTATAATGGCAACATTTTATTCTGGCGACCTCATTGACCTCTCCTCTCCTCTCCTCTCCTCTCCTCTCCTCTCCTCTCCTCTCCTCTCCTCTCCTCTCCTCTCCTCTCCTCTCCTCTCCTCTCCTTAACTCCCCCCTGCGGTGCTTCATTTTAGCCGTCTTCATCTCATCTGATCACTGGGGGATTAGTCTGAGTCTTCATCGTTGCTCCCACTGTGCAGGAAATGAACAGCAGGATATTCTGTACATATGAACAAGAATTAAGCCTCCCTCACTCTGACTGTCAGCCACCATGCAGAGTGTGTGTGTGTTTATAAGAGAGGACAAGTGTGTGTATGAGTATGTTTGCTGAAGGTTGTGTTTGCTTATCAGGCTGTATGTGTGTGTTTGCTGTGGGTTTGTAAGAGCCAAGCATGTTTACAGTTTGTTGTCCCACATGTGAATTTTCTTCATGGGTGTTTATCAGCAGCGTGACATAAGATTACACTCGACTTGTGTAGAGGTCAGCGCGTTGTCATTACTGGTGGGACTCTAACTAAAGGTTATTTTCGCTATTGATTAATTAGCCTATTATCACTAGAAGTGACTACGAGGAACTTCTAAGTGTTTATGAAACAGTCTTGTGATTCCTCTGATGATTATAAATGACCTGTACCAGCAAACGAGACCATCAGCAAAAAGACTGCTATTTTTATATAGTTTATTTATATTAATTATTAATGCCTGTGCTCGGGTCCGATCACATATATCACATATAAAATCACATATAAATATATAATAGATAATTGGTCCATCCCAAAGAAGGTTATAATGCTGTGAGACAGGTGTTGATTCAACTTTATGATCATTTTTTGTGGTGCTGTTGAACTGTGTTGCATCATACAGAAAGGTCTTTGTGGTATTTAGTCTACGCTCACTGATATAAATGTGGTGGACAAAAACAATATTCATAGACACTTTGTATAATCCAACACAGTTCACACTACAACCTCCAAAAATGATCATTCAGTTGAGTCAACACCTCTCTAGAACAACTTTAACAGTAACTGAACATTAAAACCTTCGTTAAAGGAAGATTTGTTAAAGGACTGTTGGATTGGACTGCATCAGTGTGAGCTATGTGTACCTAATTAACTAGCAACTGAGCGTGTTTCATTCCATCTCTCAAAATAAGGTGTTTAAAAAAGTATTATTTGTTGCTGTTGATGCCGAAATTCAAGTATTGTATCAGCAGTAGCATGGAAAAGTTTCAAACAATCCGAAGGCCTAATTAAGAGTTATAAATATCATGAATTCTCCCCGATATTTCTCTCATTTTACTTTTTAATTACCATGCTTCCTATCTCTCTCTGTTGTGTGTGTGTATGTTTGCATTGTTTCATTTGTGCATGTTGTGTTTTCCTGGCCGGCTGTGGCAATTAAGAGAGATAATGCTTTGTGCCCACTCCCGAACAGATTGAGCCGAAGGAAGACAGTAAAATTAAGTGATTTAAGAGAGAGAGCAGGAGGCACGAGACAGAAAGCAGCACAGCTACAGGAAGAAGAGAGCGGGGTAGGATGAAAGGCTGAGCCTGAGGTAGTGTCTCAGCCTACATTTTAAGAGTAGCCCACCGGGGTTAACCGGGCCCATGACGATATACTCTCAGCCTCTCAGTCTGTTCGTCTACTTCCTTCCTTCTCACTTGTTTTTCAAACTGGAAGGTAAACTCCTCTCTGTTGTTGTTTTGGCTTTTGAGATCATGAAAGGGAGACGGAGAAACAGAGCGGGAGCAGTGAGGGACTAAAGCTGGATGACGAACGAGAGAATGAAGTTTTTCTTGCCAAGAACATGAGAATGCATGTTTATCCCACTCACACACAGTATATAGAGTATTATCCCACTCATACATATTGTTCAGTGTGCATGATGCAGAAAATCCCACTCATGAACAACACACAGGACATTTCATCCCACAATAACAGCCTGGTGTTAACAAAGGCATATGAATAACACGCAAATGTATTAAAGGGAAAATTTAAGATATTTGTAACGTGTTGCAGAGGTGAAGTTAGCATGTTTACCAGCTAGCCCCGGCCTGTCCTGTCTCCGAACACCACTTTGTACCTCAAGAGGCAATAGTCCAATAGCCCCTATAGTTTCAGTTGGGAGATGTAAAGGTGGTGAGTTTGCTGCTTAGTTTAGTAAAAATAAAAACAAATAAACTAAAAAAAATGTAGAGAATGTGAAGACTTTTTTGGAGGCTCTCAGTGTGTTGTCCAGCTGTGTTCACTGAAATCCAGTTGAGCTGAGCCCTGTCGCCCATAGTGACTCCCCCTGTGATCCAAGGTCCCGTCCACATAAACTGTAGCGCGACCGGCTAGAGTTCCTAGCGGCTAGTTTGGCACGTAATAATTGATTTAGCACAGCTGCTCCGTTGCTGTTAGTGGTGCTGGCTCAGGCATGTGTGAGCTGACCAATCAGAGGAGACTGGGTATTTGGGGGGGGGGGGGGCTTAAAGAGACAGGGGCTAAAACAGAAGGGAATACAGTGTTGCAGCGCTCGACAGTGTGAGAAAACTCAAGTTTTTTTGAGCATTAATGCATGTAAACCTATTCTAGTAGTAACCCAACACAAAAATATGAACCTGAAAATGAGAAGAATATGTCTCCTTTAGTATTTATTTTTCACATGTGAAGCAAAGAAAAATGTGTACTAAAGTAGTACTATCATAAAAACACTGTTTTCCATTTGATGTATTTGGCCTGTATGCTCTCTTTCTTTGACTCATGGCGTGACAAATTACACTTAGACTGAACCGAATATAAAAAAACAGCTCTCACCTTGCTATAGCAGTTTCATTTTGCACACATGTACCATCTGTTGAGGTTGCTGTCATGTGTATGACAGGTAATGCAGGCTATTTTAAGCTTCAGTGCAGCATACATTATATGATGATGGACCTGATAGCTCATAAGTACTGTAGGTGCTGCAATTATCTACCCTGGCATCAACAAATGAACCATAGTTACATTGAAGCACACACTCAGTGGTGTTATGGCTTTTAGAGGTTACTAAGCGAAAGGGCCTTCTCAGATATTTTTGTCTGCACATTTTTCATACATGAGGTTAAAAACAGGAACATGCTTAGCATGAGCACCAGATGTTGTAGGTTCATGTGATATTTGAGCAGTCGCATTGCTCGGCTGGTCTTTTTTAATGAAGTGAAAGATGGTATAGAAATTGAAAACTCCTCTCTATGCTCTGCTCGTGTTGTTTGTACCATGACAGCACCATCTGTTCCTGGCTGGTGTTCAGGCTGGCCTTAACCAAAACACACAGACTGTTGGTGGTTTATCTTTGATATTGCAATGACATGATAACATAACATCTCATATACAGCCGCGAGCTGGGAGACAACCTGGCAACATGCTCTGCATGTGAATGAAATTCAGCCTCCTGAAAGAACTCTTTCCAGATAAATATAAATCTGCTTAGAGCTGATAGTTAAGCTGTGCATTTAGGCTCTTTTAATTAATGTTATGGAAAATCAGCATTATTAATTTATAAAGTCACTGTCTAACTATTAATCTGATAGGATAATATGACTCATCGTTGACCTATATTGCTAATGTGAGCATAAAGAATTTGTCCACTGTTTTTTTAATATTGATTCCTAACATACAGAATAATTGAATTGTGTACTACTTGTGTTTAAGAAGAGCCCTGTGCACATTTTTTTTAAATAATAAAAGCTCTGTGAATGTTGAGGCGACATCTGCATACATTGTTTTGTAAAAATAGTTTATGTTAATGTTTGGTGATCATTCAGGTTGATTACAGCCGCCTTATGCCTTAGCCATGCACAGGTTGTTGTACGTGTGTAAACTCAGAAGTTGTGACCTTTATATTTAAAAAAGGACATTATTTTGATTTTTTTCTACCAGTGTTGTATTTGACTACTGGATGATGTAGCATTCATTCAGCATTAACCTCCAGAATGCAGTAAGCTGGTTAATCAAGTAATTGAACAGAAATTAAAGTCATTTTCATTAGCAGAAATTTGCAATTACAAAAACTACTCAACAGATTTCCATGAAACTCGGATGGAGGAGGTGTCTCGGCCCAGAATAACTTTTGTTGCGGTTCTGGGTAAGGGGACGGATCCAGACATTTTTTAATAAAAAAATATTGTAACCACTTCCCGTTTGTTTCTCAACAAACCACCAGAAAAATACATGATTGTTTATTGTAGATAATGTCATCAAAAGTTTATCCCATAATTCTTTCTGAAAATGTTACTGGACGTAGCACCTGTGTTATTGGTAACTTGACCACGGAAGAGAACGTGTTGCTTTCATGGATATTTGAGGCCAAACACGACAGTGACATGGTGGACTGGCGGGTCTATTTGGTGTGATACTGCATTGTCTGTCCTTCGTGTCACGATTGTGTTAAGTTCTCATAGAACTTTAAATCAAAGAATTTACTTCATGCAAACCACAAAGAAAAACTCATCTGGTCAGGAAATGCCAAAGCTGTTCATTTACAATTGAACCATTTATCTGTTCCTCGAAGCTCGTTTAAATCCATTAGCATCATAACTTCAAGTCTAGTAGTATTACGCCAGACATTTTATTAAGTTAAGCATCATACTGCCATCTCTATTATAACTCTCTTCTAAGAGATAGAAGCTGTGGGCTTGCTTGGTTGTGAATCCTTATGCATCAGCCATAATCAGATTGAGCCTTTTTTAATGTCTATTAGACATGCTGCGAGGCTCTCCACTCATGCAAATGAGTGCTTCTCACTGAAGGAAGTGTTGGCTGTGGATCATTGGCTTTGAATAAGGTCACGTTGGGAACAGAATGAAATATCCTGATTGTGGCGATTCAGAGCGTCTCTCAGGTCTTCACATACAGTAGCTGCAGAGAGTTGAGATGATAACAACCACACAGACAGACAAACGCAAGGTGGAGAGGCAGATGCAGACAAACAGGAAACCAGCAGACGAGAGACCGATAGTGACACATGAAGAAAAGATCCAGATAGGTCTTTGCACTGCCACAACTTCCTGCTGCATCACTCTGCCTGAGGATACACTTTCACACTTTTAGAAGACATGTGACAACACCTCCGGCTGGAGGGAAGTGACTAAAATAGATGTCTGGATGTTTATTGTGTCCTGTTGTGTTGTATTTATGTCCTGTGCCCCGACTGTGGTGTGTTTCAAACCACTAAATCTTTGGACACATTGATATTGACTGCAAGTCAGATTTTTTGATCATCTTTGATCACAACCAGGGAGCTTATCTGGGCTCAACCTCTGTTGTTTATTCTGAAACATGTGTAAAATGACTCTGATTTGGTGAAATGTCATATCTTTTATCATCAAACCTGGTTTACCTTTACGGCGAAAGATGAGACCAAAACCAGATAATCAAACCAGAGCATATTCCAGGCTGTACTCACACAAATAAGAGAAAAAACTGTGACAAAATAATCTTAACCTGACCTGGTACAACATGCTCCCAATGTACAAAGTCTTTGTTCTTGCTGCAGCGGCCTGGATTTGATTCCAACCTGAGGCCTTTGCTGCACATCACCCCCCCTCACTCCCCCAACTGTCTCTTCCTGTCAAATAAAGCCAAAAAAAGAAATAACAAAAAAATCAGGGTCCACTTTCTTACTTTTATTAGGCTTTCAATGTCATCACCTCATTTAAGTGTTGAACATCAGTCACTTGAAATGGTGGAAGATGGAGATCTCTGTCTCGTTTCAAAGATGGTCTTTGGGCGTGTGATGACACCTGAGCCAGTACCACTAACTGACGAAGCTCAGAAAAAGCTAGTTCAGTAATTGGACTTTGACATGAGATTATTTTTTTCTAAAAAAAATAATAGGTGAACATTAGGCTCATTCGCATCCTTGCTGAGAATTAAATGAGAAGATGCCACTGTCATGTTTATCCAAGTATGAAACCAGGGGCGCCCATAAGCTAAGTTGGTAGAGCGGACGTCCCATGTGCAGAGGCTTTGTCTTCGCTGCAGCGGCCCAGGGTTCGAGTCCGACCTGAGGCCCTTTGCTGCATGTCTTTGCTGCTGCGTATTTTGAACTATAGATAGAGCCCCCCAGCTGCCACTCCCTGACTACAGTCTTTATGCTAAGCTAGGCTAATCACCTCCGGGCTCTGCACTTGTAATATCAACTCAAGCCAAAGTGTTAAGAGGGACCAAGCAGCACAGATGAGATGACTTAGTGGGATGTCAATTGTAGCTGAGCTCCTCTTCATGTGAGTTTATTTAACAGCTCCAGGCACTGACAGACTTGTTTTTTATTAGTCTGCTATAAAATCATCTAACCAGGTGAGACAGTTAGGCACTAGTTTAGCCAGAAATCCATCTGACTGTCAGCCAGCGTTTTCATCATCCACTCTGTTGCTCAGTAATTTAGGTAGTCAACTGACTTGTCTGCCAATTCAATCATACAACAAGCTGACTTACAGCGCCAGATCATTACATAATCAGTCACAAAAAAGACACTACCTTTCTTTATTTATTGAACTAGCATCAAGTCCTATTGTAAACTGAGAATTGCCTCTTAGTCACAGCTTTAAAAGCCAAAATTGTTGTTATTTTTCAAACATGCTGAAATGACTGGGTGACTCAGTCAGTATTTCATGTTTTCTCTGACCTTCTTTCTCTGCCTTCCCTGCTTACTACCTTTTCTCTCTCTTGTGCAACTGGGAAGCTATAGTTGTTACTTTTCTAGTCGGCTTTGTGATGATTTTTTTTCTTTCCTTATTTAGCCTCTTTTTTATGGGGAGCAACAGCAAAAGCCTCTATTTATGTCTCTGAACCACATTGCATAGCAACAAGAAAGCCATGTGACTAACCCCTAACACCAAGACGGTTCTGTCACATGCTCTCGTCCTGGTTTCATCCCGTTGTTTATCTTTTCTCCCATCCTCTTTTCTTTTTCTTACATCACCTGTTTGCTTTCATCTGCTGCCTGTCAGCATCACTCAATCATCCTCTCAATCTCCATCTGAATGCCTCATGCTTGATAAACCTGCCCACATGGCTTCATTTGGCAAGTTCCCAGTTTGGGATCCAACTAGATCCTGGTGGATGTTTTGGACACCAGCGGATGTTGCGTAATAGGATGCACTAACAGCGACCAGCCTGTTGGTCCAGAAAGCTTTTTTAAAGGGGTAGCATTTTTTTCCATCCATTTCCATCCCATTTCCCACAGTCGTAAACATGCACTCACCTTTAAGAGGTCCTGAGGGAGAGACAGAGAGAGAGCGATGTCACCTGACAGGAAGTGAGCTTGGATGGATCGATGGTGTAACATCAGGAAGGTCTGGTGTCCTCTGTGCCCTGTGAGTCAGCACTTAGGGCAGAAAATGACACTACTAACTGACAGACACCACACACACACACACACACACACACACACACATGCAGAGTTAATAATCTGCTAGGTAAAATGCATTAAGTATGCACAAGCGCTCACCCACACCTGTCACAGGCTCACATGTGCATGCAAATGGATAATCAGTAATGGTCCAACAGCTCACACACACACAACACACACAACATACATACACACACACACAGGAACACACATGTTGATGCCTGCGTCCATAACATCCTACACCAGACAGTTAAACGTCCTCTCATGATGGGCTATCAGTGTCTGCGCTTCATCCTGAATCGCCTCATTCCTTTAATTGATTCTGCCTGATGTGGAGGTGTTCTGTTTTAATGGCTCATGGTCTGCGCTGTTGTTTTCTTATCAGAGATCGTCCGTTGTAATGAAGGTGTTCAGCTGCCTGGCTATAATATAAACCAGTCAGAGGCCTTATTGTTTGTGGACCGAGCTTTGCAGAGGAGTTGAATGGAGAAGAGAGGACAGTCTCCTCATGAGAGTTCATTTAGGAAATAACTGTGAAGGGCCAGAGAAACTAGTATTTATAACTGTTTATATACTGTATGGGGATACAGATAATGGAAAATCTATTTATAGGTTTATATTTCAAGGGAAATCATGGGTGACCATAGTAGATATACTGCAGTGTGATACTATTAGAATATGTTTTGTCTTTAATGAGGATTACGCTTACTTTTATTTACAAATAAGGTTCAGTTTCAAGTCAGAAATTAAAAATACAAAGATGAAAATTCAGAATAATCTCTGTCTTTGAAATCCAAAATCAATCAGCTGAATGATTTGTTTTTAGGTCCCTTTTTCTGGGTTTTTCATTAATTACTGATCAAAGCACAGAACAGGCAGACGTTCTTTTCACCTTCAGTGCCCTCAGGCCAACATGAGATTGTTTAAACAAGTATATAAAAATATGAAATGCTAAACTACTGTGGCGATCGTGGTAAATGTTATACCTTCAGTATGTTAACATGCTGCTGTACAGCCTCGCAGAGCCGCCAGCATGCAGACTGTTCTGCTCCACTTCCTGTTGGTGGGAAAGGTTTCTTGGCCACCTGTGAGCACCAGCTGATAAAAGTTTTTTTTTTTTTTAATCTATGAGGTAATTTTTTTGGCAATTAGCTGTTTTGTTCTTTTGTGATGTAGCCTGGTGTGATGAGGGTATTTTCACATGAAAATCTTTTCTGTTTCAGCCTTAAAGCATCATTTCAGTTTATCACATCATAGATCTTGTTTTTGTAGTTTTACATCTAGGGATGTGCCACATTATGTCATTCCAGATATGTGTATCATATCTAATACGAAAAAACAAAACCATGTAGTGATAATGGCAATTTTTCAACTTCTTGATGACTCCGTGATGGAGGAGTTACGCTGCTATCAGCTGCTGTTACTTTAGGCTATGTACAGTAGTGTTGATTACAGTTGATTTATGCTTGATAGAAGACTTTGTGAGCATGCTGTACGAGCCTGCTCCTCCTGTCTTTTTTTAAGTGCCCTAATCTGTTGAATCAGCTGCTGTAGTTGCATGTCAAATTCATAGACTTGCCATAAAATCATCAGTTTGCTGCAGGAGTCCATGTTTTCCTGAGTAAACGCGCTGGGACACATTTAGATTGGAAGTCGGGAATACCGACTCAGAAATATCGACTTCCGACTTGAAAGGGATTGCAGCATTAGTTCCAAAATGGAGAACGACTTCAGAAGTGTGGAAGTAGTTTGGTGTTTCTTGCTCTGCTTTGTAGTAGCGGTTCTGTTGTGTGCCCAGTTTCAGCAGTTACCTTGGTATGTATCCTGCTATCATACCCAATAGCATTGTACTAATTAACCAGCAGTAGCCTATTTTTATTACTGGACAGGCACTTTAAGCATTTGTTCCATCCTAACTCATAACTTACAACTGAGAGAGTCTATCAGCACCAGGGAAGTATGGGAAGTGTAGTTTAAATGACCTGTATCCAAGTGATGCTGTTTGTATTACATTTATTGCAGTAATGAGTGTAGACAGTTCTGGACAGTTCTGGGCCAGTGTTTAGAGGCCGACACTGCGCTCGTGCACATTCATGGGACTGTGTGTGAGAGAGAGTAATGGCCCAGTGCCAGCCAAAGGCCTGCAGGGGGATAATTGCTCGTCAAAGCTTCTGCACGAGTCATTACCACAGATTTAACCTCTGACCCCCCCACAGCAGGCTGACCAGAGTGCTGTAGCCAATGAAAGCCCTGGGTTTCATTATTGGGAGCAGAGGGACAGAGGCAGGGGTTGCTGGCTGTCTCTTCTCTGTTGGCTACTTTTGACACTGTTTGTATTATATTCTTCACACTGCTGTGTCACCATGCAAACCTGTCACCTACAAAATACCTTTGTAAACCACTAATTTGTTTTGCCTTGGGTTCATGTCCTTATACACTTAGTAAAACACTTAGTTAAAGCGGTACAGATTGATTTTTTGGTCACTTCAGGCAGCCGACCAATCAACGTCAACATCGATGTACCATATGACAAGGTTTTATTCTAAAGTTGTTACTGATAAGGCGTTAGCAAACATGTCCTTATTTACACAACTAGCGGTTCACATTATCATTAATTTCAGAATCGAAGTCGTGTTTCTGTCCTGATGAATTTAAGTATAATATCGTCTCTCTTTTAGCTCAGTTTTTGGTCTCCACCAACTCCTGAAGGAAATATCTGGCTTTATCTGCTAAATGCTAAATGTTCACCAGCTAGACACTAACTGTGTCTGTCTGCTGTTTGATGCTGAGTAGGTAGTGTACAGTAGCAAAACCAAAACAATCAGCTGAAAGACACTAAAATGCTGCTTAAAACTGAGGGGACCTGCAGAGTTGGTGATGATTATTTTTGGCTCTGTATCTACAAGCAACACCTTTCAGATTCTAAGTAGTCTTTTGGTTGATTTTTGATGTGCAGATATTGATTATAATAGGTTGAAGGAACGGTAAAGATTGTGGTTTTGTTTTCAAGTTTGGAAATTCAGAGCGTTTCATCTCGTGCTTCAAGTCAGTGTAGACTTGTTGAATATTCCCAATCTCTTTCTAAACTAAGCCAAGATCTTTGAGTAGCTAAAACATAACTATACAAAGCCTTAGTTGCCAGGCACAGCTTTTGTCTTTAGCCAACACACCAAGGGGTAGGGTGTCCCGATTCTTGGGACACCCTACCCCTTCAACATGAGAAGAGAAATCACCACAGCTGAAGACAGCATGTTGGAAATGTCTGGTCTCATCTCTTTACATGAACACTACAAGTGACGAAGCATGAGGGTCTTGAAGGTTTTTGCTATTTCATTTTGACATTGAACATTTTAGAGTTAAATTTAGTATGACAGTTTGCGTTGTAGTAAAGAAGTTGTGGATATTTATTTCTGCAAACTGCGGTTATAAATGTGTCTCATTGTTTTGATAAAAACACAATATTTCTCCCGTGTTTCTCTCTGCTGTCTCTTTTTGTCATGATGCAGGTGGCCTCTTGGGACCATCAAGCATCCTATTAAACAAAAAAGAAAAACACTGACTTTCTTTGCACCTTTTGACAGACTCAGCCACACTCGGCTGACACTATCACACATACACACTTTGTTTCTCTCACATAATAAAAGTTTCTCGCTCGCAGCTTTCTCATCAGCTCTGGTGTCCGTCAACAGAGGCCCACACAATAGCAACAAATGCACCATTGACCCCAATGAATCATACTCTGTGTGACTGACAGCTGCACACGCCTCACCACTACTCCTCTGTCACACACAGATTGAGCCTGCATGATGGATTACACAATGGATTATGATGGATTATAAGACTGGCGTTCGCATAAAAACACACAAACGCCGTTTGGCTCGACCGCATCAACAGACACTGACTCACACGGTGTCGTGGTACACTGCAGGGTGAGGTCATGTTTTTTGGCCTGAGATCAGCCTGACGCTCACCTTCTCGGTTTTATTTGTTTAACACAAGTTGTTTCTCACTTTGCGCTCTGGTGAAAACAGTCAGAGATGTTTGACTCTAAATCTGTTGCTATGGTAACGTTGTACATTCCTCTCCTCTCTCCTCTTCATCTCTCTTGTTTTCGGTCAGTTCATTATGGATAGAGAGAATTTGTTTCTTGATTGACCTAATTGGATCTGAATTGGTTTGAATATTTAAAAGGAAAGTGTCTCGTTTTCAGTAAAGCTTCAGCGTTCTGTTCAAAATTCATTTATGCACAAGCGGACTGACCGAGTGAATCCAAATATCACCATCTGCCTGAAAACAGAGGAGGTGGAGGATGATATAGTGCAGGATTGTTTGGCTGTAAACTGAGCTTGTTTGCATTTGACCACAAAACTAGAGACAGTTTTAGATTTATGATGCAAAGATGGCAACGTGCAGCATACTAACCATTTCTGTCTCCACTCACACACACTGTTCTTAACCAGATTGAGGCAGGATGAGCCCCGGCAGCATGACCATAACCGTGACAGAATGATTTAAAGTCACACACACACACACACATCACTACCAACACATTCCCACCTCTCTTATCGTCTTTGCTTTCCCAGTCGAGTGAATCTACAGCATGTTAGTCATAATTCCTTACAGCCTCCTATAGCTCCTGTCCTGTAACCTTCACCGACTGCCAGCACTGTGACGGCTAATTATGTAGCCGGGATTCTCAGGGCGAGACAGGAAACAAGGCAGGACAAGACAGGTTAATATGAACACCTCCTTAAATATTTGGCCCTGCCTTTTATCATGAGATAAAGAAGGAAGTATGGTGAAACAAGAAATATGGAGAAATTGTAAAAAGCATAGTCAGTTATTAGGCTAGAAGCAGTTTATATATGCATAATGTTGCCATATTGTAATATAGATGTCTCTGTCTGTGCAGAATTTTTCATTACATACAGTATATAACATAGTTGCCAGGACTCTGCACTTATGATAAGCTCACAACTCCCAACGTACTAGACAGCGCTCTCCACTACCACCATCAAAACACCTAATAAGGGAATTTCTTCTGAAGGAACGTAGTCCATTTCTCCATTAGAGTTAAGAAACTGATAAAAAATGTGTGTGACTTGAAGCTGCACTGGAGGTTAATGTTGGCCCCATTTGAACTGCCCTTATCAATATTTTTGTATATTAACAGGGAATCAAATTACTATTTACAGTCACTTATAGTAATGAACCCGCAGAGAATTACCACTCTCGCTCTCTAGAGCGTTTTAAAGCTGCTGTAAGCGTTGTCATCGTTTTAGCTATCTTCCTGTCTATTTTGCTTTTATTTTACTGCTGTAACTTCAGTGAGAGGGTAGGATCACAGCGTTACATACATGTTTACTTCAACATACAAGTTTTCAACACATAACATTGGTATGACGTAATGAGTTTTATTTGTGGTTATCACCTACATTATGTCTGACAAATAGTTACAGACCTGGGATTTGTATTTATGACAGTGGTGATGAACTCAGTGGTGACACTGTGTGGGGCGCCACATCACACAAAATGTCAATTTCTACATAATGTTGCTTTAAAGGAGAGTGATTATTGGACTTCTGTTGATCAGGGGGGACAAACATGTCTCCAAGAGAATCTGAATGTTGCTGGTTGTTTGTTTAGTTAGGCAACTTCAACTAACACATTCGCCATATCAACTTGATAAGAAGATAAGGTGTTGACAGTTTTTGGCGCTTCCACCAAATGACCAAAAAAAATAAAAAAATAAAATCAATTCATGCTGGTTTAATTAGAGACTTTGTTGGTTTTACGTTTAATTTGTCGCCCATCTGTTGATCAGTCTATCCAACAAAACCGACTCCAATAGACCAGTTTGCAGTGTAGACACAAGGCTCTGTGATGAGTCGACTGTATAATTCTCTCTCCTGTCAGTGTTGTAAAACCCATGTATAAAATGTAAGTTTGTAGTTTACCCAAAGTCACTTTTTGAACTTGAGTAAATAACTGACTGCAGAGAAAGGCAAAAAGTCAGGTTGAGACAAATAACAGCATACACTGGAATACAGCAGATATAGTATAAGTGGATGTTAGAGCACCCACAGATGGATGTCTCGGCCCTCCTCTCCCCCCTGCTGCTTCATATGTGCATCTCATAGCTTTTGCAGGAAGTAGCAGGACTCTAATGTGACCTTTACTGGTGATAAATATGCGTCTGGCTGCTCGAGTATAGAGTAAAGAGCAGCACTCCTATTTAACCTTTTTTTTTACAGTACAAATGCTTTAGGCAAGATGCCCTTTTGCAGCATTCATTTAAGATAACAATGTTATAAATCATTGTGGCTGCAACAGACTTCTGGCTTTATGGGAAGATTAGATTGCTTTGCCCTGGTGGGTTTTCATTCTGTTGCTGTCTTTAATAGTTTAGTCGACTCTATAACCCTAAAAAGGGAGTTATAGAGGGGAAGAGTCAGTTTTCTGTACTTTCCACATTTTCAATTATTCATCAGTAAGAGAGTTAATTTTGAAGAAGGAGAAAGCGGAGAAGAAATGAAGGAGAAATGAGTGATGAGTTATCAAAAGATGGTGAAGAGATTTTTTTGTGACTAAGAATTTAAAAGTTACAGGAATGAGGCAGGTGAGATTAAGTCCATTTCCCTGAAATATGAAATACCTAAATATGAATCACTGCCATTTGACGATTTGCCAGTAGAGTCAGGCTGCTGTAGATGTGATGAATCATGAATCAAAAGCTAAGAATGTGTTCTGGAGTGAAGCTCGGCGAGCCTATGCTCAAGTGATTCAGCCTTTGATTGAGGAAGAGCAGCAGTGAGAAAGTGGATTTGACTACAGGTTAAGAAGCGATTGAAAGGGAAGACGATTGCGGGCAGGTTCGAGAGCATAACCGGTTGAAGAAAAGATGACACATGAAGGAAATCAGAGGGATATACTGTGTGCTCTTCCAGTCTTTTTTGTCTTGTTCTTTTTTCCCTCCCTCCCTCCACCCTTCCCCCTTCTCCTCTGTTCTCATCTTCTGAGTGCTGTAGCGAAAGACGGCGTAAAGCCACTTCCAGTCCTCTGTCCAAAGCTAATGCATTTCCCTTAAATATTTCAATATGATCCTCCTCTGTTCTGCAAGGTTGAGTACAAGCCCTCCCTCAGCTGGCGCCCGCAGAGGCTCACTGCCACCGATAAAATCCTGCCAGGGGTTTGATGTCTCAGAGTGCTCGAAACAACTGCTGAAGATGAGGGAGAGATAGGGAAGATGTGGGAGGACTGCGAGACGAGGTTATAGATTATAGATCGAAGGAGATACATCAGATACCAATGTGTTTTTTTTATTTTTTGGATGTGTGCATCTATGATTAACTGCACTTCCTGTGCAGATGTAGAGCAGTGAGCTGGCTGATGCAACGTGGAGCAAACTTGCTCTGTTTGTCAGATGTGGCTCTGCAAAATCTGGTCTGACAGGCTCTCCAGTGAAGCACTGAGACGAGCACGAGAAGGCCTACGAGCACACACAACCACACATGAAGATAACACCTGAAAAATCCACTTCCCACTTTACGAGCTGTTATGTAAGACGAAAACCCTTGTCAGTGTGTGTGTGTGTGTGTGTGTGTGTGTGTGTATGTGTGTGTGTTTCTGCTCCTTTGTGAAATTCAAAGACGCTTCCTGTGGTGGAGCAGCGAGTGAAGCCTTTATGGTTCAATAATTCCAGTTCTTCATTATGGTCCACACCTATATCCTCCTCGGTCCTTTTCTTCCTCT
Source organism: Pagrus major (assembly GCF_040436345.1). Classification (NCBI taxonomy): domain Eukaryota; kingdom Metazoa; phylum Chordata; class Actinopteri; order Spariformes; family Sparidae; genus Pagrus; species Pagrus major. Next base: position 19,959,873 of record NC_133215.1, read on the forward strand.
CCATATGTCTCTCCATCGCCCCATCACTCCTGCCATTATATTTCATGGCAGCAGCCATCGTGGGGCCCAGACCTGGAGGAAATTAAAAATCTTTGTTGCTTTGTCGCTCTCCCCTGTGGGTGGGCGGATGTCAATAAAGTCTTGCATGATGGGCTGCACGCACACACACACACACACACACACAAATGCACAGAAAACATACTGTACCCACGATACAACTCACACACTGTCCTGTAGGCTATACATTTACTCATGGTGACAACACGCAGACTCAAGGCCAAACAAAGACAGTATATTCATTAACCTGGGGTCACTCTGTGGTGTGTGTGCCGGCGATCATCCGTCTGGTATCGATGGAGCCTCAAATATAATGAAGACAAACATTGATGTGCTCTTTGTTCTCATGTGTGTTCTAGTTGCAGAACCAGTAACCGGAAAAGCCTCATCCTGACAAGTACATCTCCCACCCTGCCACGGCCGCACTCCCCACTGCCTGGACACATAGGTCAGTGTATAAAAGTTACATATGATAACAACAGCATATATGGTTATTTTATTTTATTTTATTTTTACTTGACAATTTAGCTGTGTTTACTCCTGCCACTAGGGGGCTCTCTATCAAGACAAAACAAAAGACATTTGCTGTGTGTTGTTTTGGGAGGTCCGGGTGGAGTGAGGGGGGCAGAGCCGCTGCTCAGCTTGATGTGCGCCGTTGCTCACTAACATTAGCTCACGGCTAGTGCACAGTAAAATAATCTGGTTGTCTGGTTTGTTTGTTCACAGACAAGGTAATGTTTTAAAGTTTTATTCATTTTAAGTTCGCCAGTTTGATGATAATGTACGGGTGAAAGTAGTGTGAACTTCCTCTTGACATAAAATCCAGGGCTTTTTGTTGAGTATTTGTAAAATAAATAAATAGATGAAAGAAAGCGATCAACTAAAGATCAACTTCACACTTACTGAAAATCTATTATTAAGTCTATCAAGTTTCCACTGTATTGTGTGTCAGTACCTCATGACATCACTGCAGCAAGGTGAGAATTTAAACCACTAATGCAGGGATTTCCTCCCTGAGATACTTAAAGGGATAGTTCAAGTCTTTTGATCTTGGGTTGTACGAGATACTTATCCCTCGTCAGTATATCACCTGTCAGTAGATGACTGTCAGCTCACCCCCTGTATGGAGAAGCAGTGTGTAGCACCAGCAGGGAAGCAGAGCATCTTACTGCTGTAAATGGTACCGGCAGGCAGATCTATTTTAGCCACCTAAAAGAAGGTCCACTTAAAATATTTATATCTGTTTAAGTGTACGCTATATTCTGAAACATTTTTAGGGGCTTTACATTGCCGTCATACAGCTGCTGGAAGTCCAACCAAAACAGCTTTTGCGTATTCCTACGCACAAGCACGTTGTACGGTATACAACACCAGCACAGGAGCTTTAAACCACTAAGAGGTGAAGGTTTTCAGACTTGGGGTGGCCATAGACGTCTTTGACATAACCTGAAAACTGTTATTTCTTCACATTCTGTTGTTAATTGTATGACGTTTTTAAATACTTTAAACTAAAATTGCACCTTTAAGTTTCTCAAATATAAAAGCTGATAAAAACAAGCAACAAACATCAGTATCCCTGTATTAGAAACTGTTCAATATGCTGCAGCTGATGACGTGAGCTCAGAGTTGCCAGTTGTCATAGTAACGCTGTACGCTTTACGGCATGTTTTCGAGGTGCACTGCAATGAGACAGGATACTGAGCGGCAAGCAGCAAGCACAGGAAAGATTTGCCACTGTAAACACAGCCCGCACAAATACTGACTCATCCCAGTCCTCAGCCAAGTCTTAACACAACCGAACCTGGGGTGCCATTAAAAAAAAAGTACTGGTACAGTGGAATTAAAAGGAATTACTGCACTAGAGGTCAGCAAGAACAAGATTTTCAGATGGTGTTAACTTAATCTTTAATAAATTAAAACTGCACTACAGGATCAAGGATATTAATGTAGGTGTCTTGGAAGTAGGTGTCAGAGTTTTAGTTTTTATTATAACAGTGTTTTCAGTGTCTCCTTTAATGACTGAATGTACAAAATTTGATCTCATATTGTTGATGTCGGCAGGCAATGTTTCATCGAAAGTGAGGTGTACCAAATGAAATGACAGTGACTTGTGGAGTTACCTGAACCTAAAATGAGTTTAGGAGCACTATCCCACAGCGTATCTTTTCTGCTGTGTTCTGTCCATATGTGTGTAAACAGGAAGCAGTCCGTTGGACAGCCCGCGCAACTTCTCGCCAAGCGGACCCGCCCACTTCTCCTTTGCTTCTTCTCGCAGGTTGGCATCCCTCCTTTATTCACACAAGAAGTCACACATACACCGTTACAAGAGCAGTGCAAAGTAGTTGAGGGAAATTGTTGATGTTATTTTTACTGACACACTCGCACACTCACACATAATGTAACTCCTTGGGGAAGGCACCCACTATCACACACACAAACATGCAAACTGAAGCTGCATGCCACTGCCCTGTCTTTGTCCCACCCTGCTCCCGCCGAGCGTCTCTATGACAGGAGCGTGACAGGAGGCCGAGATGAATGAGGCGAGGTGCCAGTATGTTGCCCAAACGTGCGTCCCTCATCAGTCACTCAGAGGAAGTGTCAGACCCGGGCTGCAAAAGGCCTGAGGGAAGAGAGGAATAAAAGGAGCAAAAGTATAATTGGATAGATTGAAAGCGAGTGAAGGTGGTGGAATTGTTTCACTGTCACCACCAATTGTGTTGTTTTTGAATAGACTAAAATAGAAACTGATATCGAAGTTCTGGCTGTTGAAAGCGATAGAGATAACAGTTTATGTAACATATGTTCTCCGTTTCCCACTTTTTATTTTTCTCCTCAGGGCTGATGGTCGTAGATGGTCCTTGGCTTCTCTGCCTTCATCAGGATATGGCACAAATACACCAAGTTCAACGGTATGTTGAAGAAAAAAATCTTTACTTTTACATTTGTTTATCAGCATTTTGGAGCTTGTTTCCTTGAGGACATAAGACAGTAAGCACTATGGATGCCATTTTCTCTCCTGACACCAATCCTAAAACCTCAACCATCTGATTTCCCGAACAATCCTACACTGAGCTCTAAACCGACACCACTGTTTCATTTTACACAAGTGAAAATCTGTGGAGGCAAGTGATTGCTGTGTGACTAAAAGTTGAGTTGGCGGCCCACTGTGACTAAATTAATGTTAATGAAGTATTGTTAATGAAAATAATGGAGACCCCAGGAAGAGTAGCTACTGTTTGAATACAGAAACTAATGGGGGATCTTAATAAACAAACAAACAAATTAACTGATAGCGGACAAATTGAATTAAAATGCATTTAATGTGGACTGGTCAAGTCCTGGACAATACCCAAATAAGTTGATGCCTGTACCAATTCTGCAATTACAGATGTGTATGTCTCTAGTCATAAATGGTTTTTTACATATTTAAATGTATTTATAGCCTATATGCTATGTGAATCATCATGTCCACATGAGGCTGCTATAGGTTAAGTGGTGGAGACCAGTCAAGTTGAGAGTTGGCTGTTGGAGGTATACTATGCAGGATTTGTCGTTCAAAATTGGCCCCTTCTCCCCAATTCAACAAGACTGAGAGAGAAGTGGTGGTCAAGCGAGCTAGAGAGTAACTGAAGAGAGGGAGCAGTGTGAATGAGAACAAAGCAGTGAATCAGAAAAATGTAACAAATAAAATGTAATTTTTTAATAGTTACTAATAAATAAGCCTACACGTCCGCACAACCCTCTGGATTTAATATGAATGCAGCCGAAGTGAAAGCTTCATCCTGTCCACTGTTTGCCTCTCTGCTCTGCGTGTGAATGCGTAGCTCAGTCCCACCCTCGGGCAAACAGACACACAGAGCTGCAGCCTGAGAGCAGAGGAGAGAGATGGCAGCAAAGTCAAATTGTCACTACGTCTTTGTAGCATTCCAACTTCACAACCCTGTTGATGAGGTCCACACACCCACGGCCCAGAGGTTGACGCCCAAAAACATCCCAAACACAGCAAAAAGGAAAATACAGGCAGAGAGCAGGGTCTCTGCCGATGCAGACACCGCCACACACTCCTAGTGGGTCATAAGTAGTGATTGAGTGGGATTACTTTTGTATGAGTCTATATATCAGGAAAATCCCTCTAAATTGTTCCAAGCCTACGCGTATGTGAAAGAAAGTGAGTCATTCTTTTGTCAAATCAATGCCTGCATCCAAATAGTTATGTGTTTTCTTCTACCAACATTACCACAGTGGTGCATACCATAGTGGCCTGAACTTTCCGTCTTCTGTTATGTACAGTATTACAACTGCGGCAGCTACTGCATCTTGTGCCTCCTCAAATGTGGGATAGAGCTGACTAAGTGTGTCCTTGTAACACAAAACTTGTGGCTATCAAACAGGACACCACAGTGCAGCAGCAGTCTCCTGAAAAGTCCCCTGAAATCTGTGGCGAAGTAGAGAAATTCCTTCACGTCTCCCCTCTTCATCATGTGACAAGGATCAAAAACTGCACTTTCTTTTATATTCACTTTTATCAGACAAACCGGAGAAAATTTGTTGACACCAAAGTGTGGGATCTGCTTTTTCTTCTCTTGATAAATTCGCTGCACAAGTCATGAAATTGACATACAAAACTGTATTTTGGACTTTTCATCTAATGCTAAATTGATGAGGTGTGTTTTGTATTCGTTGCATGAATATGGATCTGACTCACAGAATTTATTTGCACCTGTTTTCATGTATGAAATCGGCAAGTGCTATTCTGCTTGTAAATTCAAGTTCTGAAGTTCCACGTTTTACTTGCTCTGAAATGATTACACGCCAGACTTGCCGCTAAATACCACGCGCACACACACACACACACACAGACACACACACACACACACACACACACACCCCTGTGTTCTTTGACTTTGTACTTGCTGCTGCGAGTCTCAGCTGATGATTTCAGTGCTGAAAAACATGCATCACATGTAAAGCAGAACTAAAAATAACTAATCAGTTGCTAAGATATGATCGACCTGGTTTATCTGCAGCTGATGACTTGGCTTTTCTGCAAAACACGGAACGACGATAATGGAAATGAAATGTAACCAATCTGAATTTCTCCCTCACAGCTGCACTATTTCTCTCTTTGTCACTTTACTGCCGGAGAAGCAGAGATGGATGATAAAGAGGGGCAGCAGAGACAAATAGGATCGAGTGTAGGCGGAAGTGAAACTTGTTGTGAAGCAAACAGAGAGACAACAACAATTCAGTTCAGTTTCGTCTGAGCGAAAAGATGTTTGAAGGCTGAGAGGACTTTTCATCTAAATGAACTCTGCCAAGGCCCATTTGGTAAATAGTCCATTTGAGAAATGGACCCTAATGTGTGCGACGCTCAGGTGGAGGCTAGGTGTTGGCTCATAATCCACCCGCTGTACATTTCTGTGCCATCTTGAACACAATCACTTCCACTGTATCCTTGCAGCTCTTTCACACATCATTTCTTTCATTGACTGCCCCTCATGCATCTCCTCACAGCAGCACATATAGAGAGACGTACTCTGCAGGCGGCTGATTGATCTCTTTTTACTGTAGATGAGGTTGAAGATGGTTTCTCAGTCTCTCCATACTCCTCTCCACCTCCATCACTCCTCCTCCCCCACTCCATACATGGGTCATTACTCGCTTGATTAGTTACAGCAGGACCCTTGCATACTGAACAGAGCAGATGAAAGGAAAAGATGTGTGTGTGCATGTGTGAAGGTGTTTCCTATACGAAGCGGTAGATATTAACTAAATTTATGCAGAAAAGCTGCAGAAATAGTCGGAAATGTAAACAGTTGAAAGTGGAGGTGAGACAGGATAGAAGACGGAGAGAGATCAAACCTTACAGGTGAAGAAATTCTCTTCACTGTCTGAACATTTCATTTCCAATTGCTAAGAAAGCTGATTTATCTCATATCTCCAATTTGCCAAAGAAATTAGGACCAAACATTGTCCTCGTTTCAAAAGATTGATTTTTTTTTTATGACTTGCAGTTTTTATTTTAAAATATTCAAATCAGTCATAAAAAATGGTGTACATAATGCAGTCTATTGCAACAACCAACTCCCCCAGTCCCCCAACATCCCACCCATAACCAAGGCGGATCAGCCAATATAGAGTGGCCTAAAGCTCAAACCATCATCAAAGAGACGTCTAACGAGGAAAGTCTAACGGCCAATCAAAAGCTTGATTATTAAAGATCCCCTCTACACATCTTAACATATACATTCTTTGATGTGTGTTTGACATGGTTTCTGCAGATTTAAAGTGTAATTACTACATTAAAAGCCCTAAAATGGCAGCCACTCCTTCTCCCTCATTAAAAATTCCAGAATATATAAATATGTGTTGTTTGTTTTACAAGTTATCTGCTTGGCACAAGGTGTCTCCTACTGCCCTGTGAAGTGAAGTCCTGTGTATGTGCACTGGAGGCTTCTAGTTTCCACATCACACCTGTGTATGCTGAATATTGGAGCTTCCAAACTGTTTGTGATGTCACAAATCGAGCTCGTAGGCCCGCCTCTTGAAATCAGATTTTCAATAAGCACAGAGAAAATTTACACTTTGAGCAGACAAATGTGAAATCAGTCTTCTAGTGTCAAACACTGCATGTACATCATTCTGCACAGTGAAGCTCAAACATTCGACTCTAGAAACAAGAAGAAAAACATCTATAGTACTATTCATATTATGAATTTACAAACAGAAATACAGATGCTAATAAAGAAATTAGCTTTGATAAAGAAAGTGTTGTAGAAGTGGCTCATGTACATTCAGTGTCGGGGCAGTGAGGATCTGTACATTTTAAGGAAAGAATAAACTTTCGATGCACTTGCGGATGCTACAAACTGTTTTTTAAAGGGTAAACTTGCAGAGACTAATTTCATGTTCTGTTATTTCTGTGTGGGAGGAAAGATGAAAAAAAAAAAAAACTAACAATGCTGGAAGTGGTAACTGTAGTGCTGTATTATTTGGACAGCACATGCAGTAAATGTGCAAATACAAACTCCAAGACATCAGAAGAGGCTCCAGAGCTGTTAAAGCTGACTGAAAGGTGATCTAGCTGTGCTCCCATCATCAGAAAACTGACGCTTGAGAGGAAAGCACATGCTAAAAACGTATTTTCTTGATTTCTCTCTTGATGCAACCTTTCCTCGCACCTCTCGTCACGTCTTCAGTTGGAGGGACTAAGACTCAACAGAAAGAAATCTGAATGCAGTTAAGTGAATTGAGAGAGAAAGAGTTCGACAGTTTTCCTGTGACGACCATCACATCCAGCCTCAGTCTCCGAGCTCTCTGTGTCTTTGGGGAACTTCTTAATTGATTCTGTTGACATCATCATTTCAGCCCTTTTCTGCAGCTTGCAAGTGGCTAAGACCTGAATGGAGTTTCTAATGGATTTTTATTGCAGAAATCGTTGTGTGGCCAAAGCCAACTGTGGCGTCCCGTCGGGAGATGTGTTCATTAAACCTCCCATTGATCCAGGCTGGTTTTTCCCTCCTGCGCTGAAGAAAAGTCTTTTGTTTAAAACCGAATAGCGCTGCCATTAACCCCCCCGAGGCAGCAGACACTTAAAGCAGCAGTCAACTTTTACGTGGAGTGACTTTTTCATTCCCTGCAGTCTTTTTACTCCGGTTTTCAGTCTGCATTATTCTGCTCTGCCCTCCTACACTCACTCCTTCTGGATATTTTTCTTGTTTCTCAGCCTCTCTCCCTTTCCTTCCTTGTTCTTTTAAGTTAGTCGCTTCTTTGTTTCAGTTCTTTCCACCCACTCACATCATAGTACACCTTGTGCTCTCTTCTCTTTTCTCCTCTTTTCCCTCTTCTCTCCTCTTTTCTTACTGTCACCACTTCAGTTAAGATGTTTTTGCCATTTGTTGTTTTTGGTTTCTCCATCACTGGATATCTATTTTTAAACTATTGATGTTGCAGCTGCAACAGAGGCTTTTAAAGAAAAAGAACATCTTACAAAGGGCAGTTCACATTTTAACCTTGCCTCTCTTTGCCTCCTGTCTCTCTCTGCAGTCATCCAGCTCATCCCAGGAGCGTCTGCACCAGCTGCCCTTCCAGCCAACCATGGATGAGCTGCACTTCCTGTCCAAGCACTTTGGCAGCACAGAGAGCATCACGGACGATGACGGGGGCCGACGCTCGCCACACGTCCGGCCTCGCTCTCGAAGCCTCAGGTGAGAGGGCAGCAAGTCACGGGCAAAAGACAGTGTTAGCAAATGAAGACCCCCGCCCCTCTCTCGAGGCATCCACTTGATTTAGGTTTTCTACATGTAATTAGTCCCTGAGAGCAGACTTCATATAAAAACTCAAGTGATGGTTTTCTTCTCATAGCAGGAAGTTGCCCCACTTACATTCATGCACAGCTGAAAATATTGTTGTGACACTTTTCTCTAGATACAAAACATTCATGATTCATTGCTCAACACCGGGTTGTTTTCTGGCTAAATGAGTGAAATTGAATCTTTTTTTTTTGATTACTTAAAACCTATGCTCAAAGATTAATTTTATCTAGTGAAGAAAAATAAGCAAAAAGAAACCAAAATGTAACATGTCAAGCTTTTCTGAAAGGAGCCCTTTAAGATTATGAAAGGGAAGCTTTAATTAGCGTGCAGGAACAACTTCATTGTGTCACGAAGAGATGCAGAGGGCTCTCAATCATTTATTTAGAGCACAAGCCTTTTTGTTGCTTATCTTGTATAATTCACCTTCTGTTCACGCATCAGTGCTGTTAATGCTTCATTTTCTGCCTTTCAATGAGATGAAAGACTCAGTCTGTTCACTCGTTTTTTCATTGATGACAACATTTTTGCAGAAGCATATAAATGAGACTGATTGAAAATAAAAACATGTTTCCTCTTTGGTAAATCAACACATAGTTTACACAATTGTCTTGTCTTTCAGGTGTGTGCTGTGTCACTAACTTGTCTGGATTTACGATCACAATTATTAGATATTCTGTAATAGTTATTTTAAATTAATAAAAAGAAAAGTCGTGGTAGGTAAAAATATCAATACCACATTACAAAATACTCCATTTCAAGTAAAAGTACCAATTATTGTATTGTACCATTACTGATGTGTAATTACCATTTCCTTTTAGATCAACGGGCAGCCAATTTTAACTGCTGCTTAAAGAAGAATGAGCGGTGATATAAACCAACAATGAATTGATCCTACTAGCACTGCTACTGTCTGTGTTGCCAAACGAGCCAAGTCACTAATTTTTGGAAAATTGCATACCAGTGCAGTATGATTACGCTGTTACTGAAATGAGGTTTTTGTGAAAGAGAATGTGGCTTCACTCTAATGCAGCCAGTAAATTACCCAATTTCAGGATTTACTGACTAATAGAGGCACAAAAGACATATTAATGAACAATTTAAGAATATGCCATGAATTCAATGACGGAAACTACTAAATCCGAACAGCAGTGCATGCTACTGGGAAGATAAATCTGTAGCATCATAGTTCATGAGCTGATTGTATGTTTTATGTTTTTACACACAGATGTAGTAAAATAACAAGTACAATATAATATAATATTTCATATAATATCTAATCAAGTGAAGTCAAGTATCTCAAAATTTTAGCACAGTACTTAGTTGCTCACCACCACTTGAATGATATCAGTGTCGGTCCACCCCCCGGTGCTTTAAGCAGCAGTTTCTCTATTAGCACACATCTCTGGCGTGCACTCCCTCTAACCACACCTATTATCACCCCCCCACTGGATGCAGCATGCCCCAACTATACACAACACGTCACTGCTAATCAGTATTCAGTTTTCATATTAAGCTTCTCAGCAGTCGCTGCCCTAGATAATCGCCTATCTGGTAGCTTCAGTATATAGAGCATTGTGCTCCTTGACATGCCTCATTATCACTATTCATATCACACCTTTCTCTGAAGCTATAATGTGTTTGCCCACAAGACATCCTTTCATAACATGCTTTTCTTTGGTGAATGTCTAATTCAGCACTGTGTGAGACGCAGTGGGATGGAAGGATTACGTTTTAGGCCTTCTTCTCTGCCACATGTTGAGTTTGCTTTGCCTTTTATCCCAGCATGTGTTAAAAAGTCTACATGTGAGTCCGATGTCTGATGATTATGATGAGTGCGGTACGACGTGCATGAGGACACTGGATCCATTAGAGGAACTAAACTGAGTGTACTGAATTGCTGATCGATTGATTAGCATAATGTACAGACAGGACATGTGGGGAGGACGCAGTGAATTATTCCTTCATTCAAGTGAAAAAGACATCTCTCTGTCTCTCAGGCTGCCTCCCCTCACTCCTGCCTTCTTTGTTTTTCTCAGTCAGTGCTGTGTATCACACTCCTGCTCTCTGTGTTTGTCTCCCTTCAGCCCGGGGCGCTCGCCTTCCTGCTATGACAATGAAATAGTGATGATGAACCATGTCTACAAGGAGCGCTTCCCCAAGGTCAGCCTCATACACACAAATACACAAGTGTAAAGCACACATACAAACAATATGCATGCAGTCAGCGGCCATTTCTTAAACTGCACTGAATTACATTAAAACCATGTGGTAGATCAAGGATTCAGATGCTTCTTTTGATTCTTTTGTGTCCCAAACAACTAGTTAACAACCTAAAAATGATTTTCTAGAACGTAGTTCTTCTTCCAGTGGCAGCCACACTGGCGAGTTTGATCCATGGAGGATGAATATGGAGGTAAATAGGTCCTGGGTTTGTTGGAAGATATGCAGGTTTCTGCAGTCCTGATCCCCGCTGGGATCGAGTGTAAATGAGAACAGAGAGCAGTGTAGCCACATGCTTGTGAGGATGTTTGTGAAAGGAGCTCTCCAGCGGAACAGTAGATCTGACGGTTCTTGCCAAAGTGAAAATGTTGTACGTTAGGTTGTAGACTAACATCAGGAACTTGAAACTAGACTGTAAGGTGGTGAGGGCAGCAGTGGGGTGTTAAGGCAAGGTGAGGATCGGAAAGGCTGTTGTATTTTGGATATCACCATATGCAAAATCATATAAGCTAGCAAAACATTGCTGTTGTCTACCCTGGAGATGTCTGATGCCTGGAGCAACACTAGGATAGCATCCTGGGATAAATACTGTATACGTCTCACCGATGCCCTGAAGGATAAACCTGCAGAAAGAAGCTACAATCACCATATGGTCTGAGAACAACAACCGATCATTCACAAAAATCTTCCTTCAACAAGGAGCCGCTCAGTCTTAGTAAGATTGGGCACCAGTGATAGGTGTCTACTAGAAAATGTTAACATGCTTTAATATTCACAAAAAACATTTAAACTGTCCAGTGTTGCAGCACCTCAATTCACCCTCTGTCTGCCTATCTCTTTAAGGCTTCTGCTGCTCTGATTGGTCAGCTCTCACAGGCCTGAGCAGGACCTGCCCACCCCCTCACCTCTCCCTGTGGTTTAGCAACCAACCGTGCAGTCCTCCATGGATTGAGTGTTTGGATACTTTCACAGTATTAACAGTATAAGGCACCTAGACCTGCTTTCTAATCAAATTGACTTTCTACTACATGGGACCTTTAAGTCCTGGATGTTACACATCAAGCTTGGGATCACAGGCACTGAAGATGTATGTTGCAAAAACTTCCTATGACCTCACCCTAAAGGTCAAACTACAGGCTGTTAGGACAAGCCGGCATCCATTAAGTAGTCCCGTATACATCCTGATAAAGTGTTTACCTCATACACACTTCTGTTGTACTAAGCTGCTATCTCCCTTGTTACTTTGAAAGAGGCTTACTCTGCTCCTCTGACCTCCAACATAAAGGCAGCTTTCAGTCAGAGGGCTGCGACTAAGATTTCATTTCACTGTTCTTGGTAAGCTGTTGACTCTGCAGTGTGTGAAAACTCCTGGAGGTCGGCCATGTCTGAGATGGTAGACCTGACCTTCTTTGATCTTCAGCACAAAATCAATTAGATCACTTATCTTGACTTATATACTCAGCGTGGATGCATGACTCAGTGTCTGTGAGAGTCAAATGTTTCCATTAACAGGGAAGTGCACACACACACATACACCATTACCATCATCCTGCTCATTCGCAGTAATGCGTTGTGAAGCTGCACAAACGAGGTTCCAACGTACTGTTGCACGCTGGCCAGGATTGTGAATGAAGGCTCAACATTTCGTCATCACCATTATAAAGAGAATAATATGCAGCTGCATACCTGAATTAGGTTTTTAATAGGAGCCTAAATTCTGATAATGTTGCACGTGTTTAAAAACATTTCATTATGCTGCCTCGTATTCTTCCCAAAAGACTACTTGAATGCTGCTTGCTTTTTCACATTAAATATTCTTTGTGCTGCGTGACATTTAAAGCAGCTATACCCAATATTTTTATAATAGCAGTGAACAAAATGACAACAATGTGACAATGTTAAATGATGAGCCCACAGAGAATAATCATACGAGCCTACAGATCCCCAAAGCTTTACAGAAGCAGTTCAGCTCATTGTTAAGCTGAAACCAGCCTGACAATTTACTATTTTGGTTTACTCTCACTGCTCTCATAGAGCTGTTTCTGTCTGCAGCTTTTTTAGTGAAAATGTCTGGATTCACACCCAACACTAGACAGACACAATGGGACAAGCAAGCGGATGGAGCATTTAGCATCTAAAGAGATAGATATTTCTCTCTAGAGAGGTTGGTGGTGGCCAAAAGCAGAGCTATACGAATCTTAATAAATGATAATTGAACTGCATGATATGTAAATAAGCACTAATAAGTTAGCATTATCAACTTAAAATACGATGATATGTCAATGCTGTGCTAAATTCTGTCTCCTAGTGGCCAAAAAGGGCAGTAATTTTAGGTTAAAATGACCTATGAAGGCTTTGTCCTACCTGAGGCAGCACATGCTCAAATCAAGTCAAGTCAGTTTTATTTATATTGCCTAAAATCACAAATCACAATGCCTCAGTGGGCTGTGCAATCTGTTCAGTGTATGACCAGCTGTCCTAAAGGCTCTGACACACCAGGCTGACGGTCAGCCATCAGGCATTGTGTCAGTGAGCCTCAGTGTCTTTAATCGGCATCGGACATCCCTTGTCGAAAGCTTCTGGGCTAATTGCAGTGCGGTTTCTCTTTAATTTTGCTTCTCTGCCTCTTGGCCGCTGCTTAATCTTAACAATGGTTTGTATATCAGCAGAAAGGTATTTTCTTTCATGCAGGCACAGAAGCTACAAGCTTCATGGCTGCCGGCTGTTGTCTTTGCGGCATGTTCAACTGCAGCTCTTTGATTACGCAAAGGTTAACTGACATCTCAGTCAAAACAGTTGAAAATATGGAAACCTTTAAGGGCAACAAACAGCTCTGGAGTCACATGGCATACAGCCACAGAGGAAGTCATGGTGCCAGGTTGTTACAATCATGAGGAGAAATGTGATGAAATGCTGCCTTTCTTGATATTTGATATGAAGTCTCTGACGTTACATTAACTCCATGTGACGTGACACTAACTGAACGTCTTGTATTCAATCAGGCCACAGCTCAGATGGAGGAGAGGCTGGCAGAGTTCATCCACAACTACTGTCCAGAGAGCGTCCTGCCTCTGGCCGATGGGGTCCTCAGCTTCATCCACCACCAGGTAGCTGAGCTGGCCAGGGACTGCCTGACCAAATCACGAGAGGGCCTCATTACCAGCGTCTACTTCTGTGAACTGCAGGAGAACCTGGAGAAGCTGCTAAATGACGTGAGTTGTGGAGGTGGAGAGGAACATAAAGGGATGCCTCAGTTCAAACTCTGCACATCTATAACTGAACCTTTCTGTCTCTCCTTTACCGTCAGGCTTATGAGCGCTCGGAGAGTTCGGAGCTCACCTTCGTAATCGAGCTGGTCAAAAAGCTCTTCATCATCATATCTCGTCCAGCCAGGCTCCTCGAGTGTTTGGTGAGTTCCATCCCTCGATCTGATAACGCAGTCGCACACACTGATAAGGATTCACCAAATGAGCATTTATTGAATCAAGATAAGATCGAGACAAGATCTTTTCTTTTTCTTTTTTTTCGGAGGGTTTTTTTTTTTTTTACTTCCTGAGTGTGTCCTACTTCATCTGTTGGTAAAGTCTCCTGTCCTCCCACGCGGAGACGGAGGGTCAACTCCTTCACACTGCAATGGCATTAAAGAAGGAGCAGAACTGGGTCAGACTGTCTACTGTGTATTCAGTCTGAAGTGATGAAACACAGGGTTTCTAAATGTGTCACAGCTGGAAGCTTTGCTGTCATTCTGCTTGTTTAAAAACCTTTTACATTGCTTCTTTTTTTTTTACTTGTGACAAATACAAAGACTATTTTAAATCTTATTTTCCCATCAACAGTAGTTTGGTGGGGGTACAGGGATTCAAAATAAAGGACATTTATTGATACAGTCATACAAAGAAAGTACTCTCTGGAATAAGATACCTGCATGTAATCTCATTAAAAACATGGTGCCCACATCTCTGTCTTAGCTCATTGCAGTATAGAAATAAAGAACCTTCAATTACGGCAAATTAGCAACATCAATATAGACCCACAGCAGGCACCTAACTACCCTTTGTGCCCGATGACTTTAACTCCATGGCTGCAGAAAAGAAAGAATAAACCATTCTCATATTCACCCTCAGTATTTCAGACATGAGATAGAAGGAAAAAGCATTCATAAAAGAGAGAGTAAGATGTATGCATACAAACACATTTAAGATGTGTTGATGAATGTACAGGCTCCTAGTGTCTTTTTTGCTCCGCATAAATTAAAATAATAATTTGATCTTTTAAGCTACCCTCAGAAGGACTTTTTTAAGGATGTATTTTATCTTCCTGTTCTAACCACAAGAAAGTGAAAAGTCTTTGTAAAAGGTTCATCAGGCGTTCCTCGGAGGGTTTCCCTCTCAGATCCTGATATTTTCTTATGTTACAGGGGCACTCTTCTGATCTTACACATGGAGTTCAGTGTACTCGCACGAGGAGTACAACTGTGTGAAAACAGTTGTATAAGCACTTCTGTGGCTCTGGAAGGAGAATTTCAAAGTCTCAGAAATAACCTTGATAATGTCAGAACATTTTTGTGACTTTGGCTTTATCCATCCTTTTTATAACATTACTTTTGTGAGTCCCCGACTTACTCACATTCAGGGTCACTGAGGGAGGTATGGCTAGTCTGACCTTCATTTTTCATAATTTTTGATAGAATAAATACTGAAAATTAAACAGAGCTCCCGTGATTTCACATACCAAAGCAATTAAAAACGTACACTGAACAGGTTCTGCAATATAACTGATAATTATGTGCTAAATTTAAAAGGTCTGATTGATGTGATAATGAAGAATATACATTTCACTTCATTTCATAATACTGTGTAAATCAAGAGAAACTGAACCATGAACTAAATTAATCACAGGCTTTAAGATAAGAATTATAATGTGGTGGAATTAGTCCAATTCATTTTCAGTAGACTGTGTTATTGGACTAGATGACCGTAACCTTTACTTCCTTCAGTCATCAGTTAAGCTGCTACTACTGAGCTCTGCTCTGTTTTCTCATTTAGCTCTGCTCCAGCCATCAATAATTCAGCTCCTTTTTTAAGCCTGTGAGCAAAACTCTTTTATAAGCAGGAAGCCTGAGAGAATTTGTCATTTAGTAACACAGTTCAAAATATTACAAAACAGGGTGCACACAGTAGATATCCAATATGTCAGAGAGGATGGAGCATGTATCTAAAAGGACTTGCAAAAGACTTGCTATCATCAAAGGTTCTACATATGAGATTTTGTACATTAATATAGCAGTTGTTTGCTACGTAAAGTCATAGTGGAGTAATTGCGTCCTAAACAGAGATTGAACGAATGAAGTCGCACTCCCTCCGTGTGTGTTATCATCCAAGCTTCTCTGTTCTTTGTTGTGGTAGCCTCCCCCATTTTTATGAAGATACTAAGGCTGCATCTAAAAATCCAAACTTCACCACTATTGCAGACTTCGTGGGCATGTTGTGGGAAGTCTAGGAAGGCTGTCCAAAACCTCAATTCATCCAGTCCACAAGGGCCCTCAAGCGAGTTAGCTATCTTGCGCTATTTCAGTTGATTTTTTTGGCTAGCTACTATTAACTACTACTATTAAATTGGGTTACATGGATTCAGGTGACTTGGCAGATCAAAAATAGCTTCTTACCAAGCTGATTGTTGCTTATGTGCAGCATGGAAAATCAGGGTTTGTTTTGGTCTGCGATGCTGGTGCAGTAGTAGGACATCTAGTGGCAGTGAATGTGTATATATAACCTTTAAATGATCATTTAACATGGCAGCATTGGAGTCATAACATGTAAATGTGAAACCGCAGTACCTCTTCTAACTTTTACTTTCTTTTTGCACTTGTGTTGCATATTTATTATGTTCACTTATCATTCAGAAATACTATTGTATGTGTGCACGTGCCTCCAGTAAATGTATTTTCACCCTCAGTTTCTTAATAAATGAGATATATAAATATATTATGCACAAGAGGTCACAGGTTTCTTTAAGCTCAGTACATCAGACATGCTGCACATCTCTGCAGCAGCAGAGTACACGCTCATTGCCGCAGGATATTTTTCTAACTTAACTCGAAACTGTAAAATATTCTCTCCACCTCCACCACTTGTCGGTCTTCTCAGCAGCACATCAGATCAGCTGGGAGACGGAGCCATGTCCTTGGCATATTGATATATACACTAACCCACTTCAACTTACTTAGTGTCTCTGTATACACTGAAGGATTAGCCATACCTGGATATCAGCGCCCTGATTGATGGCCTCACATGTTCGTCATTGGCGTTGTCCCTCCTCCCACCCTCCCGGCTCATCTTTCCGTTGCCAAGGCGACCGTCAGAAGGGGTCGATAGGGTCAGGCAGGATGTGGATGGGACTTAAGATCCTCACGGCCCTTAGGTTAGAGAGCAGAAGACACACGGAGATAAAAATGTTGTCCACGGCCGTAGAGTTCATTTAGCATTCAAGTCAGTCGCAAGGTCTGATTTGGTGAAAATGTCACACAGTCAGTAGGTTGTTAGCTGCAAGAATATTATCCTGGAGCCGAGCAAGCTATCAGAGAGGCAGGTTAATTCCCCCTCTCCGTACTCCCTCTTTTTTCTCTGGTCGAGGGGAGCAGATATGAGAGAGCAGGGGAGGAAGGAAATGATCCCGGCTGCCCCGGGCTCTGTTTTCTAATCAAAATGTTATTCCACCAACAGGAATGAAACTGAATCCCACAGGACATCACAAAAGACTTTCATTGGGAAAAAAGGATGTTGCAAGAAAGCAATTTAAAGTTTGGAGGTGTATTAACACTGATTGTGTTTGTTTGACAGCCCAATAGAGTTGGTCATGAATTTGCAGCAGGTTAAAGTAAATCCTATTTTTGTGATTATAAGGGGCGCGCAACTGGAATTACATGGATGCTGGTTGACACAATACAACATCAGTTCAGTGATGGTAATCATTTTATAGCTGTTATCTCTTTGTTACTGCTAACCAGGAAGTTCGTTATCTTGTGTCAAAACCCAGCTGCAGGGCTGGAAAAAATATATTTGTATGTATTTGTAATATGTTATCAACACATTGGCACCAATAGTAGCCCCCAGATACTAGATTTTTAATGATAATGCAATATCAATATTTGTGAGTATAACAAAAATCAGATAACAAGAATATGGTGAAATATAAAAATATAAATATTAGATGATAAGCCACAAGGTGTGTCTTCTTTTGTGTTGATTTTCAAATGACAGTTATCTGTTGTTGAGATCTCATTATAGTAAATATTTTAGTATTCAAATGTACCTTTTGAAGTACATTTGAACTCTTTCGACTGGCAGTGGATCTTCAGCCATGACAGTTTAAGCTTTAAGGTGTGTATATATATTGTATCTTCCTTTATCACTTGCACTTTTTTCTTCTCCAACAACAGGAGTTCAACCCTGAAGAGTTTTACCATCTGCTGGAGGCAGCGGAGGATCACGCCAAGGAGGGACAACTGATGAAGGCGGACATCCCTCGATACATCATCAGCCAGCTGGGGCTGACCAGAGACCCGCTGGAGGGTAAGAAAGAGTTAGAGACAAATCACATATCAAACAATCAAACAAAAACATTTAAAAGGAACAGTTCATAGTCAGGTGAGAAGTCGGGACACAGATTTCATATCTGCGTGTTAAAAACAGAGCTGTAGCCAGGAGGTGATTAGCTTAGCTTAGCATAAAGACTGAGAGCAGTGGAAAATAGCTATCTTAGCTCTGTCCAAAGTGAAAAACTCATACCAACACCTCTAAAGCTCCCTGATAAACACGTTCTTTGTTTACTCAATACATAAACAGTAAGGTAAGAATGACAGTTTTGAGGAAAGTTATGGTAGTTTGCCCAGAAGCTAAGCTAAGCTAATCACCTCCTAAACAGTTGCAATGGCAGTCCTAGCTAAATGTAGAAACTGTAGACTGATGGTCGAATTAACCGCAATAATTCAACACACAGGTGCAGAGAAGAGTTAGCTGTTTGTGTGTGTAACATTAGCTAACTGCGAGCTAGTAGCCTGTCTTTCTAAAAACTTATTTTCGTGGACATGATACAGAAGCATGTCTCATCAGTTCCCCTTGTTGACAAGCTTTTACACAAAAAATGCTACATTTTGTATTTTTTCAATAGGAACATTTTTCTTTCCTCCAATTTCTGACAGTTGGTTAATTCATACAGGAAGCGAAGGCTCTTCGAACAGCCAGGCTCTCATTCTGAGTGTCAGATTGGATTTATGAACTTAATTGACAGACATGAGACTGTGTTTCATTTCATTCTCAGCAAAACAACCATTAGGTTTATTTCCCAAAACTTTCAACCATTCTTTTTAGCTCCTTTAAGTTAGTGTTGTCCCACTTACCAACAATTTAAAATTGCCTGTTTGAGTGCAGTTGACTTAAGCTATCGATCAGCCTAACTGGACGTGCAGCATGAGGATGTGGGAGATGTAGAGTTTTGATTGGTTGGATCATTAGCTGGCTGGTGGAGCGGTGACATCACTGTCTTCATTAATCATCAAACTCGGCCCCCAAACTCACAGCTCTCATTCACATTTGCTCAGCCGTTCAGCCAGCTCTCATGTTTGTTAGCTGATGGGTTAAATGATCCGGAGTGACTCTACTCAATAAACTGCTGCGGTTTTTACTTCTGAAATCATGAAAAATAAGGGCCTGCTAGGCCTTGCTCTATTAATTTCAGCTCTCAATGTGCCACTTGATAACTTGATCTTGCACTTTTCTTTGCACCTTCATTGTCATGCAGAGACACACATGCACACCCACGTAGCTGCATGCACGGCCACACTTGCACACTCTCTTTTCTCTTCTTGGTTCTCATAGAGACAAGATCAGTTGTTTTCAGCGTCAAATACAAACCGACAGAATATAAGATTGTCAGCTCAGTGACTTTTATTTTAAGTTATGTTAAAATGTACAGAGAGGCTTTGTAAAGGCTTTGCACAGTTAATTACCATTCTATTATTCCCCTGCTTTAACAAAACAGTGCTATAATCAGTGTATTCTAGCAGCTGTCACATACAAGAGTGGAAGAACACTGGAAATTAGCTGCCAGTGCTGCTGGAGGAGGGAGGGAGTACAAAGTGAGAGCTGAAGGAGACAAGTCAATTTTAATAGGAAGAAGCTATTTTAATTCTCGTGTTTTTCTTTCTGTGATCTGACGGGTTCAGCTGTTTTTTTAAACTTGAATAGCTGTTTTGTTAAAGACGTCTGAGCAGCTGCAAATGTTTTATCTGCTCACAGTGGCGTGGGAGGCCCGGCGTTTTAGCATGAAAAAAATTCTCTTTTCATTCTGACACCAGGTTTGCTTGTTAAAAAATATGTTTCTCAACAGAAATCGTGAGCCTGGACAGCTACGACAGTGAGGGTCCACATACTCCAGAGACCGATGACTCGGCAGAGGTGAAGATCAAATCAACACAAACAGATCTGTGTTTACATGTGTTCACATGCATTTTACACACAATAACTCAAACACACACACACACACTCAGCCAAATCATCAAAGAAAGAATGACATTCCCACATTCGAACATTTCCTTTCAACAGCCTTTGTGTTGATTTTAATTTTAGTTTTGAAATGTTGAATGTGTCACCAGGGAAAAGGAAGAGCCATTAAACCACCGAGTGAAGAAGATTTTCAGAGCATTAAACTGATCAGCAACGGAGCTTATGGGTAAGAAATGGATTGAAACCTCAGCGATTTTTTATAGAATTGAAACCCTTGAGTTAAGATTCGTTCAACCTACTCTTTTGTCAACAATCGGCAGTCATGCTTAATATCGTATTTTTCATGCAAGATTCAAATACACATTGTTTTCTTAAAAAAAAAATAAAATTAGTGGTTCCAGGTGATATCTTGTTATATTTTCAACGTAATTTTCAACTAAATAACTAAGTAGTACAGACACTTAATTTGTAAACAAAAACTTGTGGCCTCCTCCTGTTGCTGCATTTAAGATCAGTTTATTTAAAGCTGGCAGGAGGCCACTGCAGCTGTGAGCCTGCATTATTTCCTCATTATCTGCCTGCATGTAAGAAAAGGATATTTCTGAGGGAGGCATCAAAAATTCAGCTCAGGATTGAGAAAACTCAAAGGTCTCTTGCTTGGGGCTTGACATTTTGTGCCAGAGGATTTTAAGTCTTAATATCCACTCAGCCACACTGGATGAAATTCATATGTAGAAGCAGATGGAGTATCCTTTCTATTCTTAGACCCCTTCCCTCCATACTACTTAGCACCAGATGTCCCCTCAGTTTTCATTCTTCTGTCTCGCCTCTCTCTGCAGCGCCGTCTACCTGGTGCGCCACAGAGAGACGCGTCAGCGTTTTGCCATGAAGAAGATCAACAAGCAGAATCTGATCCTGAGGAACCAGATCCAGCAGGCGTTCGTAGAGAGAGACATCCTCACCTTCGCAGAGAACCCGTTCGTCGTCTCCATGTTCTGCTCCTTTGAGACGCGAAGGCACCTGTGCATGGTCATGGAATATGTCGAGGGTAAGGGAGTCTGGTTTTATTACTCTGGAGGTGGATTCAAATTGAAAGGATATTACGGATTCATGAGACCACTCTGAATGGGTGACTTGGTCTTTTCTTTTCCTGTTTGCCCTTCCTTTTTCTGTGTCAGGATTCTGAGGAAATGTGAAATCGGGTTTCTGTCTGGTTTTTAAAACACACTTTTCAGCCTTTTCTCACTGGCTCCTATTTCCTGATGTAGCAGGAGAGAGTTTGTTTCTTTTAAATCTTTTGTCTGACTGCTTTTGCCCTGATCTTACCAGCTTTGCACTTTTTGCTCTAAGTGGTTATGACCTCAAAGTTTAAGCTCTCATTTCATCTATTTAACTCTGGTTAAAGTATCAGCTCAACACCTGAAAAGCAAATGATGCTTTTCTCTGCTCAGATTCAGGAAATGAAAGCAATACGGTGGAGTATAATCATTCGCTTACATTTCCAGAGGGGCAGATGAGACTCTTATTTCACTATCACAGTGATTCTCAAGCATAAAAGTCAAACAAGGTCAGTGGATTCGCACTGCTGCTCCTCATCTTCCTCTCCGCTGTGCTGGATTTTGTGGAGGGCGGCTCAGGACAGCTCTTATGTTGGTGCACAGACACACTGAGGCATGAAGGGTAGTCGTGAGTGAGTCATGTATGATGACACTGCCAAATGTGGTTCAGTGGGTGCAAAAGGTGGATTAAAGCCAGGAGAAAGAATATGAACTCTAAAAATAAAGTGTTTATACCTGTTGATAAGCACAGGTACATCACAAAAATAGGAATATTGTTAATTATTGTTACTTACGTATTATGATGCCATATTCTTGCTCATCAGAAGATCAAATAATGTCATCCTTCGGCCTAATTCTTAACACAGACTTACAATTGTACAATTATATATAAGACAAAAAAACTGTATGATTATGTTATGTTAGTTATACAACCTTACTTTGACATGTACATGACCCTATCTGCAAGCAGAATCTGGACTAGACATAAGTGATTTTCCTGCTGGTTATGTCGGGGTATTGCAGATCAGAATAATATGTGTTGCCTGGCGTCAATCCTCTCCACCACTGGCGTGATCTCGTCTTCTAAAAGATATTTGGTCCATGGCTATTCCCGACTAAACCCTCATTTGTGCTGCGTTATATAAAGGAAAATTGCAAGGCATTTCCTGTCACTTAACTGAGAACGTCTTCATAGATGAGGCCCCTGCAGACTTTCTGCTTCTGTGCTTTTTTCAGTTGTTTCTCAGCAACAGTAACTTGTGTTTCTGT
Organism: Pagrus major; assembly: GCF_040436345.1. NCBI lineage: Eukaryota > Metazoa > Chordata > Actinopteri > Spariformes > Sparidae > Pagrus > Pagrus major. The sequence goes on from NC_133215.1 coordinate 19,982,295, forward strand.
GTCCTCAGGTGGTGATTGTGCCACTTTGTTGAAGAACATCGGGGCTCTGCCTGTGGAGCTGGCGAGAATGTACTTTGCTGAGACTGTTTTAGCCCTGGAATACCTGCACAACTACGGTATCGTCCACAGAGACCTCAAACCTGACAAGTGAGCTGCATTAATCCATATTTTTTATATTAACGCTGGTTCAGATGACTCTGTGTAATGTGAAAGGGGTTGCTTTAACACCCAACTGCAGTTCCTCTCTGAGCATTTTTCTCTCATTGTTTGTTGTTGGTTTTACAGCACGCAGCTTTACTGTGTTGGTTCACTCTCACCATTCTCATTAGCCATGTTTAAGGTAGTGGTGGTAAAATCTTTAGTTTTTAGGGTCTCAGAGATTTATTTACCACTTAATACGATTGTGGCTCAGGTCTATTCTGGTCCACAGATTACACAGAGAGAAACTATACCAAAATATCAACTAAAACACTAATGTGCTCTGTGCATTCATCTGCATCTCTCTCATGTCTCCATATCTCCACCCTGGTACTCTTCCTGTTGCTGCAACCAATGGAAAACATGTGACGATGAAAAATTAGCACGTACTTCATTATATCCGGATTTTATTGCTAAAAAAGTCATATTGTTTAATGTCTGTTTTCTGTCTCCATACAGTCTACTGATCACCTCCATGGGACACATCAAGCTCACAGACTTCGGCTTATCAAAGATGGGTCTAATGAGCCTCACCACCAACCTGTATGAAGGACACATTGAGAAAGATGCCAGAGAGTTCCTCGATAAGCAGGTACAGCATGTTAACTAGGTTTTTGGACATTAATTACAGCACTTTATTACCTCATTATCAAAGAAGAAAGGCCACGGACATTTATTCAACAGCTGTATGAATGAGACGAGTGTAATGCAAAATTAGTGTCTCTCTAAGATCGGATGTGTGGTGGATGAACGGGCGACTGGCATTTACAGCATCTTTAATCTTCTCCAGCCATGCATGTCAACCTGCCAAGTCATCCGGCAAAGTCAATAATCTCCAAATAAAGACATTGCATTACAGTGCTTCCTGTGATGTCTGAATGAGTGAATCATTAATGCCCCCCATCTCCATCACAATACCATGTTGTAATTACTGTTATTGTTCTGAATTAAACCAGTCATAATCAGTCAGATTGGCCCGTGTGTCCTCCAGCTCGTCTGGGTGGAAGCAGACATCTGTTTGTCTGCCAGTAATCAACACACATCTGCTGATGAAACAGAACCAGGGCTTCGCTTTTCACCATTCTAGTGGAGATTTTGATTACGAGAGTGTTTCTTGTTCACTCAATAATGATGTCTGGGTTGTGTAAGACAGCATGCGCATGTGTAACCACTCACACATGCACAGACACAAGAACACTTTCCGATCTCCTGAACAACACATACATATGATGATTAAAATTAAACCTTGAACATGTAAATGAACAGTTTCCTCTAGTATTAAAAGGTTTGTTTGTCCACATTAAAAAGCAGTTTCCCACTTACCACAGGTGAAATGTAGCCGTGCAAATGTTCTGAAATCTCTGCCTTTGAGACTTCTGCTGCCATACTGGGGACACACAATTTTTTTTGGAGCTTTCAGCATTAACAAATGACATTTGAAACTGACTCAGCAGTCATGTCTTTATACAGAAACAAGTTCCCAGTTATTACTGAAAGGTCAGCAGAGGTTGCTGTGAACAGTTTGCAGTTTCGAGTTACTCATCAGTCTAAATAATCTGAATTCTCAGCGATGGATCTCAAATTAAACCAAAACTATCTGATTGGCTTGATAACTCAGAATGAGCAGAATGATGCCAAATGTTATACATGAGGCTGGTTTCATGTTTATCTTCTTAAAAGGGGAAAGTTTCTCTGTGCTTACTTTAAATCTGAATTTAACATGTGTACATACAAATAGTTCATTGAACTTTCTTCTTCTGTCTTCCCTTCCTTCCATCTTCTCTCCGTCACTCAGGTATGTGGTACTCCAGAGTACATCGCTCCAGAGGTGATTCTCCGTCAGGGCTATGGAAAGCCGGTGGACTGGTGGGCGATGGGCATCATCCTCTATGAGTTCCTGGTGGGCTGTGTGCCTTTTTTTGGAGACACTCCGGAGGAGCTGTTTGGACAGGTCATCACAGGTTAGAAAAACATAATTTACTCTACCTTTCTAGGATGACACGTTTTCAGTTATCAAAATCAAACCACAGTATGTTTCCATTCAACTGGGTTTCGGGGTTAGTGTCTTTTTTTATAGTAAGTGGTTATGGTAAGTGTTCTTAGCTATTTTAGGACTGCCACAGAGCTGTGTACTGTATGCTTTAGGGATCAGTGTTCAAGATGAACTGTTACTATTCTTTTATATACTCTGCGTGTCAAGCATGTGATGTAGTTTAAGTTTTTCAGCCTTAATATTTTGAATACAGCTGCAAATAAACTGGTTTCTCAGAAGTTTAATATTTATTTTCTTCCCTGGTATTGAGGTTTTTATTTTCAGTAGTTAGTACTATTTTACAGTTTCTTCCTTCCTTGTTATTCTGACCCTTTGCTCTCTCTTTATTGTCTCTGTTAGATGATATAGTTTGGCCAGAAGGTGATGATGCCTTGCCTGCAGATTCCCTGGCCCTCATCTCTGCCCTGCTGCAGACCAACCCTCTTGTGAGGTTGGGTACAGGTACTAACTTTGGCATTTACTTCATTATCACAGCTCCAATCTACATTCATTTGCATTCACTGTCGATTAAGACAAACTATAAAGTTAACTCAACGCGACTTTATCCATGTGTTCATCCATTTTATGCTGCTTATCAGGGGCTGGTTTATGGCTGCAGCAGGCTAAGCAAGGTAGTCTAGATGTCTAGTCTCCCCAGAAGCACCCTCTTGGGGGATCCTGAAGTGTTCAAATGCCAGAGAGAGATATATATGATATATATTACATAATACATAATATATATTCCAGCATGTTCTGGGTCTCTCCTAACCTGACATGCCAGATGGCTTGTCTCCGAAAAAAACATCTGGAAAGGTGCCACTAGAAATTGTTTGGAAAAGGGCAAACACTTTCAAAAGATACTTGGCAGGTGATTGGAGAAAACCATCTGTTTATCACCGTCTACACGGAGACAACAGTGGGAGAGCGCTACCACCAGCGGAGCCCGTTGTTATATCAAACTCTTGCTGAAGTCAGGAGAGGAGCAAGAACATATTTTCCATCAAGAAAGCCTTTAGTGCTGCTCTTTGCTCTTTTTTATATGAAATGTACTACCAGTTCTGATATAACTTATGCTATAGCAGCTATGCTAACCTCTTTAGGAGCCGCCATTTTGCTTTCAAATGAACAGTCGCCTCTCTTGCCGTCAAATCTAAACCACGCTTGAAGCTGCCGTCTCTAGCTCCCAGTTGTTCCTCAAAGGATGCTGATTGGTTCAACCACTGTGTGTTCGGCTACAAGCGCATGGCTTGATGCCTGGCAAGATGGGGTCTCAAGATCACATGATTACGTCCTTATCAGACTACTGAACCACCTCAACCGGCTCCTTTCAGTGTTAAAGAGCAGTCGCTCTACGCTGAGCTCCTTACACTATCTCTAAGGGTAAGCCCAGCCAAGCTATGGTGGAAACTTATTTTGGCTGCTTGTATCCACAATCTCACTCTTTCTGACTGTATACAACTTAAGCAAAAAACTGTAAACACAAGATTGCCATTAAAACACCTTACAAAGTTAATTTGGAGTCATTTTTCTTGCTACTTGATAAACTTGACTATTTACTCTATTTTTCACTCTATTTTGGGTTTCCACCAACTCCTGAAGGATATATCTGACTTTTGACAGACGGATGCTAAACCAACTAGTTGCTAAATTTATCTGTCTGGTTTTTCGCTGCTGGGCAGGTAGGGTGCAGTGGGTCTTCAGAGCTTTTTCACTGGGAAAAATCGCCTCATACGTCTGAAAACAACACTGATGAGAGCCGTGAGACTGCAGACTGGAAAACCAAAACACTGAGCTGAAAGTCACTAAAATGCTCTTTCCAACTGAGGGGTTTGATTGGGTTTGGGTTTGTCGTACACTGTCCATTTTGAATGAGGCTGACAGGTTGTGTGGTTCGTGCCCCTGCCTCCAGGTGGAGCGTTTGAGGTGAAGCAGCACTCGTTCTTCACAGAGCTGGACTGGAACACTTTGCTGAGACAGAAGGCAGAGTTCATCCCTCACCTGGAGTCAGAGGAGGACACCAGCTACTTCGATAGTACGTTTGGATTTATGTGTCTGTGAAGTACAGCACTTACATCAATATTAGGTTTATGGGTTGTGCAATCATTTTCTGGCACCGCTCTGTTCAGAAATGCACATTTCATGTTCAACTGACAGCTCTTATATTTCATCTCCCTCCCCCGCCAGCCCGCTCGGATCGTTACCATCACATCAATACGTACGACGAGGATGACACCAATGACGATGAACCTGTAGAGATCAGACAGTTCTCTTCCTGTTCTCCTCGCTTCAGCAAGGTCTGACTTTACCCTCTCTCCTCTTTCATCTCTCTCTCAGCCTCGCTGTCATTTGACTCTGTTTTTCTCTCACTGTGTCAATCTGTTGTATTTGTCATTTTATTTGAAAGGAGAAAAGGGTCTGAGACAATTAAAACAAGGTCTTACTGTGCAGAGAGAGGCACCTGGAGCCTGGACTCAGGTCTCAGAAAATCATACTGGGCTGTTGCACCATTTCTTTTTGTTCCTCTTGTCTCTGATTTCTATTTTCAGCCTCTCAGAGGCTCACCTTTAATGCCTTTTGCTCTACCTTTCAACAGATGTGTGTTTAATGACCCAGACAAACACTCCTCCCTGTTTTCCCCCTTCTACTCCTTCCATCTCTTTTAATTCAGATCTGTGAGTCTCTCTCTCGTCTCAGTGTGCCAGCATGTTTCTTTTTCTGTCACGCTCTCGGGTGGGATTTTCTCACCTCATGCTGTCTTTTCTTCTTCCTCTGTCGACTCTCCCACTTCCATCCTCTCTCACTAGCTCTGTCTTTCCATCTGCCTTCCCTCTGTCTTTCACCTGGTCCATCCTCTCACGTTTGGGTTGTGAAATCGTGAAGGAGCTCTTCAGAAAATCAAAAGAGCCATTTTTAGGGGCCAGTTTCAATTAAATTGAAGATGTGTTTGAAGTTACAGTCGAGGGCTTTCGAGTGCTCGAGCAAAGGCCTCTGCTGAATACACACACATAATGAGGTCTGCAGTTAACACACGCGTATTTGATGCTTCATTAGTTATTAATGTAGAACTGCAGTGATTAGTCACGATTAGTCCATGGTAGAAAATTAACTAGCAACTATTTTGATAAGTAATCATTTGATATTTTTTGTTCTCAATTAAACTAGATTTTATTTTTTATAATTTTATTATACTATGCTATATTCATACCAATACTATGTTATATTTTATCTTCTATGTTAGGCTATGTCGTTGCCCTGTCTTATATATTATATCATACAACTAGCCTACGTTATTTATTTTGCCATTTAAACATTTTTTATGTCATAGAAATGTATATTAAAAAGAAAACGCCATGTTAAATGTGCAGTTAAAACAAAACACAGCTAAAAACCAAACCAAACAAATTCTACCAAAGGTAGCCTGAGGTAGCCACAGCTAGCATTTTCTAAAGCAATATGTATATTGACAAATATATCAATTTTAGTGAGCTAACATCTCTTTGTTATCCCTCATAAATCTGGCAGAAGCTAAATCCAGTCATGGCTAATAAAAACAGCTAAATAGTCCTGCTAAAAAGCCAACTAGCCTGAAACAAACAAAGAAAATATAAATGATCACAGCTAACAAATAGCCATCACCCGCCTCTCACCAGCTGTATTTTCCAGAGCTGTTAATGACTAACAGACCAAATGGTTATTGATCTGACTGTGTCCCCCTGCAGGTGTACAGCAGCATGGAGCATCTATCTCAGCTGGAGCAGAAAGCTACGACCTCTGTGTCCCGTCGGGAGCACAAGGGCCCGCGGGAGGACAAGGTGACCAAGAGAGAGAGCCTGGGCAGCTTCAGCATGAGAGACAAGAGCTGGAGGACCGGATCCCCCGAAATGTGAGTAGAGGGCTTTATTGAATGATTGCTTTGAGAGGCGTGTTTGTGATTTTTGTTTGGAAGTGAGGTGGCATGTTTGCCTCAGATAGCACTGAGTCAGAAGGTTCCCTGTAGGTTTTTTTCTTCTCTTTTTTAGCAGCCTAGCTGCCGCACACCTCAGCATGCCTGAATAACGGCTTTCATCCTCACTGACACTTCTTGTATAAAAAGAACTTTGTGCGAGTGCGAGTTCACACTGACTCTGAGATAACAACAGATCCCACCGCTCCGAAGTTTAGAAAACTAGGAGAGGAAATTGTCCCACAGAAACCCAAAATGTGTCAGTTTTTTTTCATAATTTGTTGATAAATAATTCAAATGTAGTGCTTGTCTAACTAAAAGTGCGTCATTTTCCAGTGACACTAAAGGATAATCATTTGTCATTGGACTATTGAATGCAGGTGATGTAATGCTGTCCCTCAATAGTGAAATTGTTATTAGCTCACAGTTATTAGCAGACATGAAGAGACTTCTCATTATCAGTTTTTAGCCCACCCAAATGAAAAATTTACTCTCATCTTGGGTCTCGATTCATTAAATATAATTCTGCTCTGTTATTATGCTCGTCATGCTCTGAGGCAGTTTAGAAAGTCTTCAACCTGCCGGGTCCAGACTACATATTATTAACTGACACATTGCTGATTGAGAGCACACAGCAGAAACAGATAACTCTATTTCACCTCAATCTTTAGAAAGCATATGTCTGGTTTTCAATTCATATGTAAAATACAAATCAATCGTTCATACATTCTGTTTTCATAATGGTTAGAAGATGTGATAAGGTGGAGGTGGCTCATCATTTATTACCCTGCATATTGGATTTTTATCTTCTTCCATATCTAGTGTGAATTATCAGTATCTGGCAGCTATGATTGCTTTTAGACTGCAGCTCATTACATTCAGTCATTTCCTTAATTAAAGGGGCCCTGTGGAGTTTTTTATGTCAACAAACAAAAGCTATGTTAACATTCAGTGTTACTCACCAAAACAAATTGTGTTAATCATTGAGCTTTTTAACACATGTGTTGAATGTATTTACCTCCTCATGTGCAAAGCCATTTTTTATATACATCCATTTTTTCAACAAGCAGGCTTCTTCATCTATTCTGCTTTTGCCAGCATCTTGCAACATATCTTGGCGCATTACCACCACCTGTTGATCGGTGAAATAGTGTGACACATTGACAGCACGTGTGTCCTCATGTGCATGCACAACACAAATCATTACCTCATCAGACCATTTGTGCATTTCCATATGTTATTTTTTTCTGTGTAGCCATGCTAGTGGCAGAGCACTAGATATGAAAATGTATCAAATTGAAATATCTCAATTACTACATGGATTGCCGTTATGGGCAGACATTCATGATCCTCAGAGGACAAATTCTGCTCCCCTGACTTCTTCTGGTTCCACCAGGAATTTTCTTCTTCTGGTTCCACCAGGAATTTTGGTTTTAAGTAAAATGTCTTGACAACCTTTGGATGGCTTCCCAGGATGAATTGCAGTCACTTTGGTGACCGTCCGATTTGCATCTAGTGCTATCATCAGGTCAATATTGATTTTGAACACTTTTTCAGCAAATACCTGCAAAAATTCCATTCAGCCTCAGCTGTACCTTGTATGCTAATCAGAAAATATTAGCAAACATGGTTAAAAGGCAACATCGCAAATATTCAACCAGTTTTGTATCACTACAGTGTTGGTAGTATATGCTGTTGAACAACTCACCTAGAGCCCTCTTCGCTTGTGCTAGCTAAAATCCGCCCCTCTCTCTTTTTCCCTTGGATCAAGTGAGGGTCTTCTCACCAAACTCCAATCAAGCCGTCAAAACTAGGCATTGCTGATGAACTATAAACCAAGAGTATGTTACCACACTACCTATTTCTTGTCTAAAACATATTTTAGCATACTATTTAGCTGCAATAGAGAAATATTGGGAACTGGAAGTGGCTGGTATTATTCCTGTACTGTGAAAACAGGCTGAAAAAAGTTTGATCAAATTGAAAAACTGGGCAGTGCTGTTCATCGTCTGTTTCTCTCCTAAAATGATTTTCAAAAACATATTTTAGTGAACTGTTTAGAATACAATATTATTTCCTCTTTCAAAATAGATGCATCCCCTGGCAGCTTGAGTGTTTATTGGTCAGTGTGGCACAGTGCATTCTGGTTGTTGTAGATTTTCTGCCTTTTGACCAAAAGGGGATACCACAGCCCCTTTTCTCTTTTTTCTCTTCAAGAATACTTTAGTCTTCCCACTGCATAGACTACCCAGTTTTATCCAAGGGCCATCTTTCCAGTCGTGAAATACTTCTTTATCTGAGATGGTGAACATAGTAAACATAACACCTACTATATATGGGCATTTTAACAGTATCATTGTGAGCATGTGGGCAGGCTGGTTAGCATTTAGCTCAAAGCACTGCTGTGCATAAGTACATCCTGACTGAGACACTGTGTGCATTATCTTATGTGACTGTTTCTGTGTCTCCTCACAGGAAGCGCCTGTCTTGTTCAGAGTCCCTCTACATGGAGGGGGATGCGAGCCCTCCCCTTGGTGCTCGCCGACGCTTCTCAGCACTGATGGACACACATCGCTTTGCCTCACCACAAGACGGTGAGCCGGACTTCCTGTCCCGTCAGGTGCCCATCAAGGTCCGTGGAGCCTCGCTGGACGGGACCAGCATCCCCTCCCCGAGCCTCCTGGAGCAGAGGAGCAGTCTGAAGGAGATCAACGGGGCAGGTGTGTTAGCAGGGGGAAGTCTCCGAGGTAGTGAGAGGTTGTGAAGGCAGAGAGGGCAAGGAGAGAGAGGGCAAAAGTGAAGGTGATGAAGAATAAATCAGACAGAGACAGCAAGGGGGGGTAAGAGCAGAGGAAGCAGCCTGTAACACCTCATTAGATGGCTACTGCTGAGGGAGTGGGCAGCTGGACAATTTTTAACACTGCTATTTTCACCTCTGAATGCTACTAACACCAGGCACTAACTTAAATAACTGTAATTTCCACCTGCCTTGACTTCCTCACAGATAAATCCCCAAGACATGGAGAGACAGCGGGAGTAACCACAGCCATCAACACATTATCCCCAGGTCCTGCAGCAGCCAGTCGTGACGTGATGACCCCCCTGTACGACCCTCTAGGGCCGCGGGCCACCAATGATCTGGTCCTCCGCAGGGCACGCCATCAGCATTTGTCTGGTGATGGAGAAAAACGCAACTCCAGACCTGGAAACAAGGTCATCAAGTCGGCTTCTGCCACGGCCCTGTCTGTCATCATACCATCAGGTGAGAAGCACGAGGAAAGACAAGAATGACATAGTTTGTTTCACTCTACTACAATATCTCATTTCTCTCTTTACTCTCTGCCGGCCTCCAGTGGAGCAGCATGGCGGCTTCTCTCCGCTGGCCAGCCCCATGTCTCCCCATTCTTTCTCGTCCAACCCGTCGTCCCGTGACTCTTCACCCAGCAGAGACTTCTTCCCGGCAGTCAGCGTGCTGCGCTCACCCATCACCATCCATCGCTCTGGAAAGAAGTACGGCTTTACTCTCAGGGCCATCAGGGTCTACATCGGAGACAGTGATATCTACAGCGTGCATCACATTGTTTGGGTAAGAAACGTGTAGTATGTACAGTTGGACAACATTTACTAGTATTATTTTTAGTCCAACTAAAGGGAAACAATGATTGCTGTCCTTTAATCTTGCAGCACATAAATGAAGACTGAAAAACTTCAGGCTCATCTTTGGATTGATTGTTGTCAAAATACTGTATTCTTAATGTTTACATCTAACTTATTTTGTCGTGCTATGAATTTGATTTTTTCATGTATTTGTGAATATGAAGCATGTGGAGGACGGCGGCCCTGCCCAAGAAGCTGGCCTGTGTGCTGGTGACCTCATCACTCACGTCAATGGGGAGCCTGTTCATGGTCTGGTCCACACTGAAGTGGTAGAGCTCATCCTCAAGGTGCTCTCAACTGAACTGTATATTGGAAACACTTTGTTGGTCAGTTTTCTGTAAGTTATTAATTAAAGGCATTACTGTTGGAATCATTTGATGTCATTGATCCGTGCAGAGTGGAAACAAGGTGACGGTGACGACCACGCCTTTTGAAAACACCTCCATTAAAGTGGGTCCCGCCCGCAAGGCCAGCTACAAGTGTAAGATGGCCCGACGAAACAAGAGGACCATGGGCAAGGACAGCCAGGACAGGTACGAGCTTACACACCTGCACCACTGCAATGACAATATTACTGATGTCTAAGATGGTGTCTTGTATCATTAAACACAATACAGCCATGAATGAGGGCAGCTGTTTTGCACTTTTTAGCCCGTTAAGTACATCTACTGTATACTTTACATTACTGCTGATTATTTTCTGAGTATTTAATAGTTTTAGGTTGATTTCATGAATTCTAAACAGCTGTTATTGAAAGTGAGTTATAAAATAAGTTCACTGTGATTAATTATCTTGTGTCTGCAAGTTGATTCTCATTCGGAAAACTCTCTGTATGCTTCTGAAAATGGTTAAAATGACAAAACCACTGTTGTAGTCTTTTTAAGATCAAGTTTATCAACAATGTAATGTAAATTATGCCCACATATGCTCAAATATTACTTTTTCACCCTGTCTTTTCTTTGTCTGTCTATCCTGCAGTAAGAAGCGTAACTCGTTGTTCCGTAAGATCACGAAGCAGTCCAATCTGCTGCACACCAGCCGCAGCCTGTCCTCTTTGAACCGCTCTCTGTCCTCCAGTGAGAGTCTTCCTGGCTCCCCGACTCACAGCTTGTCTGCCCGGTCCCCGACTCAAGGCTACCGCTCCACCCCTGAGCCCTCATACCTGGGTAGGACACTTTTAAAGCTTTTAAAACCAGAGTTTGTACTACCCTTAAATTCTCTTTACTTTAAAATCATAAGTCTGCCTTTCCTTCAGGTATTATAGATCTTACGTAATCTTATTTTTTCCTTTAGGTGCTTCGTCCCAGAGCAGCTCTCCAGCCTCCAGCACTCCAAACTCCCCTGCTCCATCTCAGCACATGAGGCCCAGCTCTCTGCACGGCCTCTCCCCTAAACTCCACCGTCAGTATCGCTCTGCTCGTTGTAAGTCAGCTGGTAACATCCCCCTGTCCCCTCTGGCACACACACCCTCCCCTACCCAGTCTTCGCCGCCACCTTTGCCTGGCCACACCGTTGGGAGCTCCAACACCACCCAGTCCTTCCCCGCCAAGCTCCACTCCTCACCTCCGGTGGTCCGTCCCAGGCCGAAGAGTGCCGAACCCCCTCGATCACCTCTTCTTAAACGGGTGCAGTCAGCAGAGAAGCTGGGCTCACCCCTGACCCAGTCCAGTTCTACAGGAGGGCTGGGGGGTCCGCTGAGGAAGCACAGCCTGGAGGTGCAGCACTCTGAGTACCGTAAGGACGCCTTCCTCTGTGAGCTCGGCCTTCAGAGCCTGCTGGAGACAGAAGGGGAAAACCTGCCTCCTAATCCTCCTCCCCTGCCCTCATCCTCAACTATCCCAGAGACCGGGGTCCTGAAGCCTGTGAGGAGACTCGGGAGACAAGAATCACCGCTCAGCAGGGAAACACTGCTGGCTGGGAGAGAGAGGGAAGAGAGGGAGAGAGGCAGGGAGAGGTCGAAAGAGAGGGAGATTGATACCGCGGCGGTTCTGGAGAGATTGAGTCGGGTTGGAGCGACAATATCTCAGTCATCCTTAACAAGAAAACCTCATACAGGTGAGCTGCCCCTGGGCTCGCAGGCTGGTCCAAGCTCCAGACTGGGTACAGAAACCCCAAAAGCTACAACTCCTAGCACCCCTACCAAAACAACAGGAAGTCTAGGTGGTCATATGGGGCCTGAAAAGGGTCTGATTCCAAAACAGCAGGACCACAGGGAAGCCAAAGATGTGTTATCTCATAGTAAAGATCCCCGGGAGCAGCTAGGGGTCAGAACTGAACCAAAGCAGGAAGTAAGCAACAAGAGTCGGCCTGGTTTACCTGCTGCCGTCTTCACCAAGAGCTCTGCTTCTGCTCCTGATAAATCCATCAGCATCGGTGCGACAGTGACAACAGGTCCTCTGAGCATGAATAAAACCTTTAAACCTTCAGGTATGGGGGACAGCATGCGAAAGGCTGGAGCTGAGAGCAGTGACTCGAGGACTCCAGACCTCGGCTCCAAGAGCCCCAAACTCCCAGCTCGCATTCTCGCACCGGTCGTCCCCCCGCATGGGCAGCCGCTCTCGCTGGGCAAGGTGAGGCAGGGGCTCGGGCCAGTCAACTGCTACCGGGGAACCCTAGACTGGGATGACAAGTGTCGGCTGGAGGTGGTGGAGGAGCATTCGCCTTCTCCCTCTCCCTCCCCGACCTCTGTCACCCCCTCCCTCTGCGGACCTTCCCTCTGTAAGTCGCGGCCTGTCTCCCCTGGTGAAAAGACGAGCTTCGTCAGCCAGCTGACCACCGTGGCCAAAAACGTCCTCGGGCCAATCAAGCTCGGTTCCCAGGAGGGGGCCAAGAGCAAAGACCAGCAGACTAAGGCAGCGGAGGAGAAGCAGGGAGGCACAGCAGGAAGGTCTGACACTTCTGCTGGAGGTCGAGGGGTTGTCGGGGCTGCGGTGGTGACACAAAGTCCTGCTGGGTCACCATTAGAGAAGGCTGCAAGAGGTGGCATCCCACCCAAAATGTGACCCCATGGGGTCCCTAAATGGGACTTTAGTAGAAAAAAAAGATGCCTTTTTTGGAAGAACAATGCAACAGGAGTCAAGCACTTACAAACAATGTACATTCCAGTTTCAGAGTATATGAAATGTTATTTATTGATTCCAATCATTGACTGATTCTAACTTAAAAGCAGGAGCAAAATAATCTACTGTAAAGGTGTATTATCTCTTGATTTTCTATTATAAAGTATTTAATAAGAAGACTCTTAATGTAACGTGGAACACTTTATCAGATGTATATGTGTGTGGGTCTCCGTGAACGCATGTCATATGGTATGTACTGTACATGTATTATAGGTACAAGAAGGTCAAAAAGTGCTTTACCGATCAAAACATGCTGAATACTGTGAATACCAAATCCAGTCACTCTATTTTGTCTTTCAACCAGCCCTTTCTTCTTTTACTGCTTATCAACGAGACAATGAAACAGGCGGATGGACACTGTAATATTTGCGTCAAACAACATGAATGGCATGCAGTCTCAGTTTAAAGAGAGCGACAAGATGATTAAGCTCATTTTGTTCTTCATGCAGCAGTTTACTGAGCTGATATGCCCAGTCAGACAAAGCAAAAGCAGGCACTCTGTCAGTGGATGTCACATCAGGCACTGTTTGGCTCTGTCTGTCGCAGGGGATTGTGTGTGTGTGTGTGTGTGTGTGTGTGTGTGTGTGTGTGTGTGTGTGTGTGTGTGTGTGTGTGTGTGTGTGTGTGTGTGTGTGTGTGTGAAGCCACCCTGGGTCTATTTCTGGTGGTTCTTGAAGGCTATGTCCTGCTGCAGAAGAAAGCAGGGTTGACAGAGCTCAGGCTCAGCGCTTATCTCCCCTTCGCAGGAGGGCTACCACAGCCCTTTTCTCCCTCCGACTGCAGCCTCCACACAAACACACACACGTACACACCCTCACATTGCCACAGGAGGCAGCAGCGTCAGCAGCTGATTTTCATGCATTTAAATCCATACCCCTGTGGTCCATGGATGTGTTCGTGAGTGAGTGAGTTAAGAAATGTGGGGTGATTACACTCGGCACGATTGACTCAGCAAGGGTCACAGCAGAAACCTAACTGGAAATGAACAGGAGCAGTTTGACTCCGGTAACACTTCTCAGCGCTCTGATACTTTATAAACAAGTCACACTGGCACAGAGATGATTACTTATGTGGATGTAGTGTGTAAAAAAATAATTATAAGCACATATACAGTGAACCCATGTGTTGTTTTGAGCCAAAACAAGAGGAGCAGGCAGTCATGGATGTAGCATACTGTAATTTGTTAAAGGGCTCTATAGCTAAGGTAGGGTTTGTGGATATGGACATGGTACAGTATATCACAATGAACCTGTTACTGTAAAAACAGTGTCATCAAAATGATTGTTGTTACAGTACAAGCTAGGTAGTCAAGACTGATTCAAGAAAAGCTCACATTTTGCTATGTAACATACTGATAAAGGTGTTTGAATCAATCATCTCAGTCCTGAGAAGGACAAACAGGAAAACAACTTTCTTTTCTACCCACTGGTCGTATTCATCCTCAGTAGTTAATTCTTAATAGTGTACATAATCTTATGCAAACCATTTACAGCTGTGTGTGAGGATTGCTGTCACTAATACTGCTTCAAGTTGATTTACTGAGTTGGGGCAGAAAGTAGGGTTTAAACAATTTAATCCAGCTTTGATTTGATTATGCTTTCAAAGCTCCACAAATGTAAACTGATTCAACCAACAACAGCAACTGCACAACAAGGCTGAATTTCAACGTCTGACATTTATTTTCTAGTCCAAACGTTAGTCCCAAACAACAGCTTTAACTTGGTAAAAGTCCAAGTTTGCTCTTCAGCGTTTGCTGTCAGCTGTTTTGAAAAAAAAAAAAAACAATAAGCTGGATGTGGCTAAAAAACTATATAGAGCTACAAAGTTGAAAGTGCATTGTGTAGTATTGGCAATATACAATCTTTTTACATAACCAGTCCTTAAGGGTGCAATATGTAAACATTTCAGTTGAAAACATTCAAAAACTGAATAAATTGTCAACAGAATGTGAATAAATTAACAGTTTTGACTTCATGACATCATGTGTTGCCGAGATATCTACTGAAGTTAGCATGCTAACCAGCAAGCCCTGCCCCGTCCTGGTCCAAAGCTCCCCAACACTGCCCCAATGCTCCAAGCTCCCTGTCCGGACTGCTAGCTGCACAGCTAACTGAGCTAACTAGCTAACCACTGCTACAGCATGTGGCAGTTGGCGGTTACTCTGATAATATGCTGCCCCCTATTTGTTTGGAGAATGAATTCAACAGGTGGCCAATTCTTACATATTGCACCTTTAGGAGTCAATTGCATCACAATGTACAGGTGTACCTAATGAAGTGACCAGTGAGTCTATACTGATTGTAATCCATCCTCAAATCTAACAATGTTTAAGGGTCTAATAAGGATTTTAAAATCCCCATGCAGCACATGCATCAACCAGGTGTTTTTTTTTTTTTTGTAGATTTGACATTGTACTCTACTGCCCTCCAGTGGTTCAAAATATCCACTGTTAATGGTCATTTATAACCCTTTAGTGTGAGAGTTTCTGTAAGGAAGCCCAGACCACCAAAATACTGCAGAATGGATGTTATCAGCCATACACGGGGTTACTGAATATGCATTTCTGTTTCTAATGACAAACTATTTGCAGTAATTATCAAATGAACACTTGAAACATGAATTTATTCCTATTCTGTTGTTGTGTTCTTCACGTGACTGTTAATTATATCTTCTGGGATAGGGATTAACATTTTTGAAATACACTGTCTTATATATTCTACTGATAGGAGGGAATTATTTTATATCTTGATGTAATAAAGGAGTCATCAGGTCAGCTCTGATCACCTGTAAAGAAAAACTAACTGTAATGTAATCTTATTCAGCTGTTCTGCCCACTTTTAGGCCTTTTCCCAATCAGTGGTGTCTATACTAGTGTTACATGTCTGAGAATCTCTTCTTTTCTTTTTGTGATTGACAGAGAGAGTAGTATAAATGCACTTTATTTGGGAAAAGAAAATCTTCATTTCGCTGGTATTGTTTGTAAGTTACTTTGAAGAAAAAGTAAATATACTGTATACAAATATGGATTCTACAAATGAACACAAAAGTCCAAGTATAAAAACATTCCACATTTCTCTGTTCACTGAACGTGTATTTATTTGTACCATGGGGCATTTTTGTTTGTGATAGATGTGATTCAAATGCAGACACCTGAAGTGCAGTATGTGGAATAAAATTCTGATATTTGTTCCAAAACGTATCTCTCACTCTTTTTTTTTTTTTTTTTGACTCTTTAATACAAAAACAAATCTTGCAGCAATCCATATAAAATCTTATCACTGTAATTAATTTTCTTGGCTACAGTTTACATGCAGGAAATCATACATAAAAGCAGAAAAAACACATCATAGAAGCTGTAACTGTAAGCTAACATTTATTGTGGCTGTATTCCCTTGAACCTTTCTTTTTCAGGACAGGTATCGTCCATTCTGGCTCACTTACATGGCTTTTTCACAGCCAGCGGATGTGCAAGAGGGGAAAACATGAAATAGAAAAGTTCAAGTTAACAGAGCTCTTTCACAGCGTTTAGACCTCCCAAAGACAAGTATAAGTAATAATAGGATTTAGCTGCTGTGCTGCAACAATTGCTGTAATGAAGCCATCATAATGTTATTAGTAGCAGCTGTGCTTTTCCTGCTGTGACAAGCCAAATGCCTGCTGAGGAAGTACAAGTACAAAATCAACAGAATTTTAACAAGAAAAGAGAAACTGTGACTTATCCTCAAGAAAACATGTTCGTCAGATACAAAACATGAAAAACTGACAGTTTGGACAAGTTTGACTTGCATTTTTATTGCACAAGTGAGGCATCCATAATGATATTTAGGGAATCATATAATTCATTATTTATTTAATTGTTTGACTTTCTCATTGGGTCGTTACAAAAAAAAGTTTAAGAACCAGTGGCTTGGCACTTTCTGAGACAAATCAACCAGAGCAAGCAATGATGAATATACATCATTACACATGTTTCCTGCTATAACAAAGCAAATTGTCACACGTGAAAAATGCTTGTGTGGATAAAATATTTGTAATGTATTACATATGTGTAGCACCTGTTACTCATACATGTATCTATACCAATCAATATCAATGATCTCTTCACTATCATGTGATTTGTAGCCTAGTTTACAGATTATATAACTCCAGAAGAGTTAAAGTCTATTATACTAATACCATCCAATCAGCTTTCTCACAGCGATTACTTCAACCAATGGCGTTGCGTCAGGAAAAGACAACAGGAAGTAAATACCCTCTGATGTCAAAGGGAGATGCTAAAGCAGCAGCTGGTCGGTCGGGGAAGCAAAACCCGCTATGTGCTGGATTATCTTCTCAACAGTGTGTACAAATTAGCTCCTTTGTCTGTTGTATGGATGAACGCGTACCGTACTGGCATCAGCTGTGCTTTGTTGAAAGAGCGATGGTGAGTCCGGCTTGAATGCTAGGTAGTGTAGCTAACGCCGGGAGCTAGCGTCTAAAATGCTAAAGTTAGCTAGCTTTGGTAAGCTAGCGTAGTACACTGAATTTATCCGTGAAGGACTGCGGTCGTGGGCGAAGAGAGGAAATCCCTGAAATGATTCAACCTACCACGAAGTACCGACCATCTTAACCGGCTTTTACAGCAGGTACGTCGTTGTTAGCTAGTGAATCTTTAATTTGAGCTGATATGTGTTTAAAGGAGGTACAGTTACGGCGGCCACTTGATTATCAGGCTAAGATTTTGTGTCAGAAGAAAAACATCTAGTTTTTTTATGTTACATTGACGCCTCGAGAGCAGACAATGCACTGAAACTACTTAAGATGTTGGTCTGATGATTTGTCTGCCGTCCTGCGTCATAATAGTAGTGTCGTGACAGATACATGTCTGCCCTGCAGTGAGTGATTGCATTAACCATATACGTGTTTAACAGCTTCATCTGCAATGATGACTTGTGACAGCCAGCATAATCAGATGCCTTTCAGAGAAAAAGCCCGCATGCCGGCTCTCAAATGATTATCACATGATGGGGGTTTTTTTTCACAGAAATGTTCCCATCAGTGCAATCAGTGACTACACACCATGTTACTGTTCCCTGTTGAAACTACGACTCATCAGTTTCATGACAGGCCGCAAAAGTCATTGGTTGTTTTTGTGCATTGTGAAACCAGTAGTTGACGATGGGTGACTTTAGTTAACACTGACTGTGTTGTATTTATTTATACTTTTCAGGAAGTGAGGACTAGTTTTTGTCTTACAGTCTGGATGTAGTACTGGTTTCCTTTACACTGTAATAAGTCAAGGGTTTTCAATCAGGGCTGCAAGTAACAATTATTTTCATTTTTGATTAATTTGCAGACGAGCCTCTCGCTGAATTGATCATCTAGTCTGTGATGTGTGTGTTGAAATACGCCATTTCGCAGTTTTGCAGAGTGCAAGTTGGCCTTTTCAAATGGCACTGCTTTTATTTGACCAACAAAGTCCAAACCTCAAACATAATGGGTGTAGTTTAACAGCCTACTATTTCCAAAGTCAAGAATGAACTTTCACATTCATCACAGTCTGGTTACTCTCATTCAAAAGCAGTACATTGTTATTCATGAACTATTCAGTTATTTGACTTTACAGCGCTGCTATCAACCCCCTCACAGTCTGCATCATCGGCAAGTAGTGCTTGCTCAGTTGTCACAAGATTTGAGGGTTTTGTGTAGCATGCACATCAGCACAGGATCTCGACAAGTTAATCTGTAACATCGTCTTCAACTTCACCTGTCACCGTCTCGGTGAATCCTAACTGAAATAACCTCATATCTTGCATCCTGAAGAGCATGAGATTCAACAACATAAACAAAGATGCTCTTTGCTTGCTGGAGGAGCCACTTGACCACAGCTGGTCAAGTCAGTTTTGTCTATGTAGAGCTTCCTTAAGATATGTTAGCAGGGAGAAACCTCAGGAAGAGAGACAGAGGAGGATCCCCCCTGCAGGATGGAGAGACAGGCAGTATATGTTCTACAGTAGGGAATGGTAAAGTGATTATGTGAAGAAACTGGAGTATTAGCCAATATTAGGTTTAAAAAAAAGGTACAGACATGAGAAGATATTAAGTGTAATACGGTAGGTCAAAGAGTTTCAGGCAGAGTGTAAAGGTGCTTGGTTGAGAAGAAAAGTTGAACTTTTCAAAAGTCAATAATTTACTGGATTTCTGACTGTCTTTTTCTTTCCCCTGTCAGTTCTGTGTTGCAATGAGGAGTAGCAGAGTCCAGCTCTGAAGGCTCAGAGGGATGAACTCCGTTTCCCCCAGCGCAGCACAGTACGTAGGGGGAGTGATGCAGGATGAGCTGGCGGACAGCCGGAGGCAGCAGCCCCCGGAGCGGCAGGGCAGCTTTGGTCTCCGGCCGCCGCAGACACCAGATCCCAGCAGAGAGACAATGGGAGAGCCTGACGAAATGGACAAACTGAAGGCCAAACTGATGTCAGCATGGAATAATGTCAAATATGGTGTGTACTCAATTTCGAAGGAAGAGTGTGTTCTGAACGTCTGGCAAAGCCTCAGTCAGCCTTCGATAATTGCTACTTTGCCAACTTCCATTTTCCCTGCTCCTCTTTCTGTAGGTTGGACTGTTAAATCTAAAACATCCTTCAACAAGATCTCACCAGTCACTGTCCTGGGGCATTCCTATCTGCTCAACAGTGAAGGTAAGATCAAAATACACCAACACATCTTAAAAATCAAAAGTATCTGTCAGTAGATGCTGTGTTTCCGTTCTATAAAGAAAGATATCATGAAGCAACAGACCGCAGGGGTTGTAGTGATGTGTGTTTTGGTTAACCATAGTTGGGCAAACCCTCTTCCTATGAAAAGATGATGGCTGTATGTCAGAGAACATGACCCCTTTGCTTTTATTTCACACACATGTTAACAGATCTTTCTCATGTCAGATAAACATATTATGTAATTCACAAATAGCTGTTTGTTTGAATCAACGCAGTGTGAGATTCCTCCCTCACATTCTTTTTCTTTTTTTCTCTGTCTCGCCCTCCCTCTCTTTCACCTCCTCTCAGACGAGGTGGACCGGTTCTGTCTGGCTTTCGTGTCCAGGATTTGGCTGACCTACAGGAGGGAGTTCCCTCAGCTCGAGGGCTCCACCTGGACCACAGACTGCGGCTGGGGCTGCATGCTGCGCAGTGGGCAGATGCTGCTGGCACAGGGGCTCCTGGTCCATTTGATGCCCAGAGGTTTGTATCTCTGCCAGTTACACAGTTCTGCTTTCACCCTTGTAATATAAATATAGGTCAGTTTTAATCAAAATAGTGCTACATATCAGCCTATCTGAAGCATTTTAAAAAGCTGTTTGATCTTGTTTTTCCTATTTAGTGAAACAAATCCAGTTATTACTCAGCAGTGTGACACATATTACAAGTACTTTTTTAAGTTGAACAGAATTAAGTGAGTAAGTTGTCTTGTGGCTGATAATTGGACAGATCTGATCTCTCCCACTTTTTTTCTTTTCTTTTTTGGCCAATTTAATGTTTGCTTTTCAAAATATTTAAATCTAGTGCATCAACTTTAAATCTGGCCCCTATTCATCTTTTCATCTCTCGGCCAAATTTCTGTGTTGCTCCCACTTTTTATATCTCTACTGCCAATTTTGATTTACTCTGTGTCACTCAGTTTATTGTACTCTTCCTCTCTCTCCTTTTGTCCTTTTTTCAATTATCTACTTCTAACACATTTTTCATGCTTCATTTCTGTTTTATTTCTGTTTCGTTTCTTTTCAGACAATGTTTGTCTATCTCGGGGCTCCTTGTGTGCTGCTTCTCTCTTCTGTCCTGTCTCATTTGGTCTTTTTATTACATTTTGTCATTGTGTGCTCATGCTTATTAGTGTGGCCCTCATCATATCTCATATTCCCCAGATCTTTAGTTAGTCTTTTTTTATTTAAGTTAAGTTAGGTTTAGTTTAGTTTATTTAAGAAGAGACAATTCATGTTGATAAAACATGGTAATACATGAGTAAAAATGGCAAAAGGCAGTTTTTCATCTGTAGTCTCCTGGCCAAGGTGTTTAAAAGGCTCCTAAAATACTTGATTTCTAAGTGCAAGCCTTTTTGTGCTCTGTAGATTGGGCTTGGCCAGATGCTCAGCAGCTCACCGATGTGGACTTCGAGGTGTTTCGACCGCGCTCCCCAGCCCGGGCTGGAGGAGTCCCCATCCCATCCTTTGGCTCTCCACGAGGATCCAACGGCCCTGAAAAGCCTCTGCCGAGTGATCAACCACCCAGATGCAGCCAGAGAAAGAGACCGGAGTCTTCGAGGGAGGCCGAGCCCATCCACCACAGGCTGGTCACCTGGTTCGGGGATCAGCCCTCAGCACCATTTGGGATTCATCAGCTGGTGGAAATTGGCAAAAGTTCAGGAAAGAAGGCTGGTGACTGGTATGGTCCCTCTATAGTGGCACACATCCTACGGTAAGGGCGTTTGGGTGGGGGTGGGGGGGAGTTGTATCAGCAAGGCTCTACTATTTCCTTAAATGATTTACACAGTTGACACACTTTGACTGAAGTCATGATGCATATCTTTCAGGAAAGCGGTGGCCAAAGCATCTGCAGTCCACAACCTGGCTGTATATGTGGCTCAGGATTGTACAGGTGAGATTAACAGACTTGTTGAATTTAAGTACTCGTTGTGAGAGTTCATTTCAGAGTGTTTGTTGCCTAGCTCCAACGTGCTCTTTGGAAATATGTCACCCAAAGAAGTCTTTTTTTCATGTATTTCTGTATGTGCATATTTTTCTCATCATGTTTCTGTGCACTGCAGTGTACAAAGAGGATGTGGTGCGTCTCTGTGACCTGTCGCTCAGCCAGATGCCCCCCGATCCGTCCAGCCAAGCCTGGAAGTCTGTCATCATACTGGTGCCTGTACGGCTGGGAGGGGAGGCCCTCAACCCGTCCTACATCGAATGTGTCAAGGTCTGAATATTACACCATCCATCAGCCCCTCTAATGCTTCATGGAGTAATGTTTCCTAAAGAATAGTCTCACCTAACTCCTCTCTTATTTCTCTGAACTCATATTGAAATTTGTTTTGTTCATTTGCAGAACATCCTAAAGCTGGATTGTTGTATTGGAATCATTGGAGGCAAACCGAAGCATTCTCTTTACTTCGTTGGCTTTCAAGGTGAGAGCCAGAAGGGTTTGGTAAACCATCCATATGTCTGGTGCACACTAAAGGCTTTTTAAATCAGATTTAAAAAAACGTGGGAGACCACAGATGGAATTAACAGATTTATTAATATTTTAGAACTATGAACGCACATGATTCAGTCAAGACACACCCTTATCGTCCTTTTCTAATGTCCATCTGGCTCGAAAGAAAAAAAGTCTTATTTTTGGCAGCCATGTTTCTGTTCTACACAAGTAGGCAAAATGTGGTTTGTGACGCTTCCTGCTCAAATATGTTTGATACTTACAATTAAAAAAAACTGACTTCCATCCGCTCAATAATGGCTGGAGTATATCTGTAAACCCATCACACTACAGGATCATTTGGGCAGAGAATCTGCTCAGACCAGCCTTGAATCAGGAACACTCCTGAAGTTGTTGGGACGGGTGAATCTGAATTTTCCTGTAGTGTGGGGCCAGCATAATTTAGAGAAATTATCTGGTAATGTTTTGTTTCAACATGCAAGGTCAAGGACTGTTGAGTAGTGAACATTTATGGCATTATCTGTCTTAGACAGAAACTTCTAGTATTATCAAGTTACAGTATACTTGTACTGAACATGTTGCACTCCCACTTCTGCCTCACTTTAGTCTTCTCGCTCCAGTTTGTCTCATGCTTCACTCACCTGTCAAGGGTCGGTTAACTGAAAACTCAGGCTGGGTAAACATCAACAGAAAGACGCTGCTGTGCTTACAGCAGTGTGATAATCAGGTGAAGCCGAAGTGAAACAACAACAAAATGAAACCACAAAAAATGTGGCTACATTTATTATATAGTCTTCTTTCTGTAAAAGTCCTAAGAGTGGCTCAGCCAGGATAAGAATTTTTCATATCAGCACCTCACTTGTGTGTAAACAGGCAGATTAAAACTTAGACCATTCTTTTAACAGATAGAAATGTGTCAGACATACTATTTTTCAGATTACTTTCAGTTGTGCATCATCTCCACTTGAGTTTAGTCAAGCTGAGGGACTTCAGTCTTCTCCTACTTGGTATATATCAGCACTCTCTACCACTTTTTCTAATAGGGAAACGATATTTGAATCTGTGATGTTGGTTGCACGTTGGTGATTCTGTGTTAGCTGGCTCCTAACCATTAGTTAAACTGACTACAAGCAGCATACATTGACCACGTTTTAAGTACAATAATGCACTTTAAAGTGTTGTGATATTCAAAAGCAAGTGGGAGCTAAGGCAACTTTACTTTCACCTCATCCGCTCTTCTCTCTTATCGGGATAGCTGGTAATCTTTTTCTCAGATAATTTACATGTTTTGCTAGAGCAGTTCCTTCAGTATAGTACGGTAATAACAGTGCCAGGCACTCGATGTAGATGAGTCTCCTTCAAATGTTTGCTCATTATATAGGCCTTATTAAAATATAAATAAGACATCTTATCCAATTAGTTTACATTTTAGTTGGAAGGAAAATAAACTAGAGCATGTAAGTTGTTAACTAACAACGGACAACCTACGCTGCCCAAAATATACTTCTCAGTAATCATTCATTTCCTCTTACTGAAAATCATCAACAAGACCCTTAATAGAAGAAGTGAAATATGTTTGGGAAACCCAACCTTGTTGCACAGAAAGAGACGGTTATTTCAAGCGAGAGATTGGGCTTTTTTAAAAAGATATTTTAATACAATAGTAGATTTTTTTGTGCCAGCATGTAATGATCTTTAAAGGAAACTGCAGTTTATGGTACCAGGCACTGGCATCATCACTCAGCCATGGCAGCTGCTTCTTGGGTCAGAAGGAAAAGATCTAAGAATAGGAAAACTGCAAATATATGGCAGAGCCATTCATCTGTTTCAGGCCACTTGACAGCTGGAGATTTTCTAACTAGTACTGTGTTTTTAATTCCACTTCCTGATTTCTCCTTCTTGTCTTCTAGATGAGCAGCTGCTGTATCTGGACCCTCACTACTGCCAGCCTGTGGTGGATGTGTCACAAGATAACTTCCCACTGGAGGTAAGTTGCACTCTCACTCCAGTCTGTCTGGCTTTTTATCTCGCTTATCTCAGACCATATTGGACTTGGATCATGTGACTTTCATACTCAATAGTGTTTTGACTGTACAGACCATTTAAGATAACATGCCCCTTCATTAACTTTTATTGATCTGTCACGTTCTAGTCATTCCACTGTAGCTCTCCCAAAAAGATGCCCTTCAACCGCATGGATCCCAGCTGTACCATCGGCTTTTACGCCAAGAACAAGAAGGAGTTTGAGTCTCTCTGTTCTGCTGTTACTGAGGTGAGTTTTCACACCACCTGCTCACCATCTGACTCTAAATTTAAAAGCATGTAATAACAGAAGAAAAATCAAATCTGAAGTTTATCTGATGTGAATATGGGGCTAGAGTTCAACAAATCAAGTGGTCATTCTTCAAAGGTGCAGTGCTTTCAGCCTAAAAATTCCTCTTTCTGTTACTGTCCGTCCAACGCAGCTCTGTAAGTAAATATTGCTACAAAGGAGAGTTTTGTTCACTCTAACTTTAAAAGATACCAACTTGATTTTATTAGGCCTATAGCCTAATATTAAAGGGTTGGTTCAGACTTTTTGAAGTGGGTTGTATGAGAACTCCTAATTCTCTAATACCCCTTTCACACTGGCCAAAAAACCCACTAACATCTGGCTTTTCGGTGCAATGTGAATGTAAATTATCAGGATTTACTCCCTCATCAATTAACCCTGCAGTAGTCACAGGTAATTATCGCCTCCGGCTCAGCTCAGCTATAATGTGAACACAACACCCAGGTGAAAGCACTTGTTATTATCTTCCCACACGTCTCTGTCAAGCAGCACTTGAACATCGTTCAGTCAGCGCTGATTTCGAAAAAGAGACTGAAGTTCAAGATATTAAAAGAGTAACCGTTGTATGTGGCTTTCATGTTGTACGAGCCTCGTCAGCTGCCTGATCGGTACTGCTCATGTGCCAACTCATCAGAGATCAAAAAGAAGCGAGATGTCTCACTTTTTTGCAACTTTCATTATAAGTTCCTTAAAAACAATGTCTAATTCAGAATATTACTGATTAAGACTTTTTAAAATAAGTATAAAGTCTTCTGGATGAAGTCTGATGAGGTATCTGATCTGCTGTTACCTGTTTTCCCGGCGTATTCGTGATACGAACGGAAGACACAAGGGAAAAAAATAACAGAAAGGCAAACTCATTCACTGGCAATATGTAAGGAGTTCATTGCCTATAACTAGCAGGTTTATTGGTGTTTGAAAAAACAGCATATACATGCTAATTTCTGTGTAAAAGTGGTATAAGATGTTATATTTGCTGCTATTCTTTACTTTGTATCTTGTAAATTGAATATCTTTTGATTGTTGAAAGATGGGTCAAACATAAAGCAAGCAATTACAGACGTCAACTAATTGTGAATGTAATCGACAGATCAATTGATGATGCAAAATATAATTGGTTACAGCTCTAGTTCAATGGCTCAAAAACAAAGACTTGATTTGATATATGTCCATGTGCTCTGATGGCATTTTCACAGTCGAATCAGTACTGAGTTCTTCTGAAGCATCCTGTGACAGTTTGTGTTGACTGTGTCATTTCGTCCTCTCAGGCCCTGTCATCGTCGAAGGAGAAGTACCCCATCTTTACCTTCGTCGAGGGCCAGGGTCAGGATTATGGACTTGAAGGTCACAGCAGCAATAAAAGTGGACCTGCTGCCCACATCCTGCCCCCTGGCAAACAGTGCAGGAGTAACAATAGAAGAAACAGTGACGAGTTTGTCTTCTTGTAAGCAGGATGCTCTCTCAGCTCTCACCAGTAGGGGGCGGAAGAGGACACCTCATTTCCTCTCAAAGGGAAGGACTCGATTCTGTTGATGGTGGACGTGACGCTTTTGTGTTTTATCGCCTTCACTGGTCAACGGAAGTAAAAACTGTGCGGCTTCTGTCATCACCTTTTCGTGTGGATGGGTATTATAAGCTAAAAGGCATTAATGGGTGCTGGCTGGAGCATTATTTTACCGGGCAACGGTATGTTTTCAAAATGGATCATGGTTAGAAATGTTTCAAGTACTTGAAGTATTCTTGATTCTCTTTATCACACACCTGAACAGCCTCAGATTTGATCATGTGGGTAAAATTAAGCGTACAATTACAGTGAACTACTGTGTTTCTGTCCTGGCGTGAACTGGACACGCTGAAGGTGATGACTGGTCTACATGATATTGGCTCACTGGTCAGGTGGGGTGGGAGGGTTTGCCTGATAATGTTCCTGACTTTTATCACATACCTTCTGCTGTACATCTTATTTTTCCATCCCTCACATTTATTTATGAATGTGTGTTTGCGTGTGAGTGAGTGTGTGTGGTTAGTGTAGATTAAGTGTCTTTAATAAGTGTGATAATGTATTTAGGAGTCTGTCAACATTCTTCCAGGAGCATCTTGAACAGATGGGAATTCACTCTCCTGTTGCAGTCTGACCTGAATATCCCACAGATGACCAGGACGTTGATCTCCAACTCTGTTATTGATCTTTGAGAATATTAAACACATAGAAATCAACTGTTACAATGCTCCAAAAGAGCAACTCACACTCCCAGGTTGTGGGTGAAGACAAATGACCCCATCAGTTGGAGCTGGATGTGTATCCTTACCTGGTAAACTGGCTTGTCCAATGAAGAAGTTATCAGAATACATTTGCAAAGTAAAACCCACAGCCCTTAAGACCAGCCCAAGCTGAATGGAGTTTCTGCCTGATGCTCAAGCTTCTGTTTTGTTCGTCCCTTTTTTACATGAAGGCTACTACTGCAAGTTGCACTACTACTGTTATTAGATTTGTTGTCCTGATTAAACTTCAAACACTGGAATCACACTTTGCTTGTATGTCATGCTTATTAGATTTGTATTTTTTTTAAGAGTCATGAGTCTGAGTCAACATCAGCTTCTTCTGCAGTTAATTCCAGTATTAAATTACGCAGTACTGGAAAAGAGTATCCATTCTTCATGGGTGGTATGGGCAACTTTTAACACTTCGACCTAATCTCAGTTGTAATGAGTGCAATAGCCACCTAAAATGACGAATCAACAGGCGCTGTGGTAAGTTTAGCATGGGTTCATTAGAAATGAGCGTCTGGTAAGTTCAGAAAATTACATCACTTTGCTGTAAGAGTGACTTAAAAACCAGGAAAAGACAACACCTATGTCATATGAGATAATATCCAAAATCTCAGATGGTACATAGTCTGATATCACGATAATGGTATATGGATATATATTGTCAAGCCCTTGAATAACTCTTTGTCATTCCAATCAGTTTAAAAGATTTTGTTCTTCAAAATTCACTGGAAAAATGCATAAAATAATAATCTCTGAGAGGATGCCCGTTCCAACTGCTGAATACCCAAATGTATAAAGGCAGCACACACAAATCTTCAGGACAGATGTGACAAATCTCAATTTCACCAGTTTATTCTGGCGGTTAATATAATAATGTTTGCAGGAATTCCAAAAAAGTCTTCAAAAGTTCAGCAAATGCACAAAACTTCATAACAACTTGATTCTCGTGATTCAGTGATATTGAAGGCTGAGTCAAATCTGCTGTTTACAAGAGATGCAGTGACACTGTGTAACACGTTGCTGTAGTTTCAGATTATTGTAGATGTACTCTGAGATAGGTGCATGTCTTAAGGTGGCATGCTCATTTATTTTTATACTGTGAAAATAGTCCCATACAGAAAAGGTCTCATATTTTAAAAGCTTTACTTTATGTGTTTAGGCCGCAGTGTCTGCAAGTTCTGAGGCATTTTTAAAAATAATTAACTTGTCTAAAGAAGCCTTTGAAATACCCTTGAATGCAGTTACGCATTTCTGAAAAATATTGTGGGCTATCTTAGTTTTTATGCTCACTTTTGTTCAAAATTAATATTTGTTCGATTATTATCATAAATCATAAAGAATTACAGACTCGTTTATTCTCCTCGCTGTATAACGAAAGTGAACATTGGAGATCATCTGCACATTTACAAACAAACCAAACAGTCCAGAGGTGATGAACAGTGCGAGTACAGTGGTGGCTGTGGCTGCGCGCGCATGCGCGTTGCCGGGCAGCCGTGACTAGACATTCGGTCATAGGAGCGGTGGAGGGGGCGCTCGAGCCACGTCGGTGAAACAAATCAACGCTTGAAGGCAGATTACAAAGAGGGTGAGTGGACTAATTGCGACAACTGCTGCGTTATTTCTATCTCCCACAAATCTAAAGTCGGGAGCGCAGAAATTCACGCAGGACAGCCTGTCCTGTTGATGCGGGTAGGTCAGTCGCACAACCACAGTCCGCCATTCCCCTTTTTTATATTTAACGAGACACCCTTTGATGGTCTGAGTGAGCAAATTCTCTGTAGCATGGACTCATGTGCATAATTTACAGTATTTCCCCGTGTTGAGTGCGAGTGCAGCGGTAGACCCTGCAGCTGTAATTGTATATGCGCGCAACGGGTGATTTGGTGCAGCGCAGCAGGAGAAGGTCTTCATCTGATAGGTGTTTGACAAAATTCACCCAAATCCTGCAAAGACTGTGAACCCACTTCATTAATCAGAAAAGCACAGGTGAAGGCACGTGTGCAGCTTCACTGTCAAGATATTTTCAAAAGTTTTCTCTAATCAAACAACTGAATGAAGCAGATTGAGATTATCAACCTTGGCATAGTTGTCACACTTCTTCTGCACAGATCATTTCCTCCTCCCACCCTCTCTCTGTCAATTCTCTCCTTTCTATCAGGTCCCTGCTGCTCAGGTGGGAGCAGGAGATCCAGGGTGATGTCGACGCCAGATCCCCCCATGGGAGGCACCCCTCGCCCAGGTCCTTCACCTGGTCCAGGTCCCTCCCCTGGGGCCATGCTGGGCCCCAGCCCCGGACCCTCACCGGGCTCCTCTCACAGTATGATGGGCCCCAGCCCCGGCCCTCCTTCCTCTGGGCACTCCCAGCCAGGGCCGTCTGGATACGGTCAGGACATGCACCCTCTGCACAAAGTAAGGATCTTACAACTGAGACACTCGGCGACTGTTAATTCCAGTTGATTCAAAGAGTGTCAGCAGCTATTTTTACATCAGTATCTCACAATTTTAGGCTCATTTATGCATATAAAAGAGTTTAGACATCACATAGAGCATGTTTGAATGCAAAATTCAAAAGTCATTATCTTATTATTTTATTTGGTGTATAGGAAAGTTAAGCCACTTAAAATTTTCATTAAAGCTCCCATAATGGACACATGTATACACTGACATCGAACACATACAGACCATGTGACTGTCATTACCTTACAACTCCTTACTTTTTTATATAATAGTATTGTCTTTTTGTCATTTTTTTTAAAGGGGCTCTGTGAAACTTCTGCGTAGTTTATGTTGGTGGACTAGCGTTAGCTGCTGTTGCTCTCCGTCAACACTGAGACGAGGCACTCTGGAACATGCATAAAGTCACATCCTTTGTGCTGTCCCAGAAAATCCTTCACAGAGTCCTTCACAGTCCAGCAGCATTAAACAACTTTAAAAATGGCCCACAGGCTTGTATGGGCAGCCGAGAAAGACGAGGAAGGTCTCGCTTTTTCACTTCATGTTCATGTTCACTTCATGTCCTTTTTCTCTAGCTGCAGCTACCTAATAATCCTACCACAGGGACTGATTATAACAGTTGATTCCTCCCACAGCCCATGGAGAGCCTGCATGAGAAGAGCATGAGTGAGGAGAGCCGCTTCAGCCAGATGAAGGGACTGTCTATGAGACAGGGCGGGCACAGCGGTATGGGCCCCCCACCCAGTCCTCTGGACCAACACTCGCAAGGTAGACATGCTATGTAGCTGTATCTTAAGTAATCCCATCCTCTCCGGCATTGTGTAACACAAGTTGTGTGCTTTTAGGTGTGACAAATATGTGATGGTGTAGTCATGCAGCCTGGTTGGCTCATAAGGTGTGTCTCTGTGGTCATAAGCTGTGAAATGAGACATTGTTTTCAACATCTTTCTTTTAATATCAGTTACTACAAATCGCCTGCAGGGAGGCGTTAACAGTTTGGACTCTGCATGCAGCTGGCTGTAAGGAGGTGATACATAGAATGAAGCAAGACAACCAGACAGACGGGCTTAGCATTGTGATTCAGAGTTAAAACAAATTATGAAACAACAGTCTGGTGGGATTTGTTAGGGAATAGCTCATTGCTCATCAGGCTGTGCTGCAGGCGTCTGTTCAAGAAAAGAAGTTTGGGAAATCAGCTTATTTGCTCTGTTGCCAAGAGTAGGATGAGAAGATTGATGGCACTCTCATGTTTTTATGGTAAATGTACAGCTACAGCTTAGCTTGGCGGTCAGACGGTTAGCCTGCCTCCATCCAAAGGTAAAAAAATTCACCTTCCAGCACCTCCAAAGCTCACTGATGAACATGTTATATCTTGTGACAACAGTCACAGTGACAACAAAACTCCAGGAAGTCACTGAGCCCCATGTGAAAGCAAATAATCTTATTTCCCAAAATGTCCCAAATTACTCACCCAGTGAGTAAACGTCTGCTGCATTCACCCAGCACCCCGTCATCTACCTATCTACCTGTCTGTCTTCCTGTCTGTCTCTTCCAGGTTACCACTCTCCATTAGGTGGCTCTGACCACTCCAGTCCTGTCCCTTCAAACGGTCCTCCCTCTGGACCTCTCATGCCATCATCCTCTTCTTCCTCCTCCTCTGGTGGCCCAGGCTCTGCCTCTACACCTTTAGATGGCCCCAGTGGAGATCAACACACTCTGGGTCCCAATAACCGGCCTGGCCCTCCAGGGAGCTCCGGCCCAGGCCCCAGCCCTGGACCCAGTCTGGGCTCCACTGTCCCCAGCCTCGGATCTGGCCTTGAATCTGGAGGCCCGACAGGCCCTACTCCCTTCAACCAGAACCAATTACACCAACTCAGAGCCCAGATCATGGCTTATAAGATGCTGGCCAGAGGACAGCCCCTGCCGGACCACCTCCAGATGGCTGTGCAGGGGAAGAGGCCGATGCCTGGGATGCAGCAGCCGCAGCCCATGTCCAGCCTGGCTCCTGGACCTGGAGGCGGACCAGGGGGTGGACCAGTAGGACCAGGGCCTGGGCCAATGGGCTCAGGCTACAGTCGAGCTCATGGTGAGCATGGATAGGAAATGTTTGGAATACCAAGCTATATCCTACGATCTTTAAACCTGTGTGTTACATTGAATTTTCATCCTGTGGTGAGCAGCAAAAATCCCACAGTCTTCGCCTCAAATTTCAAAATACACCTGTTTTAAATGTGCCGTTAGACATAAGAGAATCTGTGCTTATTTATTTCTTTAGGAATGATGGGTCCAAACATGCCTCCTCCAGGCCCATCGGGTACTCCAACTGGGATGCAGGGACAAAACCCAAACGGACCTCCCAAGTCCTGGCCTGAAGGTATGTGTTGCTGCTGTAAGACCTTGTGAAACCTGTCAGCCATCGCTGAACTAGAATACATTTATTCCCTCCCCTCACTTCCCTCCAGGCCCCATGGTGAATGCAGCAGCGCCCTCCAACGCACCCCAAAAGCTGATTCCCCCTCAGCCGACTGGCCGGCCCTCTCCTGCTCCTCCTTCAGTTCCTCCTGCTGCCTCCCCAGTAATGCCTCCACAGACCCAGTCCCCTGGCCAGCCGGCACAGCCTACTCCCATGATGCCTTACCACGCCAAGCAGAACCGTATTACCCCCATCCAGAAACCCTGCGGCCTCGACCCGGTGGAGATACTGCAGGAGAGGGAGTACAGGTATGCCACAGCCTCCATCTCATTTACTTTTACTGGAGTAGAAAGTGAGTGAATTGTACTTTAGCAGCTTCAATCTGAAACGGCAGCTGAGTACTGTTTGCTCCCTCAGGTTACAGGCGCGTATCACTCATCGCATCGCTGAACTGGAGAACCTGCCGGGCTCTCTGGCTGGTGATTTACGTACCAAAGCTACCATAGAGCTCAAAGCCCTCCGACTGCTCAACTTCCAGAGACAGGTACACAATGCACTTCATCATCAGACTTCACATTTTCACCTTTAAAACCTGCACATCATGATATTTCTGCATGCTGTCAGTGGTGGTGGTGTCGACGAGTCCATGTTTGTATATTTGTCGACAGCTTCGTCAGGAGGTGGTGGTGTGTATGCGTCGTGACACGGCTCTAGAGACCGCCCTTGACGCCAAGGCCTACAAGCGAAGCAAGCGTCAGTCTCTGCGCGAGGCCCGCATCACAGAGAAACTGGAGAAACAGCAGAAGATTGAGCAGGAGCGCAAACGCAGGCAGAAACATCAGGTAGAGGATGGTTGTGACGTCACCTGTGAAAAGATTCAAAGTGGTATTTTCTCCTTTGTTTTGTCTGAATTGTCCTTCACCCAAACTTGCGCTCTAATCTTAGGAGTACCTTAACAGCATCCTGCAGCACGCCAAAGACTTCAAAGAGTACCACCGCTCCATCACAGGCAAGATGCAGAAACTGACCAAAGCTGTGGCCACCTACCACGCCAACACTGAACGTGAGCAGAAGAAAGAGAATGAGCGTATAGAAAAAGAGAGGATGAGGAGGCTTATGGTAAGAAGATAAAGTTACGCAAGCATGCACATAAATTACAAGACAGCAAACACATCCTACTTCACTTCACACACTTGTATATTTGTCGGTCCTGCCAGGCTGAGGATGAGGAAGGCTATCGTAAACTGATTGACCAGAAGAAGGATAAGCGTCTGGCCTACCTGCTGCAGCAGACTGACGAGTATGTCGCCAACCTCACCGAGCTGGTCAGAGCTCACAAAGCGGCACAGGCTCTCAAGGAAAAGAAGAAGAAGAAGAAGAAAAAGAAGAAGGTAGAGAAGACACAGATTTATTCCGTCAGCTACAACAGCTGTGATTGTTATTTCTGATAATCAACGACTTCTACACCCGAGTGTCGTATGTGATCTGTGTTGGGATTAGTCAACTTCTTCTTGACTTGCAGATGGAGACTGTAGAGGGTCAGACTCCTTCCATGGGTCCTGATGGAGAGGTGAGCAGATGCAGCAGCTGTTTACGTCTCTATGACAGTAAACT
This sequence comes from Pagrus major, assembly GCF_040436345.1. Lineage (NCBI taxonomy): Eukaryota > Metazoa > Chordata > Actinopteri > Spariformes > Sparidae > Pagrus > Pagrus major. The sequence continues at coordinate 20,015,510 of NC_133215.1, forward strand.
GAATATCTTTGGGTTGTGGACTAAACAAGATATTTAAGGTCATCATCTCTGCCTTCTGACATGTTATAGACCAAACAACTAATCAATTAATGGAGAAAATAATCAACAGATTAATCAGCAATGGAAGTAATCATTAGTTGCAGCCCTCATGCTGCTTATTAAAATGTATACTTGCTCTTTAAAAAGGCTGCGTTCACGAATGCAAACCTGATTCTTTGTTTTGTTGCTGTCTCCTGTCTCTATGGAGACGTCCTTTCAAACATTAGATCAAATTTCACACAAGCTTCAGGAGGTCACGATTTGCTTCTCAATGTTGTCATGGCAAAGAGTAGACTCTAACCCTGCCACTGCTCTTTGCTCCTGTAGTGCTCTTAAGTTCACGGTTACTGCACAACATTTTGATCAAACATCACTTTATATATACAAGTCTCAAAGTGATCAAACATAAAAGTTACAATGTAATAAACACAAAGAAACCCGAAAGAGAATAAAATATGTGTAGAAATAATACTCATGCAGGTTACACTACTACATCATAATTAATGGATACTTTTGGAATATTTTGTAAACTGTCTGAAGCTTTGTCTTATTTAATTTAGTCTCTATTTAAACCAAGTCCGAACTACCCAGTACAACAGATAACCCTCATCCTCCCCTGCAGCCTCTGGATGAGACGAGTCAGATGAGTGACCTGCCTGTGAAGGTCATCCATGTTGACAGTGGGAACATCCTGACGGGGGTGGACGCTCCTAAAGCCGGACAGCTGGAGACCTGGCTGGAGATGAACCCGGGGTGAGACCGACTGGAGAGAGGAAGCGTGATTTGTCAGTGCGTGTGGAGAGGAGGGGTCTTTTTAGCCTCAGGAAGAAGTGGTGTGGCTGCAGGTGCAGGAATGTCGGTCAGTCTGTTGACTGATTCTAGTCAGCGGGTGAAATGTATGCATGTTGAAACGCTGAATATTAACACACAGAAATATTAATATCAAAATATTAAATTTGGATGCTAACTATCAGCCTGTTAACATCCTCTACTTTTACTTAACTAGCATGTCTCCTGTTGGCGTGCTGAACATTAGCTAACATGCTAACTGCTTGTTAGTTAGTTAATATGCTAACTATGTTGATGTGATGAATATGAATTTGCCAATCATTAGCAAACGAGCTAACAGCTATAAGTTAGATGTTAGTTAATGTACTAACTGTATATGTGATAAGCATTACATTGCTTAACATTAGCTTAAATGCTAACTGCATATTAGTTAATATGCTAACTGTATGTTAGTGTGGTAAATATTAAATTGCAAAACATTAGTTAACATGCTAACTGAATGTTAGTTATAATATGCTCACTGCATGTTAGTGTGGTAAATGTTCAATTGCCGAACATTAGCTAACAGGCTAACTAATTGTTAGTTATTTACTGTGCTATCTGTATGATACGATAGTGTGGTAAATACTATATGCAACATTAACTTCTAAGTACAGCTGAGCCTAATTACCCCTGAAGTACAGCTCAGACTGATGACAGTTGAGTTGTACAGAGGATAAACCTTTTTTGCTTTTAGCTAAAACATAGCTTTTATCCTCAGCTGCACAGTTTTATTCTCAAAGTTGCTCTTTCCAGTCTGTTCATTTAATTTAAGTGTGCATGTATTTTGTCCAGTTATGAGGTGGCTCCCCGCTCAGACAGTGAAGACAGCGAGGAGGAGGAAGAGGAGGAGGTGGGTTGTTTTAAAAGACGATGTTTGAAGCCAGTTTCATATTCACTGCTCCAATCACTGACCAGCTGTCTGGCAGGAGGACGAGGAGGAGCCTCATCCGTCGGCTACACCGGTGGAGGAAAAGAAGAAGATTACAGACCCTGACTGCGAAGACGTGTCGGAGGTGGACGTCAGACACATCATTGAGTGAGCACATATGCGGAGAACTACATTTTAATACATTTTTAGTACTATTTTTTTTTTTTTTTAAATGCAGGTGATCAAAAGGTGTTACAAAACTCTTATGTGTTTCTGCAGAAATGCTAAACAGGATGTGGATGACGAATACAGCGGTGCAGCGTTCGCCCGAGGGCTCCAATCGTATTACTCCGTGGCTCACGCCGTCACAGAGAGGGTGGATAAACAGTCCAGTTTATTAATAAATGGACAACTCAAACAGTATCAGGTAAACAAGCACAATTAAATAAACTACATGATATTCTTGATTTGTCACGTAAAACAGACTTTCTCACGTCCTCGTCTGTCAGATTAAAGGTCTGGAGTGGCTGGTTTCACTCTACAACAATAACCTGAATGGGATCCTGGCGGATGAGATGGGTCTGGGAAAAACCATCCAGACTATCGCCCTCATCACGTACCTCATGGAGCTCAAACGGCTCAATGGACCCTACCTCATCATTGTACCCCTCTCGTGAGCCAGCGCTGCAACATTATTAGTTTTACACTGCAGACACTACTAATTTGTTGAGTGATAACTGAGCTGTCTGTCCTTGACAGAACTCTTTCTAACTGGGTGTATGAGTTTGATAAGTGGGCACCGACGGTCGTGAAAGTGTCCTACAAGGTGAGGTTTCACATTCACACCACCCAAATGAATTGTTCTTACTTCCGGCACACTAAATGTGACAATTCACTGCATTATATTCTTGCTTTTATCATAAAATGTTGAATTAAAGCAACAAAATGTCATTTCAGACGCCATCTTTCATTGATCTTTCCCAAATGATGTCTTTCAGGGCTCTCCGGCTGCGAGAAGAGCCTTCGTTCCCCAACTCCGCAGTGGAAAGTTTAATGTTTTACTCACTACTTACGAGTACATCATCAAGGATAAACAAGTACTGGCCAAGGTGAGTTGTGATGTACAAGTAAACACAAGCAGAAGGACATGCACAAACACACCCAGGCAGGCATAGTATAACTCTCTCCCTCTACACATGCACACAACAAGATTTCATTGCTTATTTGTTGCGCTGTGTTTTTGTTTGTTGGCTCCCGCTCCCCAAATCCCCAAAGTCCCCTCAAAGTATTTGATCGTGGCCAATCTGACCGCCCCCTGTGCTGCGTCTCAGTGCTTTCTCCTAGGTGCTGACATCGCCTGTATACCGAGTCTCCCACTGTCCTCTATGGCTGTCATGCTGCTTTGCACTCATGTAGTCATATAGGCTTCCTGACTGTGCTGAAAGGTGGGTGTTGTACTTCAGACGAGTTTTTCCCCATGTGGTAGCTCAAGGCTCGGAACCCAGCCAGCTTGTGTCATGAGGACAAACTGGGCAAGAGATCTTCCTCATGAGCTCTCTCTGTTTTTGGTTAGTTTGGATCTGTGAGACAGAATAATAGAAGCTCCATCAACATTTCTTTCCCCCTCTCTGCTCTCCAGATTCGTTGGAAGTACATGATCGTAGACGAAGGCCACCGTATGAAGAACCACCACTGTAAGCTGACCCAGGTTCTGAACACGCACTACCTGGCCCCACGGCGAGTCCTGCTGACAGGAACGCCGCTGCAGAACAAACTACCTGAGCTCTGGGCGTTGCTCAACTTCCTCCTGCCCACCATCTTCAAGAGCTGCAGCACCTTCGAGCAGTGGTTCAACGCTCCTTTTGCCATGACTGGAGAGAAGGTGTGCAGGACTTCTTCTTTTTAAATAAGTCCTTGAGAGATGATATCAGGCGGAAGGTACAATGTCTTTCTTGTCAAATGTCTCCTTCTTTTACTCTCCAGGTGGATCTGAATGAAGAGGAAACCATCTTGATTATCCGTCGTCTCCACAAAGTGCTTCGGCCCTTCCTGTTACGCAGATTAAAGAAGGAAGTGGAGGCTCAACTTCCAGAGAAGGCAGGTTTCACCTATTTCAGGATACATGCCAACACAAAAACACAGAATGGCCCAGAAGAGCTGATAACAGATATACTGATGTCCTCTGTTGTTGTCCACTTCTTCCATTAAATCAACCTGTCTCTCCATCTGATAGGTGGAATACGTGATCAAGTGTGACATGTCGTCTCTTCAGAGGGTGCTGTACAGGCACATGCAGGCCAAGGGGGTCCTGCTCACTGACGGATCAGAGAAAGACAAGAAGGTGAGGGTGAAAAACACTTCAGCTCTGTGGGAATTTATAATGTGGGCATCTTTTTAACTAACACCAAAATTAAACTATTGAAAACTATAATTAAACTGTCACTAGGAAGTATACCGGCCACATTTTTTTTTTATTCTGGAAATGATAGTTGTACAGCATGATAGTTTAATAACATGCCTAGGTGAAAGATGTCAAGCATACAGTACACTGTGATCTGTAGCAGAAATAAACTTAATGATATTCATGATCACTGTATCTAAACTCAATTTTGAAAAACAAGATGCCTCACAAGATGACTGATATGAAATGAGAGTATGAAACTGGATCTTATTTGGTCCTCGGCTCTCACTTATAAATACTTACTGGTTTAATTGATGTCTAGATAAATGTCCTTGGACGAGCCTTTAGGAATAAATGTGAAATGATTGAATAAAACTGTGATTACAGGCATTGTGCACATTGTGTTTACCAGGGTAAAGGAGGCACAAAGACGCTGATGAACACCATCATGCAGCTGAGGAAGATCTGTAACCACCCGTACATGTTCCAGCAAATAGAGGTACAACAACCTTTTGTCTCCAGTTTTTGTTTCCCCCCGTGTGTGATTGAAAATCTCTCTTTCCAGGCAGACAAGTTTTTGATTGTGTTTGACTTAATTACAGAATACATTTTTTATTGTTTTTGCAGGAATCCTTCTCTGAACATTTAGGATTCTCTGGTGGGATAGTCCAGGGGTAAGTAATAAGTCTGGTTTAGTTCAAGATCACACACGGACAAATTGTAACCTGATCCCCCTGCCTTGTCTTTAGTCTGGACTTGTATCGGGCATCAGGAAAGTTTGAGGTGTTGGATCGAATCCTACCAAAGCTGAGAGCCACAAACCACAAAGTGCTGCTCTTCTGTCAGATGACCTCACTCATGACAATCATGGAGGACTACTTTGCCTATCGCAGCTTCAAGTATCTGCGTCTTGATGGTGAGACAGTTTACTTTCACAAGTGTTTGTGTATTTTGTTTATATTTCATTCATTCGTTTCCCTAAAATCTCGTTTCTTGCTTTGTTTTGTATTTTCTTCTATTTCCTCACCTGCTGTTTTCTCTTGTCCTTACTGTCCTACATCTCAGGCACTACGAAGGCTGAGGATAGAGGAATGTTACTGAAGACATTCAATGACCCAGAGTCAGAGTACTTTATCTTCCTCCTGAGCACAAGAGCTGGAGGCCTCGGCCTCAACCTGCAGTCTGCAGACACTGTGGTTATCTTTGACTCTGACTGGAACCCACATCAGGTGTGATGCACATTTGTTTTAATTTACAAGAGAGACCCCCGCAACAGCACAGAAACCAGAGTTTAGGACAAGACTATAATTGATTGCCAGTATTTAGTTTGTTGGGGTTTAAAAAATTAGATGCACGTTTACAAGTGAGGTGCCACCGAAGTTATTGCGGCTTATGGACTTGGGCAACCGTCTCTTTTCTCTCAGAGTAACATTTGATCCCGGCCACAAATTCTCTTTCCCAGGACCTGCAAGCCCAGGACAGAGCTCACCGTATCGGCCAACAGAACGAGGTGCGTGTGTTGCGTCTCTGCACTGTCAACAGTGTGGAGGAGAAAATCTTGGCTGCTGCCAAGTACAAACTGAACGTGGACCAGAAGGTCATCCAGGCTGGCATGTTCGACCAGAAATCTTCGAGCCACGAGCGCAGGGCCTTCCTGCAGGCCATACTGGAACACGAGGAGCAAGACGAGGTCTGGGGACAGGAAGTGTGTCTACGCATTAATGTGTGTGCAAGCACCAGCGACACGCAATTTTAAAGTGTGATTTCTTAAGCGCTGCTTGCCAATGTGTGTCTGATGTACTCAGGAGGAGGACGAGGTGCCAGACGACGAGACGGTCAACCAGATGATCGCGAGGAGTGAGGAGGAGTTTGACCAGTTCATGGTCAGTGGTTTGAAGATGATTTAGCTCATACAAGTCCACATCAACAGCCCTAATTTTGCCCTTTCTTCTTCCTATCCCTTCATCAGCGTATGGATCTAGACCGGCGACGCGAGGAGGCCCGTAACCCGCGTCGAAAGCCTCGTCTTATGGAGGAGGACGAGCTGCCCACGTGGATTATGAAGGACGATGCTGAGGTTGAACGGCTGACCTGCGAGGAGGAGGAGGAGAAAATGTTTGGACGAGGTTCTCGGCAGCGGAAGGAGGTGGACTATAGCGATTCACTGACTGAGAAGCAGTGGCTTAAGGTGATTCGCCTCATGGGGATAGGACAGTGCTGAGAGGCAGATGTCAAATTTGAATTAAAAGACAAAATAAATAAAATAGCTTTATTGTAATCTGACTGTCTGTGTCTTTCCTGTGCAGGCGATCGAGGAGGGCACGCTGGAAGAGGTGGAGGAAGAGGTACGTCACAAAAAGACGACCCGGAAGAGGAAGCGGGACCGCGACGTGGACCTCCCTGGCCCCTCCTCTTCTTCGGGGGGACGAGGTAGAGGGGACAAAGATGAAGATGGGAAGAGGCAGAGGAAGAGGGGACGACCGCCTGCTGAGAAACTCTCCCCAAATCCCCCGGCCCTCACGAAGAAGATGAGGAAGATAGTGGATGCTGTTATCAAGTATAAAGACAGGTAGCAGAAAAGAGCTTTGGCTGTAGTCTGTGACACATGTGAAGTTCTCTTTGAGTTATAAACATTATGTATAACAGTTGACATGTTTTGTAGTGCATAAAAGCTGATATTAAAGGTGCAGCAGGACCTTTACCATAGAATGAGTATAATAAATAAACATTTCAACACTCAAGGATCATGTGTGAAACACAGCTGGAAATGACAAATGAGTAGTTACACTTCTATTGCAGTATTTTCCAGCATTACTTAATTGTATCACGTCCTCACTCATGATTTCTGCACCATCTCTGTTGTGAAATGTGACCATCACGTTTTAGATTCAACTGAAGGTCAATGTAGAAGTTATGTAACACGTCCTTGGACAAAGTTTCCACAGCTGCTTATACGCATTGCCTGAAATAATGTGTTTTTTCCTAAAGCAATGAACAGAAGCCAAAAACACTTGTTCTACTCTCTCCAAAGCCTCAGAGTTTGATACATTTATCACTGAATCCAACGTTCGAAAAAAGGACCCGAACGCAAGATACAGAGGCAGGCAGGTTGAAAAACAAAAGGCGAGCTTGGATAAAATGAAGCTGAAGTCCACAAAAACAAAAGGCACGTCATAAAAATCTGGCAACAGAACATAAATCCAAGAGTGCAAATAAATAAACCAACCAGTGCAAACCAGGGCGACACAAGCAGAAGACAGAGAGTGATGGAGAAACAGGCTTAAATACAGAGGCACCCATCAACCTGTGAAACACAGATGAACACAGAAAACAGGTGGGAAAACTACAACTTTTCCTATAGATGCCACACAAATTACATCAAATACACGACACTACTACGAACTACTACATACCAGTACACGCTGGAGAGTGACATAAAGAAAACTATATTTAAGCAGAAGTTTCTTTTTCACATTTTATATACACTTTTTAATGTCATGCTACTTTAATCAGCAGAGATTGTGTAAGAGAAATAAGGCTTCAGCCGTTTTCATTATCGATTAATCTACCAATTATTTTCACAATAAATCAGTTCATTGTTTAGTCCATAAAATGTCAAACAAGTTTGAAACATGCTCATCACGATTCCCCAGAGCCCAAAGTGACATCTGCAAATTGCTTCTTTTGTCCAACCAACAGTCCAAAACCCAAAGACTCTTCATTCACTATCAGAAATGACAAAGAAAAGCAACACATCCTGACATTTAAGAAACTGAAACCAGCAAATGTTTGACAATGTCTGAAACGATTAATCGATATTTAAAATAGTTATATTTTAATTCATGAGGAGCCTTTGTGTTTGTTTTGTCTAATCCTGATGATGTCACTTCCTGCAGCGCCAGCGGGCGTCAGCTGAGCGAGGTCTTCATCCAGCTTCCGTCTCGAAAAGAGCTGCCAGAGTACTACGAACTGATCCGTAAGCCTGTGGACTTCAGGAAGATCAAGGTGAGATCAGAGAAGGAAAGGATCGCTGTGTTGATTATTTATAGATTTATAAGTTAACAAATGCACATAATATGTTACTTTTGTCTCATTTACTAAGTGATGTATGAGCTGTATCTTCACTGTAGGAGAGGATTCGAGGTCATCGCTACCGCAGTCTGGGTGACCTGGAGAGAGACGTCATGCTGCTCTTCCAAAACGCTCAGACCTTCAACCTGGAGGGGTCGCTGGTGAGACTCACTGTGCACAGTATTCACTCACGGACAAAGCGAAACACCTCTCTCTGCCAAATAAAGACATAAAGAAAGCAAATAAATAATATCTCAGTCATAACTGCGACAATAACTGTAGAAATAATGCAGTTTGTTGAGCTTTCAGGGCCACCTTACCTAAATCATATCATGCATCGCAGAGGACTTGATTTAGTTCTTAACTAAAATGTAATTTGTCGTACATGAAGTGCGAATGCTGAAAACTATTTATTTTTCTGTCAGTGTTGCCCGTATGTACACACTGTTGACTATAAACAGTTTGTCTTCTACCCTATTTCTCTGATTCGAGCAGATATATGAAGACTCCATCGTACTCCAGTCAGTGTTCACCAGTTTGAGGCAAAAGATCGAGAAGGAGGAGGAAAGTGAGGGAGAGGACAGTGAGGAAGAGGAAGACGAGCTGGAGGAAGGATCAGAGTCCGAAAGTATGTGCATGTCTGTGTGAGGAGAGTGGCAGAGGAGAAACTACTCAGTCATATGTTGACGAAGGTTCTCAGTCATCCAGGTCATGGCAATGCTAAGTGCTATATCGTAGGCAACTGGACGTGTTTCAGTTTCTTGAAGACGTTTCACCTCTCGTTGTCAGTAATGCTGTTTCATGCTTTAGATTAGTTTTAGTCGTACTTACACCATAAACATACCATAGACATGTGTGTGTTTGTGTGTTTGATTGTCTCCAGCTCGTTCAGTGAAAGTGAAGATTCGCCTGGGAAGGAAGGATAAAGCTGGAGATCGAGGGAAGGGACGCAGCAGACGAACAGGACGCACCAGAGCCAAACCTGTCGTCAGTGATGACGACTCTGAGGATGAGCAGGAAGAGGTAACTGTGCTTACCTTTATTGTTGGAAACAGATTAATAACAGAGTGTAGAGGGATAAAGGAAACACAATATTCAAAGTTCAGCATTAATACAACTAACAAAAGCTGTTATTCAGAGGTCAAAACCAAGGTGAACACCCCGATGACCTGTCGACCTTTTCTAGTTTTCTCTTTCGTCTCTTTTCCAGGAGCGCTCCCCCAGTGCCACTGATGAGGAGTCCTGAACTGTACTGTAATGTGGAAGAGAAGGAAGCATAAAGCACCGCACATAGAGTAAATAAAACATGAGTCTGTCAACTCCATTCACCCTCAGTCAAATGTGACAGGACTGAAATAGAAAGGTTTCCAATACTGTCAATACAGGAACAGGTACATACTGTGTTGTTATTATTTAACCAGTCATATAGGTGTCACATAGAAAACAGTTCACATTGCAAATTTCCCCGTTGTGGTACTATTAAAGGATTATCTTATCTTTATATCATAAAATACACAAATCAATGGGTCTATGCACGTCGCTGCATTAAAGCTTCTCTGTTTCTCTGCTGAAAAAGTCTCACAGAGGGATCAGAGGAGCTTTTTTTCTTTATTTGCAATGTCAGGAGAGATTTTGATCAGTTTTACTGAGAATGTCGTCTGTGCAGATGTATAATCTGTTTGTTCTGATGTGTATGAAGATAGTGGCCGAGAAAAACTAAGAAACGTAAATTTGGCAGTTAGGGACGAGGCAAAAATCAATATAAGAGTATATTGTGACACGTAACAGAAATGGTCTTTACTGCGATAAACAAGAACAAACACAATCGAGTGTGGACTGTTGTCCGTTTACAGACACAACTAACACACTGCAGTTCAGTTTTTTTGTCCTTTTAGTACATTTTAATGCCGTTTGAAGAGATTTTGAATCCCTCTTCAATGATTATTTAATATATTTAGACAATTTCAACCAAGTTAATTGTGCTATTAATTTTGTCATGATTTGCATTTGCTTTACTGAGAGTCCTCTCCAGCTCTACTTATAAAATATACTGCAAAAACATTTCAGAATTTGAGTTTAAAACATTCACAAACATAAACATTACCAACAGGGTGAGGAAACAACAGTGTTGGGCCGTCCTCTCTCATAATACCACTTTGCACTGCAAGATAGCTCCTGTAGTTTCAGCTGTGAGTTTGCTACTTAGTTTTATAAGTAAAAAAACATCACAGAATGACAAGAAAGGAAATATTTTACACAACTGTACACCTTCTGAATTCAGATTTCTCTCGTTTGCCAAACTAAAATGAGCTTAATTGCCTCGTTAACCCATCGTAAAACATACTACCCCTTTTGGAGTTACTTCTGGCCACTTCTTACAAATTGCACCTTTCAGAGGATACAGATTTAATTAGTTATACTCTGATATACTGTAACTATGTTGTTAACAAACAAGTAACAAGACATTTAATCTCCTATAAGGTCTATATTTATCAAGGTTTTCTCATATTTTGCACAATTCACATCCAGAACCTCGTCCTTAGCTAACCCTGAGGAGTTACAACGGGCAGGAGCCAGTGAAGTGAAATAAACAACGTTGAATGTAAACAGAAAATGTTTTTAGACGGAGCTGTTTTCACCCAGCGTGAAGCTTCCACCTTACCTCACCTTCCCTTCCCTCTGGCCACACATGTAAACAAACCTGATGTTTCACCTATGTTTCACTGTGGAGCTGTGTTGTAACGACAGTCAGCCTCATTGGAGCCACTGTGATTACCGAGGTGTGTGTACATCACGCTGGCTGTTTCAGTTGGAAATCCAGCCCGCTGTGGCTGCAGGGTGTTTCCAGACTTCTCAGAAGCTCTTCAGCGACTCAACACAGACATTTGACTGAGGTTTGATGGAGCTGAGTTCAGGTCATTTTCCAAATATTGTATAAATGGTACAGTATAAAAACAATTTACTCCACCATGCTGCTGCTTTCCTGTTACACTTCCAATATAAGCACTTATAACTGTTGATTGTAGACTTAAAGAATTATGAGGTCGTAATTCATCGACGAGTACTGTAACTCTAATCGCTTCTCCTTCAGTTGTTGTGCGGTGATTTTAGGTTTTCAAAACATGTTTAATGTATTTCTTCTTTGCACTTTTTATGTCACTGATTTTCAAGACAAAGGACCAGAGGGACAGCGGCTCCTCTCTGCTTGTGAACGCCTCTTGGCTGTATGGTGTTGGATATATACTGTATAGAGTATTTTTAGAGTATAATGTCAATGCACGTGTGTACAGCTCGCAAGTTCAGTACTGTACTTTTTTCATTATGGTAGATAACTAGCGTGAAGAACATACAACCAAAGCATCGACATCTCCTCCACTAAATTATTGGGCTTTGTCTGTGTTGTTGTCGTCATTGTCGCTGAAACTCAAATCGTAACAATAAATCACAGTAAGAGTGAATGTTGTCAGTTGTATGATTTAATGCTTGACTAAAGTAGTCATTTAATTAGTTAGTTGTTTGTAAAGTAATCTACATTAGAGCTGCAAGGATTAAAGGGTAACGCCATCATTTTTACAGGTCTTGGAGAGTACTACTGCATACGTGAAAACAGTAGTACAAAGCCTTTTGTGGCTCCAGAGGAAGCTGCATGTAATCTGGTAAATTACCTCCAGTGATGTCACTCAGTAGCTAAGTTGCATCGTGGGTAATGTAGGTACCACGTTTGGAAGAGGAGGAAGAATGTGTGGAATAAAAAACCTCTAGTTTGATCATTTGTTTCTTAACTGTCCATAATGAGTCCAGCAGCGTTATAGGAGTAAAATAACTAGACCAGCGGACTGCTTTGCAAAACCTGGTGCCTACATTACCCACAATGCAACTAACTGAGTGACATCAGTGGAGGCAGTTTATCAGATCACTTGCAGCTCAAATTTTTTTTTGCCATTTTATAGACCCAACAACGAAACGATTAATCAAGAAAATAATCGACGTATTAATCAACTTTGAAAATAATCATTTTGCTGCAGCTCTAATCGGCAACTGTTTTGATAATTGATAAAGAGTTTGAGTCACTTTTTTCAAGCAAAAGTGCAAAAGAATGTGAGGATTTGCTACTTTTATTTGTCTTATATGACAGTAAACTGAATATATTTGAGTATGAGACTGTAAGTTGAACAAAAACAAGCTATTTATTATCTGTTTTTTGTGTGTGGACGTTTTATACAATCAAAAAAATAATCAGCAGATTGATCACTAATGAACATAGCCATTACAGCCCTCGTGTGATGTATTTTAGCACTCCAGATCAATTTTGATATTCGCAATTTCATGGTTTTGGTTTTTGGTTAGTTGTATCCTGTTTTATTCTGTAGTTTATATCCTCATGTGTCTTGTCAATTTCTACTTCCTGCTCACCTGTGTTCCCAGTGTTGTTTCCCTCCTGTGGTCCTCCCCAGTCTGATTCCCCCAGCACCTGTCTCACATCAGTCTCGTTGACACTGCCCTGTTCCCAGTGTCTCTCTACCTGTTTTTCATCCCCTCGTTAGGGGATGTGTTGTTCCCTCACTCTTTGTTGGTATGTCTATTTCCACCAACATATCTCCTCAGTCCTCATGTGTTCCTGTTGTCCCTGATTTGTTCCTTGTGGTTTTTCTGGGTTGTCCTCATTTTTGTATTTCTCTTTAGTTTTTTCCTTGGACTTTCCTTTGCCTGTCTTTTGGTTTTGGTTTCACACTAGACAGCTGGAGCTGGATCAGCTCATTAAAGCTCACTTGTTGTTTTCAACCTGCCTGCCTCTGTGTGTCTGCATTTGGGTCCTATTTTGAATTGTGACAACAAAAGCCTTTTAACGGACAGGGATTTGGATTTTGGGCCACACTTCAGCTCAAACTTCTATCATTGTCTATATCTATGAGGTGTAATGCCTCTGTTTGACCACTAGGAGGAAGTCTCAAACAAACACAGGTCAGTCTTGACATCATACCGTTGCCTCATGTAGCAGGACAAGCTTTTTGAACTACATATATTTAAAACAGTTTTCCTGTAAAATGTCCTTGGATTTAAAACTTTTCATACAAGGAAATGTTTAAAAACTACAATGTAAAATCACTTCCTGGACTTTTAGATGTTGCTTCAGCCTAACTTGACCTTATTTCCACCTTCCCAGTGCCTCCAACATTACATGAAATATACAGTCAACATTCCCCTCGACTCACTTCTCAGTAAGGTCAAATAAATGAAACGAATACAGAAACTCTTTCTCCAGATGATATAAACAACCTTATTTTACCCCTCATACTTATGTTGATTCTGTGCGTGGCTTGGCGGGCACACTGAGAATTATGTTGAATGTACGGTGTCCATTTTGGAGAAGGGAGGAACTTGGCACATGTCTGGATGTGTGAATGTGGTTTTACAGAGAACCTCGACAGTGAGGTCTGTGTTGGAGGTCTTACAGAGAAGTGGGGGGAGGGGGTCAGACTCGGTTTCCTGAATTCTAGGAACTCCTGGATTTCTGCAGCAACTCAAAACCAGCTGTAAACATCTGTCCAAAGGGCAGGGCAGCTGCTCCTGAAGTCCCCAAAACAGACACAGATGTAGCAGCAGACTCAGGCGTTTAAAAAGATGTCCACTGACACACCATGCTTGCTGAAAGTGGATAACTGTCTCCTTTTTACATTTAGCATGAATCTGATCATTTTTAGGCTTTGTTTGGGCTCTACTCTGATGACCCCAACTGATTGTAAAGGAATAACATTCATGTTCCCTTTACTGGCTTCATAGTGACACTTTTACTTCTGTGTTTCAGCAATAAACCTACAGACTGCTTGTAAATTAATAAAGCATCTTTTATAGGAAGTTATACTTCAGAGAGGAACCTGTTAAAAACTTTTCTTTTTTTTAAACAGGAAAAAAGGGTAAAAGCATGGAGGAAAATGGAAGCCGTGTCATTTACTTCCTCCATGCTGTCCATGAAGGCCACTAGCCCGACAAGTTAGCATGTTGGTTGTCATGGCCAGTGTAAAATGGTTAATTGTATAATAATAATAATAATAATAATAATAATAATAATATTTGACTCAGTTTAGCACCAAAAGAAAAAACACAGGAAAGGTGCATCCTTCAAAGAGTAACTATTTATATGCTCATTAAATATGGCTTTGTTACTCCATGACACAGACTTTCAAATGTTAAGACGTAATGGCCTGTGAGACCTTGAGTTGTGAAAACTACACACAGACATAAAGTGCACACACTCATGCTCCCATTACTATCATCATAACTGTCCTTCAGCGTGTGCGCGCGCGTGTGTGTGTCTACACGTGTGTAGTTTTATCAAATCTGTTGGCCCTGAGACACTGGACATGACTTTCACATGGCAGAGCACATATCGCTAAGGTCAGAAAACACACATACTGTGCACACACATGTATTAGATAAAGTAGTGTGCAGCAATAAATAGTATTGTTGATACCAAGTGGATGATAAGATCTCAAGGCTCTATGAAGACCTGCCTTTACACTTGTATGTAATCCTCACGTAATTCTGTGTTTACTGACACTATAATGACAATGACGTTGACGATATCTGCAGAAGAGCTAATCAGTTAACCTGGTTCCAGGATTCTGAATTTCTACTCACATTCACGGTGGTTTTCTGCAACTACAGGTGATAATAAATGACGTTTTAGATCTAGGTAAGAGAACAAAGATAGCGCCTCAAACACATCCTATTTCCGCACAAAAAGCATTTAAGCTCACCTTCTCCATTTCCTTCACATCTCTCCTCCCAAACCCCCTTTTCTCCTCCCTTCCATCATCCATCCATCACAACCCCAGTATCCTCTACCCTCATCCCTTCATCCCACTACCCTCTCTCCGGACCCTTAATCCATCCCTCCTACATCACCTTAGCTCTCCTCCAACATGCAATAAACTTCTAAATTCGTGAGTTTGTTGGTGTGGTATTTGTTAGTAAATGAATAATAATGAGATGAGGTGAAACTAAATCCACCTGATTAACAGGCTACTGGTATATTGGGAGAAAATTGTTTTTGGACGAGTATAAATTGTCCCACATGGAGCAGTTCACACGTGTCAAAGACTACGATGAATAAGATTTTTGCCAACCAAGCATTTGCATCTGTGCATATACAGTATTTACCAAATACACAAAAAGTAGCTCACATCGTTGTTTTAAACTTGGTGAGACATAACAAACCAGGATGTTTCCACTGAAGACATCTCGGCTTGTCCAACGAAGGAAATCACAGGTGTGACCAGTAACGTTAACGATGGCTCCGTACTTTCACCTGTCCCAGTGAGTCATCTCAGTGGCACAATACCAGAGCCCTGGAACTAGCTCACCTGAATGGAATGCAGCCATCATCAATGATGGAAATTCCACCTGTGCTTTTCCTAATATAACAGGGCAAAAAGTCTCCTGTGAAAAAAGGTCTGTTGTCTCTTTTATGAACATCAGATGGAAGTTTTTTCACTGACGTAGTCCTTCAACTGAGCTGAAAATGTCAACGTAACCAAACTTAAAAGTACCTGACTCTCATGTCTGTTATCAGTCACACAATGTCTACAACAAGGAGACAGAAAAGATCTGAGTGAGTCACACATGACTCACTTTGTACTTCATAAGTTGAAGATGAAGTTGATTTTTAAATCATGCATGGAGGTGCAGCTGGAATTGTTCTGTGTGCATGCACACCCCTGCACGTGCACACAGCACTTTCAGTGTGCCTCTCTGTGGATGTGTTCATAGTTCAGACACAGTGTGGTGATGGTGGGTGTAGTAGCAGAGTATGTAATCCAGCCGCTATTTCGACATTCCAGGAATACCTCCCTCAGCTCATTCCCGGCTTCTACTAGGAGCCCAGCAAGGCCCTCCCCCTCTTCACACACACACACACACACACACACTTCACAGGGTCCCTTAATGGAAACAATCCCTCTATCTGATTCACCTCTTAAATATTAACGTAGCCATGAACCAAAACTCCCTCCATTCATCAGAGTAAAAGCTACTCTCCTCTTCTAATCTGTGAAGTCATAACCACTATTTATATCTTGATCCAAAGTGAAGTCATGCATGAGATACAGCATGTTTGTTGGGGGAAGATAGGAAAACTGAATCACTTTTCCGAGGAAGGGTACTATTCTCTGTTTGTCTTTTTGGAGCTACGTAAATCAGCAGGGATAAGAAGATGTAGAAGACTCCCTCCCAGTTAATACATCCGACCTTCCCTTCCTACTAATGATGTTTTGTTTTGCAAATCGTGTGTTTGCTTTGGAGCAGGAACAGATGCAGCGACTGTGGATACAGATTAACATGATGTTTTATATTTGAATACTCTCGTTCAATACAAAAGCTGCAAGAAATCATACGAGGAGAGTTTCTTTGTATATGTGAGGCTGGCAGCTGCTGTGAAAGACTTGCCTCCACCTCATCTCTGTGGGAAACAAAGCTCCAGTATGCATCACCCCTCAGTTTACCCACAAAGCCCTGCTGCTACAGAGGGCTCCTCATGTGGTTTGACACAAACAGAGGGTTTCTTTTTGCCTTTTTTGATGTAGTGTAATGACGGTTATGTTATCTGTAAGGCGTGACTGTGGGTTTTAATGACATGCTCCACATGTGTGACCAGTGTAAAAGCTGCTTCTTCTTATAGAGACAGCACCAGTAAGACGTGAACTGCCTTTGTTCAGTTCATCCAATTCCTTTCAATCATTATCTCTCTTACACACACACACGCACACACACACGCGCACACACACACACGCACACACACCGGTTTAGGAGGATGGAGGGGTGATGGGAGGACGACACTCAGTGATACAGCACTATATGGCTCCGCCCCCCGGCGGTGCTCACGTCCATTTTCAAACATCACACCACTGCTTTAGCCCCGCCCCCCTGTCAGCTTCCTAGAAAATCGTCAGATGTGACTCGGACCTCATAATATTTTGCTGGCACTCTTTTTACGCACAGCCGCGGCGTGACTCTGCTGTTTGCCCTCTCCGCCTGAACCAGAGCCTTTTTACGCACGGCTTTAAACTGTGCCCACTGTCCTCCTTATACCTGCGCTCACAGCTGACTGACTTTTCTTTAGGTGTCAAAAAAGGACAGAGAAGGAGGACAGGACATGTTTGAGATGTGGAGGGGACTCAGCGGGCTGTCCACATGCTGGTGTCTGCTGATGCTCGTTCACTTTTGGGCTCAAGCAGGTAAGAAACAGAATTTCCTTTCCTTTCCTTTCTTTTCCTTTCCTTTCCTCTGTTTCCTCCTTTCTCACCACACAGGGGGATGCTCCAGTCTTTTACATTCTGCGAAGCTGACTTATATTAGTTGCACATATGTAGATATAATATAGTATATTTCATGTGTAAATGAAAAAATGGGAATGGCACATCTGATTCTGGCGTCATTCGGGCTTTTGGGTTGTTTATATATTACAAATGTAAATGTTTCCATGAGGTCTTGCGGTGAATCGTAAGAATTTCTTTGAGTGAGGAGCAATATTTGGTTCATTCAGACTTTTACTTTAAATTCTCGTCTTAATTTAGTAATAACAATAACTCTGACACGCAAATCGATAGTGAAATATGTGATAACGACACAATTTCGGGTAAATGAATGGAATTTACGCACCGCAATTTGATTAGTTCGTTTCGTTGGAGAAGGCGACCGATCAGCCAATCACGTTCGTCCATTCCGCCGGTTTAAAGTTTCAGGAGGGCGGGACTAACGCAGAAACCGGCGGATGTCATCGAGAAGGGTGCGGCTAAAACATCAGCGTTTCCATCCTTGTCTCCGCCACACGCTGGAGGAAACGACATGCAGGAAAAGCGCCAACTGTCAGAAGTAAAAGAGAAAGAGAGAGTTGAGAAACAAGCAGAATCATCCCTGTTGGAGAGAGAAAATATTAGGTACAAAATCAAGAGGAAGCCAAAGAAAAAAAGAAGGTGTTTTAAGATGCTTTTTAAAGAAGCACAGTGTTTGACTCCTCTGAGGCAAATACAGCGAATATAGGACACCTGTGACCCAAATAAAGAAGTATTTATAGTTCATAGACAGCCACTAACAATCAAACAGATCAGAATATCCGCTTGATGTTGTATAAAACAATTCTTAATAAAAATGAATCTAATCTGAGTCTTCTGGGGCCAAATTTAAGGGAAATGTTTGGACACAAATGAATTAAAATCTGGTAGTTATTTTCATATGTCTACATTATTTGTTGGGGAATGAACCTAATGCCCCGTAAGGCTAACGGTGTGCTGAGAATTAGGCACCAGGCCCGTTCTGCCAGCTGCTCCAGTAATCCCCCAATAATCTAAACTCTGCTATAAAAGATTTTCAGATTAAAACTTCAGTTTTCTTCCAGTTCTTGGGGCTCACTTCCAGGCAACAGATCTGCCGGTGTGTGCTAGAATGATATTCATGTGCGCTTTCTTTCTCTTTGTTTAAAGGTCTGGCTTTGGTTTGTTTAAAGTATTCACTGTCAGTGTTCAGCATACTCCTGAAATGAGGCAAAGCTATGCACTGTAGTGAAGAGGTCTTTGTTTTACATGGGGGACTGAACCTCTGGACCGCGGTGACTCATAAAGAAAATCACTGTGGAGTTTCAGCTGTCAATCATTTAGAAACACCTCCACACAATGGCGGAAGAAACATTCAGATCCGTAGATAATAGTGTGAAAATACTCCATTACAAGTAAAAAGTCCTGCATTTAAAATCCTACATAAGTAAAAGTATCACATGATTACTACTGATGCATTTGTATAATTTGGTTGTTATAGTTGCTTGAGGTAGGGATCATTTGAATTCAATCAACGACCGGCTTCCAGCACAACACAGAAGCTCCACGGAGATCCTTTAAGATTAAAAATAGATAAAAATAAAGTCACAAGACATTAGAGTGGAGAGAGAGAGAGAGCGTCACGCCTTGTTTCCACATCAGTGGAAGTTTTCGAGTCAACCCGAAGTCAATCTATTCCTACATGAACAGCCGAGATCACCAATGAGCTTGTGAAACTTTTGCGGCAGATTTTGGGCAGACCGTGTGCCCTGTGTGCCAGAAGATTGTAGTTTGAGAGAAAAAGGTCAACTGCATAGCGAGCTAACACTGTTAGCATGCTAGCTGAGCAACACATAGAGCGTGTGAATGAACAAAATATTTCACAAACTGGACATCAGGCAGGACGACCTCCTCACTTACTCGCCTCTCTAAATGCTGCATGGGCATATAAAAACAGAACATAAGCTTCTCTCCCGTTGTTAGTAGGACTTTGTTAAATTCAGGCTCTTTTTTGCAGTTAAAGAAAAAAATGTAAATTTAAAAAGATCATACTGTAACATTGTGCATGAAACAAAATAACTTGTAATTAAAGCTGTCAGATTATAGTAGTGGAGTAAAAGTGTAAAGTAGCATTAAATGGTGACACTCAAGTGAAGTGTAAGTACTTGAAATTCTACAGTACAGTATTGGAGCAAATGTACAAAGTTGTTTTCCACCACCTGCTGCAGAGACGTGCTGGTGTCACAATTTACTCTACATAGTCAACATATAGCTCCCCGCAGGTTGAGGTTAAGGTGCTACCATTAAGTGAAAGCCACAGAGGAAAATGTGCTGCAGTTTGTCTGCAGTTGCTAACCTCATTACCAAGTTTTGAATTAGAAGTCTTGCACTAACATGTATGCCCAGAGTCTTACACTAAGATGAGGGAATCAGACTTTAGTTGGCCACACTGCTGTCCAGCAGTATTACCCAGTGACCTCAGTGAACACAACAGCAGCTACATTAGATTACTGAACCGGTACAAACCCACATCCGATGCTGGAGCGAGCTGCTGTTGCTCCTCGTGATGCATATGCATCCTGGTTATTTATTAACTGCTGGGTGTATGTTTGAGTCAATAAACACACCTCTTTGTGAAGGTTTTTGGTGTGTGCGTACTGCATGCATGTGCCATAAAAAGACAGGAATGCATTGTTAGTGGACAAAGTCACATGTGGTCACAAAGGAGGATTGTTGTCATGCAGCATCGTGATGACGAGTTGTCTAACAGCAGAGTATCTGCCTTTCATTCGGCCAGTTTCTGCTGTCAAAATCTGTTTTTTGTGCATTTTGAAGAGAATCGTAGCAGTCTGGTGTGTGTGTGAGCTCGTACTGTAATGGTCTTACATGGTAGTGTTATTACTGGATGGTGCGCCGGTTGTCAGGCTCACACTGTGGTTATAAATAGCATATGAACGATGCTGTCTCTCTGCTCCAGGCACTGTTCAAACAGCTCTTCTTATCTGAAGTATGACATCTGTCTATAGGTGTAAATGTCAGCAGCAGGTTGCCTGTTCCGCTGTTCAAAATAAGATTAAGCATGTGAACGCTGGTTTCTCATCTGTGGTTTGCAGGTTTTTGAATATGAGAAGAAATTGTGGTGTAGGTGGTGACTCAATTTAACTTTCTGAGTAGCTATAGAGACCAAACATGCTAAATCGGATCACTAAGAAGTTGTTTTTTCTTTTTTTTGTTTCCAATTAAATTTGACTTATATCTTAAATAAATATAGAAGATTTTTAAATACTTAAAACTTAAGATGCTCAGGACAAATTGGAGGATAACTGCTTCCAACTTGAACTTTTCACCACAGACTTACAGTAAAGAATGAAAGGAAACCTCCTCTTTCCGAATCTTGGGAGGCCCGTGACCCATATGTGGAAGCGGCCGGGAAGATTAGCAGTGGAAAATGAAAACATTGGAGCACTGAAAGGTCAGGAAGTGTCAGCATTTGACCTACTTTTGTGTCTCCTTCTACAAATGGAATGAATGAACGGTTCTCAAAGAAAGAGAAAGTGAGGGAGAGTCTCAGGGAAGCTCTAAATCTTAAATTTCATCGTAACTTTCTCATATCTTCAGGGACAGCTGGGGTATGCTTTGGAAAGTCTATTCCTGGAATCTACGCTGGCTGCACGCCTGGCCTCCATGTGTGTGAGCGTCTCTGTGTGTACGTGGTTTCCCAGAAAGCAGTGAGAGCAAGAGTGTGTGGGTTACACAGCCTCTCAAGATCAGCCAAGGTTTTTCCCTCAATTAGTGAAATCCCAGAATCGACGTAATGCCCTCGAGAAAAAGAGAGTGAAATTCAGTCAACTTCTCACTTCTGCTTTGGTTTGTACATTTACAAAGCAGGAGGGGGGGTGACCTTTGGTGGCAAGCCCAGTGTTGAGAAAGCATCCTCTCCTTATTTTTGTAATCAGTAGGACCTGAACTGCCACCCTTTTTCTCACTGTCATCGCTCATTGACACAGTCACGCTGACAGACTTCCTTGTGTTTGTAGTCTCCGCCTCGGTCTGTGGGTCACTGTGGTGACGAGGAATTGCACACTGGGGCCAATCAGCTCCTGGTGGTGTGATTGTTCAACTCCTCCCATATCTATTGTCTTAAAGGGATAGTCTGTCATGTCCTCAGCCTCCAGGTCCCAGGAGGGACAGACAGTCCAGTAGGTGATGGAGGATGGGAGATGGGTTGTTGGCCTGTGTTGGCTTCACATGTGCCTCGATGTTGATGCTTTGAGTAGAGGCTTCACTGAGGTGTGATCGTCTCGGGGTTGAGACCTCTGAGCCCAAAATACTCACTTCAGACAAGCTGAGCAGTGAAGCGGTTTCCACTTACGTGACAAAACGATGGGTGTGAGTTTTGTTCCATACCTGAAATGTGTCAAAACAGTGAGAAGCAGAGGTGTGCTGTTGAGTTAAACCCGCTTTCTTTTTTCTTATCACTCCTCAAACATTAATTTATCTTTTACCTATCTCTTATTTTAGCTATATTTTTGTAAAACATGTACTTTAATGTCCAAAATTAAAGTGAAATAAAGAGAGGCTTCAAAAAAGGTTAAGAGATACAGTACTTTTAAATTGCCATACTTTTAAACCAGCAAACGACCACCTGTATCCAAACACCTCACATCAAAGTCTCATTACTTCATATCTTGTTCTAACAGGAGTCAGGGAACCTCACAGTGTTGTTATCTTAATTTGTTAAGCAAAGAGTAAAAGGTGTGGTTTTCACACTGTCAGTTATCTGAACATTATCTGGATTTTTTGTGTAATTATCTGTTACATATTAACCTCACAAGGATATGTTTTTTTTTGTGTTGGTACCAGCTCACATTACTGCATGGTGCTCACGAGCAGCAAAGTGTATATTGAGCAGTAAATCCTGATAAGTCAGTAGTTTGTCCTCGTGTCACACTGAGCGCTGTAATTTTTATCATTTCCAGATGCAGCCTACATCTGCAGCTCCACTCAGTTAAAGTGTGGAAATGGGAGGTGCGTCACCCGTAGGTGGATCTGTGATGGAAGCGACGACTGTGGTGATGGAACTGATGAGCTGCCTGAAACCTGCGGTATGTTTTATTTTGATCTTTTTTATCAGTGACTAAAGGTGAATGTTCATTAGTTTTAACTAAAATCATATCAAGATATGATAGAAATCTAGCACAGAACCATTATCTGTACCTGAATGCCTGACTGTTGACCTGCTCATCATTTTTATATTTTTAATTATATATACTTTTTGTTTTTTAAATTATCAAGCTGTACTTATTTCTGTCGCTGCTGCTGCTGTAACACTTGAATTTCCCCATCAAGAGATCAATAATAGATTATCTTATCTAATCTTATCTTACAACATCGACTCAGAAGCGTATCAATGAAGCCTCTGTACAACAGTAGTTTTTAATAAGTGAATGATTGTCCGTACTCTAACTGTACTTATCTCTCTGTGAATACATGAATCATATTTCCTGTTTCAATCCTCAGCATCCAAAACCTGCTCGCAGACACAGTACAACTGTGGCCTTCCCATGAACCAGTGTATCCCACAGAGCTGGCACTGTGACGGCAAAGCTGACTGTGACAACGGGGCCGATGAGAAGAACTGCAGTAAGTAATAAATAAATAAAACAATCAGGGTTATAAAGAAAGACACACAAGGAAGGACTTCCTGATTTTGCCTCCAGGGATACAGTGTCCACAAGGGATTTATGTTGTTCATGATAAGAACACTTTATTGATCCATCCCAGGGAAATGGAAGCAGAAGAAATCACAAAGCTAGTGAGCATTTACTATAAGACAGTATATCGTATATAAATAGTTACTAGAAAGTGTATTGAGACAAATACAAATAACATGAGGAAATAAGGGAGTCTGTGTCCACTTCTGGCCTTATCATCACATTAACTCCTCTCTTCTCCCTCTTCTGCCCTCCACAGCGACCAAACAATGCAAAGCTGATGAGTTTAGATGTGCCAATGGCCAGTGTATATCCTCCACCTTCGTTTGCGACAAGGACGACGACTGTTCAGACGGCTCAGACGAGGCTTCCTGCCCCACACCCACCTGCAGCTCCCGTTCTTTCCAGTGCAACAACTCGGTGTGTGTGCCGGTTCTGTGGCGCTGCGATGGAGACAAAGACTGTGGCGATGGGTCTGATGAGGAGAACTGTGAGGGAAAGCAGCTACACAAGGAAGTGGCACGCTGCAGCGTCCACGAGTTTCAGTGTGCTAACGGGGAGTGCATCCACGGCAGCTGGCGGTGTGACGGAGGCATGGACTGCCAGGATCATTCGGACGAGTACAACTGCAGTGAGTTGGTTTTTTTGGCTCATCTACTCCTCTGCAAACCTATTTTCCTCTGATAAATCGTATTTACTGCTCACTTTAATAGGAAAGTGAGCCTAACAGATGTAGCCTATTCATTCTTTCATATAACATAATATCCTGTTGCCACACTCAGTATCATCAATACTGACTCAAGATCCATAACAAATCGCATCACTGATGATTCTCTCCTCGGTCTACGTCGTCTCATTCATCCTCCTCTGTCTTGTCTCTTGTATTCACACATTTGTCTTCTCTTTCTAGGTAATCCGACTTGTCGTCCAGATGAGTTCCAGTGTAATGACGGCGCCTGTATCCATGGCAGCCGCCAGTGTGACGGAGAGCACAACTGCAGAGACCTCAGTGATGAGATGGGCTGCCGCACAGGTGACTATCACAGCCATCCTATCATGTTTTAACTACAAACTTAACTGTATATGGATGCAAATAGTAGATTCCTAATAGTACATGTTTTAGATTCCAGTTGAACTCATAATCCCTTGTTCTTCTCCACAGAAAATGTATGTGAAGCCCCCACCATGTTTAAGTGTAACAGCGGGGAGTGTATCAGCATGGAGAAAGTGTGCAACAAACAGAGAGACTGCCGGGACTGGTCCGATGAGCCTGTCAGAGAGTGTGGTGAGTGAAGTCTTATTTTACCATCAGACCAAGAAGTGTATCAGAGTTTGGCTATACGCTCAGCAGCATTGAAAAAAGAGAAAAAGAAAAAAAGAAACCACATCACAGCCTGGAAAATATGATTGGAGCAGCTGGCCAGGCAGCCTGGGTTGACTGGCCTGGATAGTCTGTGGTTTGAATGAGCAAATTCACCGTCGATTAGAGCTACCATTAGGAAAATGGTTGTCATGACTGTGCATCTGTGTCTCCACAGGCAAAAACGAGTGTTTGACTGGAAATGGCAACTGCTCCCATCAATGCACAGATCTGAAGGTGGGCTTCAGCTGCTCCTGCCCTGCTGGATACAGCCTGAAGACAGACAAGAAGACCTGTGAAGGTGAGAGGAGGGAGTCTTACATTTGAAATCAAGTCATTAGAAGGAGGCTGTGACCAGATTTGGGTCAACAGTGTTGTAAAAACTTTCCAAGAAATGTTCCCAACTGGGCAAATACAATCTAAAACCTTCTGTTCCTCCACCTGCAGATGTCGATGAATGTGCTGAGCCAGACACTTGCAGTCAGATTTGCATCAACCTGCCCGGCAGCTACAAGTGCGATTGTGAGGAGGGCTATGAGATGGACCCGGCGACCAAGACGTGCAAGGCTGAATCAGGTAACGTTTGACAGAAAGCCTGTTCTCACTCTCAAGAGTCGCATCTGACTGCATATTGTAACTTGTAGATTTTTAGTTCTCTCTGAAAAACAATTTATTCTTTTTCATCCACGTCCTCCAGGAACTGTACCCACCCTCTACTTCACCAATCGACACGAGGTGAGGAAGCTGGCGGTGGACCGCAGCGAGTACGTCCGTCTGATCCCCGAGCTGAAGAATGCGGTGGCTCTGGACATTGACATGCCTAACAAGATGATCTACTGGTCTGACCTGTTTCTGAAGAAAATCTACAGGTTAGAAAGAAACTGTGTTTGGTCAAGGATGGCTTAGTCAAGGGTTTATGTAAGATTTACCACGAGGCTTGAGCCGCACCAGAATGCCTGTATCTACAACTTTGTACTACATCTGACTGGATGCAGGTCAAGATAAAAAATAAAGATTACTCTTTTGTTAGTGAAAGACTATGATGTGGGCTGGACTGCAGATAAAGCGACAGATGTCTCTAACGTGAATCTCTTCCCCGACAGCTCCAAGATAGACGTGGCCGGTGACTCCTCTCACCACACTGTAGTAATTGACAGTGGGATCGAGGCCCCAGAGGGCATTGCTGTGGACTGGATCCATGGCAACATCTACTGGACCGACAGCATTTTGAAGACTATCTCTGTGGCAACGACAGACGGCAGCAAGAGGAAGAACCTGATCACAGACAACCTGGAGAAGCCGAGAGCCATCGTAGTCGACCCCGTGAATAAGTAAGTGAACGTTTCAGAATTTTTTTAACCTTTTTGTTCGATTATCAAGTTTTCCGTTTTTAAAAGTTTCTCTGTTCCTTCTTCAGCTTCATGTACTGGACAGACTGGGGTGAGGAGGCCAAGATAGAAAGGAGTGGGTTGAATGGAGCGGATCGCGTCGCCTTAGTAACAGATAACATCATGTGGCCCAATGGCATCACCCTAGGTAAGCAGAACATCATGAACGGACTAAATGGTAACCAATAAATTCCATTCGGGCTGTTTAATGGGCACACAGTGATCATGACAATTCAATTGTTTCTGTCTTTGCGTGTCTCTCTGGACAGACATGGTTAACCATCGTCTGTACTGGGTGGACTCCAAGATGCACACTCTGTCCAGCATCGATGTGAACGGAGGGACACGACACAGTCTCATTTTCGACGAGGAAAAGCTCTCCCACCCCCTCTCTCTGACTGTGTTTGAGGTCAGTAAAGACAGTTAGGCATTAATATATTCATAATGGGAACTAACATCTGCTCAGTCATCCAGTTCATGCATAGCAAACGTTATCTGGTTTAGAGGTAGAAAGTCAGAGCTGATTCTGCACTTTATTCCCAATACATTTGGATCAGTGGTGCTTATCCTTAATCATTCTTTGTAATCAATCCATTTGGTGTTTGAGGAAACGTCAGCAAACAATGAATTAGTGAAACAAAGAAATCCTCTTACTCACATAGCATTTCTCTTTCAAACAGGAGAAAGTGTTTTGGACAGACATGAGCAACAGTGCTGTTTTTAGTGCCAGCCGCCTGACAGGAAAAGACATCACCAAGCTGGCAATGGACCTGGAACAGCCAGAGGACATCGTACTGTACCACAACCTCAAGCAGCCAAACGGTACACAAACTTCACTCCATCTGCTTTATCACAACAAACAACAAGGTGATGAGGCCATAAAATGATTTGTAATGCTTGTTGTTTCCTTCTTTCAGGCACAAACTGGTGCAGAGAGACTAACAATATGAATGGAGGCTGTGAGTTCCTGTGCCTCCCCGCCCCTCTGATCAACCAGCACTCTCCCAAATTCACCTGTGCCTGCCCTGACGGCATGGCCATGGGACCTGACATGAGGAAGTGTGTGACAGGTAGGTGTTCCCTGCATGTGGCAATTCAAAGAAACTGAAATTTAGCCTTAAGTTATGATGGTAATTCTTATATTTACTTCTGCAGCGGCCTCAGTTGCCCCTCCTGCTGAAACTGATGCACCGCTCCCGCCGAAAGATACCGCCAAACCTCCTGTGCCCAGGCAGCCTGTCCCCACCACTACTACGACTACTACTACTACAGCTACCACAAGAGCGACCAAAAAACCCACAACTACCTCATCTACCCAGACCACACAGAGCACGCAGCAGCCCGCCGCCACTGCTCAAGGTACAGGGAGGGGCTCTGGATAATTTCTGGAAAAACACAGTTTGATGAAGTGATTATAAAATACAGAACAGAGTACAGAAAATTGACCTCTGACAAAGTGCTTCATTGTCCTTAATCTACTTCCAAATATGAATGGAAAGCTGGGTTTAAAGTGTTTTTAGCCATGCTAACGGCATGATCGACAACAATAGGTATATACTTTGGTGCACCTCTATGCCTGAGTAGGTATAGCGGTGCCTGAGTAGCTACAGCCTAAGGAGCAACAAGCATGGCTGTAGAGACTTGCAGCCAAAGTTCACCCTGGTTCAACTTTTGGCGCAGGTGTGCAGAGCAGTGTGCTGGGTGGTGCAAGCTGCTTTGCTCAGCGCAGTGAAAACCCGCCATGGTGCGATGCAAGCCATTGGAAATAATGGGTTTTCCCCATCGCCTTCTGTCTGAAAGTCTCTTCTTAAAGGTTGTAGCTCGGTTTCACCAGAGGAAACTGGTACATTTACTGTAAGGCACAAGTATTTATTCTGCAGTTATCTGCAGTTTGAGGTACAACTGTTGACTCGAACTATGTTTTTGATCATCCGATGAACCATCCAATCGGAAACTCTTATCCCACATTCTGTGGCCAGTGAAGTGATCATTGATATACTTTAAAATAAACCTTCACTGTAGCCTACATTATCTCAAATAACAATAATAATGTTTTGGAACAACATTTTGAGAAATTCACCCATCACATTCTTGCTGGGAGTTATTTGAGCCACGTGAGGCCCACTCTCATGTCTGTACTGTAAATATTAAACTATAGCCAACTGCTATAGCTAAGCTATCTACTGTTAGCTTAGCTTAGCATAAAGACTGGAAATGGGAAAACTAGGAAACAAAATCCTTCTAAAGGTCACAAATCAACACTTACTATGTCATTTGTTTTTATAATGTAAACAAACCGAAGTGTTTTGTGCAGGACGGTTTCTTGGCTGGATGCAGTGACTTACAAATTCTTCACTGTCTGCTAAGCTAAGCTAACCATTTTATGGCTGTAGCTTCTTACATTATTCACTATACAGACAAGAGTGGTGTTGAACTTTTCTTTCACTTAAAGGAATTAAATGAATAAAACATTGTTTTCTCTGCTTTTTCAGGTAACAGATTGGCAGCCCTGCCTGAAGAAGCCCCTTCATCCCACCCCATGGCTCTCTACATCGTGGTGCCAATAGGTTAGTCTCACATTTCAGCTCTTTATGGCTGTCTACCCTCCTTACTCACACATGCAATGCAATATATTTTTTCTCCCCTGATGTCACCACATGACCTTAAACTCGTCTTCTGCTCTGCAGTGGTCATGTCCCTGCTGGTCTTTGGAGCAGTGTTTCTCTGGAGACACTGGCGTCTGAAGAACACCAACACCATCCACTTTGACAACCCCGTGTACCAGAAAACCACCGAGGATGAGCTCCACATCTGCAGGAACAGCTCAGATGGCTACGTTTATCCTCAGGTATCTTGACTTTGATACCAAGTCACTGTATTATTAATTAAATAAAGTTTCCATTAAAAGTCATCTGTATGTATTTTTACAGCTTTGCTTATTCAATATGACTCTTTTTGTTACAGAGACAAATGCTGAGCATGGAGGACGTGGATGTTGCATGACCCAAAGATGAAGGAGACAGAAGACAGAAGCTTTATCTGAAGTGATTTTCTTCCTTTTTGGAAAGCCCTTTTTTTCTTCTACTGCTGCTGCTTTACAGCCCCTCCCTTCTACTCGCTGAGCTCATTTTATGGCGTATGTTTCCTGACCTCAGCACTGTGCCGTCCAAGTCTGAAGACAGAAGTGAAAAAAAATCCTTGAAACTTTAGTATGACAAAATAGAGCGTAACTGCAGGAAGCTATTTGGTCAGACCACAAAATGGTTTCAAAACGAAGGACTGCTCCAGGTTTCAGAGGATGATGTTCTCTAACAGAGCTGTGACTCTTTTGAAGCTTTGTGAAAATTTTTTCTTTAAGTATCCTGTTTGTTAACATGATGTTGACGCTTGCTTTACACATGTTAAATTCTGCAAGCCCGACCTATATTGTCTTAAGACTTGTGTGTGCCTTCCAATCACACTCTGGCTACTTAGTGAAGTTTATTGGATGTACATAAATGCCTTACTGACCCCACTGGCCTTCATGATTATACTGTGGCCTTTACTATACAGTTTGTTGGCTCCCAGAGGCATTTGTCTTAACTGTCAACCATCATAGTCTGTTCTTGTTTTGTTTTTTCCCTTTTGTGACCCCTCTTCAAACAAGGTCATCTTGAGTGTGTCGAGTCGAAGGTGGTTTACATTGTAAATGGAAAAGCTGCTGAGTTTTCTGAAGTCAACCAAAAATGAAGGAAATGTTCTTTTTTAAATGAAAAAACTGATTGTAGGTGATTACTTATCATAATAACATGTAAATATTTTCTGTAAATATTTTGTAAAACACTCTCGTGTTCACTCTGGTGTTGCCTTTTGTACATTTTAATCAAGAAATACTGTAAATATCTAAGAGATTCTTTTATTTATTTATGGAAATATATGAGAGATGTGATTGTTGTCACGCGGCTGTAAATACAGTAATGCTATATGTTACCACGGTGAACTGTTCTTGTTCCAGCAAAGCCTGTCTAACCATTACATTGTACAGCTGTTATTTAACTTAGATCAAGCCTTTGGACGTCTGCTCAGTTTTGTGCTCAGAATGAGCTGTATGGAGCCATTTTATGTTTCTTTTTTTACATTTTAAAACAAGACTACACCTACTTCAGTTGCTTAGAAGAATGCCGCAACTCTGTTTTGCTGGTGAACTGTTCCTTTACTGTTCAGTGCTACAGGAAAATACTGAAGAAGCTCTCTTCCACCATTGTTTGTTTCTTTTCAGTGATTTTTCCACATAATTTATTAACCGTCTGCCGTTCTGTGACTTTTTGTTTTCACTGTGAGATTTAAGGCACATACCGTAGTGTGCTAAGTACGATGTTCTCCGTCACAGCAACATGTATATAGGGACAAAGATTAATGCACGACAGCCTGCTTGTTTGTTTTTGATTGTGTTGGTCTTTTTTTAATTAAAAGAAAAATCTTAACCTGTCTTTCACTTTAATGAGTCAGTTTTACAACTGGGAAAAGTGGTATGACTGATGTAAACTGGGATATCTGATGAAAAAATACAACAACAAAAAAACAACAACAAAAAAACAACAACAACAACAAAAAAAACGCTCTCATCTAATCCAAGCCTGATTATATTATATTAGAAAAATAAGATATAATGATCCTGATCTAAGGACAAAATGTCTTACAGAGCGCTCAGCTGACAAAACCAATTATTGGACTTGGCGCAATAGATCTCCATGAAACCTGTTTATTTTGCTTGGAAACGCTGCCATCTCTCTCCATCGACAACACAACACTAACATCACACAGATGGATGAGTGTTCAACCTCATCACCATCAGACTAATGTCCTACTTCTCTGCTTTTGCCAGTAGAGCAGATTTGTTATCACATCATGGGGAATTTTATGTCCTTGTACATAAGCCAACATAAACACACATCTTTCCTCTCATTTGGATGATGAACTAGAATCACCTGTTGGTTCAGTTTTAACAGAAAGGCTCTGAATTACAGTAATATCCTCAATAGGGCCTTATTAATTACTTTTCATCAGCGATTCATCTGTTGATTAGTTTCATGATTGATCAGTGAATAGTTTGGTCTATAAAAGGTCCAAAAAAATGCTCCTCACAATTTCCCTGAGCCCAAAGTGACGTCCTCAAATTGCTTCTTTTGTCCAACCAACAGTCCAAAACCCAAGACTCTTCATTAACTGTCATAAAGCAGCGAATTCTCACATTTAAGAAGCTGAAACCGGCCAATGTTTGACATTTTTGATTAAAAAATGTCTTAAATGATTAATTGACTAATGAATTTTGAGTTGTTCATTGGAAAGTACCCAGAATGACTGCTCAATTTCTGATCAAGGGGGAATTATTTTGCTGTCAAGACATGAGTTTGTGGTTTTTATTCTGGTCATTTCATTTTAAACTCAGTAGAGAGCATTCATATGCCAAGGCCTGACAGTCCCCTTTAATTCAATCAAGCCTAATCCAATATCAAACTTGATCCTCATCAAACTGTGCTAACTTATAGATACCAGCCACCTAAATACATGTGATTTTTCCATCAGGATCCATGCATTATTCCCTGAGAAATTAACAAAATACATTATGAAAGTGAGAAATAATTCCTGGATCGGTCCCTTTATCCAGATCCATGAAATGTGAATGAATAGATGAATAGACCTTCAAAGTTAAAGGGGTCTTTTCTTGGCCGAGACTCATCCTCCATCCAAGTTTCATGGAAATACGTTGATTAGTTTGTGTAAATCCTGCTGACGAACCAACCAACCAATGAACAGTTTGCTTTAAATCTCTTTCAATCCGTGATTGGAATCTACGCCTAACATTTCATCATGTTTCTCAATAGACCGAAGAGAATTAAACATTTATGTAGAATTCAATAAATCACGCGGGGTGCAGATGGCCTGACGCACCCATAATAGCAAACATCCTCTCACTAACCAAATAAACCTCCTCCATAATTCATGCCTGTTAATGGTTCCCCTCTCAAAGTGCAGTGGGGGTGGTCACTGAGGAAGCAGTGGTGTAGCATCAGTGTAGCATCAGTAACATCAGTAATAACTGGGAAGTGATTTATATACAAGAAACAGCCCTCCAGTAGAAAAGGGAAGGTGTATCAGTTTTATGAAGTTCAAAATGCAGAAACAATACACAGAGTTGTTGATTAATGATAATAATAATAAAAACAGGAGGATTTTCCTGCCGCAGGTCATGGTCCTAATGTTTCAAATCAGAAGATCTGATCGTTTTCTTATCGTACTTTTACCAGCTGGTTGATTTCTTTCTAAAAGCCCTGTTGACCCAAAAGAGCAACATTTATGGTAAATGACCTCGCATTTAGCACTTTTCCAGTCTATTTTATGTTGTTCAGATATTTCCAAATTGAATATTGCTGTTCAACAATGGACATGGATAGAGTTCCCCTATGCTAAGTTTATGATGCTTTATTCTTCTGTGTTGCATAAATAAATAAGTGTAAAAGCAACTACTAGCTGAGATGACTGCAGGGTAAAGAAAGTGTCTTTACCCTGTACAGTTTAAATATTTTTTAAAATAAAATCTCTCACGACACACAGTTGGTTTTGAAAAAGTTTTTCAAGCGGACCAAGTCAACTGGTAGTCAACCTCATTCTAGCCCTTTGATCATTCAATAGCAGGCTTATTGTCCCATTCATTAGTTATGTCTGTTGCTAAGCCCAAAAATACTCTTATTCCATTGAATTGATTTAATTTAAGAGAGTCAAACTTACAATCTACCTCTAACACTGAAAATAGATAACATAAAATTTCTTTTTCAATTTTAAAAAAGCTAAGGAAGCGGAGGAAAAAAAATCTGACCCTTATAAAGTAGTTGAAATAGGCCTGTTTTACAGGAATAAATAGACCAGAATAAAGGTATACACATGCTTAAATATACTTTTTGTTTTTCACCTATGTGTGTGACAGAGGGACAGATCTGATGTTAGGGATAGGCCCTGTTCAGGAACACCTTGCACCATCTTAACTTACTGGGAGGCTGTGGTATGTTGTCTGACGGGAACTGGGATCAACATTCCAGTGACTCCACGCCCAACAGCATCACATCACATGAAGTCAAAATGGTATCTGTGGTGTTGTGCATCCACTCCAGTTTTGATGTGTTTGTTGATAAAACGATCATTTGAACCACTAATGAGGCTCATTGTATCTAAGTGGACATCTTGTTCTTCTCTCATCAGCAGCATCATCTTTGTTGATGGGTTGCTACTCATAGCAAATTAGAGTTTCTTTGTGTGCTGTACCCATGAGGCAGGATACACCTGAGGCACAGGTGACAAATGACACCTGTCCCCTGCTGTGCCCTCTGTCATCCACATCCTCTCCTCACCTCATTATTTACATATGGTCGCTGGCTTCCTATTGGCCAGCTGTCAGCCTTAGGGTGGAGTTGCATCTCACACCACTGACTCGTAAGCGAAAGGGGAGTGTGCTTGAAAATTGACAGCGGAAGGTGGAGGTGGGGGAGGAGGTGGTGGTTAGATATTCCCCTGTCAGGTTACCAAACAGACTACCAACTGTCCTGATTCTAAGGTAACAACCTGACATAACAACCTGAGGGCCAAACACACTGAACCAAAGCATCTCCGGCTGCGGGAGGCAGCAGGGTTCAACTGATACTGTAAAGGAAGATGTTTATGTTGATTAGCTGTGAACTGAGTGTGGGTCTGCTGTATCAGTGAAAGGTGGTGAAAGTCATGAGCAGCTCTGTTGGGAATCCTGTACTAATTCCAAAACTATCTCTCACAGCGATTGTCGAGTCTCGTTTCACGGGATGTCTCACATGTATCTCTTTCAGTCTGAGTCAGCACGCTGAGCTCAACTGCTCTGACCCTGAAGAGGTTTACACTTCAGATGTCTTTCCCATGACACCATAATATCGGTCTATGGTGGATTTAAAGTGACCCAGTTCAGCTCAGTCGAGCCTCTGATCCAAGTGTGTTTCGTGGACAAAATTGGGTGATCAATACCAATGCCAATTCTTCATCATAATCTAATGTAGTAGAAAGAAGATCGTGTCCTAACATTTAATGATAAATCCTGTACAATCATACAGTTGAATTGTTCAACTTGACTATTTAAGGATCTTCAAGTTCTTTGACCTTTGGATGGGTTTTACTTGTAATTATACACCTAAAAAAGTGTTGCCTAAATGGGCCTTTTCTCACCAATCCGGTGAAGAGTTGGGTTGTGATCATTTGGGCTTCTTTCTGTACCCTTTTGACATTTTCAACTGTTGAACAGTTAGACAGTTAGGCAGCTTAACCAGTAAAACTGATGAAGTTAACATGCTGGAAGACATCTGTGAAAATGTAAAGGAAGTCAAACAAAGGATGGCTTTGCAAATGCAGGAGTAGCTGTATTTTATCTATCAAGCAGCTTAATTCGATCAGTGTGTTGATGCACTTCCCAAAAATGAGATTTTAATCACCCATGTGACAGGTGATAGAGAGATGATAGAGGGAACATAGATATTGATGGTAGCCCTTATTACAAGGGCATTGATTTTCGCCCTCTGAGAGAATATTCCTATATCAGCAAACCTTTTTCTTCAGTATATCTTGTTGGAGTTACTCATCTCAGATTTTGGCCACAGCTGTGAGGGTTGCAACTTTCATTATTGATTAATTTAGGGGTTATTTTCTTGAATCATTACCTCCGCTAAGGAGGTTATGTTTTCACCTGTGTCCGTTGGTTGTTTGGTTTGTCATCAGGATTACACAAAAACTACTGAAACTTGGATGGAGGATCGGTCTTGGCCCAGAATAGACCCCATTAACTTTCGGCGTGGACCCTGATAAAGGGACGGATCCAGGATTTTATTTTCTCACTTTTCAACATTTCTGATGAAATCTTGATGAAAAAAAATAAATAAATCAGGCATATTTAGGTGGCTGGTATCTATGACTTTGTACAATTGGATGTGGATCCTTGATCTAGTGATCTTAAAGTGCCATTCTACTTTAATCGTTTAGTCCCCAAAAAATCCTTGTTTCATCTATAATTTAAGTCCAGAGCCCAAGGATGATCATGTTTGACAAAGAAAAGCAGCAAATCATCTCCACCACAGAATGTATTTTTGCCTTGAAAATAACTAAGGTGATTATATATATTTTTTTAAAAAGCCAATCATTTTCTATCAACTTTAATCATTTCATCTCTTTTGCCTTTAAAACCAGCTGTGGTTGCATTTTAAGAATAAGACTATTGTAAATCAATCCTTGGTTAATACTAACGACTTGTACTAACATGAATTCAACTTCTAAAGGGATGCATGTTAAAAAAATCATGTATTCATATTTTTAAAGTAAGGAAGTAGTAGGAGAAACCTCTGTCTGGCATTAGTAGGTCACATATAGTGCAATTTGTCTGGAGCTGCGGCAGTAAAGAAAAGTCACGTTTCTTCATCTTGACCTGATTGTGAAGTGTTACCATATGTTGGGCCCCAACCACTACAGTGGGATCCTGTATAATCCACATCACATGAACCAGAGAGGCTAGAGTCAAACACACTGCTTCATGTAGTCAAAGCTGAAGGGAATAACAGTGATGTTTACATTAAGTGAAAAATTCTCTCCCCGTAGCTTCAGACTGATTTAGGCTGTGAGGTCGACATTTAAAACCCAAATATTTATAGACGGGAACCTTGACTGGAAAAAGACAAAATGCTGACAAACTGGGATGAGGGTCAAATGTCCCAGTCTGTTTGAAATGAGAGGCTATTGGTCTTTATGATAGTCTTAGAATAGCTCATATCCTGTGTGAAGACAACATGTTTAAGGTGTGGTTATCTCGTTTATAGCTCAGATACGTCTCATTAGATAAACAGAGTCCAGATAAGGAGACCAAAAACCTTTATGGACAAAAGGAGTGGACCCTGGAAAAAGACTGATCTCCGTCTGGCCTTCACATTCACACGCCTGTGTTATGGCAGTGTGTTTTTCTCAGTCACTGCCTTCCTACACATGACTGATAAGGAGAAACAGACAGACAGAATATGGACGGAGGCTGAGATCTGGGGCCTAAAACCACACAGAGAGGCCCAAAGGGTAAAACGTGGAGATCTTATAGAGCGAGCTTTATGGCTTAAGAAGGTCCACAGGCATGTGATCAGTAAGTGTTTTCCTGAACCCTGAGGCCAGAGGCTGCAGGTCACACACATATACATACCCAAACGCACGCACAAACTCAGATAAAAGTAGACCAGAAGCGTAGCTGTACTTTCTTGCGAGCCAGTTTTTGCACCTCTACTGTTTGTAGCTAATATGATCTACTGTACAATGACATGATCATTAAGGATTACAGAGGAAAAAGTAGACTGAAAGGACACTATAATTTGCAAGCTCCCAAAATGTTTTATGAATGCAACCTACAAGGTCTTAGCCAGGCAAACATCCACAAAACAAAACCAGGCTTTATTAACAAATTAAAATTACAGCTCCACCTACAATTAGGAGACTGCATGATACAAACACACCTATCACTTTGCTGTATGACGAGAAAACACATTATGGCCTAAAGAAAGGACTGTAGCTCATAAAGGACATGTTTTTTAAGTATTGATTTAACTTTTGTTTGCATTATATTTATATTCAACAAATAAAGAAAAATGTGTACATTGTGTAGAATATGCATGAGAAGAGACAAATCAATAATTGACCTAGGTCTATCTAGAGACTATCATCATAGAGGGAGTGAAGTAAAACTGAATAAAAAACAATATTGATATCAGTCTGGATTGTCTCACTTCAGCATAGCAATGTGGACAAACCAACAAGAGGAGTTTCTAGTGGTGTGACAATTTCCCACCCACCATTACTGCCTGCAATGTGTGATGCACTCAAGCCAGAGGCTCCCACTCCTGGGGATTGACCTTTTTTCTCCTGTGGTGGTGAATTAATGTTTTTCTCCTGTGCTCTGTCAGTGTTCTGCCACAATTGTCTTTAGTTCAGGCTAACTTCCTACAAATGTTTTTTTAAAATATCTGAAATTACATTATAGATTCATAGTGGATAAGGAGATGTCCATTTGCAGAAAAAAAATACTTTTCAGTGTAACAAAATGTTCTCGAAACAGCTAAAATGATCCTTCAGATACAGAGGCCACGATGCCTGAAGTTAAGGCCATTACATTATTGTTGGGTCTCATGGACGTTTATAACTCTGACGGATAAACTGACTTTACAAGGTCTTTGACAGGGTCCAGAAATGTGCACAATAGACATATTTCAAGTCTAATTGCTTGTTTAAAAAAAAAAAACAGGAAAAAGAGAGCTATAATGGGCTACAATGTCAGATGGCAAATGAATGCCTAATCTGCAGAGATGTGGACTCGAGTCAATGTTACTTGGACTCGTGTTGACTCAAGTCACTGTTTTGATGATCTGCGACCTGACTTAACAGAAAAAAATGACTTGAGACTCAACTTAGACTAGGAAGTTAAAGATAAGTCATTTTATTTTGCCGTTTAGTTGCGTTGTGAATATAGATTTGATGTATCAGGTCAAATATATCCTTAATTATAACTTCTGCTGTGGTCAAAGAGAACAAACAAAACATTTTTAAGAAAGGAATTTTTAAAAAAAAAGAGAAAAAAACACAGACTTATCTTGTTTTATATCGAGAACGAGAACAATTTACAAAGGATTCAGGCAAAAACAATGTCAGCACATACAGAACAAATGTAAGTGAAATAAATGTACATAAGGGTAATACAGTAGATACTACTTAGATACTGTTAGTCTACTATTAGATTTTACAAGTAGATGCAAAAAAGAAAAAAAAACACCAAAAAACAAAATCACAAATCAGACAATAACTCAGAAATGTAATAAACTGTTTGTGTTTATTAGGGATTATGAGGGATTCAAGCAGCAGTTTTAAAAGGGAAGTAAAAACTTTAGATTTAGAAAATGTGTGTTTGTGAATAAACAGTTTTGATTGATGAGTGCCACCATTTGGATTATCATGGTAACAAACAATATTGTTAAAGTCAAATAAGTAGAGTTAGTAAACTCACAAAAGTGACTATAGGTGTATCCAGAACTTTTCTTTTCTTGTTTTTTTTTTTAAAAGATATTTTAGTCAAACAATAGGTGAGAAATTGTTTCTAGACTGTTTAAAAAAAAAACAAAATCAAATAATATACAGATAAGTTAAATTAAAACATCATAATGCAAAATGCGCAACACTAAAAACAAGATAAAACACAGAATTAATTTAGTCATAAACTCTATTCAGCATTATTCAATAACAACAAAACAATTTACGAAAATGTTAATAAAAATACATTTTTTTAAAAGAGGTGCTTTTTTGACCTGACTGATGTCGTGATGTCATGATGTCGCTCTTCGTCCCTGCTATCATTCGTGTGTCTGCGGCGCCCTCTAGCGGACACACTGAGCGGCACACCCTCCTCCTCCCCCGTCTCTGCTCAGGTGAGCTGGTGAATGTTTCACCTGCATGCGATGACGTCACGGCACCTTCAGGAAAACGACACGGTGGAGTCCACGATCACCTCGGGCTGATGAATGTCTGCAGTGTGGATGAGATGAAACGAGAGTGAAGCCGGTGAAGACTCGGGTCGGACTTCAAACTTTGAGTGTGTGTGTGTGTGTGTTGACTCGCATGTTGAGCTCCTGCGGCCACAAACACGATGTCTGCCTCCGCGATATTTGTGCTGGACCTGAAGGGGAAGGTAGGAGTCAAGCTGGAGCTCACTGTCGATCATTTCTTATCCGGCTTTACTTGACACAACATATAAAAGTCAGCACTTTCTCCTTCTTTTGTCTGTTTAGGTCTTGTTTTAACTGTTTCTTTAACTGTTAATCATTAATGGCGTCGTTAAAAATTAATAAAGAGCTTGCGACACACTCATTCATTTGCCCTTTCTTCTTTACTTCCGGATTTCACTGTTTGTTGGTGGTGACAGGCTGCAGCCTCAAATAGCTCCACTGAGAGGACTAATTGTGATGCAGCACCTGTGGCCTTCAGTCATGGCATGTGTGTGACCAACTTTTTGTAGTCACTATCCACAAACATCTCTCTCTCTGTAACCTGACACACAAGTGATTGTTACTGAGAAATGGAAGTGTTTGTGTTGTGTGTGTGTGTGATCAAAGGGTGTGTTACTCATCCAGCCACATGTGACATCTAAATTGGTCCAAGCACAGTGCTGCTTTTCTGACCTGCAGAAGCCTCAAAGCTTCTGGAGCAGGTTTGCCCTGTTTTGCATCCGTATTATCTGAAGACATCTTATCTTTCCTTTGTGCTACAGCAGGTCATTGTTCTTAATGTCGACAGGGTTAACAGAGGACCCCCACTAAATTATGTAACACAACATCCGAGGGTCTGTAGGACACATTTTTACAGAAATATGAATGGCAGATTAAAAGTTGTGGCCCCTTCTGAAGGGGTCAGTTAGTCTGAT
Source organism: Pagrus major (assembly GCF_040436345.1). Lineage (NCBI taxonomy): Eukaryota > Metazoa > Chordata > Actinopteri > Spariformes > Sparidae > Pagrus > Pagrus major. The sequence goes on from NC_133215.1 coordinate 20,054,973, forward strand.
TACTTTCTCAGTTAGACCATTAATCTGCTCTTTAAAGAGGAAAGTAAAGACCGAGGTGATATCATGGAATTGATCCTTGTTTGCCTGCAATTATTATTATTTTTCTTCTCTCTCTCTCTCTTCCTTTTCTGTGATGCTGCCTGTTTTATCGCTTTTATTCCTTTTACTTGACTCACATTGACGTTTTTGTGTTTTCACATTTTCTGTTCTGCCTTCCTGTTTTAACTCACCTTAGACTAGACTTCCTTGTGTTTGGCTTGACTGTTGAGTATTTATTCTGTAGTAATGTCTTCCTGAGTTTCCTGCTTTTGCCTGATTGTCAAAGCAGTTTGTAAACTCTGTTGTTTAAAGGTGCTATACAAATAAAGTTTATCGTTATTATCATAAGGTTAAAAGTATATATTGTGATTATTTTGAATCGTCACTTTTGCATCACAATTTTCATTTTCACTGAAAAAACTATTAAATCGCGATGAGGTGACAATTACCAAACAAACATGTTTTCTTGTGATTCGAATACAACACTATGTCATAATGTGTTTTGGATAATATCTCGATTAATCGTGCAGACCTAACACTTAATTTTAATACACTACTCAACATGAGTTAGGGATATTGAGATATGTATAAGTCCATTGTCACTCACATTGTGGTTCATGGAAATGGTTAATAAAGTTAGATTGAATCTTGTTGCATCTTTGTTAGTAACAGCTGTTTAGATCTCCAGTTCTAGTCCAACATCTGGTCACACATCAGCCTGATTGGATCATTTATTTTGACAAAATGTTAATTCTAAAGATTGTTTCTTGTCATTTTTTTTTGGCATTGTACATTTTTATGTATTTCCAGCCACTTTACTTTACATGTTGCACTGGCGCTCTACAAATGAGTAAAACATTTGACTCTGTCACCTCTTTAATCAAACATGCAGTCGTGTGACAGCCCTGTGGTGTTATTCTCTCTCCTCAGGTGTTGATCTGTCGGAACTACAAAGGTGATGTGGACATGGCGGAGATCGACCACTTCATGCCTTTACTCATGCAACATGAAGAGGAGGGTCTCCTCTGTCCTGTGCTGTCACACGGCAGCGTTCACTTCATGTGGATCAAACACAGCAACCTGTACCGTATCTTTTACAACTGTAGTTACTTTGAGCTGCGACAAAAGCTGTGGCAGAATGTAACTAAGTGCTTTTACTCAAGTACAAATTCAAGGTACTTGTACTCTATTTGAGCATTTCCATTATTTTCCAAACAATATACTTTACGAGATCTCAGAGGCAAATATTGTACTTTTTACTCCACTACGTTTGTCTAACAGCTTTAGTTTCTAATTATGCAGATTACAGTTTTTTACACCCTTTCCGTCCAGTGAGAAAAAACATTTGGTGTTTTAGAATAAGACTTTTATTCCTGATAAACTGAAGTGTGAGGAGTTCCTTCATGAGAAAATGTTGCTACTTGTTGTGTTACTTAAGCTAAATAAATCCTCCTGGATGAGCTGGAAAAAAGCTGAATACAGGCTGTTTTTCTGGGCTCATGAAAAGTTGACTTCTTAGAAATACATCTGTCACAGGACAGCGACTTTACAAACGTGATTATCTTATAGATCTCATCAGCAGTAGTTACATGTAACATACACCTTAATACAGCAGTAATATTAATCCAAAAACATCAGACATAATAGTAAAAAACTAATAGAGACCATTTTACTCGAACAAGTTCTTTTACTTTTGATACTTTAAGTAAATATTGCTGAAAATACTTGCATACTTTGACTTAGGCCCAAGTAAGGTTTTCAATGTAGGACTTTTACTTGTAATAGAGCATTTTTCACAGTGTGGTTATAGTACTTTTACTTCAAGTGGAAACAGACAACTTCTTTCTTCTCACGTCGTACTTTTGTTGGTGCTACTGTCGCAAAGGCAACTGGATCGTTTCCATTTTCCTTTGAGTAGCAACTACCAACAACACAGAACTAAATGCGAGTTCACGTGAGAGTGAGAGCAGATAGGAATGGTGCCAGGCTGTAGCCTGACTGTATCGCCAGTTAACCTTCCTGTTCCCAGGAGATTTCATGCACAGCGGCCGACAAAATTGAAAAGTGAAAGCGAGGTTTATAGGGAACCGATCTAAACGTTGATGGTTTCATCAGATTACATTGTGCAATCAACATTTACTTCACAATGATACGTTGAAGCAGAAAACTCAGAAAAGCCCTCAAGTACGCATTCACATTCAACAGAATCTCTTTATTAAAGTCACAGAATATTGAATAACGCAGCAAAGATTTAAATGTAGCAAAGTGAACAACAGCAATTATCTTAATTGTAACAAAATGTGCAAAACACTCCTTGACCTGATCTCTGTGCAGTGGTGGCCACTACAAACAAGAACTCCAACGCCTCCCTCGTCTACTCATTCCTATACAAAATAGTCGAGGTGAGACATACATGCATGATTTGTTGTTGTAAATTTATTTTTTGAGGAGTAACTTGTATTTATAGTGTTACTCAGAGCCACCACAGATCAGTCTGATGTCTGCTCTGTGTATTATGCAGGTGTTCACAGAGTACTTCAAAGAGCTGGAGGAGGAGAGCATTCAGGACAATTTTGTGGTTGTCTACGAGCTGCTGGATGAGCTGATGGACTTTGGCTTCCCACAGACTACCGACAGCAAGATCCTACAGGAGTAAGACTTCCCAAAACGCACACATGCACACACACACACACATTATCATGTATACTGAGAGTGGTGTTGAATCACAGTAGTCCACCTCTTCTCTTGCAGATACATCACTCAGGAAGGAACCAAGCTTGAGGTGGCAAAGTCCAAAGTGCCGACCACCGTCACCAACGCTGTCTCCTGGAGGTCAGAGGGGATCAAATACAAGAAGAACGAGGTCTTTATCGATGTCATTGAGTCCATCAATGTACTGGTAAGAAGGGATCATTCATTATGAGACTAGCTGAGAGCTTTTGAGCGCCATCTTAAGTCAGAGAGTACCTGGGTACCTGCAATTGTATCACCTGAAGCCACTTATTTTGTTAATCACAGGAAATTTTTCCTCTTAAAAGTTAGAATAGATTGTCAGAAATTCTTGTTGTTTTTACACAAAACTGTATAATAATAGCTCATATTGCTTTTATGTAGTTAAAGCTAAATTATATTATGTTGAATAATAGAGCATAATAGAGCAAGTATTGTATGGATTTTCTTACTGTTTAATTTAATCAACTTGATGAATCAGATTAGTTTGATTTATTCAATTAAATAGTTTATCCATATTTATCCACCCCTGTGTATTGTTTGTTCAGGTGAATGCTAATGGCAGTGTGATGAGCAGTGACATCGTGGGCAGCATCAAGCTGAAAACCATGCTCTCTGGGATGCCCGAGCTGCGGCTGGGCCTCAACGACCGAGTGCTCTTTGCTCTCACTGGACGTACGCATGCAGCATCTGTCTACATCTATCAGCTCATCTGTCTGCTTTAGTTACATTTAAGTTAATACCACTGTTTGTATTGTGTTTTGTTCAGGTGATAAGGGAAAGACGGTGACGATGGAGGACGTGAAGTTCCACCAGTGTGTCCGTCTCTCACGCTTTGAGAGTGATCGAACGATCTCCTTCATTCCTCCGGACGGGGAGTCTGAGCTCATGTCCTACCGCATCAACACGCATGTTAGTCCAATACAGCACCACACTGTATTCACGCTAAATCCTCTATACACCATCTATCGTATTAATGACTCACACCACAACCAGGGCTGGCCAAAGTGGAGCTTGATTAAGGTTCGATTTGGTGCTGGTGTTCAGTGGTGGAACGTAACAGAGCACTCAAGTACATATTTGAGGAACTTATTCGAGCAGGCTGTTTCCATTTTAAAAATATTGAATGGAGGATGGATGGCTTTATTGATCCCGAGAGGGGAAATTTAATACAAGAAACAGTCTAAAGATCAATGAAAAACTTGAATGAAATGAAACAATTTTGACACAATACACTACTTTATTTCATATGCATGATTTGATCATTGTGCAAATGTATGAAAAAAAAATTAGACTAGTAGTGCAACTCTGACAGCTTTACTAGCCTCACACACATCAGTACATGTAAACACACGACCTAAATTAACATGGATACTGATGGATCATGTGTATATGTATATTTTAAATGTAAAACTTGTTTTATAATAAAACCTTTTCCTTCATCTGTTACAGGTGAAGCCTCTGATATGGATTGAATCAGTCATAGAGAAATTCTCTCACAGTCGAGTGGAAATCATGGTTAAGGTACTGAACAACTGTATTTTGACTTAAGACACAACTAAATTACAATGTCACTGGAGACATATACTTTGGAAACTGCCAAAAAGCAACAATTAGAGCAAGAATTATTCACCTCACTGTTTGTCTCATGTCTCCAGTTGTTTCACATTTTGATAGCTTGAACTATCTTAACAGTTAACAGTCGATGTTGCCTTTGTGAGACTGCAAGAAAAAAGGCTTTCACAAGATATCCTGTGATATTGTGTTGTATTTTCAGGCAAAGGGACAATTTAAAAAACAGTCTGTGGCAAATAATGTGGAGGTGAGGGTCCCTGTGCCCAGCGATGCCGACTCACCCAAGTTCAAAACCAGCACAGGCAACGCCAAATATGTGCCTGAGAAGAACATGGTGGTGTGGACCATCAAGTCATTCCCTGTAAGAAATATACTGTTGCATTGACTTTAAATGATATTACTTTCTTAATGCATTACATTCTGATCAAATAGAGAAATGTATTTTATTTTCTGTGTGTCTTTCTGCTTGTTTGTCCATCTCTCTGCCTTTCTGTGTTTAATCTGTTTGTCTATGTGCGTCCATCCATCCAGGGAGGCAAAGAGTTTCTAATGAGAGCTCATTTCGGTCTGCCCAGCGTTGAGAACGATGAGCTTGAGGGAAAACCTCCCATTACTGTCAAATTTGAAATCCCATACTTCACAGTCTCAGGAATACAGGTGTGTTTATAAGTCTAGTCCATCTGAGAGGAGGCACATTTTTTTATGGATCTGAGGCCTGTTAGAGCATGTTATATCTTCTTTATATCAATATGGATCAATTTTAAAGCTCTAAACATCCCCTGAGAAGATCACATAGGGCGTTTTCAGCTCGTGGATAGTCAGGTCAGGTCCTGTAGATAGTGAGCTCAGACTCATAAACTAGATTTATTTTTAATTGGTGATGATGCACAGTAATGTTACTTGCCTCAACATGTTGTCTTACCCCGTCTCACTCACTCTCTTTCTTTTACCAGGTGCGATATATGAAGATCATTGAAAAAAGTGGTTACCAGGCTCTACCCTGGGTGCGGTACATTACACAGAGTGGAGGTACATTAAGCAATTCCTACATACTCCTACATACTCCTACATACTCAAGGCTGCATCCACAACTTTAGAAATACTGAGGTCCCGAGTCCAGGTCCACCATTTCCCAGTCCCCCAAATTTGACCAAAAGCCATTATTTACATCTCAATTCTGATTTCATTTGGATTTTTAAGAACATTTATTAATTCCTGTAACTATCCAGTTTTATTTTCTCTACATTTCATTTCCCAACACGTCTATGCCCTGCAAATAAACATGTATTTACCAAACATTAACTTTTTATGTGCTAGGAACTATTTTCAGCATTGTGACATTTTCAGATAATCCAGCGGGTTATTCAGTTTATTATTCAAACAAAGACAATGGAGAATTTTCTCGACCCATAAATAAACACTGATAAATTCTTTATTTGTTTATTTATTAGGCTAAAACTAGTCAAATTCAAAGGTGTACTATGTAGTGAAAATCAATCGGTCAAGATTTTTCTCTTCTCTTAAAATTTCTTCCCCAGAACTACATAGTGCACCTTTAATCTATTGTATGATGTAAAGAAAAAAACTGGAATTGGCCTGTAAAATACCATCAATGTAGAATACAAACAGCCTTCAGGTGTAGCTACAGCCATATAGTCTTCAATGTGATGTGACTTACTGTTTTCGGGACATATTGTACTATTTAAGCAAGTGGTAATATAAACATAAAATGTAGAAATTGAATCAAGTTGAACTTAACTAATATTTTCTCCTTACATGTGTTTTCTTTTTATGTAGACTACCAGCTGAGGACCAATGTGTAAAGCCTGAGGGATTACTGTATATTCTTCACTTCCAGCACCTTCACAGGAACATCAATAATCACTTTAACGCGACTGAGAGAATGTCTTTGAATTTCACCTGTCAGTGATCTTGTTTTATGAAATCCGTGTGCAGCTTGATTTTAATGTTTCTATTATGGGACCACTGCTAATTATTTAAATGTGTGATGATTTTATTCCCTCAAGCAATCTGTCAATATTAAACCTTTGTATCCTCCTTCAGCCCCTTTGTTTTTCCCATGAGTTTGCAACACCATGTAAGGGCAGATTTGTCCTCATATTGTAGTAATGCATTGTGAAATCACAGTCGGTAAATTCCGCCTAAAATTAAAACCTTACACCCGCCTTTTTTCCACACTTGTCTCTGGAGAAATACAAGCAAAGGTCAGAAATGTGAATGAACTGCCTTTGAAGACATCAACGTATACGAATCGCCCGCTTTCTGCACTGCGGGCTCTGATTGGTTGACTGTCGCTGTTACCACAGTGATAGTGTAGTAACAGAGTTGTAGCCCGGCCTCTTTTACCATATATGGAAGAGCAACACCCTCCGGGCGAGCTGTGATTGGTCGGCGTGTGTTCTCTCCAATGTTTGTAAATTGTAGTCTGGAGACACCGCTGTGTAGATCTCAGCGCGCAAATGTATTTTCTAATGTTTATAAACCCTCCTTGTTCGGATTTTATTTAAAAAATACTGGTCCTCAGAAACAGCGGGATAGAAACTCGTGTCGGCGTTGTGGATCTCAAGGAAACGAACAAGGTATGCGTAAAAGCTCTACGGTTTGTTCTCTTTTTAAGGTTAGCGGTTAGCCGGGATGCTAATTGTTTGTGAGCTTCAGTTGACGTGAGCTGTCTGGCTCTCGACACAACAACCGTGTTCGCACAGCTCTGTTGTTTAAGCGAATGGTTTGTTAAAACGACCCGATCTAACATTACGCTAGCAGTCAGATAACATGGCGTCAACGGGGAACTAGCTAAATGACGTTAGCCGGATGCTGTTAGTAGCTAGCTGTAGTCGTAGTTAATCAGCCTGAATCCTCGTTTCGCCGCTTTACTCTTCATTGTACTGTCGGTGTCATAACGAGGATCCCGTGGTTGAGTTTGGGTCTGACTGTTGTCGTACGTCTACTACTGAACAGGCAGAAAGAGAGACTATAATGGTCCTTAGTCAGATGGATGCCGGTAAAGCTTTGACGGCGGCGGCAGCCAAAGGGAAGACGAGCGAGGTGCAGAGGATCCTGGAGGAATGCAGGGTGCATCCTGATACTCTCAATGAGTTCAACAGGACCGCGTTACAGGTGAGGACCAACTCACAGACATGCTGACACACAGTTCATATTAACACAGGTATGAACTGCACACACACGCAGACTGTAGAAACTCGTCTCCTCTCGTCCTGACATAACGGTACGTAGGGCTGTGCTGAGCTGTTATGGATATGTTATAGCACCGTGTTTTAAGACTGTAGGTAGATCCAAGCAAAATGGAGAATATTTGATGATTTGACTTGCTAGAAATATATAATAAAGAGGATATACACTCAGTTGCCAGTTTATTAGGTACACTTTCAACTAATGCCAGTCTAATCCAGCAGCCATGCTATAAATCCTTCCTTCTTGAAGGTTATAATGCTTAGGGCTGCAACCAACCATTTGGTCTATAAAATGTAAGAAAATGGTTAAAAATGTCAATTAATATCTCCCAAAGCCAAAGATGATGTCCTACAATGTCCTTTTTTTTTGTCCACAACACAAAGACATTCAGTTTACGGTCAAAGGAGAAAAGAAACCAGAAAATATTCACTTTTAAGAATCCGAAATGAGAATTAGGACTCAAACCGATTAATCAGTTATCTAAACAGTTGGGAATTTATTCATTGACAATAAATTGATTACATGATTAATCAATTAATCGTGGCAGCTCAAATAATGTGAGAATGAGTTGTTGATTTTACTTTATGATCATTGCTGTGGAATAGCTATACTAAGAGGTGTTTCTGCTATTCATATAAGTGATGTAGACAAAATGGTCAGGCTTTAATTAACAGTTGTCTCTATCAATTAATCTGTTGCTGCAACTATTAGTCGATTCGAAAGATAATTGATTAATTGTTTAAGTCATTTTTCAGGCAAAAATGTTAAAAATTTACTGCTTCCAGTTTAAAAATGTGAGGATTTGCTGCTTTTCTTTGTAAGTTATGACAGTAAATGAAGGGTCTTTGGGATTTGGACTGTTGGTTTGACAAAAGAGGCCATTTGAAAGCATCACTTTGGGCTTTGTGAAACTGTGACGAGCTTTTTTTAAAAAATATTTATAATTTTTTGACATTTCATTGACTAAACAAAGAATTGATTAATCTTGGAAATAATCGTAAGGAAAATAGATAATGAACATAATTGTTACTTGTGGCCCTACTATAAAATGGAAAGAAATATCCATCACAATTTCCTAGACCTCAAAGTGACGTCCTCAAACCAACCAACAGTCCAAAACATGAAGATATTTCATAACTGTAAAAAATAACAAAGACAAAACAGCCAATCCTCACGTTTGAGAAGCTGAGACCAGAGAATGTTTGGAACTTTTGCCTGAAAGCGTACTTAATTAATTATCCTAATGTTTGCAGAATGATTGATTTTCTATCAGTTGATTGTTTCAGCTCCAAAAATCAAAACGCCTGATGAAAAAAACATCAACCTCTCTAAAACAGCTTCAGCTAAAACATGTTGATGAAGGTTCATGGTAAATCTGAGTGCTGTATCGTAGGCAACTGGACTTGTTTCAGTCCAGTTTCCTACGATACAGCACTTAGACTTCAACAACAACTGAACATCATAACCGTCATGAAGAAACTGTTGTACTGATAATGTACTAAACTAAACTGCATTTCACTTTTATGTACCTGATAAACTGACAACAGTTTGTAGGAACATATTTGTATGTTTTCATTAACGTTATAGACAGTTACTGTATTTATTCCTTGACCAGGTCCCACTGTACAGATTTTCTTTGAAGTGACTTTCGGGAATACAATTTAACATTTAAGTATTAATTAGTGATCTCTGTGGAGATCTCTGACATGAAAGTGTTAAAAAACCTCTGAGATGATCTAGGGTCATTTACACACCGGTGTTGAATTTACTGTTCTCTCTCTCTCTCTCTCTCTCTCTCTCTCTCTCTCTCTCTCTCTCTCTCTCTCTCTCTCTCTCTCTCTCTCTCTCTCTCTCTCTCTCTCTCTCTCTCTCTCTCTCTCTCTCTCTCATATCTCTTATAGGTGATGATGATGGGGAACTCCAAGGTTGCCAGTTTGCTGTTGGAAAAAGGAGCAGACCCCAATGTGCAGGACAAACACGGGATAGCGCCTGTGCACGACGCGGCACGGACAGGATTCCTGGACACGCTGCAGGTTCTGGTGGAGTACGGTGCTTCTGTAAACATCCCGGACCAGAGCGGCGCCCTGCCTATCCACATCGCCATCCGGGAAGGCCACCGGGATGTCGTAGAGTTCTTGGCACCACGGTCCGACCTGAAGCACGCCAACATCAGCGGTCAGACAGCCATAGACGTGGCCCGAGCTTCATGTGTACCTGATATGATTGACTTGCTTTTCGCTCACATTCATAGTTAGTCAGATGTCTGGGTGCCCACTGGGTGACCCCAACCTAACTTTTCTTTGCTTCAAACCTGGTGACTTGAATTCATTGCTGTGTAAAGGATTATTTGTTTTGTTAATAGTCGCTCAGCATTAATGTGTGACAGGACATATTGTCTTGGCAGCTTATTTTCAGTGGATGGGTGGCTATATACAGTAGACACCTCTTTTGCACAGTGCAATTTAGGCACCTTATATACTATCTGTTGTCCCTATTGATTGGGAGTGCACATTTGTAGATAGTTTCCCCAGTGTTTTTGTAATGATTGCATTATTTACATTGTGTAAGAAATGTAACAGTTGTATGTGTTTTTAAACATTTCTTTTTTTTTTGTTTGTTTTACAAAACTTGACATGGTGCACCCTGATTGCTTTACATAGTTTTGTTTCTCTTAATTAGATGTACTTAGACTTTGAATTTACTCTTATTTATTGTTGGAATAGGACTGAATATTCCTGTGACTCTGTAAATAGTGACATTTATTGTGATTTGTTGAAATGTTATTTATACAAATACTTTTAAAACAAAAGTGAGATTATTCACTTTAATATTTGAAGAAGAAAGCACAAAATAAAGTGTTGAACTTGAAGTTGTGAAGTCATAGTTTTCTTTTTAAACAGTTCACTGATTTTAGCTGCTTTTAAGTTGGACAGACAAATTGACTTCCAAACTGTAGCTACGACTAAAGACACTGAGGAGCTTTATATACACTGTAAATTTTAAAAGTTGACTTTACTTAAAAAAAATCAGGAAACCAATTACCTCAGAATTACCAAGTATAGTAGACTAAAAAATTTAAGTTGTATGCGCTAAAAAGTTTGAACATCTTAACATAATTAGTCTACCGGGTAATTTGAGGTTATCGGTTTCTTCAATTTTTCAAAGTAAACTCACTGTCAGATTTTACAGTGTATGATTATGCATTTGTTTTTATCAAGCAGATTTTCTTTCTATTTGAGATGAACCATTTTCAAAGGATTTTAAAATAACGTTATATAACACATAAACAGGCTTTTATTTGAGAATTTATCCTGAGCTCTCTTTTATTTTTGCTTTTATTGTGAAATACTGGAAAGTTTGGCCTCATCTGGCCTATAAAATTAATTTAAATAAAAAAAAAAAACACTGCTCATGCGACAGGGCAAATATGACCACTGACTGACATTTGTTTGTTGTTTTTTTCATATTTCAAAACAAACAAACAAAAAAATAGCACATCTGAAGCATGAATTAAATCAATCTATGATCGTTTGGTTTGTACAATATCAGCTCAAGCCTTTGATACACCACATTTATATGATTTTCCTTTCTGCCTTAATAGACAAAACAGGGTGATTCAAGGTGATTCATCAAGGGCATTTATAATAACTCCACACTGGAATGTGGAAACCTTCTCAGAGGTCACACAGATAGCTGGATTGCAGCTCACTAAGAATGAGGGCCCTGTTTTGTTGAGGCTTGTAGGTAACGGTGGCAGTTTGCTGATGTTTGTGCTCAGGGCTCTCACAGCACAATGGGTATTTTGTTTGCTTGCGTGTCACGGGCCAACTTCAGCAGTCGACAAAGGAGATACAGTTCAAGGACTGTGCTGCTGGGCCGCTGTGTGTTGAGCCTCATGATGTCACAGAAAGACCACTATGTTGTTTACATGTGATAACAAGTGCATTTCTCACAATATTAGCACAATATTTTCTGAATTAATTTGACAGAAAACTTGAGCTTTCTCTGAAAATGAAGCAGTGGCGGAAAGTAACTTGTGCTTCACTTGAGTATTTTCCATTTTGTACCAATTACAACTTCAATTTCAGAGAGAAATATTGTACTTTTTACTCCATTACATTTATTTGCCAGCTATATTTACTGGTTACTTTACTAATAAAGACTTTACACACAAACTATATATCAACAACAGTGTTGTATAAAGTACCCAAAAGTCATTCTTGAGAAAAAGTAAAGATATTGTGCTCAAATATTACTTTGGTATCGTGAAAGTCACCCGTATGAATCATACTTGAGCAAACGTCTTAAAGTATCTGATATTAAATGTACTTAAATATCAAACGTACGAGTAAAAGTAAATTATACATACTGTGTCAACCAAATTATCGGCCTGGCCAATTATCTGATCCGATATTCAACATTTTTCTGGCATGTGTGATCTTTGCTTTGTTGTGTTTTTTTAATATCCGATCCAATAAAAACAAATCATTTTAAAAATGTGCTACTTAAGCTCTGATTCAGCATACAGTCTGCAAAGTAACTAGTGACCAAGTTATCAAATAAATGCAGTGGAGTAAAAGGGACAATATTTGCCTTCCATTTGAAGTGGAAGTTTAAAGTAGCAGAAAATGGAAATACTCAAGTAAAGTACAAGTAATTGAAACACTATTGGAAAAGGTTGTGTTGGCACTGGAAAATATAAACAGACATCAAAACTATTTCCTTTTTTTAAAAAAAAATATTGTTTGTATTTTGATGTGATTCAATGACAATCTTATAATGTTTTTCTTCATTTCTGTCTTTTTTAAACTGACTGTGTTTCTTCAGTGCTAATACAACTTTTTCCAACACTCCAAGTGTTTCAGTGCCAGTGTTTCCTTTTTACATTTAGGTTTAATTTTCAATGCCAAAATGTAAAGTCACTGTTCTATCCCCATATCAAAGTACCTTGTAAAACACTGAGTAGCTCAAAACTTAAATATTGAATGCTAACAAATTCAGTAATAATAAAAAATGATTCATGAGGACTTTGCTACTTTATGTACATTTGACCAATAATCACCTTCACTTGTCTCAAGTAAATTTGTAAGGACTTCAAATACTTCCTCATCCACTGGATTTAATGGCCTGCAGTCAGCAGTTGCATGTTGTTTTCACCTTCCTTTATCAAATTTACATAGACACCTGCTGGGAGCTGCAGTCCAACCACAGTATTTGGCTTTTGGATATTGAACAACTCTATTGGAGCAGCTTGACGTTAAACGCCTTGCTCAAGAGTACTTCAGCAGTAGTTATTGAGAAGAAAAAAAAAAGAGTCATTTACTTTCCACACCTATATTTTCACAGCTTGGTTTTGAAACAGCAACATTCTGGTCAAGTGTCTTTACCACTCCCTCATCTCATGCAGTATAGACACACAACCACTAACTATATTTAAATATAGTTTCACACCAAAACAGCTAAATTTAGTCACACAACAGCTGTAAACATGTTAGTGCAAGAAGCAGCCTCAGGACAGACCTGCCTCCAGCCACTAGGTAGAGCTCAAGCACAAATATGGGTGTGTTGTTGGCCGTGCAAATACTCACTGCTGTATAAACACTGCTGTAGGTCTTTTTTTCCTGCAGGTTGGGAAAGACACAGTTAGAGTGACAGGTTTGACAAAGGTTGACAAGAAAAACCAGTATCAGCCTTCTCCCCCAGTCACATGGTCAAAAAGCAGACAGATTTGCGGGAATACATGATGATGACGGCACCACTGACAGCAGAGCCATGACTCAGGTGTCTTAACTTGTGTTACAATGAAAGAATAAGTGTATAAGTGTAAATATGTGAGTGGTGACAGTTTGCATCCATTGTTTTTAAGTATTTTTGTGTGTTTTTTTTCCTTGAGTGGATAACAGACGAAGGAGAATTGAAGTGAGAGAGAGAAAAGGGGATAACATGCAACAAAAGCCTCCAACTGGACTCAGACGGGGCATATTGCATGGTCAGCGTCTTAAAGCTCTCTTTCATGAGGATGCCCCTTACTTCTCTATTAGAGCTGCATCAGTTCGGTAATCATATCAATATAATCATACATTATATTGAAAGGATTTTATTTGGGTTTTGGACTGTTAGTTGAACAAAACAAGACATTTTGAGACCTCAGTTTGGGCTCTAGGACATTGAAATGAGCATTTTTACTATTCTTTTGTGTTGCCTAGACCAGTTATAATCAGTAACACAATCCCCAAAGTAATCAATACTGAAATGACCACGATGAGTAACGACAGGCTTAAGATGTAAAAGGATTAACATTTTTGTCTTACATGGCCATATGTACACTCAAAGAGTTATTGATCACTGTAACTGTTCCTTCTGTCAATACTGGCTGAGAAGTGACACCTTCCTGATATAACTACACTGTAAGAAATGGGAAAAATGCATTTTGAAGTTTGTTTTTTCAGTCTGAGTCAGCCAAATCAATTGGTTTTTAGTCAGAAATGAACTTTTTTTTCCTCATGGACTGGCTTTTCCTTGCTGTAGGCCCAGGTCACAGCCTGTATAGATAAAAGAATGACTAGTGATCAATAGCACATTCAGTGTATGTATGAACATGTCAGCATCTTATTAAGATTGACTTTAAAAGAATCCAAACCCATCCTTAAAGCTGCATAGAGTTCTTCATGAATGATTTAAATAAGGTGCAATATCAACCAAGAAAGTCACCCGGTGGTAAAATAATATAAAATGTTTGAAGGTTTATGAACTTTGATACCAATAACTGGTGAAATCACAAATGATGAGTCAGTGTACACATGCTCTATTAACCTACAAACTGTCTCACTTCAATTCAGTTCATTAAGCTGCAGGGAATAAAAGCCCACAGGAGCTGCATCCTGACATTTTAGACTTCCGAAAAACAGAAACTCACATGGCAGGAAGAAGCTTCCCAATCTGATTTTCCTACTGAATTAGCACAACCGGGCCTGACACACCCTACACTCTGGCAGCAGTTCTAGCATTTCACGCTCAAGTCAGTACACCACCTTAACCTGAAGATATCGCCAATAACAACTCAAAACAAAGCTCTTAAGAGACAAAACATGTTATTTCCAGCTGCGCCTTAGTCACAATGATGCCATCACATCTCTTTTGGTTAATGCTGGTGACGCACTTGACTGCCACTTTGAGAGAGGAAAAGAAATAAGTAAATTATTGACAAAGCTTCACACTTTCAGAGGTTTAATGTGTGTGGCAGCGTGGGCAGGTCATTGTATGCTGCAGTATTACTGAGGTATGTCCTTAACTTGTAGCCATGCAAGCCTGGACACGACTGCTCTGAAGTTCAGGCTGAGGCATAAATGTTTGTCCTGCACATGTGGGATTGAGACGAGACACACTGGTTTACAGAGGGAACATGAACATGAGGAGCAAAGACAGAAAGAATGCAGAAAAAAAGGAGGGGTGTATTTGTTTGAGACACTGAATAGAGGAATTTCAAAGTAAAATGTATTCAGGTTACACCCACTGTATTCTTCATGCTAAAACTAATCATGTGTAACTACAATAACCTTTTAAAGGGTAACTCCACCAATTTTACACATTAAAGTGTGTTTACAGGTCTTGAGGAGCACTACTGCATATGTGAAAAAAGTAGTATATAGCCTTTTGTGACTCCAGAGGAAGCTGCGTGTTATCTAATAAATTGCCTCCAGTGATGTAACTCAGTGTTTAAGTTGCATTGTGGGTAATTTAGGCGCCAGGTTTTGAAAAGCAGTCCACTGGTCTCATTGCACTCCTCCTGTTGGACTCATTATGGACAGTTTAAAAACAAATGATCAAACCAGAGATATTGCCCTTTTTTTATTCCACGCATTTTCCTTCCTTTTCAAAACCTGGCGCCTACGTTACCCACAATGCAGCTTAATCACAGAGTGACATCACTGGAGCCGCAAAAGGCTTTGTACTACTTTTTTCACATATGTAGTAGTACTCCTCAAGACCTGTAAACACACGTGAAATTGGTGAAGCGACCCTTAAAGGAAATAACAATGTTTTCTAAATCTAACCGAGTAGTTTGAGTGCCTAAACCTAACCTAACCAGAGAGTGTGCGACAAGTTGCTGTTGCTGGTACGCTTCAACAGTCATGTTGTTTTGGAAATGCTCAAATATTTTGTTTTGGGAGTCACTGGCAAGCAAAAAATGAGGATGTGTTGATAATTTTTCATCTTACCGCTCAAATTCCACTTACTTACCATTGTTGACTGGAAATCACCTCCTGTTTCGCCCATATGTAAAAGTTCAACTGTGCTTAAGAGATCTTAAAAAACTAAACAGAGAAGCAACATTTAAATTCTAGGGTAGCCATTACTTTACACATGATGTGCTGAAAAGTGTACGTACACACAGACATTAGTACACTCAATATATTACTCATCCATTTTGATGAACAATAGTTGTATCTTCCTTCTCTCTGTGAATGATTAATCATTGTTTCCTGTTATGCTCACCACATATCAGGCTGCCTTGACTTCTTTCTGACTGATAACCCCCTGTATGATTTCAGCTTTGAATACATAAACAGAGATGAATACCTTTTATTCTGCTGCTGAAAGGCTTTCTTTCCCTCTACTTGTTTAGTGTCTGAAAGGGAGCAACATGATCCACCACACTGTGGGAAACACTTCTTCATAATGTCAAAACCTGTCTAACAGGATACAGCGCAGTTAGAAAATCCCTTGACTTGTGCTCGGAAGAATCCACAAACTATTCAGTAAACAAAACACGAATCCGAGAGGTGCAGAAGTATTTCAAGGTCAAGCCTTGTCTTATCTGCTGAACAGTAATGGGAACCTGACTTGACAATTTTTCAGACACCAATGAAACCATCTACATAAAAATCTTTTTTTTTAAAAATAAATTCACTAAGGTATTTTCAGGACTCCTATAAACTTTGTAAAATGTTTATTTCAAAAAGGTATTTAAGAAAATGCATAAAAAACATTGTCAAAAACATGTGCAAGTGGATTTTTGTCTCATTGACACTGATTCGAACAAACAATTAACGATGACTGATATTATAAATACGTTTCTAGAGTTTGGTTATCTTGTTTGCAGTCAGTTGTGGTTTCTCTATTCGTCCCTTTTTATATGAAAATTCCCACCCAGCAGCAGGGTTAATTGTCTGTTAATACTCAATTTCTTCCACACAAATCAGCCCACCGACCAGGACCAGCGATACTTTTGTTCGTGCCTGGGGCAAGATGATCTCCAGAGTCCTCCCAGCAGATTATTTTAATGGTTAGAGATTATTTCAAGGTCTTTTTTGGGCCCTCTGATGACCGAGGGCAGGGGACAACTGACTTGGTGTTCCCTCCCATCGGCAGCCCTGCCATCAGTGACCACCATGCTACACCTACAAAAGATTAGTCCATAACAACCCTTAGCTCTACAAACTCAGCTGTTAGTCAGCCTGCTTCGTACATCCGATGGCAGCAGTTCCAGCAGGTTGTCCTCTACTACGAGTCCACTGACAGTCAGCAGGGGACAGTCCCATATCTCCAGAGGTAGAGACTCTAGACGGTTCCCTTTAATCTCCAGCCGGACCAGCTGGGTCAGGTTGGCCACTCTGGAGCTAAGAGTAGGCAAGCAGTTGTTTCCGAGAGCCAAAGTCTTTAGCCTCTTACAGGAGAACAGCTCCTCTGGCAGCGTCTCTAAGGAGTTGAACGCAGCAGAGAAGAACTGGAGACCCTGCAGGATGCCCACCTCAGCAGGAAGAGAGGTGAGCTGGTTGTGAGAGACATCGAGGTGTCTGAGTTTGGTGCAATAAAACAGCCGAGAGGGAAGCTTTCGTAGCTTGTTCCAGCTAACGTCCAGCGTCTCGAGGGTGTGCAGCTTACTGATGTGATCAGGGATGTAAGTGATTTTGTTGTGCCACAGTCGGAGTGTCACTAAACGCCGGCAGTGCTGTAAGCTCAGAATCTCCTCCACAGTGGTGAGTTTGTTCTCCTTCAGGTCCAACTCCTGCAGATTGTTCAGGCTGAAGACAGCGCTCGGGATGCGCTCCAACTCGCAGCCCACCAACTCCAACGAGGCTATGTTGGCTAACTTCTTCAGGCTGCTAAAAGCTTGGAGCTTGACACCTTCATTATAGATGCTCAACCGCTGAAGCTGCACTGCAACATCCACTAAACTGGGTGGGATCTTAGTGAGGTTTGAGTGGAGAGTGAGGACTCTCAGAGCTCGAAGCTCTCTGAGGGATTCCAGAGTGGCGCTCTTGGACAACTCATTGGTTAATAGACCATCCAGATGTAACTCCTCCAGGCCATGTAGGGTGTACATCCACATGGGCACCTCTTCTAAACTTTCAAAAGATACACGCAGCACTTTTAAAGTTGACTTAAGGTGGTTCAGGGCTGGCAGCTGGAGCTTTGCTGGGCAGTAGATCAGTGATAACTCCTGAAGGGATTCAAGCTTTGCCACACTAGCTGGGATGGTGACATTTTTAACTTGTTCCAGTTTGAGCGATTCCACTTCAGGAATCTCAAAGACCGTGTCAGGGAGCCCCGGCAACATTAAGAGGTGGAGCTCCAACCGGTTACTGGTGTTCTTGGCAAGACGGGCGCGCAGCTTTTTGGTGGTCCACTCATAGTTGAGGTTGAGCTGATGGAGACGACTCTCACTGACCTCAGAGAGAAAGACGGCAAATCTTTTGGAGTAAAGGGCATCATATTGATCTACAAGGTGCAGCAGGAAGGCAAAGTCATTGTTCACGTCCGGTATGTCATTAATACCCGTCTCCAGTCTGACCTGCTCGAAGGAGTACGCCTTCAGAGGTCTATGAAACAGCCAGTAGAGGGTGTAGATGCACAGAAGTCCATACACTCCCACAAAGCAGATGTAACAGTAGGCAAGCTTGGAGAAAATATTGGCTTTGTTGTGGTTGCAGCAATAGATGTCAAAACCAGTCAGCTCAGGAGGAACATAACAGCGCACAACTATCTCAATGTTCGGTACCAGAACTGCACTGTAGATGATGACTAAAAGGAACTTGAAGACTTTCAGTGATGTTTGTAGCACATACATGAGATACAAGAGGTCTGCCTCCTCTACGTGAGTTCTTAACTTCTTCACCTTTTCAAACAAAGCTTTGGCCTGCTCTCCTTCCTTCTTATCCAAGACGGAGGCGGTCGATTGAGGCTCTGGTATCTTCTTCTCTGGATTAGACTTGACGGAGGAGGAGCGAAGAAGCACTGTAGTCTCCCCCTCATCTGCTTGTCGATCTGCAGGATCTTTTGATATGGTGTTCCTCCTCCAACTAACCAGTTTCTCCTCTCCTCTTTCCTCCGAAACCTCACTCAGGGCCCTCGTGGTCCAGGGTGAATCAAAGCACTTCCCAAGGATTGTAACAAAGAGTTCAATTTTAGAAGACGTCCCAGGGAACTTGAACCAGAAGCTGCTTGCTACCATGAAGATCATTGTGTGGATCACAACGAGGTACGGGAAGAACTTTGCATACCAGTGGACAAACCTTTCGTAGCAATAGTGGTTGACAAACACATATTGGTGGATGTCCAGGTTGTTCTTGTGACCAATCACCTCCTTGATGATGGGGTTCACAGGTTTGACCAGTGTCTGCTGTGACGTTTCATTTTCCCTGTAGGACCGGATGTGGCTGCAGTCGATTGCTTCAGGTGTCGGGCTGGTGAAGTGGCTGGGCAGGCATGCAATCTTGTCCTGGGTGAGCTGCGGAAAATAAACAAATTAGAGAATGACTGAGGGTGAAAGAGGAAGGGAAGACAAATAATAGGACACACAATGGTTGTGTAAGTGACGTCGTCTCGATTAATGCTCACCAAAACCCATAACTGAAATCTTGCAGAGCCGGTCCCATATATTAGCCAGCTCACAATACTGACTGAAGACTCTTTTTGCGTAACTTCAGCTGTCAATATGTGCATACTTGTGATTGTGATTTTCACCATTTTAATACTTTTTCTCTGCCAATGTTGGTATTGGTGACATATATTGAGACTGTGATTGAAACTTTGACCATCTTGACTCGTAAAGCTATGGGTTATAAATTGAGAAACATATTTGTATTACATGGTACAATTCAAATGCAATCAAAAATCTCTTGCTGTTGACTATTGTAGTAAGAAAGTTTTTTCCAAAATGAGGTCACATGGGACACACTGGGTGGGCGGGAATTCACCTCTCTATAAGAAGAAGATCTTTCAAAAAGCAACACGGACACTTTTTTATGACTGTCTACAGAGACAATCTGTTAAAGGAAATACTGTTGTGAGAATTACTTCAAAGGCTGCTTGCGCACAAACACACAGACGCACACAGACACACACACACACATGCACACACACGTTTGTGCATCTATCTTTGTGAGGACACTCGTTGACTTAATGCATTCCCCAGCCCCTTGCGCTAACATTAACCATCAAAACTAAATGCCTGACCTTAATCCTTACCCTACAAAGTTAGCTGTAGAAGTACACACACACCTTACACAGATATGACAGCTTATCTTTTTAACCTTAAACAAAGACAAAGGAAACAACAGACAAGTTCTGTTGAAGGGTGTTAATGTGTTGATATCATTCACCATTAAGGGAAATAAATTATTCATATCATACCACATGATTAATATTGTGCAGTTATCTTTATATAGTTTATACGTATCATGACATATTTATAGTATATCATATATATCTGTCTCTATACATATACAGCATATATCATTAAGATTCATACTGTGCATTTATCCCGGGGAATTCCTTCTTCTTTCCTGTGCAACCCATATCTGTCCATTTACATTTATATATTTTGATATAATACTACATGTGTGTACAATAACCCTGTGCAATTATCCATCATGGTCATATATGTAAGTAATAAAGGTGTATATTATGTGCACAATCTTTATTTTTATTGTCTCTGTATTTTTGTCTTGTTTCCCCTCTCTGCTTCTGACTCTTGAGCTGCTGTAACAAGTGAATGTCTTCAGTGTTAGCTCAATAAAGTTTTATCTCATCTTAAATAAGGACATAAGTAGCAGAACTTTTCAGTTGTTATCACAGATTTATATTAAATCCTTTGCTTTCCTTCTGCGCTATTTTAATATGACACAGAAATGATAATCAGGTGCTGAGAGACACATTAAGCAGCAAGTTAGCGATCTGAATCTGCAAAAAGTGGGTCAGGAGAGACAAGTTAGTTCAGTTAAACTGTCTGTGTTTTTGCCTGACGTGAAGGTCAGATTGTGTAGGACTTGCTGTGGCATGTGCCATCAGACACAGAGGGAACAAAATATGCCAAAATAGATACAAATGATGCAAATGTTTCTGTCTCATCAGGAAGATTAGGCTATATAAAGCTAGTAATAATCATGTTTCCACCCAAAGGCTAACATTTAAGGCTTTAAGAGCTCATGATCACAAAGCAGCTGGTTTGTAGGTGCCTCACCTGCAAGGTGCACCCAAAGACTCCAATCATAAGCATAGCAATGCAAAGGTACTCTGAGAAAACATCCCACCACGGTTTCAGGACCCGAAACTTTGAGTTCTGCTCTGTGCCGAGGTTTCTGAATTCACCCACTGGGATCATCCTGGCTGCTGCTCCACACTGATGAAAGAGAGGAGAGTGGCTGTGAACACTGAGGCTAAAATAGGCTGCAGTCTCTGGAGAATATCTTGTCAAAGGTTTTAAAGTTATATGACAGTATACAGCATACAGCAATGTTTGGTCTCATCAAGCAGACGCTTATTGTAAGCTTTAGGTGTCTGTGGCCTTGAATGAATGAACAGTCTGCTCAGTTACTGTAGGTGGATTCAAAGTGGGTGAACTAGTTTGACAACATCTGACAACAATGAAAAGTCACTCAGACAGAAACCGGTAGAAAGATTTGTATGTTTTTTCGAGGTTAAAAACAAATCTAACAAATGCTCAACCTGTAATAACTCTACTACATCCACATTTATTAATGAGCTTATTTAATTTATGTTGATTATAAAAAGATGGAAATTAACAAGTGTAAACAAATGGAATAAAAGATTTACAGCAAACGTTTTATCTTCTTTCTAAACAGTGTTTTTTGTTTTAAAGGAGGCGCTTCAATGAGGCATCATGAAAGCTCCTGGACTCCATAATTGCGAAATCACGCAAACCTGTAGTGTCACCTGTTCATAAACAACCGTCCATCAACTTTTATGTTTTTAAAATAGTTTCAGTTCGTCTGTAAAGTATAAAGCAGTATAAAGTAGCATGTACACTGCACTTATGTCAACATATGTCGTGTTCAGCTTTAACCAGGTGAGTTTTACTTACCTGCGTCCGAAGAGGATCCTCTGGTGTCCGGTGGGACTCGGGAGCCTTTTTTCATCGTTCAAGTCGAGCGCACCGGTGTCAAGTTAACGAGACACAACACAGGACGTCCGGCCAAGATTTTCAAAATAAAGCCATTCACAACAAAACAGTTCAGCACTTATGAGGGCTAACTTTACAGATGATAATTAAAGAAGACAGCTGTTAAAGTGTCATACTGTATGTAGTACTTTAATATATCTTTAATCCCCAAAATCTTTTCACTTCCTAACCAGTGATGGTATGTACTAAGTAGGCAAGCACTTTAGTACAATTTTGAGGTAGTTATACTTTACTTGAGTATTTCCTTTTTCTGCCATTTGCTACTTCACTTCATTTTAAAGGCAAAAATTGAACTTTTTACTCCACTACATTTATTTGAGAGCTTCTGATTGCAGATTACTGATTAGATTGCTGGCCAAAGGAATTAAATGTTTTTTTTTCCAGCAATTAGATAAATAAACGACTGATTATGAGATAAATACCAACAACTGAATCTTGTCCATCTCTGAACTGAATCTGAAAGTTTTAAAAACAAGCCAATTTTCTTGGTCCAATGATGATAAAAGCGGTTCTGTGTGGCACATTTAGCTTTCTGTGTCATGAAACATGAGCCCTGATCAGAAATGCGGAAAGTAAAACAACCTTTCTGGCATGTAAAATGTTTATGTCAAATACACAAATGCTGTGTTCAGCCTCTCAAATATGGACATTTCTTACTTTTCTCTCTTTAAATCATATTAAACTGAACATCATGTATATTCTTAAATATATTTTGTTTTTGCCTGACGATATTTCCTTTGTTGAGGGCTGCTGTGGTCTTTCTGTGTTTGGCAGGATTACATCTTGAGCCTCCTGTGAGCCCACATAATCAGGGAAGTTTTCCTCTTGGATAATATAATAATGGTCTATCTCATCCACCTGCCAGGTTTAGTGAGGAAGTGAGATGTGTTGGCAGTATTCATGGGTGGTCGATTAATGGTACATTTGCCACAGACTGACAGGAAGATGAAATAAAAACCAAGAAAATATGTGACTTGCCCTGTTGGCATCTATAGTGAAACCTCCACTGGTAACATTGAGTTGTTCATGTTAAATATGATGATAATATATGATTCAGTAAACAGCGAGGGTTTGGTGAGAAGATCTTTAGCTCCCTCTGGTGGCCACTGTTGCTTTGAAAACCTGCATAAACTTAAGATAAAAAACAACAACAGACGTCTACAGATTAGAACTAACAAAACAATACATGACTCCAGTGGTACAATAAACATATATTTTACTTTACAATGTATTATTGTACAGGGTATTTTTTTTTGCTGGAAAAATGTACAAAGCAGACCTTAAATATTCTAATTTCCATTCCAACTACTGACAAACAGGAAAAAAAAAGTCCCTTTCGAAGTGAAGCAAATGTTTTACAAACATCCAAAATGAGCATTAACAGGCATTCCTACTCAGTTACAATGCATGCTAGTTATTCAAAAACACAACACCAGAGTCCAATTCAATACAAAGCTGATGTCAGTTTAGAGGAAACGAGAAAACCAAAGGATCTGAACAAATAAATAAAAAAAGTGAGCTCTGAAATTCTGTACAAGACTTCATATCAATGTACAAAACATCACTTAAAAACCTTTGTAGCTTAAATTGCTGTTACAAATACTCTTCTTGAAGCAAGTTTCTGTCATTAGCGTACAATATCTGAACACTAATGCACAAACGCGGTCATTTCTGTTTCTAAGGACTGGCGGAAGTGAAAAAACAAAAAGTCAACTGTAAGGGGAGGTTCTCCATTGTGTTGGTAATTAGTGTTTTTATAAAAACACATTCAGTGAGATGTTTGAATCAAAGGTTTTAAATGCTACAGTATTCCATTTCCTCTAAACACAGTCATCCTCTTGGCACTACACATACCAATTATACAGGACCAGACTCTCTGGTAGCCTCACAACAACCAACACCTTTCTGAAAAATTCACATTTAATGAACCTACCAGTAGCTATTAGTGGAAAGTCACAATTGTTATTATGCAGTTACTTTAAGGTCCTGCTTCTCTTGTACCAGCACTTGAGTTTGAGGCTTTGGGCCTCATGCAAGAACCATCAGCACATGAATGATTTATGAGAGTTTGTGGCCATCACCAGTTTTAATATATTAATATGTACGAACAAAAGTCAGGGGTGGTCCACGCCTGTCGCATGAGTCATGCACAGAAGATTTATAATGGCTTCATCTGAATTTAAATATCTGCCGAAAAAAAAAATTACATTTAGTCCACTTTATAAAGGCCTCCACACCAAGTCATTTTTTTTGTCCGAAATTGCTGCATAAAAATAAACAGACCTCATGTGTATTCAGTGTACAATTCTTTTGGTTTTATGATTTTATTAAAGCTGGAGAATGCAACTTTTCTCTCCCTCTCGTGGCAGTGAGGTTTCTCTGCCATAAACTCGACATAGATATTCATCTAGAGGGTTTAGGTTTAATCAGCAATGCAAGACTTTCAAGTTCCATAATCTAGCCTTATTATCGAAATTTGGGTGCATTGACTATTGTAAGTTGTGCACTTAAGAGATTTTGCTGAATCTGACTTGGAACATTCAAACCTCACATAAAAAGGTAAATACAGGATGAAAATGCAGAAAATGTTCTTGCATGAGGCCCACTGTCATGTATGAGCTTCATCTTGTGGCTGTCTGGGTTCACTTCATCAATTTCTACACATCACACAGTGACTGTCTGTGCCTTTCCATCAAAGCACCTTAAGACAATATACTGATGACAGTAATGCCCATGGGCAATGTTAATGGCACTTTGAACTCTACTGCCTATGCTGACAATTGCTACTTTAAAAAAAAACAAAAAAAAACTTTTTTTTGTTGTTGATTTTTTACAAAATTGGATCATTTGAATCTTTTGTCTCCCTCAGATTTTACTTTTGAATGGGCTATGTTTGAAGTATAAAGAGCCCCTGATGACTCTTTGAGCCAGTAAAAGGCCCTTTCTAGTATGCAGCCCTTTCCTCCCATGGCTCAAACCTGGGAGATGATGGTCCGACTGACGACTTCAAATACCAGATCTGAACACACAGACGGACTGAGGTCTCTCGGATTTACCACAAACAAATTAATCAAATGCCTGGACTGTAGTTCAGTTACACAGATTAATTTTGTCACATTAAAGATGAGTATCGACACTGCACTTTCAAAATAAACTGTTACTGATTTTGTTTTTTTAAATTCATATCAAGTGAACTCTAGAATCAGTGAGGCAGCATGTGGTGCTTTAGCTCACCTCTGTCTCTAATCAGTTGGGGGGGGGGGTTTATTTCGATTTGGGAAGACAGAGTTGAGTTATGGGGTGCTCGTCTGTTGATGTGCGTGTGTGACAGGGTCTATCGAAGAGCCTCATGTGGTTTTACCAAAGGGCCCGCCGTGCCGCTGATTGTGGTGAGAGCTAAAACCAGAGTTGTTGGACTGATAGGCCGGTGACGAAGCACCGTTCTCCCTGTCAGACTTCTGACACTGTGGCAGTTCTTTCTGGCAAGGCTCCATGGTAACGGCCACGCCCACGCCACTCCGCCCTGATGTCATGTGTGTCACCTCCGCCCAGGTGTCGTTCTCCGGGTCGTAGCACTCCACACTGTCCAGGAAAGTGTTGCCATCGTATCCTCCTGTGAACATATTGTTGACATTTTGTTCCGTGAATATTGTTTTCTTCAAATAAAAGGGATTTGTAGAATATCGTCGGACTCATGATGAACATGTTTAAAAAAATTAAATTAAAATGCAGCAGAACCACTACAGCTGGGTACTGCGGCTGATTTCCCAATTCCATTCGATTCCGATTGACACGGTCCAATTTGATTTGATAAGCCATTCATATCGATTCAGTTGGGGATATTTCAGCAAAAAAAATAATTTTTGCTTGTATATGAAAGAGATACTGTCAATGCTGTAAATTGTAAAAGGTACCCTCTAACCTGGAACATTATTAAAAATATTAATGTTTAAGTTAGGAATTTTATTAAATAGTTTGAGATTTGTGTTAAAATCTGAGGAATTAATGTGTTATCGTTGTGATTTTAGCATCTAATTATTAGAAATGTTGCAGTCAGGGAACAATAACATACTGACAGGCCTGTGTATTTCAACAAAGGAAATTAGGA
Source organism: Pagrus major (assembly GCF_040436345.1). Lineage (NCBI taxonomy): Eukaryota > Metazoa > Chordata > Actinopteri > Spariformes > Sparidae > Pagrus > Pagrus major. The sequence continues at coordinate 20,081,063 of NC_133215.1, forward strand.
ACAAAATAGAAACTCTCCCGTTATAAACAACCTTTGTAGCACTTGAATATAGGTTTCTGAGTTTACAAGTTGCACTTGAATGCACCAAGCAGTCCCTGTTGGCACCCACACATTTCACCATCCAAAAACAATGTAGATTTTCAAGTTTGTGAGGTGCAACCGAAAGTACCATGACGTCCTCGTCCCTGTGCTCTGTGTGTATGCGAAACTCCAACAGACAGACAGCAGAGGAGAGAAGCAGCGCGTCCTTAAATGACACCAAAACGTACTTGAGTCTTTTTTTATCACGTAACTGTTTCTATACAAACATTTACTCGCCTTTAAAGATTTACTCGCTAGATGGAAAATCTACCTGCATCTGGCGCTTGGTGGGTGATGATCTCAGGATTTAAACAAGACAAAATGGTCTTATGAATTTCACCATTCTTGGCTTATTTACACAGGTTTTCTTGTAGAGTTCAGTGCCAGCTGAAACTAACAGGCTTGCTTGGCTGAGTAAATAAACCGTCTTGTTTCATGAGCACATCTTTATCGCCATAAAATTACACTGAAAATAAATACATAAATAAATAAATAAAACATGTCCCCATAAATATTACTTACAAATATATGAAGTTAACAAAATAACATTAGTCAGTTTGCCACAAACAAACAAAAAAACATGCCAGTGACTGCAAGTGTAAATGAAATACAAATCTGTTTGACAGTAAAACCAAAGAGTAACTACAGTGTAATTTATAAATTACTTTTTACTTTTACTTTACTCACCCATTACATAGATGCGTCCGTGTAATGCAGTGACTCCCAGAGCACTGCGTCGGTGCCTCATGGAGGCAGCAAAGCTCCATGTATCAGTTTCCACATCATAGCACTCCACTGTGTTCAGCTGGTTGGTGCCATCATAGCCGCCCATCACAAAGATTTGATTCCCCAGTGGGCACACACCTGAAAGGGTCAGAAGTCAGTTTACACTTGTGTTAGATTATTTTACCTACAGTAGATATGGGCAGAAAGTAGAACATCCAGCAAGCATTAAGCAGAGTTTGAAAAAAGCATCACAGACGTGCTGTTACTGTCAAAATATCAGATTTATCTGAATATTTTAACATCAGCTCATACATGCCATTAAGGATACATACAAAGACATTTTCCTGCTCTGCTGTTACTACACCTGCATACAAACTACAGGTAATGCTTCTACTGTATGATGAAGGCAACAGAATGGCTAAAACTAGGACTCAGTAAGAGACAAATTTTCTCAATATTTTTTAGTCTGGGACTCAGTATTTTGGGCTTATAAAGATCAATACAATTGATTTTTCCTGAATGGTTTTTAAACCTTTTTGAGATAGCTTTGTGGTACAATATGCAAAGTTTTCCAGCTACAATCAAATGAGTGACATGAGTGCAGTTTTATGGCATGTGTTTTGACAAACAAATCTTTCTCAAAAGAAGTGCGATATTTAATGTTTATTAGTCTTTCTTCTGTAAACTGTATCTTGTTTTCATGTTGTAGGAATGTTATATTTATCTTTTAACAAAAAACTAAAATCGTATGCCCTCAATGTCGTGTCAATTTTCCCCCATGGTAACGAATATCATATTGAAGTTAGAAATTTCAGTATTGTGACTACACTACTCTTAGCCACCCACATCTGCCTTTTGATCTCAAAAGCACAAATCAGGACAGGCCTTGCATTTATCTTTTAAAAACATGGATATAAACTTCCACACTGATAACTTTTTCATTAGAGAGCAGCTATCGGTCTCTTCCTTACCAGCTCCGGAGCGCACAGTGTTCATGGCGGCCATGGTCTTCCACTCGTCCCTCTCAGGGTTGTAACACTCACAGGAGCTGAGCCGGTTGGCCCCGTCGAACCCGCCCACAGCGTAGAGCAGCCGGTTGATGACAGCAACACCCACACCGATACGCCGTGTCAGCATGGGGGCTACCAGCTGCCACTGGTCCCTTTCTGGATCATACCTAAAGAGTAGTAAAAACAAATACTGATTTATTTTATTGTCTTTACTCTATTGCTCTTTTAATGTGTCAGAAAAATGTTTCCTCTGTGACGCATGGCGTCGCCAGCTGCCACTTTTCAGCTGCCACTGAGAGTCAACAGGTAGGGAACGCAAGTACAACAAGCACAAACCCTCACCTGGTCTCCAAAATGTAAACATGGCTAATTTTGTTTCCTGGGATTTGCAACCCAAACAAAGGACCTGTTACCAGGAATTGAACACTGCGTCTTTGTTGCACTGATTCATCTGTAGTATGTGATTCTACCACACTGAAGTCACATCTTTTATTCTGAGTTATTATATGGCCATTCAGGCAGGGTCAGCAGTTCTTTTTCACATTCTTTGTGGTGTGCCTGGTTAATATTTGCTATTTGTCACTGCTCTCAGTCTGCGTCATCTGAGATCCAAAGTCAGGGTTTGAGTAAAACTTCAACCTTGAATTACATACATTTACATAATTCGCTATATGACAGACAGCCTGTCAGGTCAGAAATTGTGCCAGAGGTCCCTGTATGGGTTTGAGTCTTGCCTACAGAGATAGATGAGATAAATGTATTAAACACTTGTTGGTGAGACATGTTGATGGGGCTTTACATCCTCCAGCATTTTATTGATCATTAAAATTTATGTTGCTGCTGCCTCACTGTCTAGACCAACTGTTGAGAAGAAACCTTACAAACACAAATTTTCCAGTTGTGAGTTATACGTCATGTGTTTGACAGCTAAAGGGTTGGTTTGTTGAGGAAAAAAAAAACCTTTGTTATTCTATTTTTAGCCACCACACCATTCACTATTTATTTTTATAACACAATAAACAGTTCCCTGTAGATTAAAACTTCCTCAGTGAGGCTTTGTGCGAACTAAACATGTATTTCAGGAAGTTGAACAAAACCAGTTAATTTCCAGGAAGCTACTCGGTTCCTGCTCCTGGGGCATTCATTGACTAAATACAGTAAACAGACCAGAGCATAAGCTTGACTTGAGTATGAATCAGTACACAAAGGCAACCCACAGAAACACAGACATATTGATGATCAAATAAATCTCAATTCAATCCGCTTTTAAAACAACCTGACACAAATCAACTGCTAGGAAAAGGAGATGGCTGGAAATTCAGCATTGGCTTTTGTCTTTTATGGGGAATTAAAAAAAAACTATAAATATAAAATAACCCTAGTCTATTCCATTAAAAGTTAAATTTTCTTACCTCTCAACACTATTGTGATGAATGCACCCATGAGATCCACCAACTGCATATATCATGCCATCGATGACACCGACTCCGATTCGGTTCCTGGGTACACTCATCGGTGCACATGGCAGCCAGCAGTTGTTCATGGGATTGTAGCAGTCCAATGCATTTGAGTCCATGTTGCCATCAGGTGCGTTGTTTCTTCCACCAACAGCATAGAAAAGCCCACTGATCACACAGGCTGCGAGGCCACTACGGGGCACCTGCAGGTCAGCTAGCCTCAGCCAGGCTCCTGTGCAGGGATTATACGCCTCCAGGTAGCTGAGAGACTGACGGAAATAACCCCCCGCTGTGTAGATGAGCTGTGGCACCTTGGGTGTTCGGCAAGAGATGACTTTGGTGGGTTTGTGGAGGGTGAGGTCCTGGAAGATCTGGGCCAGGTAGTCTTTACATTGCGGGTCCCAGTCCAGAGACTGGAGTTGGGCCTGCAGGAAGTTGGGGGTGAGGGAATGGCAGCGGACAGCCTGGAGTAAGGCCTGGACGTACGGTCGTCGGTTCTCCCGGTCGTAGCGCACCCAGGCCACACACGCCTGGAAGACTTCAGACTCACAGCGCACATTGAGCTCATCGCGGCTGATGAGGGTGACCAGCTGGCAGTGAGACAAGTTGAAGAACTCCTCCTGGGTCGCCACCTAGGGAAATGAGCAGGGACGAAAAACTTTAAAAAGTTTCTATCAAACAAGTGCTGACCTGAGAGAAGGAATCCAAAGTAATGCATATACAAGTTTCTATTCATCATGAGAGGAAGCAGCTTAGGATTATTTTCAACAAACATTCGGATGACTATTTCCGCAATTAATCGACTGAGCTTGAGAAAAATGCCCGCCACAGTTTCCTCAAACCCAAATTGTCATTGTCATCCTCACATATTTTATCGGAACAACAGTTCAAAAGCCAAAGATGTTCAGTTAACAATCAAATAAGGCCAAACAAGGCAGCAAATCTTCATAAGTGATAAGCTGAAACTAGCATTTTTTAAAATTACATTTTTGTTTAAAATATTCAAATATCAATGACTAGATTAATCAGCTAATATCAGTGTCAGATTGTGTTATATTTAAGAGTTTCGAAGAAATATAACACAACTGTCAGTAAACATTTACACTGTTTAAATAGCACCAAACTCATGCCAGGAAGAAAATCATGTGTTTGTGTGACAATGTCTAGTCTATGTCAGATGTAAAGATTATTTGGAAGACAAACAGTAACAAGACTGAATCACTGACAGATGTGACATGACACATCTGTGACTCAGTGAGCTCCTCTGGTCTGTTTATTTTATCTGCTCATCTAGGATCAAAATTGAGTTTTGTTTCAATTCTTTTGTGATGCATTGTTCTTTTATCTTTTGCATACAGGTATGCTCCTACCACAAGTAAAACCTCATCATGACTCAGAGCTTGCATTCCTGACAATCTTACCACAAAGCCACAGGACCAGATCGCAGGTCTGCTGCGGAAAAGTCAACCAGCAGAAACCACAGTGGAACAAAGGAAACAGCATTTTCTCACACAGAAAACCCCTTGGCACAACAATTACTGTAAATATGAGAGTCCTGTTTCTTTTTTCAGTTAAGATTTAAAACATGTCACTGTTTTAGTAGTAAACACTTGCACTTACACTTGCATTACATGAAGCAACATTATGTAACTTTTTTACCTTAAAATAAAAGCCTCAAAATCATTTTGATGGTACAGTCCCTTGTAATAGGATGAATGGTGTCGGTGTCTCTGTCTCTATCACTTGTTTCTGCACTATGTAATTTCAGTGAGAGGGTAGGATCACAGTGTTACATACATGTTTACTTCAACATACAAGTTTTCAACATGTAACATCGTTATGAAGTTATGAGATTTGTTTGTAGTCAGCACCTACATTATGTCTGATAAATAGTTACAGACCTGGGATTTGTATTTATGAAATTTGTAAAATAATATGTTGCACTCAGAAACAGTGGGGGGTGCCAAAATCGCATAAAATGCCAGTTTCTACATAATTTGCCCTCAAATTATGTGAACCCAATAATTGTTTTTCTGACTCGCTGGACTCTTACAGTGAGCAACAGCCACTAATTACACAATTACACAGCAGCCCGACTGATGCAAATACTGTCTATAACAACAGGCAAGTTTCATCTTGTGATGATTGTGACTACAGACCTTTCAATACATCGTTTATGGGGCGTCCCTTGTCTCTCTGATCACATTTCTGTCTTTATCTTCTAGGGGATATCACAATTTCAATTCCAAATCCGTTCATCAGTTTTGTGTATGAATTCGACAGGTGGCCAATTCTTACATATTGCACCTTTAATAGTCTAAAAATGGCAAAACAGTCACTGCTGTAAATAAAAATGTCTTAATTGAACTTAATCGCAACCTTTTGAATATAGGATTTGGAGAAGTGTCTGCACTCTCAACAAATAAAAAGGTCAAAAAATGACAAACAAAACTATTTATGTTTACAGATGAAACAGTGGAGTTTTCATCAGAAACTCAGCTTCAGCTTTACCTGGCTGAAGTTCATGTAGATGTATTCACGGGCCTTCTGGTGCAGTTCTGTGCAACCAATCTGCTCAGCGAAGTTGGCAATGCCGATGGCGTTGCTGGGGTCGAGCTGCTGCACGAGGAAATCGCAGCAGGCCTTGACCACACTATCGATCTGGTACATTACGGCGCCATTCATCACGTGAATTACACACTTCTCACCTACGGAGATGCTGGCCGTGTAGGCAAACTCTATCAGTCGGTCCATGACCTGAATGGGTGAAAGATAAGGGCGAAGGTTGAGGTAGAGAAGAGGGAAAGAGGGAGAACATAGAACAGAAGTGAGTATTAATAGGAAAAATAAGGTTCTGGTGGTACTTATTTGTGTGCCTATACACTTCTTCCCAGAAAGGACAGACGGACTGGCATCTTGTGAACAAGAACAATAAGCAAAAATACTTTCTCCGCGTATATATCTGCACAAGCTTAGCAAACATCCAGGGGAAATAAAAGAGGTCAAACAAAGTTTGCTCTGCAAAGTTTTACTGTACTTATCACTGTTTACACTAACTGCACAGTGTAAGAGCTAAACTTTTAAAGAGCAACTTAAACACATCTTTACTACAACGTTATATGTTGTTGTATGATTTGTGCTGGAAAGCAATATAGTAGATAGTGTGCCGATGGTCCGTGAGTGGAATGTTAAGTCAAATCAATGAAGAAAAAATTTCTGTAAAGAAAAGATGACGTCTCTGACTCACCCTGGGATGAATCCCCTCTATGGACACCAACTCCATACCACACTCCTTCAGGCCGTTGGTGAACATGGCCCTGAAAACTGGCGATGAGGACGCCAGCACCACCTTGTGAGCCACAAAGTCAACCGCCTCCAGGTCTTTGTAGCGCACACGCAGTGTGACGTCGCACAGTTGCCGCTCCAGACGTAGCTCATTCATGATGGCGAAGGCGGCTGCCGTGTGGCTCTCTAGTGTGTAGCTGAAGACGCGGTGGCCATTGTCCGTGGACGGAGTCACCAGCGCTTTGCATTCTGTCAGGCACTCTGTCATTTCCCACCCGTTCTCCTCCTCCTTACTCTCTTTCTCAAGAACAGTGGGCAGTGTTAAGGGGCATCCTTGCACCAGGTGAGTTTGAACTGAAACTTGACAGGTGGCTTTGAAGAAATCTTCACATTCAAGTCTGATTTATGTGGACATGAGGATTTCCTTGCTCTGTTCAGTACTTGAGTCCAGCCATACTGCTAATTATGGCATACCTAAAGACTTCTATGAGAGTTACCAGTCATGGCTGGTGTCACTTTTACATGTTGCAGTTCCAACATTATCAAAATGTCTTGAGTTCAGGATTCCTTCAGGTGTGTCCGAGAGTTAACTTCCCAGAACAGAATGTTTTATGTCAGCAGGAACCGAACGAGTGAAAAGACTCAAAGGAATCTTAGTTCAACCTGTTTGTGTTGTCAACAGAAGTGTTGGTGGACCTGTCAGCCCTGACAGGGGAAAAGTCTCTTGTCAAGGGGATGATCTTTGCGGAGATTCTCCTGAAGAGGCAATAACTACAGCTCCCGTCAGTGGGCAACGCTTGTGCTGAGTGCTGTAGAGTCAGATACTGTAGATGAGGCAATAGAAGGCTTGTTGACTCTAAAAGGGGAAAAAAAAAAACAGGGTTAAGTGCCAGAAGTGTCATAAGTATAACTTGGAGCTCTTGGGAATGGGGGCGCGGAAGGGGGTGGCTTTCTCCGTAGACTCCTTCCTTGAGGTTGTCCGGCTTAGGAATTTGTTTACACTGCTGTGTTTACTAGGAAGCTGTTGGCTCAGCTGACAACAGGGGAAAAAGAGGGACACACCGAGCACGCATGTATATACAGTGTCCACATACCTTAGTCAGGCACTGAAACAATTTATGACATACAGTTTATAACTCCTGCTGGCACAGCACCAGTCGCTATCTTTCAACTCATGCAGGCAAGTTTATCCATGCAAAGTGAGAAGAGACCCTGTGTTATGTCTGTCATCATGCCTGTCACACTCATGCTAGACTTCCTGGAGCAAATCAGTTTGGTCAATGATAGGTTCCTTTCATCTTTTCTGTAGGTGTCTCTGATAAGAGGACTCAATCTGACATTCCTCCAACATGTTGTGAAAAGAAGTTTAACAAACGTTTTTTCTTCCACATCTAAACATTAAATCAGATTTATAAGCATTGCAATATTAGCAAAAAAGGACTAATGAGAAACATGTGAATGCAAGTGAGCTTGTAAGGAACAGTGAGGGAGTAATGTCCGCTTTGAAGGACGACGGAGTGACTTAAATTAGGCTTGAATTTAGCTGGCCAGCATGACTGTGTTTTTACTCTGTCCTGTGACCAGTCCAGCTGAGGCCTGGAACAGAGGGGATGGTTTGTGCAACAGCCAACAAAATCCAGGTTCACTCTGCATGCTCGTGTACACATATTCGCTCTGTTGTTGTTTTCAGTCAACCATTCAAACTCAAGTAATTTAAAAAAAAATGTTTAAAAAAAAAAAAGTTTAAATCAGGATCAAGGACCAATTTTACCTTTAAAGGATACGTTCACGTAAAATGAAAATTCAGTCATCATCACTTACCCCCGTGTAGATGGAAAGTTGGGTGAAGTTTCGTAGTCCACAAAATATTTCTGGAGCTTCACAGCAAAACAGCATTCTCCTAAACAATTGAAGTAGGTTGGGAATTGATTTGAAATTACATTATTTATGGCCTTTCTTAAACTTTGGTTGTTTTTTTCCCTGTTTTAAAACAAGTCCCCGTCTACTTGAGTTGTTTAGGAGAATGCTGCAACGCTGTTCTGCTGTGAAGCTCCAGAAATGTTTCATGGACGACGAAACTTCACCCGACTTTCCATCAACATGGGGGTGAGTAGATAATGACTGATGACGTCAACAGCAGTAGACGATAAAACAAGCAGGAGATGGCAGCCATGCAGACTGACTTTGGAAATGAAAACGTCATTTGGGAATACGTGGGCTGTGTCCACACTATTGGAATGACCAAGAAAGATCCTGCAAAAATAAAAACCTCTCCTTTCTGTCAATCTAACTTTTTTTTTTTCAGCACATGAACTGCCTGTAACAGCGACATATACAGTACAAAGAGCAGTCAACAGTGGCTAATTGTCTGTCTGGTGCTCTCTGATCAGGATGAGTCAAGAGTTACTCAGTAACAATGTGAGTGTTCACAGTTACATAAGAAAAGCAGGCGCAGTGCACAGGCAAGGTTATACGGCCTTGCTGCTTTTAATTCTAGGTTACTGTGTCCTGCTCTTTAATAAGTTAAGACGAAGCAAACTAAATATTAATTTTGTCTGGGCATTTTTATTTATCAACAGACGCTGACACATGAGTCATGACGGCCATCGGCCAGCAGTTAGTCCCACACTGCAATTCACATTTACTGCTGTGCTTTCTTCCCTCCAGGTTTCTGGGTAAAATAGTTTCACTGGAGAACATATTGCTCAACTCACTCGCTCTCCAAGGCAGAGAGGAACTGCTCACTGACAAACAGCCTGTCTGAGCCTGCGTTTGGACCTGCTACATATCTCTGGTCATTCATGCGATTAATATATACAGCAGCAGTTCAGGTATGATGTTAAAGACTGATTCTCTTTAGATGCAAAAGAAGCAAGTTAAACAAACATTGGAGCACTGCAGTACAGGCCAAGTGTGGCCCTAACTATCCTAAAGGAGATTTTTATTTGTTATTGATATAACTGCGTTAGAGCTGAAAAGATGAGTCAATTTATCAGCTGAAAGAAAATTTGTAAAGAAAAGCAGCAGGTCCTCACAATGGAGAAGCTGGAAAGAAATTAGACAACATTTTGCATTTTTGCTTGAAACATGACTGTTCGATTATTCGATATGGTTAAAGGATCATTTCTTCTTGTCAATCGACTAATGGTTTCAGCTCTACAGAAGGCTAGTCACTTATTCAAGGGATTCACAAGCAGATAATGGAAATAATTAGAACCTGACTTATACTCGATTTTATGTGCTGATATCGATATATCAGTCAAATACTGTACACATTTTTTGCAATGATCCCTCATGATCCCTGGTCATCAAACACTTGTGATAAAGCTATATAACAGAGGCATAATATTTTACAGTTTAACAATAAACATGTTGTTGATTAGTTGTTGACAATTAAATTAATCACCTACTGTTTTGATAATTGATTAATTGGTTTGAGTAATTTAAGAAGAACAGTAAAAATGCATTCCTTCTTCTTAAATATGACTATTTTCTGGTTTCTTTACTCCTCTATTACCGCTTTTCCACCAAATTTAGCGGGTCTACACAGGTTTTTTAAACACGGGTCAATCCGCTAAAATATTGAATATTAAAGTAATTAAACGTCCTTGAATAGACCACATCCCAAATTTCTCCTTATTTACGCGACACCACCGGATGTTGATAATGCGTCATCACCTAGCGCGGGGGAATTTAGCATTTAGATCAAAGCTGAGCCGAGGTGATAAAAACCTGTGTCTACTGCAGGGTCAACTGACCCGGGTGTAAATGCAGAGTTTACACAGTCTGTTTACACACAAAAGCCGGATCTTAGCGGGTTTAAGTGGGATTTTTGACCTGTGGAAAAGGGGTATATGACAGTAAACTGAATGTCTTTTGAGATATTTGAAGTATTTTTCACCATTTTGTAACATTTTTGACTAAACAACTAGAGCCTGACCAATATGTTGGTTGGCCAATATTGCTCAATAACAGATATATAGGTGTTGGCGTAGATATTATAATGCAGAAGAAAAAAAACTATGTATGGGATGATCTGTAGTTATTAACTTCAGAGTGAAGTCTACCGTTTCAGGGCACTGATGTAATTCTAGATGATAATGTGTTATGTTAAACTGTCAAATATCTGCTTTGGTTACACATCTTTGTCACAAGTGTTTTGACAACCACATCTGAGGGGTCATTGCAAAAGATGTGTGTTGATCGGCCGATATATCAATATCAGAATTTTTCACTGCCTTATATCAGCATCCACATCTGTGCCAACAGTGACTATTGGTCAGGCTCCACAAGATGATCCATTGATTGCGAAAATAATCGACAATGAGAATACTTGTCGCCCCAGAAGTAACACCAGTGAGTATGGTGAAACCTATGAACCAAACATACGTCCATTTACACTCTCTTACAGAGTTGAGGGATGATGGTAAGATTTAACAGTACTTGGGGACACCTTTAAGGACCCCTGGCAGATCCCCTGCACCCCAGTTTAGGAAGTACAATCCAGGCCTGCAATCCTTGGATGCCATTCAGCAGAGACTGCACAATAACTACACTGATCCTCTGTTTAAAAGTTGAACACGTACATGAGAGTCACAAACAAACACGACTGTTTTAACGTGCTTCGTGTACGTTTTGGCACGGAGCTCTCCTCGGTGACTCATCCTGAACTCTTCACCGAGCAAACAGTGGAACTAGCTGTACCAAAACATGACCCAGAAGTGGAGCCCGTCATTACATAAATCGCAGACGGACTTAGATTTCCGCGCCATCTCTCAAACATTGACATCTTTCACACAAAAGCACCGTTTCCCCCTCCGGGCTCCGATCACTAACGATCATCATTTCTACGCTTGTTTTGATCAAAAATAATCCCGAGCGCTGGCGTGCGCCGAAAACACAGGTGAAGCAGACTCGATTGAAACCCTCTGTTCGGCTTGAGACGAAAGTAAACTCGGCGTACTCATGACGAACAGCCGGATACACCACAAATTACAAGTTAAACGTTTCGGAAATAGAGCTGACAGCAAAATAGGCTCCTAATAATAGACAGCAGCGTAACGGCGACGAGCCGACCCGCGCACAAAGATGCTAACAAAGCGCTATCGTTACATATTCCTGCTGCTAACTACCTCCTCGCTTTCAAATGTACCCTCGTTATCGTATTAAGCATTACTGATAGCGTACATGTGTAATAAAAGAAACTCACGTAGTCTAGTTCAATTCCTCCATAGCAGTCCGCCGAGCTGTGCGCCACAGAGGAAGGAGGGGGGGGAAAGCTGTAACTCACCGTGACTAAGCATTGTGCCGTCCTCCTCTCGCCTTCACAATAAGAGCCCGCCGCCACTGCGCTGGACCCGCCTCCGTTGACGAGCAACGGCAGGGAAATACGTCCCGAGGGAGGGGGCTTTTACTGTGAAGGATATCTCAGACTGAAAGAAAAGCGAGGCCAGTTTTTTGGCGAGCTGCCAAAAAAACTGTAGCTTTAACATCAATCAAATCTGTTATGAATAATGCAAATATGATTCATACATTACATATGCACTTTGCTTCAAGTTGAAATGACATTCCGTAAAGGTGAGTAAAAGTTAATCTTAGAATGAATGAGATGTAAATAAGACTAGATTTTGAAATTCCAGCAGGAAATTGCTAAAATGCTATTGTTAAGTGATTTTTAAATGAAGCATAATAGTGCTCAAGAGACAAGGCTATAAAATCCCACAATTGCCCCATAATCCAATCTGCTACTCACCCTGCTTGTAAAGCTTTCCTCATACATGTTGTGAATGGCTCCCACATTACAGCAGCTTGAGGGGACTCTGCCGGTGCTGACACACCAGTAAGTTTTCTCCCCTCTCTGGAAAATACGTAATTCAGCTCTATACAGTATACAGCAAACATGTTCTGCATAACAGCCACAAGGTGGCACCAAAAGTCAACTGTGCCACTGCAGGCACAGTTTCCACATACTAGCCCAAAATACACCTTGTCAAGTTAGTTTGAATCATTTGGCAATGAGCTGCCAGTGATAGAAAAATAATTAAGCTTTGTTGTGCCCCAAAGCCACAATTCACAGCTGATTAGATCAAATATTTCATGCTGACAAATCTCTGCTTGAAAGGGATGATGAAGAATCAACAGTCATGAAAAATTCCTGATATGATATGACAAGCCTTGAATCAACCTTCATAATAATTCCCCAGGTGAGCCCTGCCCCTCACTCAGTTCCAGTCAGAGAAATTAGGTGTGGTGAGCCTTGAGGCGCCAACATGGACACTCACTCAAGTGTCATGTCTGTAAGCTCCTCATGTGTCTGATATTAAAGCTGCACTCTTGGACCGCTCTAGGATCAGTTTTGTGATTTACTTTTATATACTTGACTGTTTTCTATCAATCAGCTACCCCTTTCATGCATGGATTATTTAATCACACAGTAATCTTTCATGTCCATAACTTTTTTTCTTGTCGATATATGTTATTTTGAAGGAGTTGCGTAAATGTCCATTGCAGTGGACACCAGACATCAATGGTATAAAAAGTGATTCTGGAATAATGTTCAAATCTTCTTATTTTCAGAAAACCAGACAGGTAAAAACAATATTTTTAAACTAAATAGAGATGTTAATATTACTTTTAACCAGATTTTTATCATATTTTTCTTGCACATCTTTTTTTTCTGTGACTGAAATACATCTGTCCACTCCAGTGAATGTTATGCACCAAAGGTATATTGTGCCTACTGGGCCTATATATATATATATCAATATATTTTTTTGCTGTTCTTGGCTTTATTGATAGGACAGGTGAAGAGTGAAAGGAAATGGGGAGAGAGAGGGGCTGACATGCAGCAAAGGGCCACAGGTTGGATGCCTCTTTACATGGGGAGCATACTCTACCAACTGAGCTGTAAGGGTGCCCCCTGGGTCCATATTTAAATCAAAATGGGCCTATATTTAGATAAGAATATGAATACTTTTTTATTTTTGCTGTTTCACAACACTATTCACATGTAAACTGTATCCTAATTTTAAATAAACCATACAAAATAAAGAAAATGAATTGTCAAAATATACCCATTGGCACTTAGTGTCCACATTATAATTTCAGTCACAGAAAGAAATGTACAAGAAGAACGTTTGTTAAGTCTGGCTAAAAGTATTATATAGTATATATATATATTACCTGTCTGGTATTCTGAGAATAAAAGGACTTATAAGTTATTTAGTTATTCAGAGGTACTTCGTGCATCTTGTCTTCCTTCCACCATTTTTAATTTATAATGCCATACCTCAAAATGACAAAGAAATACAAGGATAATAATCAGATGGAATTGTGGCTACACATGTTACTACAGTGAATTTTCCCAAAGCTCAGCTGGAGAAAGGCGCAGTACATCTGTAATACAAGGCTGCGTGTGGTTTGGACTGTCCTTGGTGGTCATCATGACAAATGACTAAAGACTTCTACCTGTCCAGTCTGTTCTATGATCTGAACAGCATGAAGGAAGCTGGGGGCCAAGAACAGATTCGCACACTTGTTGACCTCTGTCAGCAGGCACAGTGCTGGCGGATACAGGCAACATCTGGAGGAACACCTGTGCCCATACAAATCACATCAAAGGTATCTCCAGTGTCATGAAATACCTTTTATTGTAGATAAAAATGTCTTCTGGTCACTGAGGGTTAAATCAAAAAGGAAACAACTATATAGTTTGTCAGGCTGCCTGTTTGTTACCACTAGACCTTGCTTTCAGTGTGTCGCTTTGTGCATCAATTCCTTTAAGAGGTGTGAAAAGTTATGCCTAAAAATAAGTTGCTGCACATATGTGATTTGCAGAAGCTTAAAATACTTGTCTAGGCATATTGCACTAACACTTAGTCAGAGGAAGTGTCAGAGGAATCTGTATGTTTAGAGTTGAAAGAGGTCCAAAAAGCAGTGGCAATACTCCATCACCCGTGGTTGCAAAATTATTAGATCAAGACTTTATTTTACATTTATCAATATTGGAATTTGTGGAATTCATAATAATTACTCTAAAAAGCTTAAATGTATGAGCTGAAGCCACAGATTTTTTTTTTTCTTGAACAATAATGTCTTTTCCAGCTCTGGTTCATGCAGATAAATATACCAACTTCAGCTGAATTAACAACATGTTGGCCTCCAAAGTAACAAAATTAAAGCCAGCTGCATTTCATTTTCCTCTTTCAGGCATGACGAGCGTGGACAGCAGGTCACAATGAGGTGATCCTACCCACAGGTTGACAGAAAAAGGAAAAAGAAAAATTGAGAGTTGAGCGTTCAAATAAAAGGTGCATTGTGTGGTGCTGGAGCCGTCCTCAGACATGCAGAGCTTGTAGAAGAAGGCTGTATCTAGGCCAATGTCATAACCAGATGTGAGACAAGGGGGCTCACTTCCTGTGGTGCTTCTTCAAGAACTGTTCTTCCACTTACACAAATATACACAGACACGCTTAATGTATATGACTTACAGTGGGCGCACACACAGTGAAAATAAACCACAAACTTTTTAGAATCTTTTAAGAAAACATTTTATTTCTTTTATGAAAAGAAAGGTAAAGTTTGCTTGCCTTTTCTTGTTACAAAATAGATATAATTTATAATACAGATAATATGAAAAGTATTCAGAAATACAAAAAGTTCACTGCATGAATTATAGTACAAAAAAGCACACTGCCTCATTCAACAATTCAGTTCCTGCATTTAAAAAGATCCGTATAAAAACACTGCTGTCAAACTCATTTCATAATAAGAAAAAAAATTCCCGAAATATTCTGCTAACATGATGGATTGTGAAGGGATAATTGCATTGATCCCACATGATTTAGCTTACAAGTGCAGGCACGTTCCTGTCCTTAAAAGTCCCGATGCAGCTGGATGATGAATAATCATATTTACAGCTTTATTTGCAAGTGGAAACATAAATCTTTGAAGTAATAATTTATCTTAGATGTGATGCAGTTGCAGCTGCTGTGGTTTCAGAGTTAAGCTATCCACATGTCATGATCGCATTATCTGATGATGTTTGGTGTTTTTGTGTTTTGATATAATCAGACAACACGCCAACAACTTTCCACTTGGCATCAGATAGGTTGCCCATCTGTCATTTCAAAACAGTGAGGGGGTTTTAATGTCGCGTCTCCCTCCCACAATTATACCACAGCATTCTTCACTGAGATGAGTGCTGCCCCTTTCTGCCTCCCTGTTAGCTCTCCTTAACTACGTGCATGGGCACCCCACACTCTTTTATCTGAACGAATCTGGCACAACACAGGGCTTTCGAACCAGCAAAATCCCGGTCTGCAGATGCACAGTTGGCATAGAAGTGTTGGTGCTTTGATTAAGGCCCTTCAATAACAAACTGTATAGAAGGGGAAAACACAATTGTTCGCTGTTCAACCCAGCAAGTCTGGGAGAGAATGTTACATTTTTTCAGTCATGAGTCTTCGGGTTCACAGAAGTCTTCTTCCAGGCTTCAACACAAACTACATAACCACAGGAACATTAAATCCAAGGCTGTTCCACTCATTCATTGTGATATTTCAGTGCAAATTTATTAAGGAGACTCATCACTAGCATGTACTCATGTTTGTTCACGTTTGAGTGGCATCCTCATGAAGTCCATTCATGTGATCATGTTGCTGTAACTGCACCACGTCTGACTCTAAACATGAGTTTTCCTTTCTATAGAAGATGTGCTACATGTCTTCTGTTAAGTGGGAAACCCATTTACACACTCATGGACTCAATCAGTCAGTATTAGTCCTTATGACTTGAAGAGTTTGGGGTAAAGGGCCTTGATAGGAGATGGTGTGGTGACATTGTTTCCAGAGGAAATGGTCGTCTCCTGCCCCCCCTCCAACTTCTGGGTTGCCACCTCCGTTTTACTGAAGCTGCACTCAAGGAACGGCATCCCGATCTTCTTCACCTGGCCATCTCTGGTCATCAGACAAGGCCGACAGAGCAGCCTCAGGATTGCTCTCCTCATGTCCTTACTGGTCAGCGTGTAGATGATGGGGTTGAGGAGTGAGTTGACCATGGCTACTCCCAGGAAGTAATCGGCCTTGTAGAGCAGGCGACAGCTGTGGGTGGGGCAGAAAAAATCCAGGAGGAGGAGGAAGAAGAGGGGCAGCCAACAGGCTATGAAGACGCCCAGCACGATGGTGACTGTCTTGAGGAGGGCTATGTACTTCTGCGACTTCCTTGCTAAGCCCTTCCTCATGCTGCCGGACAGGCCCAGCCGCTGCCGCTGTGTGTTGGTGCGGACGATGCGGAAAACTCTGGCATAAAGCACCACAATGGCCAGGAGCACCGCGCTGAACACAGATACGCAGAAGAGGATGTAGCTCTTGGAGTAAAGTGGGAGCACTGTGGAGCACTGGTCCAGTCTGTGCATACAGTTCCATCCCAAAATTGGGAGGACCCCCAAAAACCCTGCCAGGGCCCAACTTGCACCAATCAGTGCCAACATCCGCCCCCGCTTTGCCCCATGGTATGGCCTCATAGTCACCATAGTTACATGTCGTTCAATTGCAATGGCCAGCAGACTGATTATAGAGGCAGCCAGAGTGATGAAGACCCCTCCCTCCCTGAGGAACCATAGCAGCGGTGTCAGTTTTAGGGTATAAGGTCCAGACATGATTATGTTTGCCATGTATGCAATCCCAGCCAGCAGATCAGACAGAGTCAGGTTTCCCAGCAGATAATACATGGGCAGGTGGAACTTCTTGTTCCTCCAAATGGCGATGAGAACCACAGCGTTCTCCAGGACGATGAGGAGGCACACCACCAGAAACGCAATGCCCTCAGGTTTGAGCCCTTCACGGTATCGGTCCTTCTGCAGCTTGCCCGTGTAGTTGTAATGCTCCACAATGACAGAATTGTCCTGGTACTCCATGAAGAACTGCAAGCAGCCATAAGAGGAGGGAGTAGGAGAGAGGGGGAGTGTAAAGGGGGGAGTCCCTGCGTGAGCAGAACTTGAAGCCTCCATGCTTAATGTTGCTTTTCTTCTTTTCCGCCTGCAGTCAGTGGCTATAAAGTCATTTTTGTTGACATGCTTTTGGCAGTGGGAGGTGTGAAGAATTTGTCCAAGTGCAAAAAAAGACACACAAAGAAATGTCTGAGCTCCTGCAATGAATGGGGGGATTACAGAAGTTGATACGATGTAATCCACCAGAATCCCTAGATGTTTTCTTTTTAGCCAGAAGACGGTGCTCTTGAGCTCTGTTTGTCCTGGTTAGAGGGTCCAGACACTGCAGAGAGAGATGAGGATGAAAAGCATGAAAAATGATGGAAAGAGACCAGACCAGAAAATACTGACAATATCACATACTTAAAGTAAAGAAAGTAAGTGAACCTTGCGTGTATTATAAGTTATGTTGCATTGACATTTAAGACATTTAGCTACATGAAACCTGATGAGTCAAAACTGAACCACAATTCGACCGAGAAGCGTAGGCTGGTTTTGAGAATTCTAAAACCGAACACATCTACATCTTTCCCAGACATATACACATACTGTCAGTATATGAGCTGAATGCAAACTTTTCCTCTGACATCTGAGTATAAATTGCGGGGATGTGAAACTTAAACTACAGTCATGACCTCAGTTAGACTGAGTGAGTAAAGCAGAATGTGATACTACAGACTGAAAGGACAGAGGGATCATTTTAATGTCAAACAAACATTTAGTCTTTGCAAGAGTATGTCATTCATCGTGAGGTTGATAGACAAGAACCATCACAACACGTGCACTTAATTTGGCACACATGCAGCTGCTTTTCACAGCATAGATGAGGTGTTTCTGAAGAGCCCCACACGTGCAAATACACTTAACCAGCACTTCCAAAAGTTTATAGCCTTTGCGAACTATAATCAGAAGAAAGTTGAGGGTCGTGGTTGAATTATTTGAGCTTACAGTCTTTAATGTTGAGAACAATCAGGGGTGATTAGGGTCGCATTCCTTTGAGTCTGTGTCGCGTGAGGGAATGTTTCTCTCGCTTCTTGAGTCATGTGTTAACATTTAACAAATGGTCTGGAGACTATAACTCATTCAATCTGTTGCTAAGAATTTGGGACATGGATTTAATTTGTCCATTTTGGCACAAAACAGCTGTTAAAAGTACGGGCTTGAATCTATGCCGCGGATAAAAGATGAATGCTGATTATGAATGAATGAATTAAACATGATATGAGAATACGTATGTTGAAATCACAAACAACTGCATTTGTGTTTAGTTTCTTCTTTTAAATATGCACTGACTTACATTAAGAACAAAAAAAATATAATTTCAGAGTTTGATGAAGTTGTTTTTGTGACTTTTACACTATATACAGTATTGCTTATATTACATTCTCCTATAAAATTGAGTTTATACATTTCAGCAGCCCTTCTTTTCTCAGGTGCAAACTGCCATAAAGCCATAGAATAAAAAAAACTCTCTTCTCTTAACATCCAGCTCTGTATGACCACGACACAACCATATGAAATTGATGTAAATGCCAATAACAACATCTATCACATATTGCAATCTCAACAAAATTACCTTGAAATTGTCGCAGTGCTGTCCTTATCCTGCACTTCATCTGCTTCTCAGTGAGGAGAATCCAAGCAAGAGCAGCCAGTGAGTCACAGTCAAACTGACAGAGCAGAGGGAGTGAAGGAAGAGTTGAAGCATGTATCAAAGGGGGGTGGACCCAAACTCTCTCTCTCTCTCTCTCCCCCTCAATCTCTCTCTCTCGCTCTCTTTCTCTCTCTCTCTCTCCCTCTCATATATTAACACAGACATTTGTGTGCTTCTTTGGGTTGCAAAAACTTCTTAAAATCTCTTCTTGATGAATGACAGATTAGGAGAAGTTGGACCTACGATTACATTAGGATCTCACTGATGCCTGTCACTGTTAACGGTATTTCTCTACATTTAAAAGTTCACATAATGTCATCAATCGGCACTCTAATACAGATAGGTAATTAAAACTGGATCATCCTGATAGTATAGTGGAGACTCCTCTCTTCTGTGTACAGTAATAACATAATGACAGGAAGACAAAAATCATTAACTTACACTGTTTACACAGGCCACCGTCTCAAATCTTCCCTCAAAGTTAAGGTACATGCGATGCAGGGACACTGGAAGTCAGTCAGAGTTGGGGGCGCTGAGTAGTTAGTCATAAAGATATCATAGTTAATGGTGTGGGACATAAATGTTTTTTATATTAATTTGGATAGCTTAAAGCAAAAAGGAAAACAAACAGCAGTTTGAGAAGTTTGGACTACAACAGACGGCAAACTTTAACACCAACATACTAAAGGTCAGAGCAGCCACAGCAACTGCAGTCAACAACAGCAGGAAGATAAAGAGGGAGAGAAATTCTCCAGACTTCCTTATAAAACTGCTTAATTTTGAGCATTGTTGAGATAGGAGAAATTTTGTGAACTTTGTGAAACACTGACTACGACAAATTCTTGATTCTTTGGGGCCTTTTTGTAATTTTGGCATATGTTATACATTCATTTCTTTTCTGTGTAGAGCGAGGAAGTGAGATCATATCAAACATCACATTTGTTTTTTTATAATGCCTTGCTCTTCTTCCTGTGTCCATTATGTGATATGAGCATGCAATATGCAGAGTGTTAGATACAAAAAGGCTACTGGTGTTGCAATTGTCATCAGCAATCAGAACAGGAAACATTTGCAAGACTGCAAAAAAGTTGTCAACACTGGAAAGTGCACTGAGAACAGTTTATAAAAAATATAAAAATTAGGAGGAAGTGCCGTTCATTTTCAGGTTCTAAATCAACACCTGTTTCCAATGAAAGAAACAAAAGGTTAGTGGAAGAACCAGTTTTGAAAGGACACAGTTCGGTAAAATTTTCCCCGAACTCCCTAAGTTAACTGACGTGAGGATACTGAGGTTTTGTGTTTCTCAAGTTCCTTCGAAATTATTATTTTTTTTTAATGTATTATGTATTCCACAACCCCTACTTATGCAGCAAGGCAAGTGAACTGACTCACATGCTTTATGTGGTAATGATGGCATCCCAATTCCCAGAGTCTGTCAGTGAGAATGCAGCATGCTTTGACAAGCTTCAGCGGCTCACCTGTGGAGCCTCCCCTGCAGGGCTTGCAGGAGGTTGATCAGGACGAAACAAGCAGGAGAGAGGTGAGAGGGACTGTTGTGTATCAGCCTCAAATAAAACTTTTATTGGTTTGATGCACATGTTGTCCTGACTGTTTGTATTGCACATAGAGAAACAGGAACACACTGTCTCCTGAACTTTGCATTTATACTCAGGTAAATAGTTCTTTCAAGCAACGATCCTTCTTAGCCACAGTGTTTGACAGTTGGAAATCCTGCTCTTTATCCGGATGCTCCTCGGACACATTACACTGCAGTGTTTGGTTACTCAAACAGCGGCTTCCTTCAGCTAAACCTGTTTGTTGTAGGATTAACTGCTTTAGCTGAATAGCCCTCTGGCTCCTTTGTGTACGTCTGCGTCCGACTGTGGAAAATATACAAGCGTGTTTCTTTCTTTCTCTGCCATCACATCTCTTCTATATTCTGCACTCTCTGTCTCACATGGCCTACATCAGTATTTTGCGTTCTTGTCTGACGGGGTCAAGTGCCTGCTTTTCAGGCTACTGATATTGTGACTGCTGGCATACTGACACACATCAGTGAATCAACGGATCAAACAGTCCCAACACCCTGAGCCAACATATTGAAACCGTGCTCTGGGCTCTGTACTAAAATGGGATTAGTCTAATTGTTGACTGAAATTAAAACATGAACTTTTCCCATCACAAAGGACAACTGCGTCCTGTTTGCGTCACCTGGAAGCTTAAAGGTTGCTGTGTATTGTATCCAGTAATTATTGCTCCTGCACACAAATCAGTGTGTACAGTAGGTCTATAATATCTGCATGTATGTGCATGCAAGCAAGCAGTTATGGAATGTCATTAAGTACATATTCAAGGTACTTTTACTTTACTTGATGATTTTCCATGTGATGTCACTCAGTCGCTAAATTGTATTGTGGGTAATGTAGACACCAGGTTTTGAAAAGCAGTCCACTGGTGTAGCATTGTACTGCTATAACACTGTTGGACCCATGACGAGACAAATCGAATCAAAATCGTTCCAGCAGAACCGGAGATATCACCTTTTTTTATCCCAAGCATTCTTCTTTCTTTTTAAAACCTGGTGCCTACATTACCCATAATGCAACTTAATCACTGAGTGACTTCACAGGAGGCAATTTATCAGACTACTGCAGCTTCCTCTGGAGACTTTATACAACTTTTTTCACATATTCAGTTGTACTCTCCAAGACCTGTAAACACACTTTAATGTGTGGCATTACCCTTTTAGTCACGTTTTGAATACAGAACTTTTTACTTGTAGTAAAGTATTTTTACAGTTTTGTATTAAAATTCTCTGCTTAAGAAATGATTTCAACACTGCATCCATGTGAATCTGTTGGTGAAGCTAGTAAAGGACTTGAAGTTGGGTCAACTTTCTCCACTGCTTCACTTGAGTCTATCACTGTTTTGAATGTTATGTGTCTGTGTGTGTATAAATGTTACATTTCACCCACACTCTCTGCTCTCTGCACTGCTGTGTGCAGGAGGTGAGCTCATTAAAGTGTAATATCCTGTTGGGGTGAATGCAGAAGCCTCACATCAAAGCCTCAGACAGACACAGAGGTCTGACACTGAGGATGAGTGGTCTAACAGACGGACAGGACTCAGGAAGGAAACATGTCCTCTTTCATCTCGACTTCTTGATCAGTTGTGACTTACTCTGTCCCGTCCGTGTCTGGTATCCTGTCTCTCACACTTTTCCTGATTGTATCCATTCCTTACTCTAATTTCCATCATGTATTTTCTTCATGCTCCACTTTCTGTACAGCAACAACGGAAACACACTCCACATGGATTTCCCTCTCTGGTATTCCTAACATATGTTTTTGGCTGCGCTGTGATGCTGACCGCTTTTCAGCTGAGCCAGCTCCTCTTGGGCGTGGAGGTAATGTTGACCTTGATGGACCAGTTTTGCGACCTGTATGTGGTGCACGAGGGGTTTATTTATGTGGTTCACCCAAAGCTGCCCTGCTGATTTGATTCTACTCGGGGAGTGATGTTATGGTGGCTTCCCTAAGCTGGCAGTGCTGACACACAGCTGTAGTGTTAATATTTTTACGGCCTTGATATTTCTCAGCCTGTGTGGAGAGACATTGTTGTCAGAAGTCTGAAACTCAGGACCACCTACGGTTTGAGAGTTGGAAACGTAACTCTCCTGGCATAATTTTTTGAAGGTGAATATTGGCCTGTGCATGAACCTGATCGCACTTCCTCCCTCCGCAATAAAACATTGAAGTATTCCAGACATTATTTCACAGCTTCAACTTTTGCCCGTCAGACATTCATAAGGGTTGAGGTTTTGATTACCTAAGAGGCAAAGATATGAGCGTGGCATATTGGGCTCTAAAACACAGTCTAAATGGGTCTTTGCCAGCCAAGTTCTCTCAAGTCCTCTTCCTCATCACCAAAACACTTCAGACTGAGGTCTTTCCACAGCTATCGCACCGCAGCCCCTCCTGCAATCTATCACCACTCAGTCCTCGGGCCTAATCCACTGATAAGTCCCCCAATCAGACCAGCCAGACCAGCTCTGTGATGATAAGAAAACATTCCTCACTGCTTGAATTTTCTGTTGCAGGAGCAGCATATTGCCCCTCTCCTCTTTAACTTCATCCTCCCCTCTCCACATTTCCATATATCCTCACTGGAGCGCGATGTTTACTTTCCAGTATCCGATCACTCGATGTGCTCAGAGGGCTGCATCGCATGACCTCAGACAGTCCTACCCACTCATCAGCGTATTGTTTGTTTGGATTTTCCAGCCGACTTGCAGCGGTCTAGGGGCCACTCAAGGGCGATTTATGAGGATCTGTGTTCTTTTGAAGTGCTCGCAGGTCACGGTGGCTTCAAGAAGCAGGGATGAGTTGAAAAATTAGTTCAGAGAGAGGGAGCAGGGGATTGCGGGAAAGAGGTACACGTGATCTGGTCTTCTTCTGTGCACAGTTGAGCGGTTGCTGGGAGCTGTGGTGAGAGGAGCAACGAGTCATCACAATTAAGCTCCTTTCTCGCAGGAAATGACCCCCTATTGCTCCAATTACAGTGATAACAGCGGATAACACCTTGGACAAAGAAGCACCAATGATCTGTGTGCATGTGTGCTCATGCATTTACGTGAGTGCGCCTGTGCTTGTTCTGTATTTACAAATGTTTTCAGCAGTCTGCAGTTTCCATCCTCTACTGTAGAGGTGGTTCAGGTCACTAAGAACTCTGTTGGTGATCCGGTCTGTGTCTCTTGGCTTGGCTGTGTCTCTGTCCTGAAGCTTTGTTGGGTGAGCGTGGCTGCAGTCTGGATGTGTTCACTCCAGCGCTGGCAGACGTCAGGCCTAATGAGATCCAGATTTGAGAACTTTCTTGGTTTAGAGTGTGATACTGACACCCCTCTCGGCTCCACAGAGATGTAAGCGCCTCACTCAACCCTCAGGATGATGTGTTCATTCCCGCTATGCCAGAACTGTGCACAAAGCCAATAGAGGCTTCGGTCCCTGAGGGTGTTTGTGCGTTTGTCAGTTAGAGACTTTGCATACGCTCACACTTTCACTTGTGTATATACACACCTTTCTCTCCACATCAAAAAAGATAATAACTGTCACTGCTCCGTCATAGGACTAATCTTTAACTTCATCAAGATAAATCTTCACCAAACCCAAACATCAGTAAAAAAGCAAGGCTTAATAATAAGTTAACAGTATAATAAATATTTAAAACAACAACAACAAAATAAGTAAACAGGCATAGATACAATGTTAAATAAACAAATAAAATAAAATGTTTATCCCTGGGTAAAATTCAGAAAGAAATCATCATAATAAGCATTTTTCTGGGGTTTTCCAGCCCAGTCGCCATAACAAAATGTTGCCATTGTACAATTGTACCACGGATACTAAAAATGTGAATGTTTCATTTGTATCTTATCAACATCTCTACAATAGTGTCAGATCTTGTTGAATTTGTAAATCAGCTGAGATGAATGCCAAGCCAGTGACCACTGTTCAAGACTGCATTTTTGATGTTTGTAAGTGTGAAACCACTGAATATTTTTTAAGACATTTTCCAGCTGTTAGTGCCAACAAAATAGGATATTTTTGAGTAGACAAATCGAGACAATTTGCAGCTGAAAAACGATATTTTTAAGGAGATGTTGGATACTTTTCAAGCTGCGTTTGTGATGACAGTACCAGGTCAGCCAAAAAAAGATTTTTTTCCAAATCCCAACCAAGTGGTTTCCGGGCCTAAACCTAACCAGACCATACACACAGTTTTGTCACAATGTAAAATAGAAAAAAATCAACATGAACAAATGGAAAGCTTCAACATGTCCGTAGCTAGAAGAAACGTACAATGCCAACATTTATTTTGGTGACCTGGTAGATTCTTAAAACTAAATCTAAATCTATCTTGAAACCTTTATAAATACAACACTCGACGCTCTCTCATCAGTTTTGTTTCCAGTGAGCAGCTAAAAGTTATGATATTACACTTTTCTCGCCACATTATAATTGCAGTGGTATTATCTCCTAGACACTCACAAACGCGCTCACTGACAACACACATGAACACACAAATTCTGCCCTCATGGACCTCTCTAGAGACATGATGGTAATCAGAGGAGATGGGCGGACAAAGACATTACAACCGCACGGCAGCCACACGGATCCCTGTGGGACGCTCACTCAAGGATTTTGTTGCTTGAACGATTCCCGCTCTGTTTCTTTTTGGCCCCTTGAAATTCCATCTTGCTCTCTGTTCTTGAAGGAAAAAAAACAGAGCAGGAGAAGCACAAACCAGTAAGAATGTAAATGAATGCCAGATCTCCCAGTTTTGGCCTCTTTCTGCATCTCGGAATAATTTGTAAAAAAAAAAAAAAAAAACGTGCAGCCAAGACGCTGATAAGGTGAGAGTGAGGAGAAGGGCACGAGACAAGCTTGGGCCTGAGATGTTTTCCTTTTTTTCTTCTTTTCATTTCAGTTCCCTTTTCTTTTTAGTCTTCCTTCTTATTTTCTAGGTTTGACCTCTACTCACTCTCAGAAACTGCCTCATGTTTCCTCACTGTCTCAGGCGAAACGGGCAGAGTACCAGCTCACTCAACCAGAGTATAGGGTTAGCGTGACTAGAAGTGATTTAAAATTAAGTTTGGCCTCCCCTTTATTTTTCTCCTTAAAGTGTTTATTCTTCAAGAGCATACCACTCAAGAAATTGTTGACCTCAGCTGAATGATTGCCCCCCCTCACATCTTCTTCGAAGCGACGGCATTAATGGTTCAAAGAATCTTTAAGTGGTTCAGTCAGCTCAGTGTTTTCATAGTTTCAGCATGATTAACTGAGTGCCAACTCAAACAAATGACAACTTTTAAAAGGAATAGTATACTTTTTGGGAGATATGGAGAATAAGTATGGAGCTAGAACCAAGGAACATAAAAAAGGAAGGGTTATTACATCACGAATCTTGCTTTGGGGCCAGACTGTGGTGCCAGCTGTACTGAAGTCAATGGAGAAAAACATTAAAACCCAACATATCTATGACTTCTGATGAAGAAATGCCTTCAAGTGTGAAGTGTGATCTTTCATTTTCGTAGATATGTTGGGTTTTAATGTGCTTCTCCATGCATTTCCCATTGACCTCAATACAACCGGCATCAAGACTAGCATGTTACTACTTTATACACAATTAGCCTTTTAACATTTGTGTACAGATTAAACATACCAGGTACAATATGTTCATTAGTGGCTTTACAGGTGTTAGTGGGTTTATTTATTTAGCTTTGGACAAAGCCAGGCTAGCTGTTTTCCCCTTTCTTGGACTATGCTAAGCTAAGCTAATTGTCTCCTGGCTCCTTATCACCAGAAAGTTGAGCTGTCCACCCCTAAGTAAGAAACAAGGATATGCACAGTCCCTTCAATAGGTCTGTCTTTTGTTTAACAAACACTTATCTGCGCAAACATATTAACACTGTCAGTAACGTTATACACTTAGCTAGCTTTTAAGCTATCGCTAAATGCCCAATGTTAGCATTAGCAGAGGTTTACTGACCAATACACAAAATTCAGCATCAAACTCGTCGTTTTACTCACCAAGAGCTGTCTCCAGTGGTGGAACAGTAAAGCAACGGTAATATTAAAGCTTCTGTAAGCGTTGTTGTCATTGTAGCAACCCCTCCCTCCTCTCTACGTCACCACACTTACACAACTCCTTTCTTTTTTTTGAATTGAGGGCAGACTGGACGCTACCATGTCACTCTATCGCCTCTTGAGCTACGAGGTGGTATTACAAAACAGGACTACTACACTGGGACTAGCTTCTTAACAAGCTAACTTCAGGACACATTTTGTCAGTACAATGCAAAGACGTCTTTGACTTACTGTAACGTCAAAACTGAGAGAGAAAAATCTTAATTGATTGTTTTCATTCTCAAACAAACTAAATAAACTCTCTTCATTTTCGTTACTAAATAAACTGAATAAACAAACTGACCTTAAAAATCATCAATTTCATACTGTTTTACTTTGTTTTTATTTGGCGGACCCTGCCACTTTTCCAGCTTGTTCTGGGGACCTTATTTTCCTCTGAGTCTCCTTCTCTTTTAAACAAAAAATCTTACATGTAGTTCCTCCAAAACAGTTCTTTTGGTTTCTTACTGGGTCAACCAAAAAAAATTTAATAAAATCCTGCCTTGGAACGGGAAGAAAAGAAGGTTGCTGTTGGATTGTAACACTTTGACTCCCTATTCAGTCTTGTAAGCACAACCCTGTTTCTGTTTAGTACATCTTGTAAAATTTAAATCTTTGACAGCACTCACAAAAAAAAGTTAATTCAAAGCATTACCGCATCACATACTTGCCAGAATCAAAGCTGCAGAATTCAGCAAAAAAGCCCAGATCTGAGCTGTGCTGTTGGCGCGTTTGGCATTCTGCTATCTGTTATGTTTTGTTACCCATAAATCATTTCAGCTTCTCTCCTATTCACACAGTTGTACAATCAGATGTTTAATCAGATCAGCAGCACATATTGCAGCTCCTTACTGTTCGTACTGCCTTGCCTACAGATGCCTGAAATGACGACACATTAAGATAAATGGTGAAGATAAAAATTCCAAAAGCTCATAATGATTTTTCATTTGGACTTTTATATTAGAAAAGCATTAAAAATTTAAAAAATATTGTATGTAAAGCTCCATGTATGATCTCTGATAGCCTGTTTTGTTTTGAACGACACTCTTCTTTCACTGAGCCTATTAGTGGAAGTCAACACTCTGATGTCATTCAAGCTCTGCAACCAATTACGTGCGGTCCAGAGAAATTCAAATGCAGTAACTTAATGTCTTCCTGGGTTTCAGAGCCTCCACGTCTATGTGTCAGTCACCCGTCTCTTTGTCCCCCACCACCATCACAACCAACTCCCCTCCTCCAGAAACCACATTTCCAAGCTGCTTGTTCCACTGCAAGCAATTAGATGTGAGGTCACGAGCGCACCGGCAGCTGGGTCCTGTTTCAGTGTGCCGCGGTGCAAGTTCAGAGCAGGTTTTAGTAAATGGGGTACCATGAGTACGTCAGCAGACTGTACACAGATACAAACCAGCTGGCCCCTTCAGCTAATTTACTCCACGGTGAAAAGTGAAAGAAAAGCGAAGGGAATTTTAATTTTATTTGAAAAGTGCTCTAAATGTGAACTGAGCGATCGTAGCAACAGAATAATCACTTCGGCCTACATACTTACATGTATAGGCATGTACGCACACACTCACGCACCCACTGGGGAGTGGGGTAAATTCTTCCAAAGCCATGTTTAACTCCTCATTTTTCAGGCAACTCTGCTCATTGCCCTCAAGGTTTAGTGGATCAGAAATAGACCCAGCTGACAGCCAGAGGGGACAGAAGAAATCTCCAGAGTCACAAAGTTCCCAGTCAAAAAAATATGAAATAATAATTCTCTTGAAAATAATAATTCCCCTTTGTTGGAAGTCAGTCACTTTCTCATGTTTTCAACCGTGTCCCAATGAGACTCGACTGCTGATTAAACAGTTTTCATTTGATCACGAACCAGAACTGCTGAAGGGAGCGAGTTGCTTTGCGGTTTATGTTCAGACAAATCCAAATCGTGCAGTCGCAATCAAAGCTGTCGAATCAGCTCAGCAGAGGGGTTTCAAATCAAGCAGTGGTCCTGGGGCTTACTTGCCTTAAAGGGTAACCACCAATTATATACATTAAAGTGTGTTTACAGGTCTTGGAGAGTGCTGCTGCATATGTTAAAACGGTAGTATAAAGCCTTTTGTTCCACGCATTCTTCCTCCTTTAACATCCATAATGAAAATCTTTTATTTATTCTCCCATGAATAAGTCATAACATGCTACACAAGTTTTTAAAAATGGCGGTAATAATCGGTTTCAGTCTGTCCTTGGTCACAATAACGTCACCCCCAGTCCGTGATGTTCTTTGTTCTAGACAAGCAAATTGTTGGTTCCACTCTGGAGCTGGTTTTCCTGGCTGACAGCCAGTTATCAGGCTGTCGAAACACAAAGAACTGCTTCCAGAGAAGGCACTGGCTCTGAACCAGCACCATAAACCGCCACGGTCGCAACTAGCACCGGCCGAAAACCAGACCCTGGTTAGCTCAGGTTGAAAGGGGGTGATATCATTGGAGGCAATGTATCACATTACATGCAGCTTCCTCTGGACCCAGAAAAGGCTTTATTCTACTCTTTTCACATATGTACTAGTACTCCCCAAGACCTGTAAACACACTTCTAAAAATTGGTGGAGTTACCCTTTAACCAAATATCCTCGCTCTGAGATTACTCGTCAGTCCCACAAACTCTTTGGCAGGTCTGTTGTAAGCTTTGCAAAAAACCCACAGAACTTGTAAAGTCTAGTCAAGATGCCAAAGTTTCCAAAGATACCAAATGAGCCCGGATGAATTACAGGGGAATGTGTACAAAGTGATGCAGAATTTTTCCATTTGACGTAAGAATATCTTCAATCAACGTAATGTAACTGTGCCTTTAGTGATGTGCTGGAACAAGCATGTCCAATATGTTTATGTGATATCATCTAACTCTTAACGAATTTTCCAGCTATTCCAGGGAAATTTTGACAGAATGAGAGTAAAACAGCCAGTGTTGTGTCTGCACATAGTTCTGTGTCAGGACCAATCAGCACTGTGGGACTTCAGAGATCAGCAGGTCACTGTGAGTTTCAGCTCCATGTCTTATTTTGGTGTTTTGTTTGGGTGCATTTCAGGAGGGAGGGTATTTTAGTTTTCCCAGTGACTGATAGGCCTCGTTTGTTTACGGAAGCACAATTATACGAGCGACTGGGCAGCATACTGGTCCCAAATGAGTCCCTGTGGGCCCCCTAATGGCCACGCTATAACTGCTGAGGTGTGGTGAAAGAGCAGCTAGTGTCTTTGCTAGCTGCTATAAACTATTTTACTGTTCACTAACACTGTAGACACTGTGCAGGGCCTGTGTTTGCAACATCCTCCATGTTTAATGTTAGGATTGAGAGGAATTCATAGAGGAAGAGGTCTTTTTGGAAGCTGGAGGCGATGGATTTCACAAGCTTCCTGATGTGCCTCTGACATTCCCACTGGGACTTGTCATTTGGGACCTTTCCCCGTTCCCCCCCCCCTAAAAGGTAGGATGCCAAGAGCAATTAAGAGGGATAGGAGAGCAGAAGAGGGAAGAGGGAGGACCGGTTCAAAAGAAAGTCACTTTGAAGGAGAGAGGAAGAGAGAGCTGGACAGAGACACCAACAAAGAGGACGATAAACAGATTTAAACATTATCCAGTTGCATATGACTTTTTTCCGGCCTCGCACATTAAACAGCTTTAATGAAAACATGGAATAGAGCCGTGAGTGCTTCTCTCAGTGAACAGCCAGGAATATGCCAGTGCCTGAAGAGAAATGGCACTCTTCTTTTAAACTTGTTTAGACTAGAGAGCAAAGGATCCTCCGTAATTCCTCACGCTGTCATCTAGTGTCTTTTCTTCTTCTATAAGCTAAACCTTCCTCCCTCCGTGATTGTGGGCTCCGACGTGAAATGCGTCCTCTTGCACATCTGTGCTTATGTTTGGACAGGAAAACATAAAATCCCTTGTAGCACTGAGGTGATTGGTCAAGGAAAACCAATGTGCTGCATCAGCATTTAATTACCTCAGAAAAGATACACAGTGTACAGTCACTTACAGTAAATCCATGGGTTTTGGTGCGTTTGACTGTAAATCAATCTAGTCTGTATTTATATGTTCTGCAGCAGGGTACTGTATGTATGACTGCCAGCTGAGAGGAACCTCAAGACAGATGGTTTGGATGGGAAATGGACTGCGATGCATCCTTGTGATGAGATACGGTATTATGGTAACGTTCAGTAGGAGTGTGTGAACTCATCTGGACATGCTGGAGGAATACTTCCCCACCACAGTGGAGTGGGGGTTGTTTGTTTACTGTTTAGTCCACTATTCTGCACGTCCGTTCTCACCCACGCCTCCCTCCCACGTTCTCTCTTTCTGTTCCTCGACTTCTTCTTCTTCCCACAGCTCAGCTCGGTTCTTGAGTCCCTCTCTTACTTTCCAGCTTATTTCCCCCTTTAGATTGCTCTTGCCTTTATTCTTTGCACCTATGGTCATTCTCTTGACTCAGCGTGCTCTTGAATGCTCATGTCAGCATCAACACTAAGATTATGTCTTATACAAGCCCAAGTATACTTCCAACAAAGTGCTTGTTGAATGGCTGAACAACGTATGGACTGCTTTTGAGAGACATTGCCTGAAAGTGCAAAAACTGCTTTCATTCAGACATGATTAGACGTCAGGTCATACAAAGTAGCTCATTTGAAGCATAACTCTGCCTCTCCTCCCTGTCTTGCTCTATAACTTGCGACATTGTGGTCCAGAGCCTCTTTCCGTTCATTTGTAAATATCTCTTGCAGACAGAAAAGTCAAAGGGATTTGGAGTGGGCAGCATTGCTATCAGAAAGGATAGCAACTGAATAATGTGTCAAAATCTACTCAGACTAAATGCAGTCAGTCAGGAACTGAAACCTAAGGACAAAACACGAGAGGACATACAGAGAAAGTCTGATAACTCTGTCAAAATCATCCTGAAAAAAGGGGAAAAAGTTTATAAGACGTTATTTTCCCATGATTATTCTGTCTCTGTCCAGCTCAGTGCAAAATTATGCTTGTTGGTAAGATTTGGATGGAGACTAACGGAAACAGAATACAGATGGTGATCGAATCCAGGACAGCTGACAATTTCATGCCCATTTGTGGACGACTCTATTTGGGTATCTATGCTACACAGAACAAAACAAGCTAGAGGCAACATAACGTCACTAAATGCTATCATCATACTTGTCTGTCTCATTCAAATGCTGCTCAAAAAAATGGCTCAAAACACATTAATTCACAGGCTCCCAATCACAATGGACTGCTTTTGAGAGACATTGCCTGAAAGTGCAAAAACTGCTTTCATTCAGACATGATTAGACGCCAGGACATACAAAGTAGTTCAATTGAAGCATGACTCTGCCTCTCCTCCCAATCTACTATTACTCTTTCAAAACTTACATGGCATGCCAACGGGACATGGAAGAGGGAGCATAGCAGATTACATCTTCAGGCCATGTTTGTGTATTTTTCCAATTGGGACTGCTTGTTTATTTTGGTTCTTGCTCAAGCGCTGCCTAATTGTAGATGTGATGGCTCTAAAGTAGTTTATAAAGATACACACTTCACCACCAGTGACCTCAAAGATCTCTACAGGAAATGGAAGGGTGGGAGGTTTTCTGTGATACCTTTTGCCCACTTAGGAGCATGTGTATGTGTATTTGTGTTAAGGTATGTTTTCTGTGTGTGTGGCTGTAACGCTGCCCCAGGCCAGAGAGGCAAGTAGGGTCATGATCCTCCAAAAAAATATTCTCAAGAAACAAAGTTCAGCAACTTTATCTTTCAAATTTGACCTCTGACTCTAAGTGGTGATTCCTGAGAGCTTGTTTTCATTCTTTACATTTACCTCATTCTCTCTCGAGCGCCCCGCCCGATCCTGTTAAACCCTTCATCCACTTCTCAGGTCACGCCGACTTTTTGTTTCTAGATGTGACCACTTGTTTTCCTCAGCGACCCTCTGTTTTGGCTCTTAAGGGCGGCATTAACGTCAATTTACACAATTAAAGGAGAATGCGTGAAGAGTTAGCACGTTGCTGCTCTCCAGCCAAATATGTAATTGAGCTAATAGCAGCTGTTCGAGCCGGATCTCATAACGCATTCACATGTTCCATTAGGAGCTGCTCTCAAGAGCCAGCGGTGGAGTGACTGGCTCCAGATGTTTTCCGTGGCGCTGAAAAAAAAGCCTCACAGGATACAACATAGGAGATGAGGAGATGTGTTTTCTGTCAAAAGAGAAGGATGAGAATCGTCCCCGGTGACTTTAAATACCCTAAAAGGGGCTCTATTTTTACCAGCTCAGGACCTATCGGGCTGCATTTAATCAGGCAGTGTCACTGTGCCAAATCCTCCTGAGTAATCACCTCCTGTGAGCTGTCCAAATGATAACACCTTCATGATTCTGTTATTATATTTTGGTTCTGGGAAACTGAGCACACTGTGGTCCCGGTTGAGTCACGTTTGCGTTGGAGGGATGTAAACAGCTCTGGGTGGTAGTTCGAGAACAGGGCTGACCAAGAGACACTTGTAATGTTTCTGCTCAAGCTTTTTGTAAAATTCATGTTTGTCTGTAAGTGTTTGTGTGTGATTGTCTCATAACCATGTCCAACGGTGATTTCATCAAATGTACCACCCCAGTCGCCAGAATAAAATGTTGGCAGTTGACATTTGGCAAACCATGTTATGTTGAAATTACTTTATGTTGCAACATTATGTTTCTTTAGGTTCAACAAAAAACTCTTGGCTAATGTCAGGAAAAGATCATGTTGGAGCTTGAAATACCCGTTTTGGATGTCACAAACACGACTAGTCCCAACTTCTTGTCAAAAATAGTAGCTTTTTGTGCCATAAACACGGCTGGATATTGCCCTGGGTTATTCTGTGGTGTCACGCTTACAAATAATGAAATGTAGTCACGAAGTGGGATACATGCTTGTCAGCCTTCTCACTTGTAAGAACCCATGTAACTTTTCAGAGAGGTGCTGGGGTTGATCAATATCAGACAACCAATCATATATTAAATTGAACAGGGCTCATCACACTTAACTAAGACAATGGAGGAGACGCTTGTTCTGGCTGTTCTGTTGGAGCAGATCCTCTAGACACTGAATATTGATGGTGAGTGTTGTACTTTTATCACCCTACACGTTGTAAGCTTGTTATCAGCTGTGTGGTCAGCCCTCTGTGACCATGGCTATTGTCCATTTCTGTCAGCACAGTGCTTCATTCCAGCGCTCCCGAGTGCACCGCCTGCGCTATTCTGCCCGGAAGAAACATTAACTGGACCCTAACTCCTAACTCCACCATCATCCCCTCCACCTTTCAATATGACAGTCAGGTCATGGACATGTAATGTGAATGTGATATGACACTTATTGTAGAAATGTCTATATGGTATGCAGGCCTGTGACACATATAAATCTGAACGTATCAGTGGTTTGCCAAAATTTTATCCTCATGACTTGGTTGCCAAAGCACTGGATACTTCTAAAGAGGCATTTTCCAGCTGTTTTTGGTGACAGCAGCAGGTAAGTCAAAACATAATCTTTTCCTAATATTAACCAAGTGGTTTTTGTGCCTAAATCTAAACAGAGCACAATCACAGCATTGTCACAGCGTTAAATTGAAAATTGGACATAAAGAAACAAAGTTGCTTCATAAAGAAAGTTTCAACATATCTGCAGTTTGCAGAAACACACATTGACATCATTTACTCTGATTGGGTTGAATGTACAAGTTTTCACAGATTTTGCAGAGTGACTGGCTTCTGATCAGCAGCATGTTAACTACTGTTCTGATTCTGCTGCCGGTAAACTTTTCCAGGCCAGACAGCTGTGTTCTCAAGGGAAAGTTATACTCGTCACTGCTCTCCTAAGGCAGTTCATGTAGAATCAAGCTCTATTACTTTTCTCTCATGACTCAGGATTTCTCTTTTCCAACATTGTTAACTCAGTGATTCTTCAGCCAAGCTGGAGATGATTATTCATGCACATCACTTCACATCACTTGAT
The DNA here is from genome assembly GCF_040436345.1 of Pagrus major. NCBI lineage: Eukaryota > Metazoa > Chordata > Actinopteri > Spariformes > Sparidae > Pagrus > Pagrus major. The sequence continues at coordinate 20,115,951 of NC_133215.1, forward strand.
TGTTCATAAGTAATCAGTAGTCATGGTGTAATGCAGCTGCTGACCCTCGTAAGTTTTAGTAAAGGCTCTTATTATAATTATTTTAACATCTTTACACTGAGAAAGGTTCAGAATTCAAGTTTATCAAGCTCAACTGTTTACATCAGTGAATTACTGGAATCTGCGGATCACTGAAATCCTCTAATCAGGACTTGTTGGTTATGCCCTAGGCCAAAAACAAACAATGATTGCACATTTTTGAAGTGAGTTGTGCTGGACTGAAGCTCTGGGGACTTTGTTGGCACCTTTAAAAAGCAGCTCAGGCCGGCCTTTGTTTAGTTTTTTCCATTTTTACACTAGATATATATTGCTGTTTATATCATATTGTTTAACTTCCTTTTATGCACTTAATATAGTATTTACAGCCCAGTATACCTCGGGATCACATCCATATAGGACGTGGATCATGACTTTCAATGGCAAAGTTCTTCACTGGTTAATGCAGGAAGTACAGCAGTGTGTCATTTATGTGAAATGGTGAAAAGTAGGGGTGTGTGGGTTGGATTGGTGAATGTGTGTGTGTAACATTTTTCTGACTTTCATGCAGGACACTGAACTTTCTGTCTGGTCAAAAACCTGTAATTAATGATTGCCTTTTTATTAGCTGTGACCATGATCATTCCCGAACCACAACCAAGTGTTTTGGTTGCCTAACCATAACCAAAACATTGACCACGTACATATTTTATTTGCCATGACCCCAATGATTCCTTAACCTTAACTATACAGTACAGCATTTGCCATGCACAAATATTGTAAAAGGCATGAATTCATAAATATTGGCATTGAAAACATTTTGGGACTTTGCAGAATCAGCCAATGCAGACACAATACGGTCTGTGAGGCTCTTTGCTCCAGAAAAGTTACAATATTCGGAAAATTTGCAAGCAATATGCCATTTCATCATGCTTACATTTAAAATACAAATATGCTGTAGGACATGACACTATGAATATGTTTGTTTGTGTCTCTATATCCTCATGTCTGTAATTGGCCTTTTAATGGTTTCAGAGAGCACTGAAGCCAACAGCACATGAAACAGATCTGTTCTTGTTCTGCATTTTTAGATCGCCTGCATTGTCTTGTTTTGCTTCTTCATCAGGTTTGGTGTCATTAGTCATGCTGGTTAGCTCAGCCTCAGGGCTGCTGACAGCTCATCAAAATAAGAGACAGGTGGTGAAACAGACATTAACAGTAACTAAAGGGAGGAGAAACACTGTTAAACACTATACAAGACCATAGTAAATAAGTAAAGTTTATTTAATACAGCACCTTTCAGGGAAAACGTCACAAAGTGCTTATCAAGTACAACATCAGATCATAAAGCAAAAAAAGTTAAAGTACACAAGTGATTAAGCTAAATTAAACCTGTGTGTTATAACTACAACTACAACTACTGCTTTGTTTCCCTCCGTGCAGATAGACATGCTTTCCATGCAGCTTTTGCTTTTAAAAACAACAACAAAAACACTGGCAGAGTCTTAATATTTCACAGAAATGCTTGAAAGGAAGGAAAAATACAATAAAAATGTCATCCAAGAGTTGAACTTACAAACAAACTGTTAAACCCATTCATTAATATTTCTCTCGACCCTAAACTGGTTTTGTGGGATACTCTGTTGGCCAACTGGTCAATATGAACTCTATCAGGGACTGTTAATGGCCATCAAAAACCAGAGGTGCAAGATATATTCAAATCATTTACTTAGGTCAAAATACCATTACCACACTATAAACATACTCCATTAGAAATTATGAGAAGTACTTTATTCAAATCTCCAGTTAAGTGAAAGTGTACGAATATTGTCATTAATAATTACTTATTTGTAAGAAATGCTTTAATGCTGTAGTTGGTGAAGGTGGAGCTTTTAACTGTACTTCATAGTGTCAGGCAGTTAAATCTGATATAAGTACAATAATTCTCAAAAGTATGAAGTAACATAAAATGGAAATACTCAAACTAAATAGCAGCACTTCAGAAGAGTTTGAAAGTTTCCCTGAATAAGTCTTTCACATATTTAAAAGTAACACTAAAACTACAATTTAATGTCCCAACCAACACTGGGACACTTTTCTACAGTGTGGCGAGGCCGAGGTTTCTCCCGTGTCAGGGAACGTGGTTTTTATGAGCCCATCTTCTCATCTGTGCTTCGTTAACACTGGTTGTGTTCTCTTGTGGTGTCGGTTTATGTGGCTCTGATCTCTGGAGCTAACTGCCCCTTAAGCAGTCAACTCAACTGTAAATCTTAAATTTTAAGCAGATCTCGAATCTAGAGAAGAGTTGAGCCACATCATAGCTTAAGTAGCAGGTAATTGGATGAACTGGCGTCTGGGGAGTGTTTTAATGATGCAGTCATTGGGGTGGCTTATGTGCTTAACGATGCTAATGTGGCACACATCTGCCTGCTCACAGTAAAACACATCAAATTTGACGAAGAATCAAGTGTAGTGTGTTTGGTGTAATCAAGAATTGAAACAAAGGTAGAGCAATGCATCTGTAGCTGTGTTTTTATCTTATAGTCAAGCAAATTTGAAGCGAACTTTTAAAATATTGCAAAAAGAAAACGCGAATTTGGTGCGTTTCCATCAACTGGTTTGGGGCGAATAAACTAAGCATAGTTTAGTCAGAAGTTAGCGGTTAAGGCTACCTTCTGATGGCTGTAATTAAAAGAGTAGAAGAAGTAGAGGACTCGAACCATAAACAAAACCAGTTGTCTGCCAACCGCCAGTAAACTTCAAAGAAGAAGAACAAGCAGTTGCCTTCATTTCTTCTTTTTCTCTCGGGGTGGAAACAGCTGATCAGTCATGTCAGTTAAATATTGGGTGTTTCTATTTCTCATTAAGAGCATTAACCCTGTTTCAAAAAAGGCAAAAAGCCCTTCAAGTGAGCATCAAAAGTTTAGGTGTGTTCAAATTTGCCGTTCCCATAAACCTTTTCCAGTGTGGTACTTAAAAATGCACATAAAAATTTGTTTCTTATGATCATCCTCTCTCTATCTCACCGTCTCTCAAAGCGCCTAAACACCTTTAATCTGCTTTGACAAACTGCCGCTGTGGTTTCTCAAGCTTTGTGTAAACACAGTAAAACACCATCGGCTAACATATCTAGGGCAAGCAGCCAGTTAGCAGCAAAAAACAACAAAACAAAAGACTTGAGCTGCCAAGGGAGACTTTATATAAGCTCCCATCCAGCGGTGTTACACTGACGCAGTGCAGACAGCAACTGATTTAACCTGACGACAAGCCTCATTCCCAACTTCAACTCCCTCAAAGTGCTTTCTTTCCACTCCCTGCAGCGGTAAGCACATTTTGAAGACAAAGCGTGCGTGGGGAGTGACGTTAAACAAGGGAGTGACACTGTAATGGTGTCACAGGATCCTCGGTTTACATTAGCAGCACTCTAAGTAATCCCAATCTGTTTGGTGCCGCTTTAATGAGGAATTAATGTGAAGTATATTACATGCTGGTTGACAGACAGGCGACATCCTCTGCTAATGAACCCTTCAGAGACATATTAGAGAGAGAGAGAGAGACGTTCCCCACATTCTTCCTGCAGAGTACGTTTCTGTTCCTGACGCCATGGTTAGGGTTAAGTTCCTGACCACTAAGTCTTATCACTGGCAAACTAACAGATCTTTGTCTGAACGCTGTGCTATAAATCTTATTGAATTGCAGCTGTTTTTCATAGCACGACCCAGTCTTGACCACAGACCCGCAGGTTTTAAGAGTTTTTGTCCAAGAGGCCAATTTAAAAACTAGTTTTCTAGTCGCACTGTTGATGGGAAAGTAGCACCGCAGAGTGAAAGCTTTCACTGGAAAGGTTTTGCATTCTTCTAGTGCTAAACTCGATGTGTTGTGATGATACAGAAAGTCTGTCTTAACACTACGTTAAAAGCCAAATATAATGTATTTTATGAAAGTTTAAGTTTGCTGTAATAATTTCTCCTGTTCATACTGGGTGTCAAGCGATACCTTTCCAGTGCAGCTCCACTGTTTTGGCTTCATGTGCCACTGAGGAACTTATACAGGAATTAAGAGTTTGTTACAAGGACGAAACACGATTTCAAGGAAAGGCTATGCTTGATATTGTTAACTCAAACTGCTGAGGCCTCATACCAGGTACAGTGAGGTCCAGTCACACCAGAATTTAACTGCTAATTGTTACTGCAAAATTGGTTCACTTCATAGGAACCGGACTGATCAGCGGAGTTGCTCACAAATCTTTTGAACTGTTTAAATTGGGTGTTGACTGATATTTAACCATCTCGACAGTGCTTTGAAAGTCATGAAACAAATGCGAGTTTCATGTCTAATGTTCAAATAGCCTGAAACTGACATGAATCTCTACTGTGCGCTCGCCTCATGGCAATTGGCTGATGTTTCCTGGATCTGCTTTTGAGGGGAAGTGGGCGGGATATGTGTCTACAACCACCATCTTTGCTGTTGCAAACTTTTCTATTCAAAATGCTTCAAGTTGTTTGTCTCCTCTCTGGCTATACTGGTTAGTGCGAGCATTTTCCCAGCTGGCTAGCATGTTAGCAGTTTAACTTTGTTGTGATGTACTTTCTGGCGTGAGCGGGCTAGTACAACGCATCTTTACACGGAGCAAAGGAATGTGGATTTTATCCCCCTTCTGGCAATTAGAGAACCAAAAGCAAAGATTGCTCTGACTCTGTGTGGTGGATAATTGAGTGTTGCTGTGAGAAAACCCCCCAAAAAATACATCAAATGACCAGTGAGCCAATCCATGCTGTAGTCACAGATACTTACGATGCGAGCTGTAAAGCTACCAATTCCCACTCCTCTGGATAAACAAACTGTGTTGTTCAGTCGTCCTCCTAGACAACTGGAGCCATTACCAGCCACCGCAGAAACCCAAGGCTTTCTCCTTATTAAAGATTGCCTTCATCCACGGTCGTTTTCATAAGCCCCTCTCCTCCATCCCTTCCTCGCTCGCTCCTCCAACCTCATTCTTTGTGGGTTCGGGGTTGGCGAGTGCGAGGCGTCACAGAAATTGAGGCCCTCTCTCAATTTTTCTCTTTCTCGCACTCCCCCCTTTCTTCTTCTTCCTCTCTCCTTCCTTCCTTTACTCCCTTTCTCGGGACTGGGCGTTCACGTTTCTTAAATGGAGGGGGGAATTGCCAAAGCACATGTCAGAGAGAAACAATGAGGGAAGGTTAGTTTGAGAGAAAACACAGGAAGCCATGATGTATGGACTCCAACTGGCCTGTACCCTGCTGAGAGTGTGAGCCAGCCAGATGAGAGTGTGGTCTGTGGGTGCGGCCCACCGTGCTTTATACCCGGGGATGGAGTGATTTACCTCACACAGACAGAACACACACAAAAAAACATTCACACAGACGCTTGCCAGAACAATAACACACACATTGATACTCTAAATTCTCCATTTCCTTTAAAATTTCAACTGTGTTTGAAAGCAGCTCGGCATTAATGGTCCAGAAAATTCCTCCTTGTTCCCAAAGCATCTGCGTGTTTGAGTTCGACACGACATAGATCTGCAGATAGTTAATGGAAACCTGCAGGGATAGATAAGGAGTAGGCATGCTTTTGAGGGTGGAGGGGACACATAGACACACAACATTTTACAACCAGAGTGTGGGAGGACAGATGGACCCCTGTGGATGTCGATGAAGGAGGTCTTTGTTGATAATAGTGATGGATGATGTTCTTATGGAGTCCTAGATGGTATCTGTTTTAATACGGTCCTAAAGATGGGTCTGGGGGTGACGGGCACAGCGCCACACTCCATTCATCAAGTGAGGAGGAGAAGAAAGAAGGACAGGGAGAGAAAACAGAAAGAGATACCAGTGTTTGAACACAACTTGTTTATGGTGAGTGCTCCTCCTTACATGGGGCTTTCCACTGAAGGCCTTTCAACATGGCAACATGAAACACATGCTGGAAGAGGGAGTTGGGACGAGAACAAGAGTAATTATTGGCACGGTGGGAGTCGTAGAGTCATGTGGGAGTGCAATCTGCGTAACTGGCATGTTCCTCCCGTTCTGCGGTTTCATGTGAATCATTAAGAAGAGTTGAGAAAAGAATTTCACCTCCGCTTCTCACACATGGACTTTTTTATTGTAGCTGTTGTACAAGCTCACAGAAAGAACCTGCTAAAAGGACACATCATGTTTTTCATCGGCCTGCTGCTTCTGCTCGCATGCCTGGTATTGTGGCTCCTCATCAAGCATGTCTGCATATTGTACACAGATGGCAAAGACGACCTCTCGGATAGAGGCAACCCAAACCAAAAGGCACAAACTATTCATTTTCAGTGAGGGGAAAAACTTACATCAGCAAGAAAAGCTTCATGAAAAACGCAGCTTTCAGAAGACATCTGGTGGAGGCTCTTCATGCTGCGCTGGATGAGCGTGATTGACAGCCCACCATCCTCTGTGTGCCACTGACATTTTGGCTTTTGCAACACAGGATAGGTCAGGAGGGAGAGTTTAAGGTGGCAAAGTGCCAACAAGCAGGAAACATGATCCAAGACACCATGCTGCTGGGCCAAATGTCTCTCCTTTTAGCACCATGGGTGAAACAAAATCATGTTTCCAACGAATATGAACGTGGCCTTTATGGAGCACTTAAATAGACGAGTCAAAAATATACCTGAATACATGAATAAATAATATTTAATATATTCAAATGTCATATTAATGACATAATGATTTTTTTACAGACCCATCTACACAGCTTAAAGAAAGGTGCAGAATAAAAGTATTTATTTTCCTTAAAAACATTTTCATGATTGTGAATCAATAATTTTAAAATGTCAGTCGGCTCCAAAATGATTGTTTTGTTTGATTGTTTTCACAATCAGAATTTGATCCATTTGGTCTGATAACATTTGTAAAGTCTAGAAGAGCTGCATGACTCAGTCAAGTTAGAAGATGTCTAAAGCAGAAGTTATTGGTCTATGGGCAACACGATGTGGAAGCTATGTGGAATATAATTTCATACCCAGGCGTCGAACTTTTGAGGCTTCACGCGCCAATGAGCAGTTTTCATAGGAATGAACGCAGCCCCTCCTCAGACACCGTATCCACTTCTCATTATGTGTCCATGGTTTGGCTAGCTGTCCACACATTCCTGTCATTTCTCCGCTGATTTTACGCATACAAAAACCATTGGACCCAACAGGAAAACTGGAAATGTGGTGAGGAAAATGGGAAATGTTACTCTGGTAAAATAAGGAAAATAGATAAATGATTGTGTGCCAAAATAAGAATAAAACAAAAAACAGAGTTGAAAAATTAGATAGTCACACTGCATAAATGAAAGTTATATTCAGGACTCGTCTGTTAACTTTTAACTCCTCAAACCTGCAGCCAACTGAGAAACTGTAGCTCCTTAGGTGAGGAAATGCCTCGAGGAAAGTGAAATGAATTCTTTCCATGCAGGGGATTTCCACACGCCAGTGGTTCACTATTAGACTTACAAAATTGTGTATCTTTCATGTCAGTGGAATGTGTAGCATACGCCCCTCCCCTCTCATCCACAGAGCCCCGACCATGAGAAACCCCATGTATGCATCAACTTTAATTAAAAAGCACATTACTGAATGGATTTTGGTCAAATGACTGTGCGACCGTAGATCTGGCAGACACTGTCTGTGGCTGAACTTCCAGTAAAGATACAGTCATCGTCTTATTCATGTTTTTTTCATTTGATGAATCTCATCTCCTTGTTTTGTCTGTGTTTACAACATCATCTGTTCAAGTGCACTGCTTACTTATCTGTTTATTTTCATTTTACTGTGTAGTTATATGTTTAATTATCTGTATCCTCAGCAGCTGTTGTTTTAAATGTGATCTATATATAAACTGACAAGACTTGATTTGACCGAGAGTCTGACTGCTTGTTTACGTGTGCGTGTGTACAGATTTATTTTAGTCTCTATGAAGTAATGTGACCAGGTGCTGCCTGCTAGACTCTAGAGAAAGGATGAGGTAAGTGTATAAGGATAATTAAAGGTCCCTGTTTATATTTATGTGTATGTGTGTGTGTGTGGCGGGGGTTTGTCATTTCTCTGTCTATGTCTGGCTACTCTGTTAGATGTTTGCTGCGTGGGCGAGTGTTCATGTCTTGGAATGCGTATGACTAAAACTGCATTATGCACCGGCTCGACACACCTGTCCACACCACGTCACCTCCTGAGGTGTCTGGTTTTGGCTCAACGTTTTTATGAGGGGACCCTAAAGATAGTCTCTTCTCTATAAGATGATAAAGAGGTGATTAAAAAGCACACATGACTCAAAATCCCTCCTGGTTTCGTGCGTTAAGTGTATGTATACATCATAGGTTTGACAGCACTTGTGTCTGTGTGCCCTCTTGTGCGTGTCTGTGACCGTGTCAGCAGGAAACCCCGGAGTAATAATTCACACAGCGCAGTGACAGGAGCTGCTGCGATGCCCGGCGCAGATACACCATCCCTGGCTGAGGCGACGTCGCTGACAGCTGCCGCTTTTCCAGGAACAACCACACCAGACCGTTCAACTGCCACCTGCCAATCCTTTATCATCACCTCCCTGACCTTGTGTTGAAGTGTGTGTGTGTTTGTGTGTGTGTGGACACAAAGGGGAAGGGGTGCAGCACGGGCAGCGGCAGGAGATAAAGTGAAGGAGTCAGTTTGAAGAACTGCATCACATGAAAGGTTGCAGGGAAGCTGGTGGACGGTAGATGTGTGTGCATGTGTGTGTGTGTGTGTGTGTTATAATTTCCATAATTAAATTCATGCGGACCATTAATCATTTCCACCAAAAGGGCACATTCTTACCACTATGACAGCCTGTGTAATGTTCATTTGCTTAACAAATTATCATCTCAAATGAAAGAAAGCTTTGGCTGTTCTTTGGCTCACACCTCATGTAATATAATATCTCTTTTTCACTGGACACGTCTGGCCCGAAAGCACAATGTAATGAGACTTTGGTGCCAATTTGAACTTGATGACTTTTCCGGAGTTTGATTTGACCCAGTTGAGCCTCCTCTCTTCTTCTCTTCTCTTGCACGCTCTCCGATCCATTTCCCCATAAATCTGTCCCATCTTAATCCTCCTCCAGCCGGCTGCACAAACCCCTGAGATGTAAAAAAGAATGAGGGCTTTGTTTGAGTTTGCTTAAGCGTTGCTTAAATCTTAAATCATCACAGCTCTCTTACAGCTTGGAGAGACTAATCTTCTCACATGTCTTCAACCGCAGCAGAGCTTTCGGTACAAACATCAACATCAGAGAGAGACCTAGATTCAATCTGAAGCGCAGAAGACAAAATCCTCCGCAGCTCGTTCGAGCTCTGTCACCACAGTTTTTATTTCAAGGCTGCAAAACAAATTTGAGGAGGAGTTGTTTGCATGCAGAACATAAAACAAATGATTTTACACATGTTGGGATTCTACAAACCATTGCAGACAGATGCTTTTATTGTCTTTCAGTAGTTTTTTTTTTATACCTTAAAGCACAGGATTTAAACTGAATTCAGCAAATTTAGATAATCTAAGAGAGGAGAAACTATGTTTGAGCCTAAGACGACCTGCGTACATCATGTGAATTAGGTGCCAGTCGACACAAATTACATTATGTATAGGAATTTCCCCATATTAGGCTGTCAGAAATGATTTAAGTTGAGACTTCACATCACCTCTTAAAGGGTCAATTCTGGTTCACCCAAATTACAAACCAAATTTTCTCACTAAAGTGTTGTGGTATAATTTTGGACTGATTTGCGACTTTGACATCTGCCTCGGTGTTTGCTGCCAGTTTTTCTCCTCAGATGCATGGAAGTGAATTAGTGGCGCTCGCAGCCTTGAAGTGGCATTTTAAGATTTCAACAGCAGCGTTTCTTTCCAGAGTCAGTTCTCCCTTATTCTGGATCATCCACAGAAAGTTGTCAGCAGTTTTCAACTGTAGCAACGGATAAGTAATTTCACTGAAAACTGCTCAAAGACTTCATATCATCAGTACAGTCGTGTGTGTGTTTGTTTTCACAGTGTCACATTTGGGGGCTAGATTCAACTTTAGACCAGTCATTTCTGGACTGCATGCCTGTGTGACAGTGTGAACAGTCGTATGTGTGTTATGGACAGTGGTGAAATATATATAAGTACGTTTACTTGAGTACAAACTGAAGGTTCTTGTACTTTACTTGAGTATTTCCAGTTTAAGCAGCTTTATACTTCTACTCTTCTCAGAGGCAAATGTACTTTTTACTCCACTACATGGATCTGACAGCTTTAGTTACCAGTTACTAAAATGCAACATACACATTAATGCAGCAGTAATATTAAAACTCCACCACTATTTTACTGCAGAATGAGGACTTTTCATACTTTAAGTAAATATTGCTGAAAACCCCTATATATTTAAACTGGTGATTGATGACTTTTTTTGCTTTAACTTATAATTCTGAAGTAAATGCTGATTCTACTCACTTTTACTATGCTACTTGGTGTGCTGGATTTAGTTTTTACCAGAGAAATGACGGTGGAATTACAGCACAAAAGTGCATCCGCCATTGTGCAAGAGGCATTGTTTTTTTTACCTGACACTATTCCCAGGTAACTGTGGAACAGCTGGAATAACTCTGGAAACTACACTGGAGGGTGATAGATGCCGAGATAAAACATCAGTGAACCGACGGGCATTCACCCGATAGAAAACACTCCCATGTTGTGTCATAGCCTGTTCCCCAGTAACAAAACCTGATAACGCATTAATACAACCAAGTGTTTTATTCTATTCATACACTGTGATCAGGATTTATAGGTCAAATTAGGATTCTTTCCTCGCTTTGGACAGTAGCCAAGTTGCTAATGCTGTCTTTTCAACAGCGGCGCCTACAGCAATACCACAGAAAAAATATTAAGAGAGGGGAATCTGAGCAGTTGCCTATATCTGCTTTAAGTAAGGTTTTGAATGCGGGACTTTTACTTGTAGTGGAGTATTTTCACAATGTGGTATTAGTACTTTTACTTAAGTAAAGGATCTAAATACTTCTTCCACCACTGATTATGAATAGATACACATCAAAGACTGGCCTACACACCACTGGCCTCCTGAGTTGTCTCTTATCATCTCTGCTGTGCACCGAAAGCTGAAAGCGACGAGCACCAGATAATAAGAGTTCCCAGACAGGAGACGACCACCCCAACAGGTACAACACACACACACACACACACACACACACACACACACACACACACACACACACACACACACACACACACACCAACACACACACACACACACAAAGAAAAATGCATCAGATAAGAGATACACACACTGCGTCATAACCTTTGAATAACAAAATAAACCGTTTACTATACACCACTCAAATTAATATGAAACTTGTGAAATGACCATATTCAGATTTAATCACTCAAACATGGATTTTTTCTCAGTGGATTTTAATGTGTTCCAGACGTCCGTGTTGCCTTTTGAAGACACAAATAAATAATTTCAAAACCTCAAAGCTGCTTTCACAAAGTCTAGGAAGAAAAAACTGGGGCAGTTTTATGCACACACACTGTTGGCTGCCACAACATAATGCAACAATAAAGCAATATTTGAGCCACACACACGTAATAGGTTTCCATGCTGTCTTGGGCCGTTTCAGTCTGCAAGCAGCACTGATAACACTGTTTAGACTGGCTATTCTGTGGAATCATCTGTCTAAATCATTAGAAAAGAAAGATGTGCTTGTGTTTTGTTTTGGTCCCGAAGAGGATGAGGGATGGGTGTTCGGTGGAGAACGTGCAGGAGGAGAAAGGGAAACAGCGATGAAGTACGCCAGGAAAAGCAGAAATGATGTACTGAGTTTTGACGTGTCTGATACCAGGGTTATGATTTTTCCTCGAAGTAGCAGAGGCATCAACCTCAAATATAGCAAACAACTTAAAATAGTCAGAAAGTTCTTCTTCTTGCAAGTTTCATTATTGTTTTGATGCAGAATCGTACAGCCTTTAAAGGCAGGAAAGCAAAGCACTTCATTTAAAAGTTGAAAGTGAATCAACTTCTTATCGATTTAGAGTATAAATTCCTAAAGTAAACTGTTTTACTCAATCTTTTGTTTCACTCTTTGCACTATTTGGGCCTAACTTAAAGGAAAATAACACCCAATAAAGGAAAGTTTTGTCATTATCTACTGGTTATTATTATTATTATTATAAGGTAAGGTTTCGTAGTCCACAAAAAGTTTCTGGAACTTAACAGCAAAACAGCAGTGCAGCATTCCCAAAAACAAGAAGTAGTAGGGGGACTTCTTTAAATCAAAATCGACATCCCAAATTCATTTTAAAAGACGCTATTTAACCCCCTTTTTCAGCTGAAATCTTAGCTGATAAGCTAAAAGCACCCCATCTTCAGTGGGGGCATTAGCTTAACTGTTTAATGTCTTTTCAAATCAATTCGGGATCTTTGGGCTTCTGGGGACTTGGATTATGCCAGATGCACTGTATGGAGTGATTTTCTTTTTCTTCTTTATGTTTTATAACAAATTCCTATCTACTTCAGTTGGTTTGCTGTGAAGCTCCAGAAATGTTTTGTGAACTACGAAACTTTACCTGACTTTCCATCAGCACAGAATTTTCATTTTTGGGTGAATTTTCCTTTAATATCCATCTGTCTTAAATACAATGTACCCTGACAGTGCTCAATTACATTCTTCATTAGGTGGGGCTAAGTAGAGTATGTGTACACACTGGCACACACCTATACCTGAAAACATCTTTGTTTGAATGAAAATTACCTCTAATTGTAATAACAAACCACTGTGAGCACACACGTAATTTTCTAGAAGATAACCATTCATTTTAAAATACACTGTTGAAATAAAGACAATTTATAGCCGCAATGAAAAGTTGGCTCATGTGGAGTGAAACAGAGTCCAGTTTGTCATGGAGTTAACACCTCTCAGTCCCCAGAGAGACATTGTACTCCGGTTGGGACTAGATGTTTCACAGAGGCCAGGTCTAGATCACGGAGGGTCAATTACAGTCACTGTTAGAGCCGTAAATCAACTCCATGACACACACACACACACACACACACACACACACACACACACACTCACACACACACACACACACACACTCACACACACACATGCAGGCAAGCAGTCAGGCATACTCATTTAAGCTAAAGTGCAGAAACATGAATACACATTTGCACATGCAGACATGCATACACATGCAGATGTTTTAAGTTTATTCGCATAATGTACAGACCTCTCTCTCTCGCTCTTTGTGTCACACACACACACACACACACACACACACACACACACACACACACACACACACAGTGAAAGTGATCTTTACCTGCTGTCAGCACATCAGAGCCGAGGCCCGGAGCTGCTCTCCTTCCCCAAGGACGCCTATCAATCACTCTGTTGCCATGACAACAGAACGCCTCTGGTTGGTTCACATGACGATCTAAGTTTAAAATTGCCGACGTGCCCCTGGTAACCATTAAGTGATTGACAGGTTAGTGTTTAATTGGAAAGCTTTAAGAGAGGGAAAGGAAAAGAAAGGGACATGATATATTGAGATCGCAGCATCTGAGGACACAGTGCGTTTAACAAATAAAACTGGTGACGTTCTATTATTGAATTACTAGAATCAGAAAAGGCCAAGTATTCAACAGTTTTACATTGCTGTCAGTGTACTTACACAGAAATCAAGATACAGCTAGGAACAAGGACAGCAACTGGACAAACAGGTTAAAGAGTGGCAAAGAATAAAGACTACTGAACAATAGCATGTGAAAATTAAGTGTATACAGTATATTTAAATCTCTGATCAGAATCAGAATCAGCTTCATTGTATGTGTACACAAACAAGGAATGTGGCTCTGCTTAAATATGCTCTCAATGTACAGGGAATAGTTTTTAAACATTAAATCTAAAAAAAGAAAATAAATAATAGAAAAATTTAGACTAACATGTACAAGGAAAAAAAGTCCAATTGTAAGGAGTGCAGAATTTTCAGCAGTATTTACATTAAAAACAGTATTTACATTAAAAACAGTGGCAGGAGTTATTGCACAGTGGTCTTTTCTGACACTGTTAAGTGTTCATCAGCTGAGTGACAGCCTGGAGGAAGAAACTATCTCTGTGTCTGGTTGTTTTGGTGTACAGTGCTCTGTAACGCTTATCGGAGGGGAGGAGCTTGAACAGTTTGTGTCCGGGATGTGAGAGATCTGCAGAGACATTACCTGCCCGTTTCCTGACCCTGGACCGGTACAAGTCCCGCAGTCCTGCAGACCTGATTGTCTGTTGCAGTCTGTTCCTGTCCTATTTGGTTGCAGATCCAAACCAGACTTAATGATGTATAGTATACACCAAAGAGTCAGTATACAAGTAAACTGTACTCTGTGTTGGGACATTACAAGTACTACAAAGAATTAATGCAAGGAACTACAGAAGGAATACTGAATAAATGTCATTGTTGTCAAAAAATCCCTTAAAAAGACCAAAACCGACAATGAATTGATCCTAACAAGAAAAGTCTGTGTAGTCAAAGTCTGATATAGTTTAGTCCTCTGTGCTATAGATCCCTAAATGTGTATCAATCCACCGATGAAACTAGTTCCCTCAAAAGTGCACCATTTTCTCCTGGTTGAATAACTTGCTATTGTCTAAGTTCCCAGATGTTGAGGAAATTACTTTCTTAAAAATTGAACCGGATTTGTGTGCGCAAGTCAGAGAATGGAACAGTCAAGAACATATCATTGTACAGCACCAGCCTTACCTTTTAGCTTAAACTTAGAGAGGTATTTAGGGGTCCTAGTAGAATAGGTTGTGAGACATCTCGCCTCTGTTTGGTGAGCATTTCACATGCACATTACTTAATGGGCAGGATGTAGCCAATCAGAGGCAGAGTAGGGCGGGTCATGCAGAACAAGGTAGTATGATCCAAAATAACGCCGCTACAGTAGCAACTGTATGTCTGCCGAATGACTGGAGTGTATATATTTTATAATGAATATATAAAAATATATATTTATACAACGCCTGTTACATAGTGAGGCACAAAAGTTACGGAAGTAAAGGCTCGACTCCAAACCAGGCGTTTCAGGCAGTGCAGGAACAGTGTTTTCTGTGGGAGAGAGTAACTCCCTTTGCCGTGGACTTTGGGTTTTTCACTTTGCAGACCTTTTACATGCACAAAAATGCAACATAACACAATAAAGGAAAGGCAAAAACCCAAAAAGCATAATAGGACCTCCTTAAGTCGGCAAGGCAATCTCAGAACAAGATCCATTTAACAGCTGTTCTTGAGCACTGTGCTGCTGTTTTAGCAAATTATTTAGCCTGTATAAATCAAACGATGATAGGGCAGGAGCACGTCCTGGACTCAAACTGAGTTCATTGGAGGCACTTTCTTTTCATGATGGTGTCTTAGTCATTAGCACTCTTGCCTCACAGCAAGGAGGTCCTGGGTTTGAATCCTGGTTGGGGCAGGGCCTTTCTGTGTGGAGTTCACACGTTCCCCCTGTGCTTGCGTGGGTTTCTCCACCATGAAATCGTGCACGCGCAAATTCTCCGGTCATTGCCTTTGACCAAGGTGCAGGCTTGGATCTGGGGTTGGTCCCTAGGCACTGTACAGTGGCTGGTCACTGCTCCAGGATGAGTTAAATGCAGAGAAGCAGTTTCACTACATTGTAAATGTATGATTGCATGTGATGAATAAAGAGTCTTCTTCTTCTTCTTCTTCTTGACTTTTGACTCGGTTTACCATGTCCATGCCCTGACAACAAAGGACTTTTTAAAATTGTTTTTAGAAAGAGGGTGCCTTGAATTTCTTGTGATTTTTAGGAATTAGTTTGCCTTTTTGAAAATGAAATTTATATTTATGGCCTGTTTTTAAATATTCGTGTCAGCAGTAAGAAACAAATGGATACAAGTAGCCACAGATAGTTGAGAGTTGTCAGAACGTGTTGTGAGAAGGACTTAAGTATTGTTGGTTTAGTCTTGTTGTTTAGATGTGAGAAAAACCAGCATACATATCCTTTCCCTCTCTTCATGTTATGTAAATGAATGTTAAAATCGGATCTACATTCCACTTTTCGCCAAATTTAGCTTTAAAAAAAACATGATTGGAATGAACCTTTAACTTCCTTGGTGTGTTTGGATTTGTTGACATGATTGGTTGCACCTCCATGACCTCCCAAGTCTTTGACCTCTCTCTGCAGCCTTTCTTTATCTGGTGTCAAAGGTCAACAGTCAGCGGTCAGCGCTGTCTGTCACGGGCCAGACAGTAGTCCCTCAGACCACAGACTGAAACCACTAAACCAAATCCAGACCTCAAGCTTAAACAAACACTATCACCGCTGGCCGCTGTGCAGTTTTTAGTGTTGTGTGTGAAAAAGGTCATTAATTACTAACTACTCAACACAACCTTGAGCCCCGGGGAGACTCCTAAAACGTTGGTACAATTAAATGTGTGACACACAGTAGAGAAAGTGTCCCAGACACATTAACATCACAAGAGTTTGACTAAGACGATGTTTGCCCTGTAACAGTGCCAGCTCCCAGGCTGCTGTGTTTACTCACACTGATGGTAAGCTTTCCTTTTGTTTGGCTCAGGAGCGAGCATTTCCCACACACATGAGGCATGACCAGGCATCGGGGCACTTTTTTGTCCCATACCTGTTTCTGATTAGTTACTCTCACATGTTTGTGTGAGTCATCTGAGAGAAGGGAGTCACGACACTGCTTGCACAATGCTGCTCATATGCAAACCTGCAGGTACGTTCATGCACACACATAAAGTGGTTACATACACGAAGACGATGATAAGATGACGATAAGATTAAATGGAACTCTGTTAACAGTAGTTCAGACATGTCCTGTTGTCGATACATTCTCATTGAGGTCTCGACAGGATGCCAGCTGTAAAGTTTGCTAAATCTTGAATCATAAAATCTTCTACAAGGAGCTACACTTTTAATGCCTGTCAATGGGTCGTATTTCCAGTAAAACCAGATTAAACATTTACGACAAGCAGATGGGAAAAGCCTTTGTTTACATTTTCCCAGGCAAAGTTTTGCAAAGACGTTATTGCCAGTTAAAAGGAAGCACAGCCAGGAGGAGATTTTGCTTTAGGTAATTGTATTTTTGACATTATATTTTGTGGTTATGGCTGATACTGGGGCAGGAAATGAGGTTAACCTGGGGTAGGGAGCCCAGACAGCTCTGGCAGTCTTCGACAGAAATACACTCATCTCACGTCCGAAGAGGAAGTGCAGGGATTGTGTTGAGTGCAGCAGACCCTGAGACGATCACTTGCCATGGCGCCCTCCAACAGGCCAGCCAGACCATGTGGACCAAACACCACTGCAAGCAATGTGATCAGCCCATGAAGATAGGGGAACAACTCAATCACCAGAATAAAGGGCCAATATGTCGAAACTTTAAATTCTTTATGGTGCACCTTAAATTTTCCATTTTATGTTGTGGCAGCGCTCTACTACTCACACTTACAAACTTTGAAATGTGCATTTTTTTGGCAGCCTTCTTGTCTGTAACTCCACCATAGTCTCATTCACCTCTTGGCATGAAAGTCCCTTTATATCCATGTAATATGAATGTGATATGACACGTTTTGTAGAAATGTCATTACGGCACGTAAACCACATGTACGAGCAAATCAGTGGTGTGCAGAAACATTAACTGCTGACATTTTATCCAGACGCCGGGGCTGGAGGGAACAGAGTTGGTCGTTAAATCATAAGTCATATTACAGTTATTAATCTTAATAACCACCGCATTACCAATATGCATCCTGCAAACAGCTGTGGTTAAAAAGAAAAATAGTATTTAAAATAAGTGGCAGATTTTTTTTCATTTGCTTCCAAAACAAATGCACGCGCTAGCCACAGGGGCCTCCAGTAACAACACAAATTGTAGTTCCTTGTAGTTGCTTTGAGAGAGCTGTTTGTATTATTAAGCTGGGCACCATAAAAGCACAAAATTTAAGTTTGGGGTGTTAATTTGTTGGCACTTAACTGCATTGTTCAAAGCAGCTTTAAAGGCAGCGTTGCTCAATGAAACGTTCAAACTTTCCCTCAAGAACACATATCAGACATCTGTCCAACCCTGAGCGGACTGTTCCTAAAGGAGGGCAGTGAAACAGGAGAATTAAAATGAAACAGCTGCCGTCCTTCAACCCGGTGGCCTAATATAGATCACCATAACTGTTCTTACAGTAAAGCCAGAAATAACATGAAACAGGGGAACTAAAATCTGCATACAGACAGTGGGTAAGCATGCAAGAGAAATTTGTAATCATACTCGCACACATCGACATGCTTGGAAAAACTTTGCAACTCCAACTTTGGATATTTCTTTGCCTTACAAAACTTTTCAAACACCAGAAAAGGGATAAAATCAAAGAATAAGGTTGGTTTTATTCTATATTTTCCTTTCTTTTCCAATAAATAATCCAGTGTAAATATCACCACCATCAATTGTATTAGTTCCTCTCTCAGTATTTCCAGCTTCCATTTCTGGTCTGTGGCTCACTTGTTCTTTAAAATACAATTTATAGTTCCATTTTTTAAGAAAAGAAAAATAATTTCCTCAAACTGCTAACAATTGAAGTTTTCTGGCAGAAGTCACTTGGACATGAATGAATACCAACTTTTTCTTGAGACTATTTTCAGCGAGTATTTACAATTTTAGTGAGTATATGTACAACACTCAAATTAAACTACAGTGCCCATTTTTATTCCATTGATGGTTTAGATCATCTCATGGGATTTGTGGTTAATAATTAAGATATGGAATATCACCAAACTTATCATTTAAAAGAAATGTAAATACACCTTTTCCATATTCCAGATGGCCACTTTTCAAAATATGAGACTCAAATCTTCAGAGGTGGCAAAAGTACACACATTCTTTTCTCATTTAGGAGTACAGATACTTGTGTATCCAGACTCTGGAGAAGTAGAAGTACTGATTTAACTTCTTTACTCCAGTTAAAGTAAGAAAGTACAGTACACTCTGTAATGTACTCAAAGTATAAAAGTAAAAAGTATCCCTTTGTAGGACTTTTCTACCCACCATTTCTGTGCAAAGTTGACTTAACCTCATGTCATAGTATTAATATACAGTATTAATATAATTCAAAGACTATTAAACCTAAAGGTAGAATCAGTAGGATTTGTCTGAGCTGTCCGTAAACTCACCACAAAGATAGTTGATTGTTGAGTCTCATATACATATTGGGTTGGTAAAGTGTCCTGAGCAGCAAAATAATTGAGACGATAAGAAAATTGAGGCAGATGGTACAGTACAGTACAGTACAGTAACAAAGTATTTGTACCTCGTTACTTCCCACCTAGGCAAATCTGTTGTGATTTCCAAGGTGGGAAGAATTTGATAAATAATAAACAATACTGGGAGCGCTGATGGGAGTGATTGTATGGCCCCAAGAGGAATGCTGGGAAATGTTATGTTTTTCCATGCTCTATCTGCCAGTGGAAACATAAGCTGCGCACATACACATGGTGTCCTCTGGGGAGATCCAGACAGATCGCTAAATCACTGCCCAAAATGTCCACACAGGCTGTTGCTGCTGGGCGACATATGTTAGAAAAGTGTCTGTTAAGAAGTGTCTCGTTTAAGTGTTTCAGTGTGACTGTGTGAAGGAAGTCTGCTGGGGTTTGTGAGTTATTGTACTGGATAGTCATCAGGGATAAGTGGAATGTAAACTGAAGGAACAGCTAGGGGCCACTTCATATCCAAATCAAGTGTAACACCCTCCACCTACCACACCTCTGCACATACACACACACACCTGCAGGACCTGAGGACAACAGGGCCCAATGATGTACTAAGAGCTGTAAATTCACAGACTTCACAGGTGAACTGTCCCTGGGCACTAATCCTGTGCAGGTGTGTTTGTGGGACATTACATGAAAGTGTAATGGCGTTTCATTATGTGGATAGAGTATATAAAGTGTAATAATCTATATGCCAGGGAGGTGACTCCCAGCACTCCCTATAAAATAAAAAGTAGGCATGAGAGTGCCTCATTTACTTTTTATGGCCATGGAGGGAACCTCTGGAGCCAAAGCCAGATGGGGGGTGAGTATATATCTTAAAACCAGCTTAAAGAGTGGATTTCCCCCAGATCATCGTGAAACACTGAAGGAAAGATAAGAAAAGAAACAGAAGTTATAGTGTTATCCCTGTGGATGAGATCATCAGTCATTATAGAGTCACTAAAGTCTATAAATCACCTCTCAAATATCAACACAACGCTCCTCTGGGGGAGTTTACTACTCTGTTAGAGGATTATATATTTAAAGGCTCAGTTCTTTTTTTAAGATAACTTCCTTTCCCTCCATGCAGATGTCAAGGACTGAGAGAGAGAGAGAGAGAGAGAGAGAGAGAGAGAGAGAGAGAGAGAAAACAGAAAGCCTGAGCTCTTCACATGCCTCTAGTCATAACATCACTTCTCTTCCTTCATACACCAGTGGTCTCAGCTTTCTGCTTCCAGCGTGAATCAGATTTCTTATCTAGGTTTGTCTTCCTCTACAGCACGGATAAACAAGGCAGGACATGTACTGCATTGTGCTGTGCTGTTGTGTGATGCTGGCAAGTGCAAAGCTTAACACTGAATGCGACTTTGTGAGAATATGAAATATTATATTTTGATTCTTTTGAACCGTGGGAAAACCTGTTTTTCTTAACCAGAGACGAAACTTTAACAGGCTTAGACTGGTCAGAGCGGCAACAGGGATGAAACAGCAGCAAAAGTAGTGTGCTTGTGTGAAGTAAGAAAAAACAGCAATACCACAATGGAAAAATACTCAGTTACGAGTTAAGACATGCATTGATATTAGATTAAGTTTATATAATCAGAGTTAGATTATATTACAATATTGAAATAGTATTAGTGACGTTAGTTGAGGTGGAGCTAATCCGACTCCAATCCAAAGTGAGATGAATGTAGTGGAGGTGAAGGTAAATATTCTGATACTGACAGTGAATGTTCCTATAAAGGGCAATGTGGTTTAGACATATTAGTCAAAAAGATTTTTTTAAAAAGAAAAAGAAAAACAGCAATGAATAAAACAACTATGAAAACCAAAACTATGCAACATCGTCCTCACTTATCACCAAAAGCATCTTGAGAAAGCATTGAGCCCTGTCTAATTCACAGCTAACAGACCAAATAACGTTTCACAATGAGCATTCAAAGAGTATTTAAAGCATCATTATATCACTTTTTTACCTTAAAATAACAGCTTCGAAGTCATTTTGATGGTACAGCGTCTTGTAATAGGGTGTTACGGAGCCACTCCACCCCCCTATCACTTGTTTCTGCACTATGTAACTTCAGTGAGAGGGTAGGATCACAGCGTTACATATGTGTTTACTTCAACATACAAGTTTTCAACAAATAACACTGTTATGATGTGATGAGTTTTGTTTGTAGTTAGCACCTTACACCTGACAAATTGTTACAGACCTTAGATTTCTATATAAGACAGGGGTGTTGCACTCAGAAACTAGGGTAGGGTATGCATTATGCTGAATGGCCCCTTTCAAACTGTTATGTTGTTATATGTTTTACTCATTAACATTGTTAGTCATAGCTGCGTTTTAGATAGATCAATCTATTACAGTACATCATATTTCATAAAGTCATTGTATATCAGATAAATGAAGTCGAGTAAAATATGTAACATTAATGTGTAAAGAAACAGCAAATGGAAATACTCAAGTACAAGTACCTCAAAATCTGACTTAAATACAGTACTTTTTTTATCCCTGCCTCTTTTTTTTGTGTGTGAAGTAAAAGACCTTCAAAATATCACTGTACGAGTGCTACTGCTTCTACCTCCACCCTGATGGAAGCAAATAAATGATGTTGGGAGTTCGATATTCTCTGACGCACTGTAGATTGTCATTCATTTACCTAATAAATCTCCTGTGGTTGGTGCCTTTACTCAAATAATAAACAAATTTGAGGTACTTGTACTTGCATTTTCATTTTAGTAGAGTGTTTTAGGTACTAGTTACTTTACAGATTAAGACTTACAACAGGTGATGATCTTAGAAAATATTACCTCAATATTGCTTTTTTCCTTGTTTTGTTTTTTTTAGCTTTGTTTTGGCACAGGATGATCTTTCATCTTGAATGGGATTTTATTTATTTGTGTTTATCTGTAATCATTTGTAGTGTTGTTGTGAATGTTGTAGGGGTTGATGGGATGGGGATGGAGGAGGGGTGTTTTCGTCAACATATTTTTGTTTTGTCTTATATGTAAGGGATTTCACTATGAAATAATAAAATACACTATGAAGAAAATATCATGCTTTGTTTGAGATTAAGATACCAAACAGTATGCAGAGCAATTTAAATTTGCTCAACCTTGACCAGCTACACATGACAAAGTACTGCTTACATGTTAAAAGAGGTTATCAATATTATTGAACCGATAATAGGCTATATTTATAGCAACACGATGAGTACTTGCACTTTTAATACTTTAAGTTCATTTTTTTGCTCTTACTTCTGTTCATCAACTTCAGTAAATCTGACATAATTCTCATGTTATGATCTTTATTTCCTGCAGTGTAAGAAGCAGCAGCGCCCCCTGCTGTCAGAGCTGTACGTCACAGCTGAGACGTCGTCGCCACAGTCCTCTTCTCCTATTGGTCGCTTGCGGCCATGTGACCAAAACATAATCATGGCGGCCTCCGCTGCAGTCCGGTCGAGCATGGGGCTGACTTTCAGACTTTCTCGAGTTATACCGGACTGTAGCACATGTCCTCTCAACAGGTTAAAGAGCTGTGTGAGCAGCACGGCTAATGTACAAAGAGGGGGTTCATTTGACAGCTTCCGGACGATAAACCGACACCTGCAGACGAGTATAGGTGAGTGGTGCAGCTTGCTAACACCTTTTAGCCTCCATCAGAAGCTGGTTCTTCTCTCGGGACTGTTTGTTGATAATAAGTGGTAATAAATAATATTTTTGTTCCATAGTTTATAGTTTATGTTGTTGTTAATGCCAGCAAAGTCTGGTGCGCAGGTGGTGGAAGGACACCAGAGGTTATTACAGTCGAAAATCTGCTCAATAACACTTGTGTAACTTCAAGGCAACATTCCCAGTTTGGCTGGTGCAACTTTGTGCAACAAGTCAAGCATTTTCCACATCCGGCACAGTCAGGAGGTGCTGATATCACCACTGACAGCAGAAACACTCACAGTCCTGTTGTTCTTGTTTCTTCTTTCAAAGGTCTTTACCACAGTGAGGAGGGGAGCTCCAATGCAGAGGACCCAGAGGATGTGTAAGTTCACTACGTGCTTTTATTTTGAATTGATACGGTTTTCTCAGTCGGTGTTTATGCACAAATCCTACTAACAGATGCGCCACAAGTCCAAGTAAGTGGAGGCTACATCGAATATTCTGGGGAAGTTTGCTCAATTTTTTGCATTGTCATGCTGAACTTGCATTTTTTTGCATACTGAACCAATCCTGAACATAGACTGAACCAGTTGTTAACTTTAAAGTGAAAAGGTTGTGCTCTAAACCAACAGCTTACATAGTCAGTATGCATGTAGGAGACCAATTGTACACAAAACTTGCTTACCTCTAATTTAAGGGTAAAAATTTGTAAAGTTTGATGTATTTTTTTATTTCTTTAGTCATAATTTGGTGGTTCCTGCTTCTCAGAGTGGGTCATCGCTATTGGTTTTATCTCAGGGTCCTTCTGTCCAAAGTGTCCTTTAGCAAGGCACTGTACTCAATGAGAAGCAAAATTTCTTTGTACATTTACAAAAAACTATTACAGTTGTTGCTCCTCTCAGTGTGTTTGAGCTCGAAACTGGCTTGTTTGTCCCGATGCTTAAAAAATAAAAACAAATGTTAACCTACATTAGTTAGAAAATGGCAGCACTGATAAATAGCAGTATTCAGTTAGCCAGAAATGTAATGTAAGCACTGGAGAGGGCTTGGTGCTCTTAAAATAATACAGCATAAACAGTGTATAGGTAAACAGTTTCACCTGACAAAAAACATGAATTGTGTCTCTAGAGGCGCAGAAACAATTATAATGAAATGAAAAATTGATTCATTAGTCAGTGTTTTTTTCCCTCACATTTTTTACACTATAAATGCAACAATGTGCAGATTTTGTGTGATTCTTTTTCAAGCCTTAAAAGAGGCCAATGATGATTTTCAACTTTTCAAAACCTTGCAAGTTTAACTCAAATACGTGACTGTAAATAAAGCAAAATAATTTTTCACCTTTCTGCTGTTCAGGGTGAACGTGGTGTATATAGATCGGTCTGGAAAGAGGATCCCAGTTAAGGCCAAGGTGGGAGATAATGTCCTCTATCTGGCTCACAAGCATGGAATTGACCTGGAAGGTGAGCATTTACACAGGTGGGCCTAATTCAGATCAAATCAGGTGTTGCGGCGAAAATGCCAGCCCTCCAAATTATTTTGACATGGTAAGCTGTTTAGGCTGCGCCGGTATGGGCTGCAGGGGTTGATGTCATACTCAGTTCAGTTCAGTTCAGTTCAGCCAATCGCATAACCCAGCAATCAGACAGGCTGGTCAACAGTATTGTAGTTCAAGCTGTTCACACTCAAAATATTTTTTTATAAAATTACACTATAAACAAAGTCTGCAACTATGATACTTACGATGTTTTTTTCACGTTGTCTCATAAGTGCTGGCTGACATGACAGGCTAGGTGTCAGGGTGATCAGATACTGTCTCACAGGCCAAAAAAAGGTAAATGCTTGCTTACGTCCTCAGACAACATTGTGCTGCCAGGTGACTGCACCAGCAGGGGAAGAGAAATACTCCCCAAACTTAACGTGAATGGAAATCCTCTCTGGAGGAACTGTTTCTCCCAAGCATAAAGCTGGAAACTAGGCGCATTCTTGGCAAAGTTCACGGACCAAACAATGATATTCTCCCAGCTGTGTCCTCCCTCACCGCTGCAATGCCTGATTTGTTCTAAATGAGGCCTTAAAGTTATTTTTTAGGTTTTATTGGAGCATGTTGGTAAGACAATTAATGCTCATTAACTGTGTTCCTTTTTCATTCAGGAGCCTGTGAGGCATCACTTGCTTGCTCTACATGTCAGGTCTATGTGAGTGCCGACCATTTTGACAAACTGCCAGAACCTGAGGAGAGGTAGGTCTGCGACAAATGATATCTTCCTGAACCATTTCAGTTTCAACTAATGTGTCTGATGAGGTGGAAGGGAGGTCACTGTAAATGTTGACGGATATCTTGGCGCTCTAGGGAGGATGACATGCTGGACATGGCGCCCATGCTTCAGGAGAACTCCCGGCTTGGATGCCAGATCACCCTCACCCGAGAGCTTGACGGAATTGAGCTCACATTGCCCAAAGTCACCAGGAACTTCTATGTGGATGGGCATGTGCCCACACCTCACTGAGAAGAGGTCCAAATGATGAAGAGGGGGATTGATGGAAAATGACATGGGGTCTCTGCGCTGCCCCTGGAGTGACGGGGTGCGACCATGAAGAGATACACTGCGAGGATAGTGAAGTCCGTAGCATCTCCCAAGACGTCTTGAAGAGCGACTAATTCCACAGTTAACCAATGACAGGACCGGCCTGCAGATGAGATCAGGCAGAGTCGGACACTATATGAGTGAAGGTGAAATTAATGGTTAATTCCAAAAAAAACAAACAAAAAAAACAAAAAAAAAAACCTGTGATGGTTTAACTGATATTGTATTTATTTTTGTGGATGTGTTCTCAGGCCAGCATTACGGCACCATTCAATCTCAAAAGCTGTTCTTTGTTAAAACACCCCATACATTTAGAAACATTTCATACTTGTTTTACACATTGCACACCTGCACAGAGCAAGTTTTAACAAAGTTCATCTTTCTGCCGTTAAATGGAACATTCCTTGTTACAGCTCATATACGCACAAGTATCACAAGCTGATCATTTCTGCCAGTCCATCTTTGCCACCCTGATTCACTTGTCAGATATTGTATACATAGAATTTACTCTCATTTATATGTTCATTTGTAGGTGTTGTCATGGCTTATCAGTACGTACCCACTCACTGTAATTAGCACCAAGTCATAAACCCTCAGTTTTCTTCTGCATGGCCCTGGAGAAGAAGAAGAAGCCATATGATGAAGTGGTGATGAAAGACAGTATTTGACTGAAGCTTAAAGGGTTGGTCTCTTAAATATAGTGAATAATAAATCAGGATTTAGACTGTTAATAATTTCATTTTATTCACTATAGACATTTCAAATCATACATGGCTGAATTGCTTCAAGTGTTCATTTAAAGCACTTCCTGCCAGGTGCCAGTGATTCTGCTTAATTAGTTGATCTGGGTCAGGTGTGCTTTGATCCAGAGCAGGATGGAGGTGGAGACTTATCTGTTCTGAAGCTGGTGGGCTTCATGTGACCATGGATTGAGTTTACTACATCTACCCTTTACTTGTTAAGTCTACTGTACTTGTCCAATTTACGCACAAATATAAGTGGATTCTGTATATTATGTCTTAGGAATTACAAATATTTAAAGTTGTGCAATAAAATCAGTTTTAAAAAGATGTTTTTTTGTCTCTTAGACTTGTCATTCCCCAAGGACTAAAAATGGGACAAATATAAATTTGTATTGTTTCATCCGAGCAGAAATAACCAGTAGTGCATTGTATATTAGCAGGCAGCCATTGTCGGTAAAATCGCTGCATTTGTCCAGCAAATATTTCAACAGGCGTTTGTGTGGTCGCAAAGAAGTGTTTGCAGCAGCTACAAAGTGAAACTGGGACTGTGTGTGGGCAGCGCTTTTATTCCCCAACAGGTGTAATCCAGCAAATCAAATACACCCGCGCAATGTTTCCTGGTCCAGAACACGTCATAGCAACCACCAGCTCCATCGGTGAGAGTTACCACAAAGTTGGCACAGTTTTTGGCACAGTTTTCTGGCGATCGATCTGAAGATCTGAGGTGAGCATGAGCAGTAGTGCACAACGATTACAGGTAAACTGGGTGGACTGCACGTTTTTAATATTATTTCTGATCCGATTTTGAACTGTTCTCTTCAGGCCCAAATGATCAAGACGTGGTTATCCATAGAGGCCATGACAGGTCAAAAACAGACAAATAGAGGCACGGATCTGCAGATTTTAAGCTAGATCACAGTTAAAGGTTGTGCGACAGTTGAATCCTGTAGAGCTCTAGTAGATCTGCCTGAAACTATGAGAAATCAGAATGTAGGCTTTGGTTCAGCATGGCCATAGTTAATAGGCCAAAAGTAATAAAGTAGCCTACACAGACTTCTGTATATGCTACTAAATCGACCATCATTCAATATTTTGAGTGGTCCGAACATATATAGGCCTAGGTGAGGTCATAGCATAGGCCTTTAACTGCAAACATGAGAGAGAAAAGGAGGAAGAATCTACAGCTTCATAATTTCAGTGATTTTCAATATTGCGTCATTGTCCGCTCGAGCTGCTTCTGCGCTCGCGACAGTCAAACTCAAGACAACCGCGAAAATCTTCAGCGTTGTAGAAGATCAGAGCCGCACCAGGGTTCTAGAACACCAGAGCCGCATCAGGGTTCTAGAACACCAGAGCTGCACCAGGGTTCCACGGGTTGTTACATTTCCACTGCTGAGGTGCGTAAGTTACGTTTTTTTGAAAAACGTCTCTTTCTCAAAACTAAAGGCTTCATGTGAGTTTTCTTTTTTTTAGTGTTTTTTTTCCTTCCAGGTTTTTAAATTTAAAAATGTCACCAGTCTAGTCCTGTTAGCTAAAACATAATGTAGGCCTAATGGAACATTGCAATAATACTATCCTAAAGTCAATAAGCTAACTCACTGTCACCGTTGTCCACAGTTTGGAAACAAAAATGTTAAACACTGCAATAACCTAGCTTACCTGTTGTCACTGTGGATATAAATGTGGCTCAATTTGTGTAATATTCTATGTTGTGGCAATGTTTGAAATCCATTTAGCTTCTAGAATAGAGGTATCTGACCTTTTTAATAGCTTGTGACCCCTTAATATGAACCAACGTTTAGGCAGTGAAGAACATTTACTCAAGTACTGTAGTACAATTTTGAGGCACCTGTACTTTACTTGAGTATTTCCATTTTCTGCTACTTTATACTTCCACTCCACCACATTTTGTAGGCAAATATTGTACTTTTTACTCCACTACATCTATTTGATAACTTTAGGTACTAGATACTTTGCAGATTGATGCATCAAGTAGCACATTTAAAAAAAAACAGATTCCGATAATCCGAAAAAAGCTGAACATCGCTTCAGGTAATTGGCCATGCAGATAAGGGGTCGACCCATAATATATGGTATAATAATGTAAATGTATTTAGAATTTACTTTTACTTGTATTTTTGATACTTAAGTACATATAATATCAGATACTTTCAGACTTTTACTCAAGTACTATTCATATGGGTTCAACATAATTTTGTGTTGAAAAATAATTGCTTTTATTATTTCCTACCTCGGTAATGAACCCATGACAACTGATCTGAAAGCTGTTTGTTTGTTATTATGATGCAGACACTGCCCCAACATGAGCACGGGACCAGAGACGCAAGCTTCCTTCATCCAGGGAAACCAGAGCGCAGTGGAACATGATGCCTCTCATTCAGCCCTCTTGTATCTTTTCCAAGAAGTTTCCAAGCTAGCTTCCCCCATCCACAACAGTTTCCTGGACACAAATTTGCCCTCCCCATGGCTAAATGAGACTTCTAGGCAGGGCGCTTTCGTGGCTAAAAAAGAGGACGAGGATGCACATTCATTTCAAATCTCTAACGGCTCCCACCAACACGGTTTGTCTCATAAGATGAAAAAAGTGAAGGAGAAAAGTCACAGCAGTAAGGTCACAACTTTTGTTGACCCTCAAGTATTGAGTCTGATCAACCTGCAGTGTGAGAGGCTCCTGCATCACAGTGATGTAGAGGAGTCTGACTTTAGTTCAGCATCATCTGACACAAAATTAGACCTTTCAGTAGACAAAGCAACAGATGGAACAGATCAGAGAGTTGGAGGTGACTTCATAAGTTTTGAATGCACTTTGAGACCATCTGTTCTTGTCTATGAAAGAGAAGATATCCCAGCTTGTGTTAGTTCTGTGGACGATGTAAGAGTCTGCAGTGGAGGAGCTGGAACACCAGAGTGCTGTGTGAAAGACTCCAAAGTGGGCTGCTGTGTTCAGTCACAGGCTGCTGAAAAAACTGTCGCTGTTAGACCAGAGCTGGGGGACGAAAATTCAACATCATCTCAACCTCACCACAGAGACAAAAGAGAGAACAAGTTCAGTGTTCACAGACAATTTGAGTTGAACCAGGAGAGCAAGAAGAATTGTTTGTCTTCTGAACAGGATATTTTGAAGGTACCATTCTCCGAAAATGCATCCCTTAGTACCCAGCTGACTTTTATTGCAAATGAAGATGCGAGCGTGGCTCTTTCAAAGCCGGCACTAACGCTAGACCATAATGCAAACCTTGCTTGGACTACAGAGCCCCCATGTGACAAAATCACTGCTTCTACACCAGAATGTACACATGCTCCCATAGAGGAAAAATCCCCTCCAATTGCACAAGTGAAATCCTCAAGCTATGATGGAGAAACGAACCCCTCACCTTCTGCACCATCAAAACCAGAACACAGACAAGTGCAAAAGGAAAAAATTGTCCCTCCATTTACCCAGAAGTGGAGAACCAAGACTCCTAGAAAACAACCCCGCCCCAGCCGGAGTGCTGATATCCAAGACCCGGACTTCCAGGGAGTGACGTTCAGGATGGACACGGAGCTGGACGACAGTAGGGAACAGTGTCGGCTCCTCATAACTTCAAAGTACAGGTAGTGAGAGACTTGTTACGTTTTTTTAAAAGAATTTAGAAGATAAAATAACAATAAGTTAAATGTACTCGCTCTTTTGCTGCTTGTGTACCCATCACAGCAAGGAGCTCTGCAAGAGTGTGAGAAAACCGAGGCCGAGGACACGTACAACGCAGAAATCCCTCAAAACAAGCGGCTCGGATGAGGAGAGTGACCCCACGGCCAGTGTTTCCCGTGAGTAACACTCGAGTACCTGCACTGTTCAGTGAAGCTGATGTAAGTTCATGTTGTCAATTTTACAGGCTCGCTAGACAGCGATGTGAAAGCCTGAGAAATTTCAGCTGATAGTCACTAATGAACTTTAAAATCTATATAATACACGGCACGCTCTAATCTCGTCCCCTTAATTCAGATAACAAAAAAATACTCAAAATTAGAGATTATAATAAATTAAGGGGAAGGAAGAGTGAATAAAGTACATAACTAATGAAGTAAATGACTGCAATAATTAAGTTTCAGATATATGTTTAAATATAAATGCTGCCTTCTTATGTGTTTACAATAGATGCTTCAGAAGTATTACTCTATTTTACTTGAAATAATATCATTTGAGGTATGTATTGCATGAAACGTCAATTTTCTCCACTAGAGGACGCCACCACACCAAAACATGTGACTTGACAGCATCACTCTGGACAGGTGGTGTACATTTGTACAAGTATTTATGAAAACTGCTGTGTATACATCCTCCAACCACCCATATCATGGGTATCAGCTAGTTCTCAGAAGACCGTGAAATTCAATATAAATTCCAACATGTGATTTTTACTTTCAGCTGTTAAGCCGTTGGTTTTGAGTCGGTGTATTTTCAGTATCAGTAGACTGAAACTTTCTTTCATGGCATTTCAAATTCCTTGCATTGATTCGAGTCTCTCCTTGGTAACACATTTCAACAAAACTTAACAATTTGAAATTTGCCTGCTCATAGGATGACATCACTCTTCCGGGTTGTATTACTGATCTTATTGATGAAATGTAGCGTTAATTATTCAGAAAATGTTATGATGCATCAAAAATACATCCTTCACTTAGACAGAAACTGTTTCTTGAACAGAAATGTTTAACTTCACTCATTTTAAAATACCTGTAACACTAAAGATTGTGTTTCTTTTCTGTTTCACAAAAGAGGGTAAAGTCTGTGCATCGTGCTGCACCAGGAAGACCCCCATGTGGAGGGATGCAGAGGACGGGACCCCCCTCTGTAATGCTTGTGGAATAAGGTAGCTGACATTAACAGTGGCTCAGTTTACAAGCACACAGTTTTCTGTTTTTGCCCTAATTTCCAACTAAACTGTTCACATGGCAAATGAAAACCATCGTTCAACAACCTTCTTGAAGAGAGGTGTCGCAAAATGTATGCATATCCAAAAAACAGTTGATAATCCAAGTCATTCATAATGTTTAAAAAGTAGGTGTGTTTCTTCTTCTGACCAGAATTGTGGGCTTTTCTTCTGTGCAGGCGTTTCTAACTCAGCTTTGCAAACAGTTGGCTGGTTTGTCTACAATGCACACAGCTGACTGTATGCCGTAAACACAGAGGTCTCAAACTGCTGTAAAATCCCCGATTGAGACGCATATTCTGAAGACGTTGTATACATGTCCAGAGAACGCTCCTAAAATAATAATAATCCCGGAATATCCCAAATTTCTTAATTGGAAAATGCTTCATTTGGAATAAGGCCTATTAGGAATATTCAAACAGAATATGCTGCTTACATGACATGTATCAAATTCTGAATATTGTCATATCTGGAATAACAGTGGAAAATTAGTGTGCATGTAAATGTAGCCAGTGATCCTTAACCGAGATTAGCTTCATATATTCATCGATAAATACCAACTATTTATGAGGTATGGATAAAAATAGCCTCCATCATGAAACCTGAACATGACAGGGTGTAATCATCAGTGTATTCTTTTTCTGTCTTGACCTTTTGAAGGTATAAGAAGTACAGAGTGCGCTGTGTCAACTGCTGGCATATCCCGAGGAAAGAGGGCAACTCCAACTCGTGCTGCCTCAAGTGTGGAAACTTTGTGAGGCTGACCTCAGCTCCACGGAAACGCACCACCTAGGGAACATACACAGAGCGAAGGTTTTTATGTCCACATGTGACAAAGCTCTTCACACACACACACACACACTTTTGCACATGACCGTTCAAGGCTACACTTTCTGCTCTTGCAGTTCTTAGTTCTCTATGATTCACTACAGATGTGACTGCAGATATGGAGGAGCAGCACCAGCGTTTTACATCTTAGGTGACTCTGAGTATTTAAATTAGATTCACTGCTACAGGAAAAACATTCAAAACCTTCAGAACTCTTAAAACACTTAAAAATGGAGGACGATGTCTAAAACATGATCTGTACTTGAAGCTTTACCTGCACTGTTTGTGCTACTGGCTGACCTATGTAGCATGTGTGACGGATATTTATACAGTCGATGGGTTTGTTTTCTTCTGTCTCCACAAAGAGAGATATATTGTTGAAGCACAGACAGTTTGTAGCAGAGCTGAGAAACATTTGCGGAAATTAATGGCATACTGAAGGGCTACTATGAGAACACATTCAGTGGAAAGTTTAGTCATAATTGGTGACATTTTTCATCTAAATAGCTTCAGTGTTGCCTGTGTATGATGGTCTGCAGTGCCAGATGGCTGCAGTAGAAAGTCATTTCTGTACAGGACCTGAGCTCAGCGCTGTGTTCACTGTTATTAACTGAAAAACAATTCACTTCTCTTGACCTTGACTTTGAGACTGTCTGCTAAGTTCAGCAGATAGACATTAAGTTGCACGAGTTAAGTTATTCATTTTGTTGTCTTTGTCTTGTTTCTGATTTGTAATTGTTTATTTTCTCGTTGTTTGTTTGCTGTGTTGCTGGTTTAGTTGGTGCACTGAGTATTGCTGTTTCCCATGAGAAGAAAAAATTAATTTTTGTGTGAGCTTGCATTGGTTTTGACCCGTATTAAATTCAGTATGAACCATCCAATTTGTTTCCTGGTTCTTTTTTAAGGTACTGTACTTGATGTAATCCCCTACTAAAAATGCAGTGACTATAAAATAGTGTAATAGTTTCATAGGGGTACACATATCGCATTAAACTATGTGGAGAGCTACAAGGAAGAATTGTTCATTAATGAGACTTCCCACAGTTTCCTCAGCCCACCCTGCAGTGTAGCACCATTTGCCAAGTGGGTGGCCTCACACGGATTGATACAGTGCAGCTATTATTTCAAAAACGGATTACGTCTTCCTCTTATTTGAAACAGCCAGAGAGAGAGAGAGAGAGAGAGAGAGCTGCCTCCCTCGCCATGTGCCAAACCATCCAGCAGTGAGGAACACCGAAGGAAATGAGCGTTGTTTGAGCCAAGAACATAAAAGATAGAAACAAGCACAATAAAATGAATGTGCTTTTTCATTTTTACATTAAGCATATTTTAGTCCAAATCAGCCTCACCTGCTGTGGTCACTAAAACATCCACTGCAACAGAGTCAGCAGTGAGGGAGAGTAACTTTGCAAGTGCTGTACTTGTACTTGAACTTGTATTTTATTTGAGTATCATCATGACATGGCACTGTATACCTCTACATCATATTTCAGAGGCAAACTGTTTACTTGACATGATCCCCTCGTAAAATATGATGAATTGTTACAAAGTAGTATATAAAGTAGTTAATTGTGGCTCTGCCTTGACGACATAAGAACCTGCATGCTCATAAATTCATGTATGTATAATCCAATAATAATCATATACATTATTTGAAACAGACTCTGTCGAGGGTCCTTAGGCATAATGTACTTTTGTTTTGTACGTTTATGAATGCAGGACTTAGTAAATACTTGAGTATTTTTATAGTGCGGTTAAAGTTTATATTACCAATGATATCCAGGCAGTCATTTTTAAGACATTGTACCACAATTAAACATAATGAAGAATGAACTCAAGTTCAACATAGATTTAGTTTAAATAAGGGAATCCTGCAGACATATTGGCATTAATGGAGCTCAATTGTTTCGTTGCTGCCTTATTAAAAAGGGAAAAGTAGGCCACTTGTATAAAACAGGAATCCAGACCCGATCATTTTCCCACAGTGAAAACGTGCCTTTCAAATATTCATCTATAACTCAAGATACTTGAATCATAGGGAAATTATCTCGATCATATCCTCAGTAGTACCATTCACAATCTGTACCTTTTCATTCAGATGTTTTTGCTTCAGGTTTGTGTCTGCTGTTGTGATGAAGACAGACTGAGGAGGAGGAGGAGAAAGTTTAGAGTGGGAGGCAGAAAAGTCAAAGATGCAGTCAGATGGGCAACTTTTTTTGTGAATGAAAGGAGAGAAGGGGGTCTGCTCTGTCCCGGACAGGCGCTAATCTCGCCTGCTGGGGCCGCCGTGCCACCGGACGCTCTGGACCATGACCTTGGGCAGCAAACTCATGGACGGGTCGGACATTGACGTGGGGGGACAGACAGACTGTGGCGAACACGTGAAGAAGACAGATTTGTCAGTGTTTAGTGAGAGTAATGTCGACTTTGAGCAGAGTGCGTCATCCTTCGCTCCCGCAGACCGGGAGGAGGGAGACTTTACGGTCCGGCTACAGGAGGGTCCGGGCAGGAGAACCGCCTCGGTGAAGCCCCCGTACTCTTACATCGCTCTCATCACCATGGCCATCCTCCAGAGCCCGAAGAAGAGACTCACCCTCAGTGAGATTTGTGATTTCATCAGCCAGCGCTTTGCGTATTATCGGGAGAAGTTCCCTGCGTGGCAAAACTCAATCCGCCACAACTTGTCTTTGAATGACTGCTTTGTCAAAATGCCCCGGGAGCCTGGGAATCCTGGGAAAGGGAATTATTGGACCCTGGATCCCATGTCGGCCGATATGTTTGAAAACGGGAGTTTCCTTCGGCGGAGGAAACGCTTCAAGAGGCAGCATTTCTGTATGGGAGCGCTGAAGGACTCCAGGGCGCAGGAGCGCAGCCTGATGCCCGTCTTCCCTCTGCTCGGTGCGCACAGCATGGGTCCTGATTTATACCACGACCTGGACATAAGGAGTCGTTTGGGCTCCCACAGTATCGCACCTGTGAGCAGCATCATACCTGCGCTCTCCTCGCTCCTCTCCAAGAATTTCCCCTCTTGTCTTACGTTTGAACATTTCGACCCGGGTCGCTGCGCCGCCGTCCCATCTTTGGCTCCCGGCTCCTCGTTCATGTCTCCTGTCTCGCTGCACGGAATGATTCCCAACTACCATCATGTCTCCCACGTGTCCAATTTCCCCGCTGGGATCATAAAAGTTTCGTCGAATTCAATTTAATCTGATGATGTCCGCGTGTCTTGAATTAACGGGAATCTCAGAGTAACTCATATGGTACAGAATGTAACAATACGACAGTTTTTAATGATGTCCTGAACCTGCGGACAGGCCGCCATATTTAGCGAGTTGTTTTCTTGAAGCAAATGTTTTTGAATAAGTGATATTTTACAGTTTTTAAATATGTTTGCAATAAAACGTGAATGAATTTACAAAATCTGTGCAATTTGAATTAAATGTCACAGCGTTTATAATTATCAGACACCATCAAATAAAACTTATGTCTGTTATATTATTATTTTACTGTTTGAGGCCGACATGTTTCTGTCTTTATGTTTTGACGGAATTTGAGACAAGACCTCAGTGAAACAAATAATAAATAATAAAGACTCACAAAGAAAATATAATTCCATATTCTTAATATAAATTAATACAACTTACTTAATTATACGGTGACAGGTTAAGAGCGATGGTGGAGCATTGTGTGGCAAAATGTGGGCCGTTTATTTTGTAAGATCAGAAGGATGAAAATAAAATAAATAGCCTTGATAATGAATAAAAAAGTAGTGAACCGATGTGAAATCACTGAACATGTTCCACATATCAGTTTCTTTGGCTTTACAGAGGAATGGAAATTGCTCAAATGTGATGACGTCGCTGTATTTATTGTGCTTTCACAAAATATCTGAGCGCCAGCACATTATCTTTCTCCCTCCCTTGTTTATTGACTGTGTCTGTGTGTGTGTGTCCATGTTTGCTTTAGTCAAAACAGGCCTTTTTTACCACACGCTGGTCTGGTCAGCCTCTGCAGTCTGGCAGTGATCAGCGTTAATATGAAATACATCTGATCATCTGTTAAAACTGTACCACTGCGCAGACTTTCATCGCTTGTTGCTTCTTTTTTTTGTTCTTTACTGTTATGTGGAAATATGAGGCAGAAGAGCGCCTGTGTTCAGGAATGAAAAGAAGCAGCAACACAACAACATTTTATTTAAGGAGGCCTGTACGGACCTACTCAAATGCAGAATGGCCTTTTTTTTCAGTGATGCACTATGAAGCCTATAGGCCTATTGTCACTAGAGTGGCCTGAGTGGACACACTACAGGGGACTAGGGTAATTTTTTAATGGATATCACAATGAAACTTCACCAGTAGGCAATTATTTTTTGTACAAGTTTTCAGAAATGTTATGTTTAAATATGCAAATGAGGTTGTGAAATTAAATATGTGCAATTTTCTTTCCACCAGTCTGAAAAAATATATTTTATGGAAGCAAAACAGCAAAAAAACGTTTATTTTTTTTTTACCTGTAGTGTCTCCGTTTAATCAGCTCATTCCATATAAATGCATGAAGCTCATCCTGTTTGTTCAGTGCAAAATGTTATTAGCTATTTGTGAAGTAAACATTGACTCTCCGTTGCTCCATCCGATGGCTGTTTGCAGGTTGTAAGAGATTATAAAAGTGTCAGGGGTTGCAACACAAAATTCAATCAGAGTAAATGCAGTTAAAAAGAAGCAGTATAATGTTTAAATGATAGAATATTTTAATTTATTTGACTTTTTCTTAACCAGGCAAATCATTAAGAACAAATTTTTATTCACAATGGTGACTTGGCAGAGTGTTGTACTGTCAAATCCATTAATGCAAAAAAAAGCTTTCTTCAGAGGAGGAAACCCAATTTTTACATAGAAAATCTAGTATAATAAACATGCAGTTTCCTTTATTTTTCAGTCTTTAAATTAAAGCTGTTTATTTCAAAACAGAATTTCTGAATTTTAACATGTTTTTACACTGTTATGTAAAGTTGTTCATGTTTTTACAGTCAGTCTTACAGTAGAGGCTTGCTAGTGTTGTTGGACTACACTTTTGTTTGCACTTTTGTTTTTCACTTGTTCTTCAGAAGAACATCAGTGGGTAAGTGTGTAAAGAAAATCTCTCCCAGCATGTAGCTGCTGGTGTAAGTGTGATATGGCTCATAGCAGATCGTCTGCCGTCTGTAAACAGCTGCCTTCAGCCTAAATAATCCCTCAGGGAGCAGTTTGCTTTTCCTGGCACACTCTGTCATATCGGAGTTTAATTCAATTATAGCGCACATGCACACTCACAGTCCTGCTCCACCGTTTGAAAACATAAAATCTCCGTATATCTTCATGGAGTGTAGCCCATTAAAGTTAGTCAGTGATGTGTGGGCCAGTGTCAGACTGTGACAGGAAATATGCTGCTGGAGGATGTATGTTTGAAGAAAGGGGAACCCTCTCCAGTCCCTAAAGATGGGGATGGATGGATAACATGTAACACTAGAGCCACCCATGAGCTCATGATTTAACTACATGTCTATAAAAAGAGAAAGACTTTACTGGCGGAGTGGAGTGGCACTGCGAAAGTATGGAAGTCGATTTCTATTAATAAAAGAAACAAAAAAGATGAAAAGTGACTCATGATAAATAAAAAACATGCTCATTTTAAATCCAAATTATGAGAAAAAAGTTACGTTTCACTTATTATCAGATTATTTTTTACTATAATTTTTGTTTTACCATGAGTATTCGTTTAAATCGTAACTAACTTTTCCTCTATTTTGGCAGAATTGGGCTCCCATACAAAGACAAAACAAAGAAAGTGTAACATTTGGAAACAGGCAGAGAGGGAGTGAGAGACGGACATAAGGTCAAGGTGACAATCCAGTTTATTTACACTGACAAACTTTTTATCCAAACAGCTGTTGCTGAATAGCTCGATATATCCTCAGCTCTCTTTCATAGGTGTGGATGTGTGTTTAGAGATGAATATGTATGATTATAGTCTGGGCATGAATTAAAGCCACAACAAAAGCAGAAAAAGAGAAGATTGCAGTCCTAATTTAACCAGCTGTGTTTTGCCTCCAAACAAGTGCAGAGAGCCGGAGACATGACGTCAGCTCAGCCTCAGTCAGCCTCATTAACTGATCCAACACATTGGAGGACTTCTCCTTGTGTGTTTTTGTGTTTTCAGCAGTGACACACACAGGTGACCACAATCAAACGCCAGGACTGCTACAGGCTCAGTGACCTTTGATGAAGGGATGTTTGTTTTCAGTTAATCTTTTATTTCTTTACTCTCCTACAACGTGACCCTGCATCTGTGCTGCTTTCTCTCTTGGCATCTTTCTCACCATGGACCTCCTGAACTCTTAGCATGAGCTAAAGGATCATTTCACCCAAGTTACGAAAGATATTTGTATTTGGTGCATGGCCATCAGAGGTGTCGATATCATATTTTCACTACATGATTATGGTGGCCGAAAGAGAACATGATAACGATAATATCTAATATATAGAAGATTTGAAGAGAAAAATGCAGTCAGTCAAATTACTCTTGAACTTCATTCATTGTGTGTTTTGCCACTTTTATTGCTGAAGAATTACAAAAAATTTAATAGGTGAATATCAATATTTAATTTTTAAATGTCATGATTACAATAAGTACAGGGATACCGGGACACCCCCTAGTGGCTATACAAAAAAAAAAAAATTCTGTAGACAGATATCAACAAGTCTACAGCCATGCTGATGCCCTGTGAGGCCAAGAGTTATTGTCGTGTTTCCATCCCATCCTGGTAACAGGAGACAGAAGTTTCCTTCTTCGTCTTAATCAATTTAACAACATTTTACCTGGACTGATAGGTAAACCAACTGTGAGGAGAATTTTAACGTCATGTTAGCAATCCCCTTCATTTGCTATGAACTGACATCCTGGAAGCACGCTCATTATTTTTTTCCCCAAGAGTTGGATGATGAGATCATTACCACTTTCATTCTGCATGAAGTATGGGGCTAAAGCCAGGTTACAGTTAGCTTAGCTTAGCATTAATACTAAATCAGTGCATCAGCTAGCCAATGTTCAAAAATCTACCTACCAACACCACTTAATCTCACTAAATAACACTTTGCCTCACCTGTACACAGCGACAGAAATTTTAAACCACGAGTCATGGTTTTACTGGGAGTTACATGCTGTAACCATAGACTGTATAAAGATGGACGACGCT
Source organism: Pagrus major (assembly GCF_040436345.1). Lineage (NCBI taxonomy): Eukaryota > Metazoa > Chordata > Actinopteri > Spariformes > Sparidae > Pagrus > Pagrus major. Next base: position 20,155,260 of record NC_133215.1, read on the forward strand.
CTACCACCTCCTCCCAATGTACAAAAATGAAGCCAAATATCCTGGATACAGGCGTGGCCATCTTGAACTGGTGATGTCATTTGGAGCCAGAGTCTGCGCAGTACTGATTGGGCGGTCGAGTACCGAGTTCCCGCCCATACACCTGCCCAATTCAACTGCAAGCAGGGCTCAGTTGTCAGTCATTATGTCACACCCTCTTTTTCTAGCATCATAACTAATTAAAACCAAACTTATCAGGAAAATGACTATTTGAACTTACATCAGCAAGATAAGAGCTACCTAAAATAACAGAAACCATCTTTGTGAAGAATTTATTTGACTTGTACTCTGAGTTTTTATTTTGGCTCATGTCCCATCTGCTAACATTTTTGGGGGCGGGACTTATGACCTACACTGCAGACAGCCATCCAGACCAAAATCCATTTTTAAAAATGTATCACTAATTACATTGCAGACTTGTGCATTTATTAATTAGTTACCAACTTGAATTGTTGGCAAATGAGAAACCTTTTACCAGCGACTTTATTAACATTTCCAACTGCAGAATTGAAAGTTAGAAAGATTAGAGAAAGTTGGGCCAGTTACCTTTCAATGAATTTAATAATGGATTAATATTGGATTAATAACAAGTTTATTAATCCTTCCTGATTAGAGTTGGTGCTGTATTTCTTTTGAAAACAGGAAGAAGAATTTTTCTGCTCCCTTCCTTTTTGGCAAAACAGCAGCTTCCTGTGAGAGAAAGTAACCGGTGATACTGTACAACTATTATATAGTCCCATTAGATTTCTCAAGAACAAGCTTTTATTTCTCAAGCTAAGCAACATTAAGATCCCCCTTGACATACACATCAGAAGTATCAATACAATCTCTGCATATAATCATACATTTACATTGTTGGTTTTATAAACTAAGTTAGCATCTTAAAGGCATATTTGTAAAGACCTGTATCATTTTAGGTGATAAGTCCCATTCAAGGAAAACTTCACACACTATCTGCTCAGTTTTTTTCTGCTCCCCACACTCCACAAGACCCCATAAGGTCTGAGTAACCACTGGGTCCACTACTAATTATTCACCTTTCACAGCAGCATTTCTGTACACGAACAAACAAATAATAGTGCAAAAACAATGTTAAGACAGTACTGATAATCAAAGTTAAAAATGCGCCCCTTTGAGGACGTGCATGCTTACAAGTGTGCAAAATGGATTCACTCTGCAGAAAACCAATAAAGAAAGCGCTTATAACTCAATTTATTTGTCAAAAAATCTTGTTTTTCTGTTTACATTTAATTAAAAAAAACATTACATCTGTGCCAGTACAGCATTGCTTGAGTTACACCACATAAGTATGAAATATTAGAACAGTATCATAATGAATATGGTTGTTACAGCTGAAATCAATCTAAAAACAAAATCAATCATATCAATCAATACATGTAAATAATTATACATTTGCAAATCCAACACTTTTAATATGTCTAATAGTTGTTAATACGATTTTCAGTAGATTCTCTTATAACATACAACACGTTAGATTAAAGTCCATTCTTCATTGCTCGCTCCTGATCTTGGCTGTCTCACCCCAACACTGTAACTTGTTCTCTCCACATGGTGTCAATGCTTTTCACTGTTCTCTAAAGTTAATGAAGTTTACATTAGCTGATCATGTAGTTGATAAGTTCATGGGAGTAAGAAGTCGGCACAGTTCACTGAGGGAAAACTGACTTTCAGCCCTGAAACACCTGGTTGGAAACACCATGGCACTTTGTTTGATCTTTCACTTAATCTTATCTTTTTTACATGAATGAGAGTAAACGCTGATTCAAACACGTTAAAAACTTTAACTCTATACATGAAAATAATAAACTTGTATGTAGGCAAGAACAAACATTAGCAAAATATCTCCCACACATACATCATTAATATGGTTGTTACAGCTGATATAAAAACAAAGTCAGTCATTTTTTTATGGACAGTGTAAGTCATTATAACTTTGTTTCTCAATCATATCAATCCAATACCTTTATATTGAGTAGTTAGTATGAAGTATGATTTCAGAACAATAGCATCACTTGTAATACACAACAAGCTGCTCTGAAGTCTCATGTAAGGAAAACAAAATTTGTGGTACAGCCACAGAGAAAGCAAAAATCTTTAAAGGCTATCTGATCAGCTTCACAATGCTTCCCACACTCCATTAGCCTGAGCATATAATCAGATATTTACAAGCTTGATCAGCATCAGAATCTAAAAGTCAAGTTAATCATTTCAGGTCTTCAGCCCCATACAATGTCTACAAAATGTTAATAAAAATGAAGAGAAGGCTTCACATCAGATAAAAGCACTTACTTACTCTGCAATGCCCTTTTCAACTTGACTGTAGTGAAACACTTCACACGCTATCTGTTCAGTTTCTTTCTGGGCCCCACACTCCATAAGACATGCAAACCAACCATCTTCAATGTAAGCCAGGTCTGAGTAACCACTGGGTCCACTGTTGATGATCCAGGGTTTGCTCCATGCATTTGGATCCTGTGGGGATTTATTCAGATACACTCCTAAATTGATCCTGTTGGACAGATCACTTGGGTGGGTGTACAGCAGCCACTTGTTCTGGCTTGAGTCAGCCATGGCACCTTCGCTTGGAGCTGGAAAGGAGACCACACTTCCCTGACAGCCTCCACCTGTTTCAACAAGCTTTCCAGCAGGGAGGGTTTCAAAACCAGCCCCCCTATCAATAGCTTCCACTCGATAGCCTCCCTTACTACGGGCATTGCAGTAGATGTAGTTGTGGCCCTCATCATCAGACACCTCTGCCATTTCACATTCAAGTGATTCTGTTTCAAGCAGCTTGCTAAAATGCCAACTACTGCCTTCATTATCACGATACAGAGTGAGAGCATGTGGGACAGAGCACTTACATGATATGCAACAGTATGAGGTGGAGCAAGAAGCATATGCATAAGTTGGAATAATCAATCTTCCACTCTCTGTTTGAAGACCATGACCTGGACCAACAGCAAATGTGGCCCATCTTTTGATATCAGGAAGATGTGACAAATCAGTCACCCCACTCCAAGTCTGGCCACCATCTTTTGTTGTAATGTAGCAGGGGCGAGCCTTGTTACAGCCCCAGAATCTCTGCCAGCACTCTGAGATGACGCCCTTAACACAGATGAAGAACAGGAAAAGTGTTCTGCTGGTTTTCTCGTACACTGGACAGGGGTTCATCGTACGATGTCCATCAAGATGTGCCTCCTCCACCACTTTGAGCTCCGACCACTAGAGAGAACATTAATCAGAGATGTGTGAATGAAACAAAGCAGATTCACAAGTAATTTAGCAATGAAACAATTGTTTGGGATGATTACCTCAATTGTTCTCACACCAGGGCTCTCCTCCTTCAGCGTTCCTGTTTTCAAAACCAGGTGTTTTGTACTGCTATCATGTACAGTACTCCTCTGCTCTGCAAAGGCCATGAAGATCTTTTTGTCACTGTCGTAGAAAAGAGAAGGAATCCTGTACACCCGTTTCCTATCAGATTTAAAGAGAGTTTGTTTCTGCAGTTGATGACCCTTTAAAGTTATGTCATCCATGGTTGGTGTAAAATGATCGTACAATGGTTAAGAAGGAATGAAATGCAGAGTATACTGCCACAATCATTAGAGATTGCCTGCTGACGGTTCCAGGGTGGTGCCGTTTTTGAATGAGGGAGGAGTCTCTTATCACAGACTAAACATTACTGGTCACTTCTCAAGAAGTGACATGAAAAACAGGAAAATATGGAAGTTGAATCAAATCCTTTTCTAGGAGGAGCATTAGGGGCACATGTAACAAAGTGTTTGAATGCTGATTTTGAACTCAGGAGTCTGCCTTTTTTACTAAGAATTCAGAGATTAAATTTGTAAGAAATTAAAGTTCTTAGAATTCAAATAAATGTTTCACATGTGGCACAAATCCTCTTCAGCACTTTTCAGTTGATTAACACAGAAAATAAAGGCCACTTCCTCATTTGAGCAGAACCAAAACAGGTTTGGTTATTTATTTACCAAGAGGAAGGTCAGCAAAGCAAGTTTAGGTCAGACTGTGATCACATCATCACTGACTGCACCTGTTATTGCCACTTTACATAATTGCAAACATTTTCCACAATTAGGGTTATACATGCCAAAAAAACACAATGAGTTTATTTTTAACAGATTACTTAGTGATGTTGATGAATGACATCTGGCCTGTGCTAAGTGCCAGTTTAATAGGAGTCACTGTTGTATGTCCATTTAACAGCAGGAAGTAGTTTTCTGTTTAATCATAAAAGTAAAAAAGTATACCCTTTGAAGGTCATGCATGAATACAAGTGTGAAAAATGTATATATTATTCAGAAAAACAATAAAAAGAGCTATTTCAATGCCATTGTCAAAAATCGTGTTTAATTCTTTGAATTATAACAAAAAACAAAAACTTGGTGTCAATACAGCATCTTTTGAATTGCACTTTACAGTATTGAATGTTAGTACATATCATACATCATTAATATGGTTGTTACAGCTGAAATAAAACAAAATCAGTAATTTTAAAGGACAATGTAAGTCATTATAACTTTGTTTGTAAATCATGTCAATCCAATACCTTTATGTTGAGTCGTTATAAGTATGATTTCAGAACAATAGTGTCACTTGTAATACACAACAAGCTGCTCTGAAGTCTCATGTAAGGAAAACGAAATTTGTGGTACAGCCACAGAGAAAGCAAAAACCTTTAAAGGCTCTCTGATCAACTTCACAATGCTTCCCACACTCCATTAGCCTGAGCATATAATCAGATATTTACAAGCTTGATCAGCATCAGAATCTAAAAGTCAAGTTAATCATTTCAGGTTTTCAGCCCCATACAATGTCTACAAAATGTTAATAAAAATGAAGAGAAGGCTTCACATCAGATAAAAGCACTTACTTACTCTGCAATGCCCTTTTCAACTTGACTGTAGTGAAACACTTCACACGCTATCTGCTCAGTTTCTTTCTGCACCCCACACTCCATAAGACATGCAAACCAACCATCTTCAATGTAAGCCAGGTCTGAGTAACCACTGGGTCCACTGTTGATGATCCAGGGTTTGCTCCATGCATTTGGATCCTGGGGGGATTTATTCAGATACACTCCTAAATTGATCCTGTTGGACTGATCACTTGGGTGGGTGTACAGCAGCCACTTGTTCTGGCTTGAGTCAGCCATGGCACCTTCGCTTAGAGCTGGAAAGGAGACCACACTTCCCTGACAGCCTCCACCTGTTTCAACAAGCTTTTTAGCAGACGGGAGGGTTTTAAAACCAGCCCCCGTATCAATGGCTTCCACTCGATAGCCTCCCTTACTACGGGCATTGCAGTAGACATGATCATCAGACACCTCTGCCATTTCACATTCAACTGATTTTGTTTCAATCAGCTTGCTAAAATGCCAACTACTGCCCTTATCGTTACTACACAGAGTGAGAGCATGTGGGACGGCGCGAAAACATGATATGCAACAGTATGAGGTGGAGCGAGAAGCATATGCATAAGTTGGAATAATCAATTTACCACTCTCTGTTTGAAGACCATGACCTGGACCAACAGCAAATGTGGCCCATCTTTTGATATCAGGAAGATGTGACAAATCAGTCACCCCGCTCCAAGTCAGGCCACCATCTTTTGTTGTAATGTAGCAGGGGCGAGCCTCGTTATGGCCCGTGAATCTCTGCCAGCTCTCTGTGACGCAGTTCGGAACACAGATGAAGAACAGGAAAAGTGTTTTGCTGGTTTTCTCGTACACTGGACAGGGGTTCATCGGACGATATCCATCAAGATGTGCCTCCTTCACCACTTTGAGCTCCGACCACTAGAGAGAACATTAATCAGAGGTGTGTGAATGAAACAAAGCAGATTCACAAGTAATTTAGCAATGAAACAATTGTTTAGGACGATTACCTCAATTGTTCTCACACCAGTGCTCTCCTCCTTCTTCAGCGTTCCTGTTTTCAAAACCAGGTGTTTTGTACTGGCGTCATCTGTAGTACTCCTCTGCTCTGCAAAGGCCATGAAGATCTTTTTGTCACTGTCGTAGAAAAGAGAAGGAATCCTGTACACCTCGTTCACCTTGGAAAGAAAGACAATTCTTTCTTCTTGGATTTTTTGATGTGAGGGTTTGTTGCCCATGGTTGCTGTCCAATGCGTATCAGCATATACCGTTTAAGCTTATGAGTAAAGACTCCTCCGTCGTTCACACAGGGCAGCACCAAGCCGTATAAAACAATAAGGCTTGGTGCTGCCCTATGTGAATGACCGAGAAGTCTTTTATTACAGACTCAACGTCATTGTTCACTTTTCAAGAAGTGACTTGAAAAAGCAGGAAAATCCCCTTCAGCACTTTTCGGTTGATTGGAAGAAAACCAAAGTCCACTTCCTTTTCAGCAGTAACACACAAATGACTACGAGCAAACGCCAGGACTGCTACAGGCTCAGTGACCTTTGATGCATGGAGGTTTGGTTTCAGTTAATCTTTTATTTCTTTACTCTCCTACAACGTGACCCTGCATCTGTGCTGCTTTCTCTCTTGGCATCTTTCTCACCATGGACCTCCTGAACTCTTAGCATGAGCTAAAGGATAATTTCACCCAAGTTACGAAAGATATTTGTATTTGGTGCATGGCCATCAGAGGTGTCGATATATCATATCCATATTTTCACTACATGATTATGGTGGCCGAAAGAGAACATGATAACGATAATATCTAATATATAGAAGATTTGAAGAGAAAAATGCAGTCAGTCAAATTACTCTTGAACTTCATTCATTGTGTGTTTTGCCACTTTTATTGCTGAAGAATTACAAAAAATTTAATAGGTGAATATCAATATTTAATTTTTAAATGTCATGATTACAATAAGTACAGGGATACCGGGACACCCCCTAGTGGCTATACAAAAAAAAAAAAAAAATTCTGTAGACAGATATCAACAAGTCTACAGCCATGCTGATGCCCTGTGAGGCCAAGAGTTATTGTCGTGTTTCCATCCCATCCTGTTAACAGGAGACAGACGTTTCCTTCTTCGTCTTAATCAATTTAACAACATTTTACCTGGACTGATAGGTAAACCAACTGTGAGGAGAATTTTAACGTCATGTTAGCAATCCCCTTCATTTGCTATGAACTGACATCCTGGAAGCACGCTCATTATTTTTTTCCCCAAGAGTTGGATGATGAGATCATTACCACTTTCATTCTGCATGAAGTATGGGGCTAAAGCCAGGTTACAGTTAGCTTAGCTTAGCATTAATACTAAATCAGTGCATCAGCTAGCCAATGTTCAAATATCTACCTACCAACACCACTAAATCTCACTAAATAACACTTTGCCTCACCTGTACACAGCGACAGAAATTTTAAACCACGAGTCATGGTTTTACTGGGAGTTACATGCTGTAACCATAGACTGTATAAAGATGGACGACGCTCTACCACCTCCTCCCAATGTACAAAAATGAAGCCAAATATCCTGGATACAGGCGTGGCCATCTTGAACTGGTGATGTCATTTGGAGCCAGAGTCTGCGCAGTACTGATTGGGCGGTCGAGTACCGAGTTCCCGCCCATACACCTGCCCAATTCAACTGCAAGCAGGGCTCAGTTGTCAGTCATTATGTCACACCCTCTTTTTCTAGCATCATAACTAATTAAAACCAAACTTATCAGGAAAATGACTATTTGAACTTACATCAGCAAGATAAGAGCTACCTAAAATAACAGAAACCATCTTTGTGAAGAATTTATTTGACTTGTACTCTGAGTTTTTATTTTGGCTCATGTCCCATCTGCTAACATTTTTGGGGGCGGGACTTATGACCTACACTGCAGACAGCCATCCAGACCAAAATCCATTTTTAAAAATGTATCACTAATTACATTGCAGACTTGTGCATTTATTAATTAGTTACCAACTTGAATTGTTGGCAAATGAGAAACCTTTTACCAGCGGCTTTATTAACATTTCCAACTGCAGAATTGAAAGTTAGAAAGATTAGAGAAAGTTGGGCCAGTTACCTTTCAATGAATTTAATAATGGATTAATATTGGATTAATAACAAGTTTATTAATCCTTCCTAATTAGAGTTGGTGCTGTATTTCTTTTGAAAACAGGAAGAAGAATTTTTCTGCTCCCTTCCTTTTTGGCAAAACAGCAGCTTCCTGTGAGAGAAAGTAACCGGTGATACTGTACAACTATTATATAGTCCCATTAGATTTCTCAAGAACAAGCTTTTATTTCTCAAGCTAAGCAACATTAAGATCCCCCTTGACATACACATCAGATGTATCAATACAATCTCTGCATATAATCATACATTTACATTGTTGGTTTAAAAACTAAGTTAGCATCTTAAAGGCATATTTGTAAAGACCTGTATCATTTTAGGTGATGAGTCCCATTCAAGGAAAACTTCACACACTATCTGCTCAGTTTTTTTCTGCTCCCCACACTCCACAAGACCATAAGGTCTGAGTAACCACTGGGTCCACTACTAATTTTCACCTTTCACAGCAGCATTTCTGTACACGAACAAACAAATAATAGTGCAAAAACAATGTTAAGACAGTTCTGATAATCAAAGTTAAAAATGCGCCCCTTTGAGGACGTGCATGCTTACAAGTGTGCAAAATGGATTCACTCTGCAGAAAACCAATAAAGAAAGCGCTTATAACTCAATTTATTTGTCAAAAAATCTTGTTTTTCTGTTTACATTTAATAAAAAAAAACATTACATCTGTGCCAGTACAGCATTGCTTGAGTTACACCACATAAGTATGAAATGTTAAAACAGTATCATAATGAATATGGTTGTTACAGCTGAAATCAAGCTAAAAACAAAATCAATCATATCAATCAATACATGTAAATAATTATACATTTGCAAATCCAACACTTTTAATATGTCTAATAGTTGTTAATACGATTTTCAGTAGATTCTCTTATAACATACAACACGTTAGATTAAAGTCCATTCTTCATTGCTCGCTCCTGATCTTGGCTGTCTCACCCCAACACTGTAACTTGTTCTCTCCACATGGTGTCAATGCTTTTCACTGTTCTCTAAAGTTAATGAAGTTTACATTAGCTGATCATGTAGTTGATAAGTTCATGGGAGTAAGAAGTCGGCACAGTTCACTGAGGGAAAACTGACTTTCAGCCCTGAAACACCTGGTTGGAAACACCATGGCACTTTGTTTGATCTTTCACTTAATCTTATCTTTTTTACATGAATGAGAGTAAACGCTGATTCAAACACGTTAAAAACTTTAACTCTATACATGAAAATAATAAACTTGTATGTAGGCAAGAACAAACATTAGCAAAATATCTCCCACACATACATCATTAATATGGTTGTTACAGCTGATATAAAAACAAAATCAGTCATTTTCATGGACAGTGTAAGTCATCATAACTTTGTTTCTCAATCATATCAATCCAACACCTTTATATTGAGTAGTTATAAGTATGATTTCAGAACAATAGCATCACTTGTAATACACAACAAGCTGCTCTGAAGTCTCATGTAAGGAAAACAAAATTTGTGGTACAGCCACAGAGAAAGCAAAAACCTTTAAAGGCTCTCTGATCAACTTCACAATGCTTCCCACACTCCATTAGCCTGAGCATATAATCAGATATTTACAAGCTTGATCAGCATCAGAATCTAAAAGTCAAGTTAATCATTTCAGGTCTTCAGCCCCATACAATGTCTACAAAATGTTAATAAAAATGAAGAGAAGGCTTCACATCAGATAACAGCACTTACTTACTCTGCAAACCTTTTCAACTTGACTGTAGTGAAACACTTCACACGCTATCTGCTCAGTATATTTCTGGGCCCCACACTCCATAAGACATGCAAACCAACCATCTTCAATGTAAGCCAGGTCCGAGTAACCACTGGGTCCACTGTTGATGATCCAGGGTTTGCTCCATGCATTTGGATCCTGTGGGGATTTATTCAGATACACTCCTAAATTGATCCTGTTGGACTGATCACTTGGGTGGGTGTACAGCAGCCACTTGTTCTGGCTTGAGTCAGCCGTGGCACCTTCGCTTAGAGCTGGAAAGGAGACCACACTTCCCTGACAGCCTCCACCTGTTTCAACAAGCTTTTTAGCAGACGGGAGGGTTTTAAAACCAGCCCCCGTATCAATAGCTTCCACTCGATAGCCTCCCTCACTACGGGCATTGCAGTAGACATGATCATCAGACACCTCTGCCATTTCACATTCAAGTGATTTTGTTTCAATCAGCTTGCTAAAATGCCAACTACTGCCCTTATCATTACTACACAGAGCGAGAGCATGTGGGACGGCGCAAAAACATGATATGCAACAGATTGAGGTGAAGGGAGAAGCATATGCATAAGTTGGAATAATCAATCTTCCACTCTCTGTTTGAAGACCATGACCTGGACCAACAGCAAATGTGGCCCATCTTTTGATATCAGGAAGATCTGACAAATCAGTCACCCCGCTCCAAGTCTGGCCACCATCTTCTGTTGTAATGTAGCAGAGACGGGCCTTGTTACAGCCTGAACTTATCTGGTCACTCTCCGAGACGCCGTCCTCAACACAGATGAAGAACAGGAAAAGTGTTTTGCTGGTTTTCTCGTACACTGGACAGGGGTTCATCGGACGATGTCCATCAAGATGTGCCTCCTCCACCACTTTGAGCTCCGACCACTAGAGAGAACATTAACAACAGAGATGTGTGAATGAAACAAAGCAGATTCACAAGTAATTTAGCAATGAAACAATTGTTTGGGATGATTACCTCAATTGTTCTCACACCAGTGCTCTCCCCCTTCAGCGTTCCTGTTTTCAAAACCAGGTGTTTTGTACTGCTATCATCGACAGTCTCCCTCTGCTCTGCAAAGGCCATGAAGATCTTTTTGTCACTGTCGTAGAAAAGAGAAGGAATCCTGTACACCCATTCCCTATCAGATTTAAAGAGAGTTCGTTTCTGCGGTTGATGACCCTTTAAAGTTATGTCATCCATGGTTGGTGTAAAATGATCGTACAATGGTTAAGAAAGAATGAAATGCAGAGTATACTGCTGCAATCATTAGAGATTGCCTGCTGACGGTTCCAGGGTGGTGCAGTTTTTGAATGAGGGAGGAGTCTCTTATCACAGACTAAACATTATTGGTCACTTCTCAGGAAGTGACATGAAAAACAGGAAAATATGGAAGTTGACTCAAATCCTTTTCTAGGAGGAGCATTAGGGGCACATGTAACAAAGTGTTTGAATGCTGATTTTGAACTCAGGAGTCTGCCTTTTTTACTAAGAATTCAGAGATTAAATTTGTAAGAAATTAAAGTTCTTAGAATTCAAATAAATGTTTCACATGTGGCACAAATCCTCTTCAGCACTTTTCAGTTGATTAACACAGAAAATAAAAGTCCACTTCCTCATTTAAGCAGAACCAAAACAGGTTTGGTTATTTATTTACCAAGAGGAAGGTCAGCAAAGCAAGTTTAGGTCAGACTGTGATCACATCATTACTGACTGCACCTGTTATTGCCACTTTACATAATTGCAAACATTTTCCACAATTAGGGTTATACATGCCGAAAAAACACAATGAGTTTATTTTTAACAGATTACTTAGTGATGTTGATGAATGACATCTGGCCTGTGCTAAGTGCCAGTTTAATAGGAGTCACTGTTGTATGTCCATTTAACAGCAGGAAGTAGTTTTCTGTTTAATCATAAAAGTAAAAAAGTATACCCTTTGAAGGTCATGCATGAATACAAGTGTGAAAAATGTATATATTATTCAGAAAAACAATAAAAAGAGCTATTTCAATGCCATTGTCAAAAATCGTGTTTAATTCTTTGAATTATAACAAAAAACAAAAACTTGGTGTCAATACAGCATCTTTTGAATTGCACTTTACAGTATTGAATGTTAGTACATATCATACATCATTAATATGGTTGTTACAGCTGAAATAAACAAAATCAGTAATTTTAAAGGACAATGTAAGTCATTATAACTTTGTTTGTAAATCATGTCAATCCAATACCTTTATATTAAGTAGTTTACCATTTAATTTCAGCACAATAGTGTCACTTGTAATACACAACAGGCTACTTTGAAGTCTCAAGTATGGAAAACAACAGGTCATTTTGTGGTATAGCCTCAGTGAAAGATGGACAATTAAACACCTCTGATTTTTACTCTCTAGTGTCAGCTTGACTTCATTGTAGCAAAAAACCTTAAAGAGCCGATCAGCTTCACAATGCCTCCCACACTTCATTAGCATATCATCATACATACATACAGCGTCAGCATCTTGAAGTCAGACATATTTGTAGATCTCTTTATCATTCAAGGGCTTCAGCCCCATACAAGGAATCCAAAAAATATAAAAGGCTTCACACCTGATAAAGGCATTGATTTTATTCATTTACTCCTCAATACTCTTCTTGACTTGACTGTAGTGAAACACTTCATACGCTATCTGCTCAGTATATTTCTGCACCCCGCACTCCATAAGACATGCAAACCAACCATCTTCAATGTAAGCCAGGTCTGAGTAACCACTGGGTCCACTGTTGATGATCCAGGGTTTGCTCCATGCATTTGGATCCTGTGGGGATTTATTCAGATACACTCCTAAATTGATCCTGTTGGACTGATCACTTGGGTGGGTGTACAGCAGCCACTTGTTCTGGCTTGAGTCAGCCGTGGCACCTTCGCTTAGAGCTGGAAAGGAGACCACACTTCCCTGACAGCCTCCACCTGTTTCAACAAGCTTTCCAGCAGACGGGAGGGTTTTAAAACCAGCCCCCGTATCAATAGCTTCCACTCGATAGCCTCCCTCACTACGGGCATTGCAGTAGATGTAGTTGTGGCCTGCATTATCAGACACCTCTGCCATTTCACATTCAACTGATTTTGTTTCAAGCATCCTGCCAAATAGCCAACTACTGCCTTTATCATCACTATACAGAGCAAGGCCATATGGGATGGCGCAATAACATGATATGCAACAGTATGAGGTGGAGCAAGAAGCATATGCATAAGTTGGAATAATCAATCTTCCACTCTCTGTTTGAAGACCATGACCTGGACCAACAGCAAATGTGGCCCATTCATTGATATCAGGAAGATCTGACAAATCAGTCACCCCACTCCAAGTCTGGCCACCATCTTTTGTTGTAATGTAGCAGAGACGGGCCTCGTTACGGCCCCAGAATCTCTGCCAGCACTCTGAGACGACGCCCTTAACACAGATGAAGAACAGGAAAAGTGTTTTGCTGGTTTTCTCGTACACTGGACAGGGGTTCATCGGACGGTATCCATCAAGATGTGCCTCCTTCACCACTTTGAGCTCCGACCACTAGAGAGAACATTAATCAGAGATGTGTGAATGAAACAAAGCAGATTCACAAGTAATTTAGCAATGAAACAATTGTTTGGGATGATTACCTCAATTGTTCTCACACCAGTGCTCTCCTCCTTCTTCAGCGTTCCTGTTTTCAAAACCAGGTGTTTTGTACTGGCGTCATCTGTAGTACTCCTCTGCTCTGCAAAGGCCATGAAGATCTTTCTGTCTCTGTCGTAGAAAAGAGAAGGAATCCTGTACACCTCGTTCACCTTGGAAAGAAAGACAGTTCTTTCTTCTTGGATTTTTTGATGTGAGGGTTTGTTACCCATGGTTGCTGTCCAATGCGTATCAGCATATACCGTTTAAGCTAATGAGAAAGGTGTTTATAAGGCTTGGTGCTGCCCTGTGTGGATGAGGGAGGAGTCTTTTATTACAGAAAATGACTCATTCACAAAACACTAATAAATCAACTAATTAAGTAATAAAGATAACAGTCTGGGGGTTGATGTCCTTATTCCCTCTACATCTTGATAAAACTACAGAAAGGCAAAGAATAACAGGACAAGTTTTCACACCATGGTTGGAATATGTTTAATGCAAGGTGGATATTATTACATATTGCTAGTTATTCAAGGAAGTAAATTTAATAGCAGAACAGAGGCAGGATTGAAGACACAAATCATAGAACAAACTGTTTGACAAATGATCAGTCTGACACATGTGAGTTTCATCAAGGGAAACATACAGCTCAGAGAAAATTAATTAGATGGAGTTCTTTCTTGTAAAAGGGACAATGAATACGATTTCGAGCAATAACATATTACATGATATTATGCCAAAGTGGGAACAATCAATCCGTGTACCACTAGACACTTTGGCTGGACCAGAGGTAAAAAGGCTGTAGTCCTTGTCAACATTACCAAGGACTGGACTGTAACAAATACACTTATTTACTAAATAAACCACTTATAGATGGTGTACCACTTGTTATAACCTTCATTAAATCAAGTTAAAATCCACCAAGAGATTCCCAAATTTCAGATTGGATTTCTGATTTGGATTGGTGTTATTGATCCCATTCAGCCACTTAATGTGCCATTCTATCTCCCCCCACCATTGAATTCATGTTACAACACCGCTGTTGTTCGAATCATCTGCCCCTACAAGTGGTTCCCAGTTTGTTGCACTAGCAACTGTTGGAAACACTACAAATGTTTTAAAATTATTAGTTCACAATTATAATAATGTTTTTAAGGAAAAGAGATACTTTTCTTCTGCACCTTTCTACAAGCTCTGCAGATGTATTATGTTATCAATATGACATTTAACATTTAACGTGTGAATATGTGTTTACATTGGAGACACTGGGGACATGTTTTTTATAAGTATTATTTGTTAAAAGTGTTCTGAAAAATAGCTTGGACCAAGAAATGTAAATTAACAAATGAAAAAGGCTGACAGACATCCACTGGTGCTTTCTACAATAAATGTGATATTGGCACTGTTTGATTGACATGGTGTTGAAGTTGTGGGTGTGATACATACGGATGACGGTTACTAGGTTGGTCAATGTTATTGTGACCCAAATACAGATAAAGCAAGAAGACGGGGAAAGTTCAGAGATTTATTGACCAGATAAAGAAACATTAAGTAGGCAAAGGTCAAAACCTGGGAAAGCAGCCCAAATAGAAAAACAATTCCAAAGGGCCAGGCGGAAAAACCAAAATCCAATGATAATGCAGAGCTTCAAAACAGGCATTAACAGGTCTCAGTGTCCTGGTTTCAGGTAGCAGATTACAGACGCTAAATGCAAAGGAGGGAGTGGCTGGATGTTGGATCGAGGTGACTGTTGCAAGAGAACAGGGGACATCTCATGAACAGAGAACTGGAACAAATGGGTTTGGGGAAGTGGGAATGTGGCTGGAGGGAGGAATACAGAAGTCGAATGTAACAAGAATTTTAAAAGAAAGACACTGTCAGCAAAAAAATTCCAAGTATTTCAAAGGGGAGATAGAAACAGAAAACAATTTTCAATGAAAAGTTACAATGTGCCAGTTATAGAAGAGCATGTTCCTTTTTCATGAGAACAACTTTTACTTTGTGTTGTCAGCATTTAGCACTGCTCAGTTCATACTGCTGACACTGAGTCGTATCAAATGCTACCTGCAGCTAAACGTGTACCACATTAATTCAAGGGTCTGAACAATACATGGTTGCATCATCTGCATAACATGTAAGAAAACCTTTGACACACCATGGCTGTGAAGCACTTACAAATATATGGTATATCAGACAAAATCCAAAATCTAACCCAGGTTTCCATCCTCTCTCTCTCTCTCCCGACACTGCACAACAAATCTACCTACGGGTACTAATAAAAGTGAACTGAACTGAACTGAACTGAACAATGTATCACAAGTCTTAACCAAACTTCAAGAAAGTTGGCTGAGGAAAATGCAAATGAAAGCTTGTTTTCATACACTACGAACATGCAATCATTAAGAGTTGGTTGATCGGAGGCCAGTTGGAAAATAATTTTACCATTGCAAAAGAAAAGGGCGCAAGAAGATGATGTAATTAAACCTAGGGCTGGTAAGTTACTTTAAAAAAAATATTTAAGTTATATTTGTAGAAAATCTCTTCCCTACATCCCGGCAGCAATCAATAAATCAAATGCTCTGAGAAAAAACGAAAGAAGATCCTGTGCCTGTCGTTGTCACAGGCTTAAACAATGATACGCTTCTGGGGTAAGCTGGGTAACCCTTTTCAGACATAGGTACATTCCTGGTGGCTATTTTGCTTGTGTTTATCTGATTGTGGCATTTAACAGAGTAGTGAATGTATATATTAATTAGACTAAAAAAGCTAAGAGAGCTTGTTGAAACTAGTGAACCAGCCAGCTCTGGAGGAAGGCCTGTGAGGAGGGAGTGGGATTCTTTCGCTGGATACTTTCAAAATTTAGCTTGCTCTTGCTGGATTCTACAATCTTACCAACCCCACTTTTCAAAAATGACTAATTACACCTCTGAAGGTGAAAAACATTGTAGCAAACACAAAGGAAATATGACTTTTCTGTTTGTTTGATGTATTAATGTGAGAAGGTTTAGATCAGATCTGTCTGGAGTGATGATCTGTCATGTAAGTTCAATGTTTGCTAAGTCAGATGCTTCCAGTTTCCATTAACTACGTGAAGTGTGTATTGAAAAGGGGAAGGTTGTTTTTTTGGGTTTTTTTTGCAGAACTTTGCAGTTTCACCCAAATGCTGAACTATTAAATGAGGTCAACAGAGAGGCTTAATTCATGGAAAAGCTTGTTTTTCATTTTCACTTGTCCACTGCTCATCATAGGCAGACATTTCTCCTGTCTAGGAAAAAAAGAGATCTGTCACCCTCAATGACCTTTATCAGTGGAAACATATCATTTGAAAGTATATAATAATATGCAATGAAAACTCTTTAAAGATGCGGACCGATGTGCTTTTAAATTTCTAAAGACTGAAAAAACAAATTTGTTTTTCTCAGCATTTAAGGACAGCAGGTAAATCGTCAACCTGCAAATCAGTAGCACACATAAAACAATTAACATTTATTACTGAGCTGTATAACCTTGCAAGGTCTGTCTCAAATACCATTGCAGTCACATGCATTGGCACAATGTTGGCATGAAAATTCAACCCTTTTGTTTTGGCTCCCATTTTTTACGAGTGAAGTAAAAGATTTAAGACTTTTTTTTATGCATATTTATCCATCCACCTGACAGGTGTGGCTTATCAAGATGTTGATTAGACAACCTGATTAGTGCAAAGGTGTTCTTTGGACTAATCACAATTAAAGGCATGTCACACAACACAGATGTCACAATTTCAGTCCCATAAGCCGTCTCCAATGTGGTTTGATGTGGTGTGTGACCAACATCACGGAGAACTGGTGAACATCCCTGCAGCCAACACTTGCTCAAAAATTGAGACATCTGTGGCATTGTGTTGTGTGATAAAACTGCACAGTGGCGTTTTATTGGATTAGTCCAAAGTACAACTGTGCACTAATCATGTTGTTTAATCAACTTCTTGATAAGCCACACCTTTCAGGTCAATGGATTGTTTTGACAAAGGATATGGGGATAGAATACTGACATTAACCGCGCGCGAGCAATGAGACTTGCGCGCGCGCAAATCAAACATCCGCGCGCACATTTTTTTTCCGAGCACTTTCAAAGCACTCGCGAGCTATTTTGTATCCTGCATCTCTGCCCCCTCGAGCAATATTGTAGCCTGCGAGGAGAAAAACAGCTCGAGCGTGCGCAGAGTCCGCCCTACATTTTTTATTTTCGTAAAACGGTTTTGTTCATATTCTAGATCTACTTCTTTCTCCCTGAAAATTATAAACGTAATATTAAAAAATTATTTGAAAAAAAAAGATAGAAGGCCTATAGTTAATAATATCTCGATATGAGAGCAGCACATAAGCCTATGTCCTGATGCAGATGTGTGTCAATATAGTAGGCTATTTCTCCAGCTGCTAGCCTATATTTGAGACAGGCTATATATATATATATATATATCTATATGGGAGAGGCTTTTATTTAATTCTGAACAAATCTTATGCTCAGCAAAGATGGAAAAAATACAATATAATCAACTCATTCTTACTGTTTAAAAGAGTAATAGAGGGAAAGAGCCGGATCTGGAGCACACATTCATTTTAAGTTAACTAGTGATTAAACTTCTAAATAAATGTGTTGCTCCGGCCACAGACTGTAGCCATACAGGCTCCAGCTCTTTCCTTGGGTCAGTCCGAGCTCTCAATGGTCAGGCTCGAACAACACTGTCCGGACGTGCTGGGTTCGGATCGAAAACATTAATAACCTCGGGTCAGGTCGGACCACGGGCTTCTTCTTCTTCTTCTTTTTTTTTTTTTTGCCGCAGTCCTTATGCACAGCTCCACTACTTCCTCAACTTAAGCCAGCTCCTTTATTTCCTGTCTTACATTATTGGACAAATTGACTAATCCAGGTGTGTCTGACCATTGTGACTACTGAAGTCAGACACACAGGTCCAGGCTTCAACACCTGCGGATTGGATCGGGTCAGGTCTCTGAGAAGGAATGAAGCAAACTGCTCAGATGGGCGATCGTGGGCTTTGAGAGGTTTGTAAATTCACAAGAACTTGCAGAAAATAATTTTTTAATATTACGTTTATAATTTTCAGGGAGAAAGAAGTAGATCTAGAATATGAACAAAACCGTTTTACCAAAATAAAAAATGTACAGTCTGTGTGCAACAGGACCCAAGTTCCAAAAAATGATTAGTGTTTTATCAGATTAATGTCAACGATGGAGGAAAGAAAAGACAGCACTCAGACAAACATATTGAAGTTCATTGCTCTGTGTGACATTTTGCAAACATTCAAGTCAAGACACCAAATCACAATACATGTCATTCAGGCATTCAGGGCTGTGTGGTTTGTCCCGTTTGTCCTAGTGGTGTTGCCTTACCTTGCTGTCCACTTGGTGAATTCGCTCAACCAATTATTTTGGGGATACAATGGTGATTGGCATGCCCCCCAGGCCCGCCCCCTTGCTGACAAAAACCGCCCACTAAAAAAAATCACTCGCGCGCGAGCAGGGGAAAGTTTTTCGAGCGAGGAGAGGAGAGATTCGCGAGCGCGCAGTCTGCGCATGCGCGAGCAAGGGAAAGTATTGCGAGCGGACTCTGCGCACGCTCGAGCTGTTTTTCTCCTCGCAGGCTACAATATTGCTCGAGGGGGCAGAGATGCAGGATACAAAATAGCTCGCGAGTGCTTTGAAAGCGCTTGGAAAAAAAAAATGCGCACGCGGATATTTGATTTGCGCGCGCGCGGTTTATGTCAGTATTCTATCCCCATTAAAGGAGCTCACTAACAAGGAGATTAACGAATATGTGTTCAAAATCTGAGAGAAATAATTATTGTCCGCTATTGAAATGGAGTCCACTAACATAAACAACTGGCTTCCAGCACATCACAGAAGCTCTACAGAGCCCCTTTAAAGGTCCGATACTGTAGAAAGTGAGATTCCTCATGTCTGTTCTGATTATAAAGCAGGTCTAGGTGCTATATTAATACTTTGAAAGTATCAAAATGCTCAATTCAGGTAGAAATACACACGGCTCGTATTCAGAAACAGTTTCTTTAAACGAGCCATCAGGACTTCTGTATGGTTGTGATGTCACAACTATATAGTCACCGATCCCCAAGCACGGCCGTGGGTGCAAAAACGCCAGGAGAGCTGATGCTGAGACACGGTGGGCGGTGCCTGCTCAGGCCTGTGAGAGCTAACCAATCAGAGCAGACTTAGGAGGATGGGCCTTAAAAAGACAGGCGCTAAAATGGATTGCTCAGACAGAGGGTGAATAAAGGTGCTGCAGTAATAGACAGTTTAGGAAAAGTAATGGGGTTTATGAAAATTAAAGCATTTAAACATTTCTGGTAGACACCCAAGCATTAAAAAAAAGAACCTAAACATTAGCTTAATATGGGGCCTCTCAAGGAAAGTGATGAATGGAGTCATAGTCCAAGCTGCACTGAAGTCTTTATGATCAATAATTGATGAATCGATAGATAAAAGATATCGAGAACAAAACAGCCTCAAGGGCAGTTGTGGTGGTTTCATACACAAGGAGAGAAAAGGTTTTGTAAGAGCTGCTCCCTACAACACCGTGCTGAGTGCTGCACTGTGCCACCCTGCAGCCCATAAATATCACAAATATCCCCCTTTCCTCTCCTCCTCCCACTCCTCTGCTTCTCCTCCCTCCAAACTGCTCTACCCTGCTGCTCTGTATCCACTCTTTCCTCCAGTGCTCATAAAAAAGCAGAGCTGACAGGTGCTGGAGACCCAAGCCAGGAATACAAGAGTTGCTGGGATCATTAATGAGCTCTGGGCCTGATAACTTGAATATTTTTGGATCAAATAAATCTGTACTTTATATTCTTTCCAAATATATAGACATCAACAGCTGCCTCTAAATTCAAATGGACTTGTTTGAACTGGTTTTTAAAACGGGGAGACCTGAATCAGCAAAAACAAACAGCTGCAAAGTGTTGAATACACCGACGGGCCAATCCTGACACGAGGTCTGGTTAACTGGAAGGGGAAGTAAGACGAAGACAGACACAAGGTCAGTGTCAAAAGCAGCTTTGTTATTTTAGTAGAGGACTCAAATCTCCTTCCTCCTCCTCCATCTCCTCCACCCACCACCGACTTGGCCAGCCCTGGATGTCTCTGCCGCAGTTGGGAGAAGTTAGGAAGAGTCGGATGACTTGATGTTTTCTGCTGTTGTGTTGACAAGCCTCCCATCTGAGCACGCAGCCAAGGACCACCCTGGTTGACTCTTGTAAAAGCTCACTCCCCTTCGCCCTCGCTCGCTCTTTCCTCCGCTCACATGTGAGCTTGTGAACTCTGGTTTTCTTCTTTGGCTGCCTTGTTCTCTTTGTTCATTTTGTCTGTGTGCATCATGCTTGTGTTTGCAAGTTGTTGATATAGAATCAGAAATCAGATCTTCAGCTCCTCGCCATCAAAATAACAATCACAGACATTAGTTCAGGAGTGAAAGAGTGAGAGTGCTGACATCTTACACGCATGAATAAAGGGTGCATGTTGCATTGAGAACAGGCCATTTGTGTATGCTGCTTGAACTAGCTTGTAGGCTACACTTAATTTGTTAGTATTCTGAACATCAACGAAATATATTTTGTGTGTCACATCACGTCAGTTTGTCGTGTTCTGTTACATCATATTAAACCAGATTAATGTAGTCTTTGGGAACGACAGCTAATTAAATACCAAACAAATCAATGTGTATCACGTCACATTCACATTCACATTCACATTATCCATTAGGACACACTGACTTGCAACATTAGCCACAATGGCAAAATACAGATGATACTACTTCCCTGGACAATATTTTTGCACATACATCAACATCCTTAATTCTGATAGTCACATTGTACATAATTCTTTATTGTATTGATTGGATACTGATGATATTGTACATGCAAATTTCTATAAACCTAAAAAAGTTACTTTAAATAATCACATGTTTCTGTTACTATTATAATTATTTTCATACTTTATTTTTTAGTCTTATTTTTCTATAAATGCTCCCTGACTTAAAGAAAAAAACTATATAAAACTTTAAAAACAAACAAGAAAAACTATACTATACTATACTATACTATACCAAACTATACTATGCTATGGGTCACAGGCCAAAACTAAGCTTTAGGCAACTATTGACTTGTGTTTGTTTCTTCCACTCTCAGTGTTTTGTGTATTAGCAATCAATTTTTGGTAACTTGATTTATAACAAATCTCTGTTATTAAGCGCAATAAAAGCACAATATAAACTTCAATAAAAAAGGCCTTAAAAACTAGAATTAACTCAGTGACGCTCTACAAGAAAGCACCTCAAATGTATTTAAGACCCTGAAAACGTATTTTCCCAATCAGCCTCTTGCTTTCAGTAATATGGTCCTCAGAACAGTTTTTTCACAGGAGACATTTCTGTATTTGGGTTTTTTTTTCTGTCTCCTCCAATGGTTTGAATTGGGCGGGACTCCAATGGACACGGATCAGGATTCATTCTTTCAAATCACATTTTGATGGCAGCTGATTGGTTGTTTGGTCACCATCAATCAAATCTAATCAAGCCACACCTGCACAGTCCACATAACCTTATGAACACATATTGGTTGTTGAATATTTAATCATGCATTATTAATGTTAAAGAGAAATACTTAGGATTTGAAGTCACATTTTTAGGAGCTCCTATCAGCTTCAGCCCAGTCGCCAGATTAAAATGTTGGCCTTGTATGTTTCTACAAACCACAGATGAGTAAATTTGCACCATCGAAAAGTCACATGATGAACCTGGAGCCTTCAGGGCCCCTGAGGGTCTGAGCCCCAGAGTTGTTGCCCACTGATGATTCAGCACTGGTTGCCACGGTGTAAATGATACAGCCAAATTTCTGCTGGTTCACAGAGTTATATCATCTCACAATAAATCACTCACCCCCACCCCGATTCCACCGCCATCCTTGAATGTTGAATGTAATATATATATAACATACATATATATATATAAGTTATCTATCTATCTATCTGTCTATATTAACTCTGTGCTCATATTTGCACTTTATCTGCCCTTAACTGTATGTCTCATAAACTGACTGTGTTGTATCTGTTTTCTGTGCTCTTCAAAGTAATTGGTGATCCAACCAAAGGTCAACCTAAGATTAACGTCAGAACCAGGGAACAGCAACATGAACCCAATCTGCAATACATTTCCCAATTATTGACAACCTGTAACAGAAGAAAAGTGCATCTGCAGGCCTGAGTCGTCTGTATAAGCTCAGCACGGCCCCTTTGAACCGTAATCCCCCAAATGTTCACTCACACAGCAGAAGGCCTCGCTAAGTGGAGCACTGTCACACAATACAAGGATTCACTTCAAAAACAATACGAATACGAAACAAGGGAGATGCACATGTGCGGGGAAGCAGACTCCTTCATAAAACAAAAAAAAAATCACCAAGTTGAAAGACATGAAAGCTGAATATGTCTCAGCATATGGTCGCCAGATTTGTGGCAGATTTCCGATCATAGAGATACAAGCTTTCCTGGTTTTTGAGAAAGGAAGGATGGGAGGGGGAGGGAGTCTGTTTCATTTTAGACTACTATAGTGGTCAGTGTTTCATGTATGTGCAAAAGCTGACAGGCAGCTCCATTCACAGCCATACATGCTTTGAATCTGATGCTGCAGTTGCAAGGAAAGATCGAGTCTTTCAGGCTTTGAGCTTCAATGAAATGCTTAGTATTTTTTAATGTTAGCCACAGTCATGATTCATGAGGAATGAAACCAAAATGACAGATAAAAAACAAAGTCTATTAGCAAGTGATCAACGCTTCAATGAGAATTACTTTTTTTATTCTGATTTGTCAGCCAAAAAAATCAGATCATAAAACTGCAAGAGCTGCTCACAGATTGCATTTACATAAAAATAAAATATCTGACGTGTGATACATTTTTGAGGGAGACTACACAGGGAGAAAGCATATGGCATGCAATATTTTTCCCTTGAGTGGAAAGCAGTGAAAATAGAAAACTTGTGTTAGATGTCTGCTTTACAAAAATGATGAGTAGCACTGTTTGCATGCAGATCGTGAATGGTGGCATCATGTTTGACAAATGTATGTTGTCCAAAAAGGGATCTAGCAATGCTCTTGCATGGGTTCTACCTATCATGTCTGTTTTGAATCATGAAACATTAACAAAAAATTAAAAGGAGAAACTGACCTCATGTTGCAAAAGATGTCAAAAGGGCCCAAGATTTTTAGCCTGATTATCAGACTGAATTGCATTTTTTAATCAAACATTGTGCACGTTTGCCCTGTTTTGGAGGGGTTTTAGTGTTTAGCTGCTAAAGGGCCAGGTATTTCCTTCAGGAGTTTGTGGAGACCAAAACCAGAGCTAAAAGAGAGATAAGAGTCACATTCACAAGGTGGCCAGAAATATGACCTCAAATAAATGATAATGTTGCTCCATCACTGCTCCATCCATATCAACTTAAAAGGTGATGATATGTCAGTGCTGATTCAGCTTATTCTAAGTCATGTTTAAAGTTATTTCTGCATTTACACTCAAAACAATCTCATCTGCACTTTTCTGTTTGCTTTTGCATTTTTTTTTGTCTCTTTACAGAAAAATTATGTCTTCACTCTTAAAGATATGGTATAACATTTCTGTAAAAAAAAAAAAAGTAAAAAAACTACTAGAACTTTATAACATTTTATTTACATATTTTTATTGACATTACCCCAAATGTATCCAAGGATGTACACACTAGAGAAATCCACAAGTTTACTCAAGGTGAGTTTTATTTGGTCGCCTGTGACTACCTGGAGAGAGTCAGAGAGTGAGGAAGAAAGTCTGCAAACCAGACTAAACATAATGTGAACATAACTTTGAAACATAACCTCATACTTGGTACTCATCGGTGGTTGTTATTCATTGTTTTTTCACCCCAAATAGTCAGATTTCTTTACTGTGCATTAGCCGTAAGCTAGTGGGCAACAGCATGCAACCTCTCACTAAACTCAGCACTCATCAGTATCAAAGTACATTTCCCCTCCAGCCCCTGTCAGCAGTCACCATTACAGTACATAAACACTCTACCAGTTCTCCTCCCATCAGGCTCCGGATCAGAAGAAAAAGTCAGACGTGACTCTGGGTGTTTATTCCTCCAGACGGTTTGGCTCTGCACCAAACACCTTATGCTTTGTTTTGATAGAGAGACCCCTCGCAGCAGAAATGACATTTTGTGCTTTTAAACCACATATAAAACATCGATTGGCTCAGTTGTCTTGAGGAAACAGAGCACAACACCATATGTATGTGAATTGCTGCATAACTGTAGATGTAAATCAATATGTATTGATATATCACTGCGAGACATTTAGTCAAGGTTCGAGGTTCACACCACCTTTAAGTGTTCACAGTATACAAGCACTGTAAATATGTATAGCCATACGCATGCCCTAAACACCCACACAGGCCCACACACACTTCTCATATCAGCGAGCTTCTCCACATTCAGAATCCAAGTAATTACATGAGATAACACTGAGTTTTTAAAGATATCAGGATACTTCATTTATTGCTCTATAACCTGCGAGAAAGGAACAGCTCTGAAAGAACAACAACTACTAAAGTGCCAAGTGGGATAAAACCTAATAGCCCCAATAACCAGAGCATCAACCAAAATAAGTTTTAACAGTTCCAGGTAACACACCTCGCCATCGTAGCTGAGCCGCAGTGAACGTGGATTGAGGCCTTGTTTATCCCTGTGTGTGTTTGCTTTTCCATGCTCGCTGGTTTAATTTAATATCTCGTTATGAGAGCGAGCTCTGAGGTCATCTGAGCCAACGGGGCGAAAATATGAAGGATCAAGGAAAGACCCTGTATGGAGAGGGCAAAATAGTAAATGCAAACAGGACGTATACAAACACAAACTGGTCTGCTTTATATGATGTTCTATGTCCAGGAAGTCTTAAATACAGATTGTTTTCTGTCATTTAGGAGGGCGAGTTTAATATCATGCTGTGTAACAAGCCACATCTTTATCCTGTTAAACTTTATTAATTTGGCCTCAGCTTTCATCCAGACTTTATAGGCCTTCGAAATGCCTGAATCCCAGAGGTGGGGCTTGTCGAACAGGGCTCACCCACTGTTAGCTATGTAAACAGCTGTAACCCACACACAGACAACACACACACATACACACATGCTGCGGAGGAAAGAAACAGTAAATCAAACCAAAAGAAGGAACCAAAAAAAAAAAGATGCAAGGCTGAAGTTTGAAGGGTTATGATAGATTTTCTGTGCAAGCCGCACGCAGTAATCTCACAGTGCAAATATTCAGAGGTGAGGACAGTAAATGTGACATATTCATACAGAATGTTTTAGAGGGCAAGGTGGACAAAAGATACGACATCACTGTATTTTACAGAAACTAAAAACAAGCTAAGTTAAAGATGAATTCTTAGAAACTGTAGTTGACAAAAACAGTTTCAGCAGCTGTTCTGGAGCTTTCAATCAAAACTCAACACCTTCCTCAGCAGATGAGGTTTGCCCAGTTGTCATTACATTTAATTCTTTTTTCTAAAGCACTTAAAGGACACTTCATGTCCATGATAGCTTAGAAGTTGAGAACATTTGACAAAAGCTTTCAGATGAAAAGCTCCAGAAATCCTACTGAGTGAACCTAGTGATGCTGTTATACATTTTTGACGGTACACCGTTTTATGTTTCTTATGTACAAACACATATATATTGTACATATGTACCTTATTCCGACTGTTCCATACCTATTCCCTTTAATCATTTTTATTGCTTTATACTTCATTGATTAATTTTACCGCTATTATACTCCGACTTATTTCTTTATACATTATATTACTACTATTATTTATTATTTCTGTAGTGGAGTCTCTTGAAAGTACTTGTACAAATGAAGTGATAATAAACATCTTGAATCTTGAAAAGTCAGAAAATGATCTGCTGAACACAAACTGTAATATTATTTTTTTTGTATCCAGCAAAACCACATTTTTGTTCTGACTGTTGGTTGTGAGAGCATGTTGAGGGAAAATGTTTGTTTCCTTTTCATTTATTACTATTTTTCAAGTGTAGTCATTTTCATTTACACAGTATTTTTTTTAATAACAACATGTACACTGTATGGACAGTTTATCCATGTTGATCCAGTGTGTGTGTGTATTTGTATATGTATATCACACTAAGCCATCTAAAGTGTGTGTGGTCAGGAAGCGCCGCGAGCAGCAGAACAACTGTCTTCAAAGGTAGTTTACTGTAAATAGGCTTAATGATGGTTTGAATGTTTAACTGTTCTGCTCCTTGTTATTCATGACTACATGATATTTACTTACAGAGCATACAGTTAAATAAAGACAACAAGTTTAACTGTGGTCTCAGGTGGTTTCTGAGTTACAGTAATATTAATTGAACTTGATGGAAGTTTATTATTTCCCTTGGAAACAGTGTTAATACAAGTTGTCTGTGTGTCAGCATTATGAACATACCTATAATGCGCCTACAGCACCTTGTTATTCAAGATAAAAGCACTCATGAATCCTGATTCTTTATAACAATAATGCATTGCATCAATGTCTATAATGCATTATAAACATTAGTACATATAAACATTAGTTTTTTATTTTACTTAATGAAAACAGTGACCACCTATAGTGACTTGTGATGTATTACGTCTGCCTATAACACTGAGATGCCGTTACTTTACTTAAAGAACCCAATGACTACTTACGATCCCCTTATAATGCACTATAATAGTGATTATAACGTGCTATGAAATGATTATAATAAACTGCAACTATGAGAATTTTAATGCAAAAATAGAGTGAGCATGTTTATGAAGTATTGATACTTGACCTTAAAAGTCATATTAAAATGCTTTAAAGCACTCTGAATATTCCAACTTATAGGAGCACCATATACTATCGGTGCCTTTAAACACATTATAAGTATGTTCAAAACATGTAAGAATACATTATAGACCTGGGCTAAAAAGATACAAGTACGTACTTGTGATTTTTTGAAGGTTTGTAGTAATCGTAGATGGAAAAGTTTACTAGGTTAAGTGCTTTACTTTATTCTTATTATGTTTAACGTTAAAAATCAGTCTTTTGTTCCTCAGTAAGTTCAACCTGTCTGATTCCCTCTCATCAACACCTTCCTCAAACACACACACACACAAACAGTAACTGGACATGTTTTGACAGGTGGTCATCTCTGGTTTATACTGTATAATAGCAGCCTGCAGAAGTTCCTCCGGGAACGGAAGAAGAGATGGAAAGAGAGCCAGTGCGTGTGTGTGTGTGTGTAACCAAATGACAGACAACCAGAGCAAACACACACGCACACACAGGGAAGAAAAAGAGAGAGCGATTGAGCAAGAAGGAGAGGGAGTCTGAGTGTTATTTCAGTCACAATACATCCAGTTGTCACTGAGCCCCGTGACCAAAAGCTTTTTCATTCCCTCCTCTCTGTTTCATAAAGCACCTCCGTATGCAGAGCAGCACATCTGGTGGACAGATGTCTATCTCTCCGTCTCTTGTTTTCTCTCCCTCTGTACTTCTTTTTCCTTTAGGCAGGCCTGGTGCTAATCCCTTTCTCCTCCACCTGGCCCGGACCACCCACACACTGAGCGGGGCTGCGGCAGCCCACCAGCAGAGAGTAAGTGTGTGTGTGTGTGTGTGTGTGTGTGTGTGTATTACATATGTGGACAAAAGGAGAACTGTACTGATGTTTACACAGAGGTAATAATATAAGACAAACAACAATTAAATATTATTAATGTTTAAAATATAATTAATTCTCTTTATGCTTCTGGTGTCACCTTAAGCATGATAATCAAACTTTTGCCACTTTATAATTGTACACTTGTCATTGCTGTGAGAACCATTCACCACTTAAACTGTACGTCTGATGATACATTTATAGATTTTTAACTTTTTTTTTCATTTTTTTTTCGAGTCAAGTCCTCTCTTTCTCATACAGATGGATGAAAGACGTGCAGAAAAGGTTGACTATATATAGTCAACCTTGGATGTTGCACAAGTTTAGCACTTAGCTTTTGTCGCCATCTTGTGGTAAAGTGACCAAAACACTAAACAGTAAAATGACATGGCTGTACACACAGTACAATGTGTGAGACATCAGTCAAAGGGTTTATTTGCAAAAGACTAAATTTTCTTTTATTCCCCTACATCATGTTATATGTGTGTGCTTGAACAATATTAAGTCAAACTGGTGTTGGGTTGTTGTGATAAGACATCTATTTAAAATAATAATAATAATAATAATAATAATAATAATAATTAATATTTTTGAATATTTATCAAATTGGTGATGGTATATTCATTTTAAGAACGATGTGTAGCTGTTTCTGCATATGAACTCTTCACTTGCACCTTGCTATGCACTCAGTTGCCTGTTCATTAGCTACACTTCCCTGATACTAATTCAGCCTAATATGTTTCAGAGAGGAGCTAATGATCATTTTGGATGATATAGTTTAAGCATGCTTTGAACAGTATTGTATTATACAGAGAGGTGTTTCTGATCTGCTTCTTGTTATTCTGCCCTTGTTGATAGAAAAGGGGCTGACAAAATAGAATAATGATAGAGACACTTGTCCTTTTCTGAGGGTGAGGGTTAGAAATCGGTCAGTTTGCTACACCATCATAGATTTTGAAATATAGGCCTATGCCACAGCAAAACCCCTTTCACACTGGACAAAAAACCCACTAACACCTGGCTTTTTCCTCAAGTTGAATGTGTATAATCTGCATTTAGTCCCCATCAGCTGTGATGAAAACACAACTCTTGGGTGAACACGTTATTTTTTTGCCCCTTGTCATTGTAAGATGATATGACGTGTGTTGGAGTTAAGGATGCTGGCTTGTTATTACTTTTGAATCCATCTCTGTCAAGTCTGATCCTGTGGTGGAGAATCTAAGGAAACAGAGCAGGACAACTGTCTTTTGTTATCGTGGAAACAAATTGGTTACATATGTCAGACTGTATGTCCTTAATATACGATATATGAACAAAATCAAACTACATGCAGTGTTTCTCCAAAACAAACAATCAAATCCAGAGCGAGTGAGCGCCAAACAGGAACTCATATATTTTGAATTAGTGAGGGAGAAAGTGGAAAAGTGATGCTGAGTTTCCTATTATTGCAGGATGGGGGGCTGACAACAGGGCCGAGTCCGCCCACCACGCTGTGAGCACGCCAGTGGAATTTGGACGGCGACAGTGCTGATGATGAGAAATATGAGAGAGGAAGACACAATACTGTGTTGTTCCACACAGGTTCATCACAACCCGAGGGCACAACCACCAGACACATACACACACACACACACACACACACACACACACACACACACACACACACACACACACACACACACACACACACACACCAGAGTTGTTTCCATTTATGCTCAGAGACACAAACACCGTTGTACTCATATTCACAATTAGAAACTTTGAGTACACGTCCACAGTGAAACACACACACACACAGAGGCTATTGTCAGTGCTCATCTCATGTGGAAATATTTGTAGTTTCGTTGCCAACACTGGAAGTGGATGCGAGTGGTGCTGTTTGAAAAGCCGCAGTGCGCTCGTAAAGTTCTGCACGTAATCCAGTGCAGGTGACGACGCTTAAGAGTCAAAGGCCAGACTGAGGCGTCGGGGTCAAATGAGTCAGACCAGTCCTCCCAGTGAGAGTTACTGGGCTGCCTGTGTTTTCCTGCTCATCGTTTCTTCCTTTCTCCACTGATGAAGAATCGACTACAGCTATAAACTGTTATCCTGAATAACGATTAAATGCAGACAAATGGAAATGTATGTAGAAAATATCATTAATTCTGTTCATATGTTTCTGGTAGCATATAGGTTTAAAATTCAAGCAAATCTCATATTACTCAATGCTGTTCATTGTTCGAGCATTTTGTATGTTATGCAACTCCAATGGACAGTTCTTTCAATCTACAATGCATATTTTTATTATTGGGTACATTATATTATTATTATTAGCAGCAAATGTAAAATCAGTGAATGGATAAGTGGTGAAACTTGTGCTAAGAGCAAAAAGTTATCAAACGAGACAGAAGGTAAAATAGAAGAATAAGTAAAGTTTTGATTTATTATATCACTTCATTAGACATGAAGGAAAAGCAGCTTTATGTTTCCTTTCAGAGTCTATTTTAATTATTTAACAAAGTGTTTTGTTGATTGATGTATTGCATTGAGTCTACTGAGGCTTTGGGTTGGTGGCTCAGAGCCAAACTTTTCACTAATACTAATTAAACCAAATCAATCTACTCATGTGTCAAAGAGGCCAATATTCACCACATTATCTGCAGTAACAGTCAATATTTTAAAAAAATTTAAATTAATGTAAGATGTTTAATGTTCTGGTAGCCATAAAAACATTTTTTATTATTGAGGCGTTTGTACTGAGAGGTTTTTATATTTCACACTCCTGATTTAAGTACCTCGTGAAAACAGCCTCTTTTCTGGCTCCTGTTCAGCTGTTCAGGCTGAATGTACAGTATATGTGTGCAATCAAGGAAACGATTGATTGAACCCATTATGCTCTGATTAGCCTGCAGGCCGCTCTCTCCCTCCCAGCTGAGTGAGTCTATTCTGAGACAGGAGACAATAAAGGAGTGCTTTCTCTTCGCTCCCTCTGTGAGTCTGTCTGTCTGTCTGTCTGTCTGTTCCACTTTCCTTCCTTTTTCCTCTATATACTTCTCTTCTTATCCCTCCATTTCCCACAACCAATCCTCGCCCTTCGCATCAGGAAAGTCTTTGATTTATTTTCTAAAAATGCAAATATTAGCTTGAGGAGCGTTGGTCCCTCACACCTGTGGCAGATATATCCTGTTTGGAAAAGGCCTCACTAAACACCCTAATCCACCCCTACTTCTACCCCGCCCCTCTCCCCTACTAAACCCCCCCCCCCCCCTCCTTCACCACCCTCCTCTGCGCTGCCAAACCAGGAAGTGTGCGCAGGAAACAGCTGTCCCCCACATCCGCCCTCTAGCCCCTGGCCAGGTGCATCCTGGGAACGGAGCAATGTGTGACCGTCGACATGTGGCTGACACTGTACGAGGTGCCGTTACAGTAATCAGGATTGCTATGAACTCTAAACAGCGACAAGATAAAAATAAAGCACCTTGTTATCTATTAGGCCTTTTCAAATAACCTTTCTGAGATTTATTTTTGTTGGAAACACGCTACAATGTTTGGGCCTTGATGTCACAGGGAGGCAGTGATGGTGAACAAAACAAGTTATCTTTGATCTGAAGCTGATACACTTGACTCACAAGCGATCGCTTCTCCTCAACTCAAAGGGGAACTCCACTGATTTCACACATCAAAGTGTGATTACAAGTGTTGAGGAGTGTTACTGCATATGTGAAAAAAGTTGTATAAAGCCTCCAGAGGGCGCTGTCCGGAATCAGATAAATTGCCATTAGTGATGTCACTTGAGTCAGCTGCAGTTGTGGCTGAAGACGTTTAATGAAATGAAAAAAATCTGGGGGGTAGGAGTTTGCAAGAAGTGTGTTTACCAGACTCGTGGGTAATGGAGGCAGCAGGTTTTGAAAAGAAAGAAGAACGTGTGGAGTAAAATAGATGATATCTCTGATTCTACTGACCCCTTTTGTAAATGCAAAAAGCAATTCAGCACCAGTCTTTGAAGCCACTTTGGCATAGTGGCCAGAATGTGTAATGACAATGTCACATGATGCATAATGACCCATAAAGACATTTCAGCAGAGTCTCATGATTAAACTAGCTTATTTTATTCACCATAAGACATAAATTGATGACGTTGTGATGTAGCGTGGGATCATGGGAGTTGACGTCATCATTGTTAGCCCACTTACATCACAGATGAAATGCTATCTGATGTGTTCACAATGTTTAATAATGTGTTTATAATATTACAACATGCTTCTTCTGTGTAAGGTCAGATTCTAGGATGGCAGTACACTAACATCCTCCTGTTTTGTCCTTAATCTCCAACAGAAACTGACACTCTTCTTGTTGTCGTTTTCAGCAGTTGGATGGCCCGTCTCCAGGACAATCAGGAAAAATAAACAGAGTCGACATCTGTCGCGGCAGAGGAGGAGAGAGAGCGTCTGTCCCGGCCAACGCTCGCAGCATTGTTTGTCACTTTCTCCATGAAATACACTGCGAATATTGCCTCAAACAATTAGGTTCCAGTGATCCCTATCGCCCGGCACACAATAGTGTTTACATGGCGTGGAGGAAACGTGGCCATGGAGCCCACTTTGGGGAGTGTGTGTGTGTGTGTTTTCTTGGGCATGTGCATGCGTCTGTGTATATCCACTATATGAATTTTAGGAGTCTATACCCTCACACTATTCTGAGAGGGTGAAACATATTGGTTTACCATAAGATTATTGCTTTAATTGCTTTCTCATTTTCACCCTCCAGTTCTCCCAAACTGTTGAAACTTGAAGGTTCATTTTGACACTTTTAGGGGTTTTGTTGCTCCTGCATTACTTGGCCTTGTAAAACTTCAAAAACTGTATTAGTATCATCATCTCATAACTGTCTGCTTAACATGTCTCTTTTGTCACGTAGTTACAACAACAGAAGGGGTAAATAATAGTCAACGGTGCAACACAGCTAATTAGCTATGACAGTTTCCTTCATTTTGGACTCTTCGGCTCTCTGTTTGCCACAAAGATCAGGGGCTTCACTTATAAAACAGACTTACGATTAAGTTTGGTCCTAAGCTTGACTTAAGCAGAAAACCTTGTAGAAGATGTCCCTAAAAAAACATTACTTTGCCTTGAAAATTATCTTGTCACTAAGCAAAGTCTAGACTAGACTTCAAGCTGGTTATGTAAAGGTGTTGCAGTTTGGGACGCGTATGCATCCAAATCTGTGGTGAACTTTACATGAGCTTTATAAACGATGTGCAGCGTCGACATGCTTGTCAACCCACTGTTCAGTCGCTCTACTCATCTCTACCATCGCTGAGTCCGTCTTCCGACTTTCATTTTCTTGTTTAGTCCATGGCTATTTCTGAATAAACTGTTTTGTGCAGGAATTTTATAGCAAGGCATTTTTTACTCAGTATCTTTTTATGAATTGAATGTAAGCACGTCGACCATTATCTTCAGACAAAGTTCAAGTATAAATCTCTAAATACTTTTCGTAAATGAGGCCCCAGCTCTGTCAAAGCTTGTTTTTTTCCCAGTTATGTGAATGTCCATGTGTGGTCTTCACAGACGACCTCTTGACATAAGGGCTTCAACTGATTGCAGCAATTCCATTGTGATCAATTTATTCTGCCGCACAATTTTACAGTTGTAAATACTGGTGACCAGTAGCCTTAATTCTGCTACCTGTGTTAGAAACACAAGTTATGTTAATGTTACATTAAGTTTGGTCCCTGGACTCCAATTATCAGCTGATATTTTCTTTAGGCCACAAATAAGCCTCAGAGTTTTCATTTTCCACGCCTCACCCACACATGCTTACTGGCCCAGCAAGAGATCAATGCTGTTTCTGCAGGTGCGCACAGTGAGACAACCTTTACATATAGCTTTATTTTTACTTTATTCTCTAGGGTATTTGGCAAACAGCCTGACCCTGCCTTATGTACAAACACACATGCACGCATGCACACACACAAGCACACACACACACGCGCGCGCGCGCTCGTGCACAAAGGCACTCACATCAATACTCTATTTATTGAGCTGGGTATTTTGAGGTAGTCAGGGGAGGGCGTGACAGCTCGCCTCTGAGATTAAAACAATCCTCTCTTGATTTCTTCCTCACTCAAGGGAAAAGCGGAAGCTGTCTGTTATCGTTTGTTTCTATAATTATTCCCCATTTACAGTTTGGGTGTTCACACGGGGCCTTAAATGAGAAAGTCAACGATTTCTCTTCTGCCCAGAAAACTGTGACCGTGTGAGATGCTACAGTAAGATTGGGGAAACCCAAAATGCACAGTGATTTGTTGTCTGCTGGCTAAGGGTTTCATCTGACTTAATCGACAATTCACACAACTGTGGCACCATACTGGGAGCAACAGCTTCTTTGTGTTAAAGCAATTAAGATGATTTGGCAACTAAACTACTGCATTTTCAAACCATTTGGAGTCCAGATTCTCTTTCTGATTTTTCTGCGAATTTATAACATGTCTTTGACCTAATTAACCACCTTTACCTCACATTCATGGTATCCTGTTTTCCAGCACGAACTCAGCTATAAGTCAGACCTTAAAATAAGACCTTAAAATACACAAATAAAATGACATGGCGCCTATAAAAATGCACAAATATGTAGTGATTAAAAATTTGACATAAAAACTCTTCAAAGTAGTATTTTTCAGTGTGCTTTTAAACAAAGAAAAGGAAAGTAGAACTATAAATATTACAATCTATTTACATATAAATTGCTTTTCATCCCAACTTGTTTTTGTCCCCTTTTCCTTGTTAAAAATGGCATCTAACAGTGAAAATCACAGATATTAGGACCACAACGGTTAAGGGCCCATTCTTGGCTGTATTTGCTTTTCTCTATTAAGATTCCAGCACATATAGCCACAAACACTAAGTGAACAAAGCTGAAGGCATTTAAAGACATTTTCCATTTAAATCATATTTTTAAACAAACAATTAAAGAACTAAAACTGTTCTGAAAATACAACACTGTGATGCTATTAAATAACATTACTTTTAACAGGAGCGTACAAAGCACAGGAAAAGTTAATCCCTTAAGGATTTCTCTCTGTCCCTTGTGTAGCTTTTTATATGTTACAGGCAAATTCAGGCAGCATCTGCAGCGACAGCAGAGCCACTGCGACGTTATTCTGGCTCACAGAGGGCGATCAACTGGAACCACAGCTGCCAGACGCAGAACAGTGTGACACTCCAATAGAAGACACTCTGCACTCTGATTGTACTTACACTATTGTTATTTCAGCATATTCAGACCTCCAGGGCAGTTATCCCTTATAATAATGATGATGTTGATGATAGTGATGGCCACAATGAAGAAAAAAAAAAGATAACAATGATGATGGTGAGGATGATGAAGGCGATGACAGATTTGTTGAGTAGTTGCTCAGCAAGCTGCTTTCTTTCCCAGGACCTTGAAGGTCACGTAACTGTAAAGCCTTTATAATGTTTGTGTTTGAGTCTGTCTAAGAAGGAAATGACTGAGGGAATGTAAAAGAGGCGTTGACCCTGAGGTTGAAGGAGGGAACAGGAATGGGTGAGCACAGAGGAGGACGGGTGAGGGATAGATTCAGGAAGGAAGTTCAGGAGCTCTCTGAGAGGAAAGTTACCACGATGATGACGACTCGTGTGTTGGTCATCAGCGACACAGGTGCGCTCTGATGTCATAAATCCCCAAAGCTGTCTCGTGCCCAATAAATAGAGACCGTCTGTGTTTGTACAGTGCTGTCACACATACAGTATATAGTGGGAATCAGGGCAGAAACTAATGATTATTTTTAATGTAGATTAATAACTGTATTGTAAACATGACTGTATTTTTGTTTTACTTTCAACCATTTTAATTTATTTTAAGTTGTAGGGGTTTTACGCAACTGAATGTTATTTTATAGTTTTTAAAATTTTTATCAATAAGCCCACGATTTTTAATGGCTGTGGCTTTTTTTATTTTATTTACAAGCCTGTTGTGGGACTGCTTTTACTTTGTCAGTAATTTCTCTTTTTATTGTTCCTCCTGTTCTTTGTTTTGTTTGACTCAATGTCATTGTCAGTGAGAGCTACCCCTCAGTGATCTCTC
The DNA here is from genome assembly GCF_040436345.1 of Pagrus major. Lineage (NCBI taxonomy): Eukaryota > Metazoa > Chordata > Actinopteri > Spariformes > Sparidae > Pagrus > Pagrus major. The sequence goes on from NC_133215.1 coordinate 20,191,624, forward strand.
AGGTATAAATAAAGCTTGATGGATTGAATGAATTATGGTGTTGTTTTGTCCAACCTTGAAAATTATAACTTGCCAGAACCCTGGGTAACATATTCAAATCTCTTGTTTTATACAGTCAACAAAACCTAATATATATATTTAGTTATCTCTTATTAGGTAATGAAGACATCTAATCCTCATATTTTAAAGCGGAAACCAACACATTTTTAAAATAGTTGAGTATGAATTTAGTTTATCAAAGCAGCTGACGGTTAATCAAAGAGAAGCTCTATTCGGGGACCCACAGTTGCTCCTCTTTTCTCCTTCTCACCTACTTTATTGCATCAATTTGTCTCAAATCAACAATAAAAGAACATAATATTTGTTTTTTTATAATGCTGCTTCATATTCATATTAAAAGTGATTCACTGCTTGTCATCAAGCTGTAAAAATGACCTTTAACAGCAGACATTTGATAAGAAGACAAAGATTTTAGGTGATTCCCTGTCTACGCATGTCTGTGTATGACCGTTCACTCTATGTGTGTGTTAATAAGCGTGTATGTGTGTGTACAGTACACCTTGGTCTGTTTATTACATTGTGATTTAAGTGCAGTTGCGGATATTTTCTTGGAAACAGTCCAGGTCCCTTCAAAGTCTGACCAGTCTGGTGTGATGTGTGTGTGCGTATGTGCACGTAGGCGTGAACCTGCCAATTGCGTGTGTGTGTGTGTTATGAAAAGTGTGTGTGTGTGTGTGTGTGTGTGTGTGTGTGTAGGTATTGGTGGTGGAGGGGGGAGGAGGGGTAGTGGAGGTTTCTTATCTACAGGCCACAGGCAGCTTTTGAGGCTCTTATCAGCAGCCACCATATTGTACTCGCACATCCTCTTGTCCAGCAGGGAGCGGAAAACTCTCCTTGCAACATGGTCCCCCCCCCCCTCCCTCTCTCTCTCTCTCTTTCTCTCTCTCCCTCTCTCTCTCTTTCTCTCTCTCTCTGTCTCTCTCTCCCTCTCTCTCTCCCACCTCACATTTGCCAGAGTACCAGAGCTCTCCGACTGGCAACCAACTGGAGCATTGTGTCTTCTTGGCGAAGAGAGCGAGAGAAGGAGGGGATAGACAGGACAGTGAGAGAGAGAGACAGACAGAGGTGAGAGAGGTGAGACTGACATACGGACAGAGACACACACCATCCACCTCCACCCTTTGTCGTGAACAACTTTGCGACAAAAACACAAATAAGTGCGTCTAGGCTGTCCTTCGCTTTCATTCTGACTTCATCTCTTTGTGAATATTTCGAAGTTTTATTTATTTTTCATTTTAAAATGATTTTTAAGGAGATTGAACTGGGTGTGAGGAGGTGTCCTGAGGGGTGTCAGACAGTTTGGCTTCAATTCTGATCTCAGATTGACAGACAGACGCTGACAGGCTGCAGTGGAGTGTGAGTGACCCGAGGAGGAGGAGGAGGAGGAGGAGGAGGAGGAGAGGGAGGACGTTAAACACTGAGGAGATACACCATGTGCGTTCACAGATTACTTGAACTCTGACGGATTTTGCATGACAGACAGACGTGGCACACTGGATATCATAATGTATCTGTGAGTACTTATTTAATATCTTTTTTTGATGCAGCCTGTAGTATATGAGTGTTTTTAACCTCTGACTTTAATTTTAAATATTTTAAAAACTTTAGTGAGAAAGTCTTTGCTTATTAAAATAGTTGACGATAGAAATTTTATATCAAGTCATGTCAGATGGCTTGATGGATGGCTATTTACTGTATTAACTAATTACATTTATGTGACAGTCTACTGGTTACACGTAATACACAATATATTGTTCATTTGGCTTAAACATTAATCTGATACATGTTTTAGACAAATATAAAATGTAGTGCAATGAAATTAAACCACTGTTATTAAAATTATTTTAATGAAATATTAATTGCATAAAGGTTTATCACAAGTATCAGAGATATTTTATTGGAGGAGATGATTTAAACTATTAGAAAGGTCGTTGTGTAAGTAATTGTGCAAGAATATATTGGTTTGACTAATAATCAAATGCTGTAATCGATACTATATTTATGCGGAGCCATACTGGCTTTGTTTCTCAACCAAAGCAAAATTGTTTTATAAAATTGTGCAGAAATTCAGCAACCTAAAAAACACTGCTGCAAAATTAGATGGTAAAAAGTCTCGTCCGTACACGATTGTGAAAGAAGGAACTGTCCAGTATAAAGTCATGACCACCATAAAAGACTAAAAACAGGAACAGTTGCGATTGCAAAACCTGAGAAATCATAAGAGTGTTACGCCTTTGTGCAGGGCAGAGTAACAACAACCATCTCCCTCATCGTAGAGAAGAACTCACTTGATATCCAGCATGAGAAAAATCTGTGAATTTCCATGAAATAAATTCAGATTTTAAAACCAAGAAATGAGAAGCAACAGCTACTCATTACATCGCACATAAAAGCTCTTTTGGTTGACCTGTGTACACATTTTCTCATCGTCTCCCTTTTGCTAAATATACACCAAATATATATCCTGAGTGCATGTTTTTCTTTTTCTTTTGTTCAGCAGACTCTTTGATATCAATCCAATCTTCAGTGATGTGGGACGTTTTCAATGCTTAAAAGGATTTTGACTCATATCCTCAAAATACACACAGACAGACAGACAGACGGACAGAATCATTAAGAGCGGCCACTGGAGACTGGTTCAGAAACCTCGAGTCTGCTGCTCAGGATGTACTGTGAGAAAAACCCCCGCCAAATCAGACCGCAACCACCACCCCGGCTCCACGCTGCACCCAGAGACGATACCACAGAGATAGTCGTCCATTAAAGACTGTGGCACCTGAATGAAGACAGGCTCACGTTTTCTCAATTACCGAGGAGGAGCTGATGGATTTCAGGTTAGACAGAGGAATTTTTAGTGAGGTAGGAAAGTAGAGCAAAGAAAGAGGAACTCAGGAGTTTAAAGAGGTTTAAAGGTCTCTGCATGCACATGTTAGTTACTCTCACACATATTTAAAGACTCCACTGGGACAAGACACACTGACACACACACTGAGAGGAACAGGAGCTTGGCACCGACAGGGATCCCTCTAGAGACTTCACCACCATGATGGAGAAGCTGAACTCTACCGGCATACCTGCCTCACCCCCTGACCTCCCTCGCCCCTCCTCGTCCTCGTCCTCCTCCCCATCCTGTGCCTCCGTAGAGCAGCACAGTCCCCTTCAGAACAAGACACTCTTGGATCCTATCACCAGCCCTCATCCTGCTAACAAGACGGGCCATAAAGGACACACGGATGTCCCGATCAGGTCCCCAATTGCCACGACGACAGCGTTGACCAGTCACCATGCAGACAAAGCAGCTGCACCTGAGCCCATTGTCATGGAGACCGAGGAGGAAGAGGAGGAGGAGGAGGACAAGAGGCCAGGAGGGACAACATCCACCACAGCACAAGCTGCTTCTGGGTCCCCAACTCTTTCCTCTCCACCTCCACTTCTCCCAGCACCAGCCAAGACGTCCCCATGTGCTCTACCGCCTCCCACCTCCACCGCGTCCTTCACTTCGTCCTCATCGTCCTCTCCTCTTCCTCCACACATTCCAGTCATCAGCCTCGGCCACAGCAAACCCCCTCTCCCACTCACCAACACCCCTCTGACTGCACTCCATCCAATTCCCAACCTCCTGCACGGGCCCCACGGGGAGCTTCGCCGCAGTCAGCTGACCTGCTTGCCTGTGACGAGCCCTGGAGCTTCAGCATCTTCTGTAGGCTCTGGAGGGCCTTCAGCTGCCTCACCAGGGCCCCTGCTGCCTCAGCAGTACCTGTCTGCACACCCTTTCTTCACCAGGTGAGACCTTGCGTATAAGCACTATGGTCCCAACCTTTTGCCCTCATGACCTCTTAATTTTATTCAGTTTATACGTGCAACCCCGTCATCATCAGTGAGTGGTGAGTGATTTTCACTTCTCAGATTGTTGCATTTGATTAATATTTTGGGGACTAATGAGTTAAACTTTCTATTCAACAAGAAAAAGCAGTGTTGTAAAAACATACAGTCCTACATTGATTTCTGTGTTTATTTTGAAATACCTCAAAGAGGAGCCCACATATCTCCACTCATTCCAAAAATCTGGAAGGTGGAGTTGGAGCTGAGGGACATGAGGTGCCCACCATTTATTTATCTTTCATTTATGCAGGAGGATCTTATGATTTATGATTACCTTATTTCAGATTGTTTTAAATCATTAAGAAATCTGTGATGCAATACAAATATTTGTTTCGTAACAAAATTAAATATAAAGTGATTCCAGTTTGTTTTGGTGCCATTTTAACAGTTTTAAGCATGTTTTGATCGGGATAATATCGTGAGTTGAGTGAGTGAGTTGCAATTATTTGGGCCAGGATACCATTACATGACATTCATATCGTCTCATGCCTCGTATCAAGAGTAAAAGTAAATAAATTATACATATAGTATATTTACACAGTATTGTAAAAAGTACCCAAAATTCCTACTTAAGTAAAAGTAAAGATGTCGTGTTAAGATATTACTTCGGTAAAAGTGAAAGTCACCCATAAAAATAGTACTTGAGTAAAAGTCTTAAAGTATCTGATATTAAATGTACGTATCAAGAGTACAAGTAAATAAAAGACATTAAAATGCCACATTCTCAATCGCCAGCTCCTTTCCACCAGGCATGCAAACAGATGTGGAACTCTAAACTATAAAAACCACAATACACTTTCCTGAGATGTTACTGCATCATTAATGACAATGCTGCTTCGTTGGTAACTATGGCAAGTTTATGTTTCAGAGGAAACCTCAACTGCTGGGATTTCATGACTTCCCATAGTGATTTATAGTCGCTGCGCTGCACGGTTATGTGAAATTGACAGCAGGATGTGTGCTGTTATGAAGGCACCTCACATTTCTCACGCTAAATTTACTCATCAGAACGTTTGGCTGCTGAACACAAGTTGCATCATGGATTTTCTTTTGTGCACATTTAGTACCAAAATCCTCAAGAGACATTACTTTTGAAACTATACATTCAGTTTTAATTGCGGCTAAATTTAGTCGTTGAACTGACAAAAGGCGACAGAACTCTTGAAGCACTTTCTGGGCTGGTACAGTTGGCAACTCTTAGCTTACACTTATGAAGAAAGGCATTCATTTGCAGACCTTATCAAAGCCCTCCTACTGTTCATCTATTCTCTACTCCAAAAAGGATTTTCCACACAGTTTCTTTCTGTAACAGAGGAGCATCAGCGATGTAAAAAGCAGGACTTTTTTCACAGTGACTACATCTATGGTTGCACCATCTGTCATGGAGGTCTGGGAATAAGGTTCCCTCCTCACTTCTCTCTGGTCTGTTTGTAGCAGGAGGCATTGATCCCCCCGCGGTAGAATCAGCTAGTAACCAGACTTAATGAGACTGGGCTGCAACTCTGCATGCACACTCAATCAATGCCACCAACATAATCCCTTCGTAGTTAATGGCTTCCACCAACCTCTTGATTTCTCCAGCCGCTTTCCAAGATATTTAAGAGGAGAGGTGCTGGAACGACCTAACATGTTCAATAACTGTTTTTTTTATTTAGATGCATTTCATTTTGTGAACACTGCTGAAACTCAAAATCTTACTATGCATATTTTTCTAATTTCGTGTTCGAAATATCTCATTACACTTAATATAAGACCCAATCACCAAGAAAGTAGCATTTCAGTGAGATAATGGGAGTTGATTCTAGATAATTTTACTTGTTCCATTTGCAGATTTCTTTTACTTATTACAAGCAAGAAATGTATTGTGTTAATTGTCTTCTATGTCATTTTGAAGTGGCTTTTTTCAGTGAATGCACTTCCATACATGTCACATTTTCACCCGCATTACTGTTTTTATTTCTAGTTCTTACCTCAGTCCCTCAGGAGGAAACTATGGTGTCATCAACAACAGCCGGATCAAGAGAAGACCCTCGTCACACTTTGAGATGGAGATCACTGAATGTGAGTTTCTGTGTGACCAAATAAATAACCAGACATTAAAATTAATATGGCCATAGTTACTGTATGTGAACTGATGATATACTGTATATCTAAAGTGTCATGTAAAGGATAAGTTTAAGTTTGCAGATATTCTATATTTCTTATTGTCAACATCATTAATGTGTTAGTTTGTCTCTCAATACTTTCCTGCCACAGCCCAGTTGTTCTTACTGAGGATATAAATATCTACACACCTATAAATATAATAATGGGTCATAGATACATATTTATATCTTTATTAAAAAAATCCCTTAAACAGCTGAGCACTGTAGTTTTTAACAAGCATAACTCAAACAGGAGTCAAAAGTCGATTCGTCAGGGAACTATTTTCAGCGGTGGATTAATACAGAATTTGTGCTCTAGTATTTACAGCAGCGAGACAAAACATGTAGGTTTGACTCACAACAAACTGAAGTGCCCATGTTTACCTTAATAAACATGTCCCAGTGCAACAATGCCGCTCAGTGTCTGTGTTTTTCATAGTTTTAATGGGGCCCTTTTCCACCAACTAGCTTCAAGATTCTTGGAAACTTGTTGTGCTATCCTGCAAACCAGCTCACATTTCCACCAGTTTTGAGCAGAAATATTTTAATCAAGGATGTGTCATCAACGGAGGATGTTGCATAACACATAACAACCTGTAAAATATGACACAGCCACTTTGGTTCGCACTTTAGGGCAAGGAAAATCTTTTTTGATGTTGATCTAGCTGGGAACCAACTTTTCGGGTTCTGAACCAATTTATTTTTGGTTGAAATGCTCTGGCTCACAATAAGGTGTGTGAACTGGAAAAGAACCAGTTCCATGTTGGTGGAAAAGGGGTAGGAGTAAGCTATATCATGGTATGGCTACACAATGCGTGTTAGTAGAAACATTTCATAGTAAAGTTTATTTTATGGGATTTGTTGACAATAGGGAGAGTATATATCAACTCCTTACATCCTTTATGGCCCTGCACACTCACAGTATTTGTGTCTTACAGGCCCTCCTCAGAAAATTGCCCGGCGTGTCTTCACAAACAGCCGTGAGCGCTGGCGACAGCAGAACGTGAACGGGGCTTTCTCTGAGCTGAGAAAACTCATTCCCACACACCCGCCTGACAAGAAGCTCAGCAAGAATGAAATCCTGCGTCTGGCTGTCAAGTACATCAACTTCCTGGTCACTCTGCTCAATGACCAGGCACAGGACAAGAGCAGGGACTCAGCTGAGGAAGAGGCCGAGGATGACAGCACCACAGCTGGGTTGGACAGAAACAAACTGAACCCTCTTTTCCAGTGCGACACCCCTCCTCTGTCCCACGCTGCCCTGCCATCCTCAGCCCATCCCGCCTTGGCGACAGCCCACAGAGACAGAGACTCAACTGACTCAGTCATCGCTCTGGCTAACTCCCCAGCGACATCCAGTTGTTACGGTGACACGGACAGCGAGGAGAGCTTTGGGGCTAAGACCTCTTTGGTGACCCATGGCATTCTGGGAAAGGTCAAGGGTCAGATAAGTATGGTGGCGGCCACAAATGATGAGCGGTGACATGAAAAGACAGCAGACAAAGAGGTGTGCAGACAGACTGAGTTTAAATGCCACACTGACGGACAGGACAGTAGTGTGAATAAGAAAGACAGATTTTGAGCAACATTTGGTGCTTTGAACTGTCTTTATGTTTTTTCCTGTAATGTGCAAACATTGAGTGTGAAGCTCTTGTTTTAGGAAAATAGTGAACTCTTCTCTGGCGCAAGTTGAAACATCACAGAACCTTCCAACAGACCCCAAATTAAGTCACAATGTTTCTTTGTTTAAATAGTATATCCCAAAGAATCCAAAAAATATGGATCCATAACATGGATAAATTATGCAAGACAGGATCATGAAATCTAATTAGATCAGCTCAGACTGGATCTTCCATAGAACACCACAGAATAATAAAAATGTTCATTCTCTCTAAATTTACATGTAAATAAGCAGCATTGCTCCAGTAAAGTTATGGTGGCTTAGACAGCCTCAGACTCTATGTTGTGCCTGCAGAGAAGCGAATGACATGCATTTATGGATTTAAGCTGCAGTTTGGTCCCACCCTGACATTGTGACACACTTGTACCAGACAGAAATAAAGTGTGTTTTAGTTTGCTGTTCCGTATTTGACATCCTCTTACTGCGCACCAAAGACTGCTCTTTGTCAGCACAATTTCTCAACACATGCCATGTTTGGCAAATGTTGAGGAAACATTTGTGTGTCCTCAGAGTGGTCAGTAAATGGTAATCTCAGTCTGACATGAATCAGATGTTAAATGTATAAATGCAGTGCTGTTGGATTGGAGTTATGAATGAACCAATTGAAATGTGAATGCTTATTTTAAGCTATGTCGCACATTATACAGTATGGGCCAAGGCCAAACTGCATGTTGTTTATTTGTGCTGTTTGACCAGAGCGACAGATTAATAATGGTACTTTTAACACGGGAGCCATAAAGAACACCGGTTAAAAAATAATGAAAAAAGTGAGTGATGTGACTCCCTGAAGACCAGTATGACTGTTCGCTGACGTTACTGTGACAATCACAGCCCTGGAAAAAAGAAAAAAAAACCCTGTTGACCTAATTGCTGTTGAAGTACCGAGGTTTTACCAGGCTGCAGATTTTGGGAGGAGTGTTGTACATGTTTTCAGTGGAGGAATATGTACTCAGATCTTTTACTTTATTAAAAGTAGCAGTATCGTGGTGTAATAATACTCTGTTACAAATAAAAGTCTTGCATTTAAAATCTAGCATCTAGTGATGGTGTTAGCATCGAAATATTTACAAGTACCCAAAGTAAAAGTACTCTTCATGCAGAATGGCCCATTTCAGAATAATAAATATTATACTACTGGATCATAATTATCTCCACCAAGAAGGCTATGTTTTCATCTGTGTCTGTTTGTTGGTTGGTTGGTTTGTCAGCAGGTTTACACAAAAACTAAAGAACGGATTTCCACGAAATTTGAATGGAGGATGGTTGTCGACCCCATTGAGGATCCAGATAAAGGGAAGGATCCAAGATCTGTTTTTTCTGTTAACTTCTCAGGGAATAGTGCATGGACTTAAACAAAACTTAAAAAAATCATCCACAGGCTTGTATAGGCAACTGAGAGAGACGGGAATGTCTCATTTTCACGTCACGTTGCAAAAAAAGGCCAATAAAAAAGTGATTACTATATGTAGATTACTACAAATGTTACATAGAGCCCCTTTAATGAAAAAAATCAGATCTTTTGAGGTTGAAAAAACATCGGAAATTTTGCAGCTGATGAAGCTGGAGCTAACTTCCATACGCTGCCAGATAGCTCTATAATCTATAATAATAAATCATCATTTAATATCTGGTTTATATTTTATGTTGATAATCTGAAAGTAAAAAGTAAAAGATGTCAATGTCAATAAATGTTGTGGACAATGTTTGCTTCTAAAATGTAATGGAGTAGAAGAGTGTAAAGTAGCAAGAAATAGCCTATAGTAAACTACAAGCACCTCAGAATTTAACTTAAGTAAAGTACGTTGCGTAAATGTACTTGGTTACATTTCACCATGCATGTTTTTGATGTGTTTGTGCATACTGTATGTGTGTGTGTGTGTGTGTGTGTGTGTGTGTGTGTGTGTGTGTGTGCAAGCAATCAAGTGGATGTGTGACTAGTTAAACAATTATGCAACAGAAACATTTGTAGGTGTGCGGTTGTGTGTCAGGAAGGTTGGGGTGGATGTGGGAATGCGGTTAGAGATGGGGTTGAGCCTGGTGGTGTAAGTAGGGGGGTGTAAAAGTGAGAAGTTTGGGGGTAAGGTGCAGCTGTGCAGTGGTGCTGGTGTCTCTCTGCCTGCGTGCTCGGCTCTATCAAGTGGCCAGGAAATGCCTACAGTTAGTGCTGTCTCATTGATGGCCAACAAGTTTCCTGGAGGAGGGGTGGTGGCAGTGTACTGTATGTGTGTGTGCGTGTGTGTTTTGATGGGTGTTTGATGGGTGTTTGGACATGTGGGGTGGCAACTGCCACATGGAAGAAAGGGAGAGGGGAAAAACAAAAAAAAGTACAGCCACCAGGATGCTCTGGGAACCCCTACACACCCGGTTTCAGGGCCACACAACAGGAAGAGCTGCTTTCACAACGCTGCTACGGCTGCCTCTGCCCGCTCTGCTGGGCCAGGCTGCTCTGTCGCTCTCTGCTGCGCTCTGAAACCACAGAGAGGATTACACACCGAGGCAGGGGTCACACACATTAAAGGGGTACTGCAGTATTCTCAAAGAAGTTTTTATTTTTTGCAGCAACACAAGTGATTTGCTGTATTGTTGCAAGTTATTTAACAATAATTTGTTGCAGTACACTCTTGCAAAAGGCCTCCCGGTGTCATTGTGTAATGCATTGGAAAATAAACTTCATCACAGCACACATTTGGCTTGTCATAACACAGAAAGCACAGGTGTGATTGATTATATTAGAAGGACTGCATCCCATTTAGGTTCATTTAATTGTGCCTTTTCTAAAATTTGCTCCATGTTCTGCTAACACCTTCAAACTTATCAGCTTTATTTAAGATCACCCAACTTTTGACCTGATAACTTTGTAGCTATCCATTGGATGTGAAAATATTGGAAGCTTTCTTACTTTTGAATGGATTCTTGTTATTCACAGTCCCTGTTTAACCCATATTGTTATCTCTACTCCATCCCCTGAGAGGATGACTTTACTGAACTAAATAACAAAGCTGTTGCCTGAATTTTCCCAGAGTGGGAAGGACAAGCTGTTCTAAAACGTGTGGGGGTTTTTGTGATCTGCAGAACTTTAATTTAAATAATGTGAAGACGCATATAGGTGAAGGAAATGAAACCTTATAACTGGGTGTTACCTTCTCCCCTTCTCCTGATACAGGAGGCCAAGCAGGGTAATGCTGGCCAGCCTGGGACTTAGAGATAATGTCCCTGCCTCCACCCCTCCGTTGTGCCCCTCTTGCCACCAGAGTCACACCCACTTGCACACAGAAATACCAGTACCTCTATTTCACCAGTCATGCACAGTCTAAACCTGCACGCTGCATGTGAACAGTAGACATGCTGGAAGACTCTTGGTCCTAAAGCAGCTTTACTGCAGCTCACCGATAATGACGAAATGGTTGTTTAATGCAGCCATTTCTGTTTAATGCAGCCATTTGTGTAGCCAGTGTGACAGTGAAATTGTGAAAAAATGTTTAAAAATGTTGTGATAAAACATCATATTTGCATCAAAACACGTGTTGATAATCTAACACTGAGCATAATGTACAAAGTAAGAACACTCAAGATAAAGACTCAGTAATTTAACATAAATGTTTTTTAATTGAGTGCTGAAGAAGATTACAGTATTAACGAGAGATACTTGCTAAATGATCTGTATACTGTTTATGTATAACTTGCTTTAAAGATTAACAGGAAATAATATCACCAAAAAATCATCAGTTAAAGATTTTGCAAAAATAATTGCATTTTTATTTTCTTACAGAATTGGACACATCTTGCACACAGCATATAAGACAAGTACCTAAATACATTTTATCAAAATCTGGGAACATATTTTCATGCATATTGCATATCGAACATATTGAGGGGGGATGAGAACCAAGTGACATTTGATCAACTTGTGGATGACAATATACTTAATCAACAATATTTTGACATTTATAAAAAAAAATGTTTGTAGGTCATTCTGGTTCTTACCTCAACATTATTTAGGGACATTTGTCTTGTCAAAGGAAGTCACACACATCCTCATTCATGAACTGCCAGGATACAAGTAATGGAATAATGTTGAAGTTGGGTATCAACTCAAGGCATTTCTTTACAAAAGAAGAAATTAAACCTTTAACTTGCATCATAGTTGTGTAAAAAGAACATGAAACAAACATGAATAGGGTCAAGATCACTTGTCAAAATAAAAATGAAAAAATATTCTCCACTGTTTTTCAATTATACACTCTGATGTTACTAATTCTTAACCTTTTTTTAAAAATGTGTTACACATTTAATGTACATTCAGCCCGTCATTCAGTTTTCAATACTTTCTCGCCTTGTTTTACCAGTGAATCCATGCCGTCATTCACTTTTCTCTCCACATTTTTTGCAGCCTCATTCGTCTTTTCTAATGTGTTTTTCTTGCTGAATTTTCGTCTGCCCACCTCAGATACTGCAGATCCAGCTGCTGCTCCGACAGCTCCGCCGAGCACACCCCCCAAAAACACGCCAAGCACCAGACCCAGCAATGCTCCCCCTATGACTACCTTTGGCACCTGTTTAGCAGTGGTCCCAATTTTCTCCCACACTGAGCTCTCAGCCACCATTTTGGCCCCTGCTTTGGCCCCAGAGCCCACCTTCCCCCACACCGGACTCTGTGCCACCTTCTTTGCACCGGAACTAATTCCAGCTCCAACACGCATAGAATTTTCAGCCATCAGTTTAGCTCCAGTTTTGGCCCCAGATCCGACTTTTCCCCACATAGGACTCTTTGCCAAATTCTTTGCCCCGGTTCCAATCCCAGCTCCGACACGCATGGAACCATCTGCCATCAGTTTGGCCCCTGATTTTGCCCCTGAACCAACTTTTCCCCACATGGGATTTGCTGCTGCTGCCTTTGCTCCAGATCCCACCCATGCAGAACCATCCACCACTACCTTGGGAACTCTATCTCCTACTAGTTTGGACACATGTCCGGCACTAGTTCCAACCTTCCCCCACACAGAACTGTCAGCCACCATCTTCTGAACATTTTGTGCTCCGCTGCCGACCTTTCCCCACATTGGACTACTTTTCACCTTCTTTGCTCCCTCGCTGACCCACACAGAGCTATCTGCCAACAGCTTGGGTAAATTCTTTGCACCAGACTCCATTTTCTCCCTAATGGAACTGAGAAGTGAAGGGTTAATGGTGGAAAGCGTAACAGGAGGAAGGCTCTCGATGTTCATGGTTCTTACACTCATCTCTGCCTCATCCCTTGTTTTCTCAATCTCATCCTCTCTCACTTCCTCTTCTGCCTCAACCACAGGCTGCATGTAGGAATAAAGTGCCCGCCTTTCAGAACTGAGCTGTCTAACGTCTCCTTGTCTTTCTTCCTCTGGTTTTTTCCCCTTTCTCTCCCTTGCTATCTCCACTTGTCTCTGTCTCACTCTGTTCTCTGCCTCCTGAAAAGCAGGACAAGAGTAACACTGTCCTCCAGCCTCCTTCACTGTCTGCTCCACCTTCTCTAGCAGCTCGACCAAATTCTTACTCTTCCTCCAACCTCCTGCCGTCTCCATCACATGAAACCTGTCCCCGCATTTCTCCACCAGCTTTAACAAATCCCCCCGCTGACCAGCGATGTAAGCCTCCACGCTGTTGTCTCCAGCCTTCCCACTTTCCCTCAGTCGATCTGCGTAAGTAAAGAGGACCATCGCGTGTCTTTGGACTGACTCCGGGCCAAAAACGGATTCAAGAGCCCTGAGAGCCTGCAGCTCGGTCTTTGCTGGCTGGTCTAAAGGGACGCACAGCAGGAAGGCGTGGGGACCGGGACTGGCCAAAGCAACACAGGAGGAGATCTGAGCTCGCACCTCATTTGGAGTTTGCTCTGAATTGAACCAGTCTGGGGTATCCACCAACGCCACCTGCAGGTGAGAGAGGAGAGAAGAAGAGTTGAGTCATGGGAAATTAGCCAGATTGTATTGTTTCATGCCATGAAACAGAGGAGCGTGTCAAAGATTAGATGTTTAGATGTTTTGGCAATGGCACATGGTGCAAAAGGAAAATTCAACTACGCAAGCAAACAAAATCTTCATAACTTACCTGTCTTCCTTCAACCAGAGCTTTCTTTTTCTCACACTCCTGAGTGATCGCTGTGAGGCTTTCTGGATGTGACTCAAACTCCTCCCGCCCCAATATGTAGTTGGCAGCTGCGCTCTTTCCTGCTCCAGATCGCCCAAGCATCACCAGACGTAGCTCCTGAGACGATGAGGAGGAGGAAGAGGAGGATAAAGGGAATGAGTAGGCGGAGGAGGGAGATGAGGGAGCTGGGGCAAAGGTCGGCGATGAGGGGGGAGAGCCGAAGACAGGTGAATCAGAAGAGGAGGTCGGAGACATGTCAGGGGATCTGTCTTCAAAACTGTTGATTCTGTGGTGCACTGAAAAAAAAAAATCAGGGGAAATCTGGGATTTAATATGGAAAATTGAAAATGAAAATTATTTTTAAACATCATAGAACTGAACTTTAAGGGACATAGCACTAGATAGTCAGGTCCTGTGACTTACAAGTAGTGACCAATTTTGGCGATGATTTAACCTCAGACATTTGTGAGAGTAGAGCTCCATCTATGGAGGAAAAACAGAAAATATGAGTCTGGTTCATTTTCAGCTCCTATTTATTTTTCTTCTTTTTTTGCATAGAAATGTAGAACATTAGGTAAAATAATTGGATCCAGAACTTTTTTCTAATAGCGATTACCTGCATTTAGTCTGAAACTGGGCGTCCTCTTCACCTGTGTGTCATCATGCGACTCTGAATATGACTGTCGCTCTGGTGCTGGAGTTGAATGAAGCCCGTTAGATGCTTGGCTTACACCCACACTTCCGTCCATCACATCCCTCTCTTCTCTTCTCCTCCTATACAAGGTGGTGCTGTACTCCTCTCCACTATCAATACTCCTCTGTGTTTCTGTGTTTGGGATGTGTGTTGAAGCTGTCCTCTCTGTTCTCTCCTCCTTTTGAGCTCTGTAACTTTCCATAAGTTCTTGCTTTCTGTCTTTCACTCGTTTGTCCAGGTCTCTCTCCTGAGCTGATTTCTTGTTGTATACCCCGTTTTTCTTCACCATGTTGTCCACCTGTTAATGAATAGATAAACAAATGATGCATTAAGGAAATGTCACTTAACTCAAATTTACAATTACAGAGTCACTTTTTATAACAAGGGAAGACATTTCTGAAGGAAGTGCGGTGTGAATGCTAGATGTTAAAAAAGCTGACACTAAACTGCATTGCTGGTTTGAAAAGTTGAATAATGGCCATAATGTTTAAAAGATTTGGAAAATTGGGTTTGAAAAGATTTTTTTGCTAATAGTATGAAAGAGAATGCATGAAAAAAGTGTAAGAAGGAATATGAATAGTTGGAAAAGTGTAAACAAGCTGTACAGTCATTTTGGTTTTCACACTACGTGACTGATCACAGGGGGTCAGACACTACAAGATCACGCGCACAAGACGTGACACAGGAATGAAACGATCCAAACAGTCCAGGTTGATTGTGCGCTGATTTGCAGTCAAAAACAAAACAAAACAAAAACTTATTGTGGTTCAGCAAGGAGGATGGGGGGACAAAGCATGCGCCCACCTGAACTTGGCAGTACTTGACTAATGGCTACGGACTAAACTGCATTGCTTGAATAATTCCTGGACGCTAAACTGCATTGCTTCACTAATGAATGGGAGTGCATTGCTGGCATCACTTTGTATGAAGAGGCAGCTGGAGGAGAAGTTAAAAAAAGTGTCTAGTTCTCCTTCCCTCTGGAAATTTCAGAGTTTATGCACAGTTGCTTAGCACTCCTGTCACAGACTCACAGTGCCAAATGTGTCATTTCAATTGATTCCATGGTACAAGTGCAGAACCAGCACAATTTCCAAGCATAATGCATGAAAAGAGAAATGTGTGGAAATAAGAGAAAGTTTAAGACAATGTTTTAAAGATTTTACAGCTCATCTCCACTCTAATGATGATGTCGCACACTCTAGCTCTGAAAATTCTACCCATAAACACCAACGTAAAATGTAATGTAAAATATGAGAAGGGTTGAAAATTGCATGCAACCTAAAACTATGATAATGTCAAAAGTATGAATGTGAGAAAGTCTCAAGTGTTGTGAACATGTGAAACAACTGAATGGGGTTTCAGGCTGAAAGTATAAATGAGTAGATGAAAGTTGAAAAACCTTGAGAAAGTGTAAAATGTGGGAATTCTGACAAATCCATCCATCCATTTGAATAAGGGAAATTTTCCCAACAATGTGGAATATTTACATATTATATAAAAGCTATTAATGATATAATCAATTAATTGATTCATAATTATAATCAATAATGGAGCTGAATGTTGAATGTTTATTTAAATGAAAAATGGTGGGAGTTAAGTGCCAAAAAACAAACAAACAAAAAAAGCCCTTAGACAGACGAATAACAATACAAAAATGTTGATACTGGAAGAACATATGTTGTGAATGCTTCCTGCATTCTCATCAGTTCCTGGAGTGAGTCTCCACTAAGGAATGAATTCCATGTCAGTCAGGGTAACAACGTAATAAGCCAAATCATTAAGACCTAAACTGGTCCTGACTACGACTGGGCGTGATTGTATGAGTGTGGAACAGGGCGTTGCTGGGAAAAAAAAACTACCACAGACAAAACAATGAAACTAAATCAGGATTTCACTTGTTATAAAAGTCCTTGAGAAACATCACTAAATCCACTGCATTTATTTTTTTTTTTACATATACATCAGAACTAATTGAATTGTGAGATAACCACAATAATCAGTATGAAACAAAGCTGTTGACAATACACAGTGCAAAATGTGTGTAAAAACTTTTGTCTTGACACTTTCTGTTAACTCCGTCCTGTGCAGACATCTCACCTTCTCCAGCAGCTCACAGACCTGCTCCCTTTCGCCTGGCTTACGATTATTGATGACATGGTACCTCCCCCCACAGAGCTCAATTATCTGCCTCAGGCCTGGGTGTTCTTTCTGCAGGTATTCCTGTGGGGAACAAATTTAGATTTGCTATGTGATGCCATTTCCTGCTCTTACAAACAGCAGCTGATCAGTCCAAAGTGTTTACAGTGAATGTTAAGAAATACTGCAGGGATGTCTGAAGGAAACACAGTTTACACAAAATGATGCCTTGATCGAGGCTGTCATGATAGAGTATGCTTTTGAACTCCAAAAGGTCAAATTCTGCACTTCTTTTTCAAAGTGTGCTTGGACTTTTAAAATACTAAAATCAAGAGGACTTGAAATTTTATCTGAGCACCCCACAGAGACTGTACACCTCTAATACCTCCACTGTTTTCCCCATCAAGTAGTCCCCACAAGTCAGCAGGACCAGGGTGTGATCCAGCACCTTCTCCCCAAACACCAATTCCAGCTCTGCAGGCACACGACCCTCCATCTGGGAACACCATGGAAAGAAAAGGAAAGAATAGGAACAACAATTAGGAAAACACAGAAATGTAAAAAAAAAAGCTTTTACTTTTAAACTACTAAAAAGATGTCCTTAATGATTGCATGAGCGAATGAGACCATGCCAAAACACAAGTCGAAGTGCAAACAGGGACTACAACCTACCTCTGTAAACTGGCAAACAGGTACCAGCAGTAAAAAAGCATGTGGGCCTGATGATAGCAGTGTCAATGCTTGCCCAGTCTCCTTCCTGACGCTGTCCTCCATCTTGCCACCGACCCAGAACCACCTCGGCGCCTCCACCAGGGTCACACTCCTGCCATCAGAGACACCCTGCCGCAGCTGGCAGCTCCTGGAGGCACTGGGAGTTATTGGAGATAGCTGGCCCAGGATAGTGTCTGCTGATGACGTCTTTCCACATCCAATGTTTCCCAAAAGAACAATTCTGAGCTCTGGGGGCGAGGACCCATAGTAGCTCCCTCTCAAGTGTTCACTCATAGCTGGAAAGTGAACAAAAGCAAAAGGTGTGTTGTGAGAATACATGTGGCTTTAAACCAATAACAGACTGAGATGAACGTGCAAATGAAATGGGAAAAACTGAAGACTGGATAGGTTAAGTACCATCTGTTATGTGAAGAGTATTACTTCCAAAAATAAACATGAAAGTTGTGATGTCTGTCTTGTTATTATGTCTAATCTGTGACATGTGTATGGTTGCCTCTCTTCTCTGGCTGTTTGTGTCCAATAGATAAAAGTCTTTTTATTTCCTTTGAACATCACACGTCTTTCCTACAAATTCACTCCAACCTCTCACACATTTTGCATGAGTCAACAGGAACTATGCTAATTGATAATAGCTGTGGTCTTAGATGAAGCTTTTATTTCACCGATATCTTTTTTTCTTTTGTTACTGCGTCCCTTTTTTCTCAGTGTGCCTCATACACCACACCACAACTCACCAGTCCAGTCCAACTACATTCTACCTGGACTTTTATACTTGGACTGATATGCAAACATGCACAAAACACATCCACCTACAAAAGTACACAAAAATAACAACCGAACATATGGCACCACACAACAGAGGAGTATCCTGTAAAAATGGTGCACGTTTAGCACTAAGGTGAAACTTAAACTTGGCATTAAACTAATACTGAAAGTAAAGATTTTATGTAAACGAGACACCAGGTGTCATGACAATTCAAAGCTTGCGTAACACTGACAACCATTTCCTCAGAATGACACACAGCTGGTATTCAAAACTACAGTGCTTGTGACATAGAAATATGGCCAAGAAACTATGTAGGTTTACTCATACTGAAAACACCTTAGTTTAGTAAACAGATGTATTATTAAATAATAAAAATCATACTTACTCAACAGTTTGAGTTCTTCGAAGCTGTGTTCATGTACGGTCTTCTCTCTGTGCTCTGTTCCGTTGGCACTGAATTACGTCTCTTATCCAGACGACTTCAGTACATGTCAACTACTAAAAGCTGACTACACAGGTGAGGTTCATCTCACGGAGCAACCCGTCTCACCACTCCCAATTTTGAACACATGCACACACAAACGCACTTGTGAATATCTTTTTGCGTGCGCAACAGGTTTCTTTGTCTGTGGGCTGCTAAGCATTCCACGATGGGGCGGAGGAGGTGTATCCCGGGGCACACGTGAATCATTCTACCTTCAAGATTTATCTACCACACCCTTTCAGTGTCAAAACTTGTGGATGAGCTTCAGGGTTTGCAGTTGTTTAGTTTGGTAACTGGTAAAATGTGCAAATATTAGTGTAAATATTTTGATATGATGCAGTTGTCATCCCTAATCAGGAATGAGGGCATGCCACAGAAAGACCTGACGGGTTCACAGGAGTGATGTGTGTCATATGGACAGACCTTCACTAAATAGTACTTTGAAGTTTCACCCTCCACAGTTTATGACTTCCTTACAGCCTGTGACTTATGTCCAGTATTATCTGTAAACAAATTCACAGGTGTTGAATTTCAGAGCAATTAGACACATAATAGACCTCAATATAAAACTCTCTTACAAGTATCAGATCAACTTAAGTAATGACTTAAGTGCTCACCCGTGGTTAATTAGTAACTTATTTAATTAATCATTATTTTATAAGGACTGAAATAACCCTCTTCACATACACTTGGTTTGACAGAAGTTAATTGTTATGTTACAGAATTGCAGTTTTGATTGTGCATATCCCATAAACTCATACATGGCCACTCTTAGCTCATGGGATGGAGTTTTCAGATAATTGAAATAGTGGCTTTATTCTCTAAAATTTCCCAGCTTTTATTTTTGAATTAAATTAAAGAACACGGAGCACTTCTAAAAAAGGTGTAATATGTAACATTTTCACATAAAAATGTCTGAAACAGGCTAGACCTTTGTAGTATTATCTGAAAACCTGAAGTTCAAACCCTAAAAAATCTGTAATTTAATTCAAGCTAACTGTTCTTTCCATTTGGCCGACTATCGCTATATTCAGGGGAAACACAAGATGATAGGTCAAAGAGTGACAAAGGAAGTCAGCAAGCGTGACATTTCCTTGTCCATGAACATTTCTGCCTGAGCCACGTCACCGATCATGGGACAACAACTCCCATGATCCCAAGCTTCTTCACATCGTCAAACTACGTCTTTTGTATTGTTTGTTTTGATTGACAGACACCTCCTGGCAGAAATACATACTGTGTTTAATGTGCCCAGTGACACAGACAGAAGGTATCTGGTCAGCAAAAGAAAGTTACATGTTTCAGTCTTCACACACATCTTTTGACTGCACAACCAAGAAAAAAACTTGACATATTTAAGTAAACTTGTCTATTTGCAATATTTTTTTAGTGCAGAGAAACATAATTTTAGAACAAAATAGATTAAAAAAGTAAGTATTTATATATCTTTTCTAAGTGTAAACTAACCTATAGTGTCTTTCAGCATATGAGAACGTGCTTGGTACTGCTAGTACAGTCTTCATCACCACTCACATCCCGGGCATCACATAGGCAATGTTTTCCAGAGTGGAGGCCTTAAAAACAATGATTAAAAAAGACAGTTGTTCCCTCCTTCCTGATGACATAACATATTGAAAGAACAATCATTTCACTCATGTGCATGTCTGTGCAGGCTGTCAGATACGTGGTGTGAATGTTCTGTTAAGTGGCTGCATCTCTCACCAGTGTCTGTTGTGTGCAGCTACTCAACTCTGGTATCTCTGCCGTGAGGCAGAGTAGAGGAGCCAAGGCGCACAGCAGAGAATCCAAAAGCAGAGACAAGCTACTTGACATACTCACCATTTTCTGCAGAGACACAAAGAAGGGCAATTATCATCCCTCACTGCAGTGAAAATGAGTAATGTTCTCCTGCGGTTAAACCAAACCTGCCCTTCTTGATCTCGTCGTCAGTTGTAGTCATGTAGAGACACATGTTTGTGTCAAAACTGGAGTAAACAAAGTGTTTTGTCTTATAGGACTGCAATATTTCACAGCTTTATTTCCTTTGACTTTTCCCCAAAGCAATTTTGTCCGTACGAATTAGTGTTTTTTAGTTCCGTAAGACAAAATGTACCGTATGAGATTCAATTTTTCCCTGCGGCTTCGTACTGTTTGTAAATAACATCTTTTCTATTGCACATTTGGTAGACTGCTGCAAAAGACAATCAAAACATGCAATAAAACAAGTTGAAATCAGCAACAAGTTTTTTCTTTCAATGTACATGTCATGTACATTTTTCAGCTCTAGGATGCATTTTAGCATATTTTTCTATCACTAAATATTGTGCATATTGTGTATTATTTAACCTTATCACATTTATATTGTTTGTTTGTACAGCCAACTTCATTGGCCTTTTTAGTGGTTATTTGGTCTGAGTGCCTGGAAAAGTGATCTATTTCCATGAATCTCCATTTGTTGTATTTGCTCTCAAATATGTAGCCCAACAGGCATAACAGCCCTCACATGTCAGTTAAAAAGGTAAATATAACGATGACAAACTGAGTTCATAAAGCAACACTGTAACAAAGGATTGGATCGTGATTTTAAAGATTAAAAATAAAGATATCCAATTATGAAGGCACAGCCCATCCATTATCTATGTAATATGCTACAATATCAATGAAAACATCCGAGACCAGCATCATTATAGATCAAAAAGAAAATTCTTCACTTTCTTCATTGAATCTACTCACATTTGTCTCCTGAAGATGGTGTCCAATCAGGAACAAGGATTCCCCCAGCAGGTGTAGGTGAGCTGCAGCACTGACAGGATCCCGGTCAGAGCAACCAGGATTCCTGGATGTGGATCTGAGTGTGTCCCAGGCTGAACCAGGGGGACTGCACATAGAGCTTACAGGACTGCAGGTGTCCTTCATGGGGCTAGATACCATTGAATTACCTGCAGAGCTCATTTTAAAAGATGTCACTGAACCAGGAACAGGTATGAACGGACGAGTCCTGTGGGTTACCGAAGTGGCAGGAGGGGCAATAATTCTGGTGACGGGACAGTCTGCCATGTTGTGCTGGTTATCTAGATACACCCAGTACTCTAACGTGGAGCTTTGACTTTTCTGTGAGAAACAGAAAGGTAGAAAAATCACACAAAGTCGAGGTGAAAGTAGAAATAAAGTCTGAGCAACATACAGCATAATTACCTGATCAATGCTGCCCTCTGCTGGGCAACATGAATGCAACAACTTGTCTTGGATATTCTGGAAGACAGAGTTTACATATCAACATGAGTTAGTATGGATATTATATTTATTAACTGATTTTACCACATACAGACAAACTTAACTTTACATTTAATCCCATGTTCTTTTTACATCCCTGCTGTTCTCTCACCTCTTGCCCTCCTCTTATTCCCCATCTGCCTTGTGGATAATCAGGGAGGAAACTGGAGGACTCTGCTCCATAAAGGTCAGGGTCAGCTTCACTATTACCTGCAATGTGCCATTTAATCAGATTAAACATCTGAAGATTATCCTGTTAACCATCTCTTTGTCCTTTATGCTTCTTTAGATCGCACTGTGGTCATATGATTAGTCATGGTGGTTTTAGCTGACATTTGCTCACCACTTACCACTGACATACTGTGTTACACAATGATGGATTTTTTTAAAGGTACAATATCAGCTCCCTGCACAGCTAATGCATTGTAAACACACAGTAACATTAAAAGCACCTTACCAGAGTGTTGCCTTTTCTTGTTGAGCAAGCCTTCTGGTTCCTGAAAAAATGTAAATAAAAAACTATCAGAAGTGGCTCTAAGAATTAAAGGTTCAATTTACCCAAAGCTGAAATTTGTCATTATCTGCTTACCCTCATGCTGATGAAAAGTCAGGTAAAGTAGCATAGTCCATAAAACATTACTGGATCTTAACAGCAAAACAGTGTGGAGGCATTCTCCGCCGAGCCGAATCTTTAATGTAGCTGCTAAAATAAAAGCAGTAGCACACAGCCTGTCTGAAGTGGGTGCAGCGAGCTTAATCACGCACCTAGCAATCTCTGCGCTTCCGGAGACTTGGATTATGCTGGACGAGCTGTAAGGAGCCATTTTATTTATTTATTTTTATACGTTTCAAAACAAGACCTTATCTGCTTCAGTTGTTGAGGAGAATGCTACAACGCTGTTTTGCTGTGAAGCTCCATAAATGTTTTGTGAACTACAAAACATTATCAGCATGGGGTTAGGGTATATAATGACTACATTAAAATTTTTGTGTGAACTTATCCTTTAAAGTACAAGATCCAAAATGAAGAGATAAAAGCAAGAAAGTTAAATGTAACTGGCAACGATAACTCTGCAACCACTTAGGAAAACATATACATAATTTTAGGGATCGATATTCAATCAAAAATACACTGTTTTATTTACTGAATTACATAAGCTATATATGTCAGAGTTTTATAGAGGGCTTATACAAGACAGTGTGTACAGTGTGAACAGTGCATATCTCAGCTCAAACTGCCACAGATCAGAACAGTTCGAAGTTCAATTATCTGCAGTAAGATATACCTTTGACATTGCCACAGAGCACAACACTGATGCAAATGTATAGATAACATGTGCCAAGGCACTACATCATAATATATTACATCTATTGTTTACACGCCTAATCACTACTGTTGATGGTCTTAAAACTTCATAGTCAACAATTTCCCCAACATTCATCTAACCACCAGTGCAGTCCACCTTGTAAAGCCTCTCGGTGCAGCATTCCTCAAAATCTAAATCTGGATCCTCCTGCTCCTCCTCATCCATCATGATGTCTTTGAAGGACCTTTTCGACCCTCTCTGGTTGCTCAGTAGGCCAGCTTCATCGCCCATCTACAGGAATGAGAGGGAAAGTGATTCAGCAGCAGTAATGATACTGAAGTATGAGCTCCACTTGTGATTGAAAGGTTTATTTCTTATAAAATGTACTTTATTGTGAAAACTATGTATGCCCTATTTGAATTTGTTGTTGAGATTTATGTCAGACCAAGATGGAGGGTGAACTAAACATATTCTTGTAATTCAAAATGTGAGTATAGCAGTCTGCAAGCAAATTAATGACAAACCTTTATTTCAAGTGACAGGACAATGGTAATGCCATAGTCAGTGGTGGAAGTACATTTAACATTCAAGTACTGTATTTCAGTACTAATTCTTGAGTATTTTCATTTTGATGCAACTCCACTTCATCTCAGAGATAAATGTTGTACTTTGTACTCTCCTGCATTTGTCTGACAGCTTTAGTTACTAGTTACTCTTCAGATTACATTTTTTATACCCTTTTTTGTGCAGTGAAAACCGTGCATCTCCACATTTGGTGACATTTTTCTAATACATTGAAGGGTTAAGTGTTCCTATAAGTGTTTAGAAAATCCTGCAACTAATAAACTACTTAAAAACTCTCTTTGATTAGCTGGAAAATGCATTGTCACAAAGAAGGGCTGCACATTTATTCGGAATATAATCGGAAACGCAATACGGCTAAGTGAAATAGGTCTTTTAAATTGTACTTAATAATTTTCAGCGTGGTTATTGTACTTTAAATTAAGTAAAGGGTCCTACTCTGAATACTTATTCCACCATTAGCCATAGCTAGTGCTAGGCTAACCCGGACGGACATGTTAGCTTAGCGTAACATCTAAGACCACTATGCAGAAAACGAGCAGTAAGGTTTCAGGGTTTACCTAGAGAGATACATGAGAGTCTGGCTTTGATACAGCTGAAAAAACGAAAGAAAACTTGGGGCTGTTTGCTCCAAATGTTAGGCTTTCCAAATGTCCCGATTTTAACACAAACAAATGAGCAGATAATTAAGACTGAAACCGTCAGTTACGTTCAACTTCTCCCAGACGTTGCCAGGTTACAGTCATGGTTAAAGTTAGCTTATGCCTTCAACTAGCTAAGGCTAAAAGCTAGCTTTGATTTCATATATTTCAGCGGCCGTGTCGACCGAACAACACGCTAACACGTAGCCCAGCTCAAGTTCAAATAAAGACCTCTAATTCGGGTCATGTTTTTCACCAGTAGCCTTGAGTAAACGTCTCTCATGTCGGTCACTGGGTCTGTCTGGACCGTGTGAAGGAAAAAGCTGCTGACTCACGTTTAGCACCTCTGTGTGCCTCTCCCTCCCTCTCCGTCTGTGTGCTGATTCACGGTAAGCTTCAGGAGAGTTAACTTATTTAATAGGTGACCGATTATTATGTCTGCCTGTGCAGATTAGCTCTGTAACACGTCTATCACGTAAAATTACATAATGGGAGTTTTTTATGACACTCCTGTTCATATACTTCTGTGGAGGCGATTTTTGTTCTGTTTTTTTTGTGGTTTTGAGCTTGGTCCCTTGTTTCCAGTTCATAAAACTTAACATCACAGAATCCAGTGGTAAAAAAAAACAAAACAAACCAATTCAGAAATAATAAATAGACAGACACCCCTGTATCGTTTGTTTCCAACTTCTTCTCAGTCAGCAGTTAGGAGAAGTCAATGATTTGCACCTGCACTCACTGATGTGGCTGAATGAGAACAAATCCCTGCAGAAAGTCTTGTGCAAAGCCTTCACATAAGAGTGGAAACAGTATGAGATGCTCGACAGTTACAAGTGGGCATACATGTGATTCAAGTCATTTAGGCCAAGTCTCAAGCAAGTCACAAGTAATTTTATCTATGGCAAGTCTAGTCAAATTAAAGGTACAGAAGGCAGTTCTGGAGAAAGATAGTTGATTGTTGAGTCTCACTGCCAGATCGTCAATGTTTTGGGTCGGCTTTTCCCCATCTAACATACTGCAGTCTTACCTGCAGTGTCAGGTCTTTATAAAGAGAAAAGGCAAGGTATTAGTACCTGTCTCATAATGAGATCATTGGCAAATTTACCTAACCTATTAAAATAACTATAAATTCTTAATTTCTTCTAAATCAAAAAGAAAGTCAAGACAACAGTGACCTGAGTCCAAGTCACAATGAGTCGCCCACGTCTCTGCAGTGGATGTGCTGTTCAGGTGCCCACATACCTTTTGTAGTGTTGTTCTTTCAGCAGTATTAGTATCACTTACGCAAGTCATTCCTGAGCCGTTTGTCACCAGCCAGACGGTCAAGTATGATGTGACTTGAGTGCCATTTAAAAAAGATATTAATCTGGCCATGTTGATCTATTTACAAAATGAATGAACATTGCACAAATAGTTATCATTTTAAAAGCTGAACTTTTGGTTTGTTTGTTTTATGGAAAAATAGTATGAATTCAAATTGTTGGCCCAAAGTTCCAACTCAAATCCTTGGACAAAATCATAGAAAGTTTCACCATATTTCTACCAATCAGTTATATATTATATGCCCATATCTGATCTATTTTCTCTTGTCCTACTGAAACTTAACAGTTGTCACGCACCAACGTGGTTGAACTTGTTCATGTTTCTCATGAACTGATAACTGCTGGTGCATTGTGCTGATACAATCATGTGATTGTTTTATTTTCCGTACCATTAGTCACTGTTGCACCACTTCCTCCCTCATCACAAACTCCCACAGTCATGTTTAGCGTCAGCTCCTCCTCCTCCTGTCTGTTCAACTTTGGAATACCAAAGCTGCACGGTCATGCTTAGCGTTCGGCCCTCCTCCCTCCTGTTTACCAGGGCAGGACTAAAACTTCCTTACTCATGCTAAGTCCTGTAGTCCCTCCCTTAGGACTTTTCCAAGCTGCCCTCATAGTTGCTGCATCATGTTAACTCTCAGTCCCTCCTACTATTTTTTTTATAGCTGAAGTTGCCAGGTCATGTTTAGCTGAGGTTTTGTTCCTGTTTTCATTCAGCTGCTGCCGGAGGGTGGAGACAGAGGAGGATCGTATATAAAAGGGGAGAAGACTGTTGGGACTCAGAGCACAAACTGTCCTGGACATCCAGAGAAAACAGTGAACGGCTGTGGATATAGACCAAACCTGCAGAACTTCATCCTAACTGGTGAGTGAAACACAATATTTACATCACTGTTTTTGTCATACTTTGAATTTTTATCACCTCTTTCTGACATTTTATACCTCTTCAATCTCAGTACTATGTTGGAAGATGGTTTATGTCATGCAGAAGCTCATCCCTTACATCTTAATTTTTTCAGGGCCACTATGGAGACAGAGACGAAGACTCAGATGGCAACAGAGCAGATGACTGACATGTAAGAATAAGCTGCTTAGATTTATTGTATCTGTAAAAAAGTAGGTTTGTCGGACAGTACGTGCTGACTTTCTGCTTGTGCTTGTAAAAGTCGATCAGCTGTTCGTCGCTAAGATAAACATCTATAGGTGAAGCAATTTACATAATGTATCTTCTGTACTTTGGAGTCCCAAATTTCTTCTTACGTTTATGTCACTGGCTGTGCTGAAATCGACTAGGATGCAGTGATTATAATGTATTTTTTCTTCTTTTTTTTGCAGGGATCTGTCAGAACAAATCAAAAAGGTGACAAAGGAGAGCCACATCAGGGCAGAAAACACAGAGCTGATGATGAGCTTCCAAAAGGCACAAGTCACTCTGCAACAGTACAAGGTAATACAGTACAGCACAACATATTTTAAATCTATTTTTATCAGATAATCTCCCTTTTTTTATTCCATTTTGTATGCTACTGTGATCTTTTTGTCTGACATCTCCTCTCGTTTTCCCTCCCCCTTCAGCTCCTCCTGTGCTCGCTGTATGAGATCTACCAGGCCTTGGAGGAAGAGCTGGAC
The DNA here is from genome assembly GCF_040436345.1 of Pagrus major. Lineage (NCBI taxonomy): Eukaryota > Metazoa > Chordata > Actinopteri > Spariformes > Sparidae > Pagrus > Pagrus major. Next base: position 20,219,074 of record NC_133215.1, read on the forward strand.
AGGAACTCCAACCACCCTGGTGTCGCACCTATTTACTTCCCAGCTGAGCTGGCCAGGCTGGAGGCCATCGAGAAAGACCTGGAATACTTCTACGGCCAGGACTGGAGAGAGAAGATAGTTGTCCCTGCAGCAACTAAAAGATACTGCCACAGACTCAGACAAGTATGTTTCGTTGGATCATACATATATTACACACAGTTTTACAGCTGTTAGATACTGAAGTAAAACTCTTCATCCTTTTTTTCAGATTGGTAAAGAAAACCCTGAATTTCTGCTGGCCCACGCTTACACCCGGTACCTGGGTGACCTGTCTGGAGGGCAGGTCCTGGGCCGAATCGCCCAGAAGTCCATGGGGCTTAAGAGCAGCGAGGGTCTGTCGTTCTTCGCCTTCCCAGGTGTGACCAGCCCCAACCTGTTCAAACAGCTGTACCGCAGCCGCATGAACAGCGTGGAGCTGACGGAGGAGGAGAGGAATGGCGTGCTGGAGGAGGCTGTCAGAGCGTTCGAGTTCAACATTCAGGTAAAGAGCGTGTTGAAGGAGCTCAGTCCATTACTAAGCTACTGAGGCATTTATCGCGGAGTAACTTGGTTGACGCGCCACTCGCTATTGTTCGTTTGTTGTGTTGAATAAGAGTCCAGATGAGAGTCCCTTGATTGAATAATTGTGAATAGTTTTATTCCAATTCCAAAGTATATAACAAATTCTCCTTAGCGCCATAGCGGTCAAAAACCATATGCCCTTCCGGGTCAAAACACCTGCCAACAATAGTGACGTTGCTTCCTATATACACCTGTGCCCCTAAGTGACAGCACAGCGACACCACACCCACACAGTGTGAACTACAAAGACACCCATACAACATATTTGGCTCCTATACACCGGCCCCTAATTGTTAATGGCAAATAGACATAACAATTCAAATATAACAAAAAACAAAACAAAAAACAAAACAGAAAATGAGCCAAATGTTATGACAATCCAATTTACAATTCAGCATAGACACATTTATATTTCATGTACCAAACAGAGTTTTGTCACAGGCCTTTCAATAATGTTGGTCTTTGTCTGCAACCTCACAGAACGCACAAGTCCTTGTTTGTCTGGAAAAACCTCCAGAACCTTGCCAAGTGGCCAGGAACCACGTGGAGCTGAAGAATCCATTATAACCACAATATCTCCAGCTGTCAAACTTCTTTTCTTCTTGTTCCACTTTTGCCTCTCTTGGAGCAAGGGCAGGTACTCCTGTATCCATCTCTTCCAGAAAAGATCTGAGAGGTACTGTACTTGTCTCCAGCGCCTTTTCACATACAGGTCATGAGGTTCGAACACTCCAGGTGGCAATGCTGGTTTACCCTTTAAGAGAAGTATGTGGTTCGGCGTGAGAGGTTCCAGGTCGTTGATATCGTCTGAAAGCTTGGTGATTGGACGATCATTCAAAATGGCCTCCACTTCACAGAACACTGTATGAAGTCCATCATCATCCAGCTTCTGCTGATGTAGAACAGAACTGAGAACTCTTCTTACCAGGCGGATCATCCTTTCCCATACACCACCATGGTGTGAGCCTGCTGGTGGATTGAAACTCCAATGGATTCCAACCTGTGAGAGAACTCCTCGAATCCTGTCCTGATTCAAAGCAGTTAGAGCCTGCTTCAGTCCTCTGTCTGCCCCAACGAAGTTAGTGCCATTGTCTGACGTGAGGTGTGCCACCTGTCCTCTTCTGCTGATAAAACGCCGCAGAGCATTGATACATGCATCTGTGTCCAGTGAATTAGCCACTTCAAGGTGTACGGCCCTGCTTGCCATGCAAGTGAATATCACTCCGTACCGCTTGCAGGTTGACCTTCCTCTCCTAACTTCAACTGGTCCAAAGTAATCTACTCCTGTGTTGGTAAAAGGTGGTAGATCAGGAAGGATTCTCATCTTCGGCAGATCCGCCATTTTTTGTTCCACGGCTCTTCCATTGTAACGTCTACAAAAGATGCATTCCCCAATGATCTTCCTGACAGCTGAGTTGGCCTTTGTGATCCAAAACTTCTTCCTAACCTTTGACAATGTGTGAGTCCGTCCACTATGGCCCAGACTCTGATGTACATGCCTAAGAATGAGCATAGAGACGTGTTGATCTTTGGAGAGAATGAGTGGATGCTTAGCTTCCTCCGGCATGGCTCCTCTACTCAATCTTCCTCCGACTCTCAAGTGTCCATTCTCCAAAACTGGATCCAGTCTGTATATGGGACTCCTTCGGCTCACTGCCCTTCTCCCAGATGATAAAGCAGAAATCTCCTCACCAAATCTCTTCTGCTGACAGTAACGAATTATGGCCATTTCTGCTGTCAATAATTCATCCAGCATCAGAGTGCCACTTCTGGATTTCGTTGTGACCCGCTGTCCTTTAGCCCGCCTTGAACTGTTCTGACTGCTTTGCTCCTGACAATTAACCACAGAAGCCTCCAACTGCTTCTTCGAGCGACTCTGCGCCAACAACATGGCCTTCACTCTGAGGACCCAGGCAACTGCTCTCTTGAGCCTCCTCCAATCAGAAAAGTACGTAATGAGCTGGTCAGTAGGACTAGAGATGTCACCCACACTGATGGTATTCACTGCTACCTCTTTCCTGACCTCTTGGTCATCAGAGTCCATTGAGACGTCCATCACAGTTTTAGGCCAGTCTTCCTCCTGCTTCCAAAGAAATGCAGGACTTTTGAGCCACCTGCTGTTGTTCAGAAAGTCAGTGACCTTCATTCCCCTCGATGCATCATCCGCTGGATTGTCCTTGGAACTGACATGCCTCCATTGTGAGGGTTCAGATGTTTCCCTGATGGTCGAGATTCTGTTGGCCACGAACGTATGAAAGCGTCTATCCTCGTTGTTAAGATATTTCAACACTGAAGTACTGTCTGTCCAAAAGACTGAATCTTCCACCTGGATGTCCAACTCTGCCTTCAGCAACGAGTCCACTCTGGCAGCAAGAACAGCTGCTGTCAACTCCAGTCGAGGAATAGTTACAGCCTTCAGTGGTGTTACTCTGGCTTTCCCAAGCATAAAAGCCACATGGATGTAATTTTCATGGTTTAACATCCGGATGTATGAGACAGTTCCATACCCACTTTCACTGGCATCTGCAAAATGATGTAGTTGGGCACATTTGATCTCTCCGAACTCCACTGGCTTTACGCACCTTTCCACATTGAATGCAGCCAACTGATCCAAGTCTTCCAACCACCTTTTCCATTGGGGTACGATATCCCTCGGTAGCTCATCATCCCATCCACAGCCTCTTCTACAGAGTTCTTGCTGCATAATCTTGGCTGACAAGGTGACTGGTCCCAGAAAACCCAACGGGTCATACACTGAGCTGACAACGGACAGCATGCCACGTCTGGTTAGAGCCTGTTGTTTCACCTCCATCTTGAACCTGAAAGAGTCGGTCTCAACACACCATTGTAAACCCAGAGCTCTTTCCACTGGAAGCTTATCCCGGTCCAGATCCAACTCTGTTAGGTCCTTGGCTCTTTGATCCTCTTTGATGGCTTGTAATACCACGCGACTATTGCTGATCCATTTTTCCAAAATGAAACCACCCCTTTTACATAGAGCGCAAAGATCTTTTATCATTTGAATGGCCTCTTTTTCAGTGGCTGAACTCTTCAAACAGTCATCCACATAAAAATTCTGCTTGACAGACTGAATCACCTCATTCAAAAACTCAGACTGGTTGTCATCAGCAGTTTTCCTCAGTGCATAGCTTGCGCAACTAGGAGACGATACAGCGCCAAACAGGTGTACTGTCATCCGATGTTCCATGAGGTCCTGAGTGATGTCCCCATTTGGCCACCAAAGAAAGCGAAGGAAATCTCTGTCTTCCTCAGCGACTTTGACTTGATGAAACATAGCCTGAATATCGCCCATAAATGACACTGGTTCCCTCCTGAAACGAAGAAGAACTCCCAGCAAAGAGCTGGTAAGGTTAGGACCCTGCAGCAGTTCGCTATTCAAGGATGCACCTTGAAATGTGACTCCACAGTCAAACACCACACGGAGGGATCCTTTCCGTGGATGGTGGACACCATGGTGAGGGATGTACCACACCTTCCCCTTTTCACGATGCAGCTGTTGCTGAGGCACTTGCTCTGCATAGTTCTTACTAATGAGTGTGTTCATGTACCCAGCATACTCCTGGTGAAAGTGTAAATTCTTCAGGAATCTTTTCTTCAAACCCTGGATCCTTTGCTTAGCCACTGCAAAATTATTAGGCAAACAGATCTCCTTGTTCTTATACGGCAATCTCAAACAATATCTTCCCTCCTGAAGTACTGCTGAGTGCTCCATAATTTCCAGGAACTTGAGGTCTTCTCTGGACATTTCTTTCTCCTTTGCAGTCTTCTCATTAAACTCGTGGTTGTACTGCTTAATCAGCATTTCTTCGAGTTTACCAATAGAGATCCTGTTCACCACAGCCAAGGGCAGATCCGCTTCTGAAGCACCACTGTTTCCACTCAGTGGACCATTAACAACCCATCCCAGTACCGTCTTGACAGCATACGGGCCACTCCCGCAACTGTTAATGACCTCCCACGGTTCTAATATTTTAGGAGCGTTGGTTCCTATCAACATGTCAACATTTGCATTTATGTTCGGGATGTTCACCTTTGACAAATATGGCCAGTTTGCCAGTTCTTCAGGTGTCACCATATCATCAACAGTGACCGGCATTTTCATCTGGGTGAGAACTTCAGGAAGAGCATGAAAGTTATTGCTGTCCAGATCAGATACCTCCAAACCAGTGAGAGAGTAAGCTGGAACAACTCTTTTTTGCCCCATTGTGCCCAACACAAAGTTGATTTTTTTTCCTGTGACATTCAACTTCTGCATTAGGTGCTCTGAACAGAATGTGGCTGAACTTCCTGGGTCCAAAAACGCATAAGTTTGAATGATGTGATTTCCTTTTGCGCTTTTAACCTTTACAGGAAGGATGGATAGCACACAGCGGTCCTTACCGGCCCCTGTATGTCCACATGTTTTGAGTGAAGTTGACTGTTTAGATGTTTCCAATGGTTCCAGGGCTGGTTGCCTTTTGATATGAAGCACAGTGGGATGAGTTTGACCACAAACCTTGCATGTCAGGCGCCTCTCACACTCACGGCTCATGTGTCCCACACATAAACATGCAAAACAAATCCCCTTTCCTCTCAGAAACTGAAGTTTTTCCTTATGCTTCTTTTCCATGAACTGCTTGCACTCCTCTAACGAGTGGCTACGAGCACAGCAAAGGCATCCAGCCTTTTCAGCCTTCCTTGGATCTGACATTGACTCTTTGCATTCCTCGGGCACTTCCATAGATGTTACTGTGGTGGCCATGACATTTCCTTTTATGTTATTTTTGGGTTGTGGCTTAAACCCAGCACCAGTCCTTATCCCAGCAACACCAAATGGCTCCTGTATTTCACCAAACAGAGGATCAGACAGAATACTGACACGACGCTCAATAAACACGACCAGATCAACAAAGCGAGCTGGTTGACTAGTTGTCTCCATTTTATCATGAGCTATTGTTCTCCATTGCTCCCTCATTTTGAATGGCAACCTGGATAAAATGGCTCTCATGTTTACGGCCATGTCCAGTTCCTGCATATACTGGAACTCCTCCATTACGTTGCAGCATCCCCTCAGAAACAAGGCATAGGATTGGAGTGCTTTCACGTCCTCAGATTTTATTGTCTGCCAGGCCAGAGCTTTTCCCATATAAGCCCTTGCAATTGTGTACTGATTTCCAAAATGTTTCTGGAGAAGATTCTTTGCCACTGCATAGCCCCGCTCAGGAGCCATATGCTGGCAGCTACGCACCAGTTCACGGGGCTGTCCTCTAGTAAATTGTTCCAAATAGTACAAACAATCTGCCATTCCTGCCTTTTCCTCCACTCCTTGCTCAAATGCTCTGATGAATGTCCTGTATTGTAGAGGGTCCCCTTCAAATGTGGGAATATCTCGTGGTGGAAGTGTCATCAGATGTTGTTGCTGCACCAGAGATGCTGTGATTTCATTTTGCCTGTGCATGATGGTAAGTACTTGTTGATGGTTTGCAGGTTGAGCAGTTGTTGAGTGATGTTGAACATGTTGTGTCAAATCATTTTGCTGTGTTGGTTTCCACACTTCAGGCTGGTACTCCTTTGCTCTAGGATTTAACACACTGACAGACTCCTTTTTCCTTTTTTCCTTTTCCAAATAGGAATTCATGCCGTTATTGGTTCCTTGAGATGAACTTTTCCCATCCGACGCCTGTAATACTGCCAGCCTAGCAGTAGATGCGGCTATTTCGGTTTCCAAGTCAAGCTGCTCTTTTTTCCTCCTCAGCTGCTGTTCCTGTTCCTCCAAAGCATGTCTTTCCTTTAAAGCTGCAGCACGAGCAACAAGTGCAGCCTTTTCTGCCTCTGCCTTTATGGCTGCAGAAGATGTGGTACTTGACCTGCAACTGTTATGGCTCTTGTGACTTGAGCGTTTGCTTACATTGGACACACTGTCATTAGGATTAATATCATCCATAACATTACCTTTTTCATTTGCATTATTTTCATCACATGAAATCCACTTTTTTGTATCAGCAATACAATCATTGATGGACAACATTTTTGCCTTGAACCATATATCATGCTTTTCTTTTTCATCACATGGCAATAAACCCAACAGACAGGTATGCATGTATTTTATCTCATCACAAACTTCAAACAATTCCCCAAGAGCTTTAATTACCTGTGGTTTATCATGCTGCCACATTAAACCTTGTAGTGATTTTCTTATATTGGCTGCTTTGTTAAACTTGGCTTTTCTGCCAGCTTGCAACCTGTCCAGCTCATTCGCAAGCGCCTTTGCAGTGAGCTTAACCACGCGTCTTGGAGTTTGCGCCTCATCACCGCCAGATGCACCGCTGAGCTTTTTAACAGTTTGCTCATTAGTTCCGGTCAAATTAATGTCAGACACCGCGTCATGAGTCTCCATTGTAATAGTCACTTAAGTCACTTAATCCACAGATCGGGCAGAAAACGAACCGACGAAACGCCTATTGCTCCCACCCTTCGGCAACCAATGCATTGGATTTATGTGTGCACACAATTTAAATGGCCATATAGTGTAGCGCTACACATACCTCCGTGCCTTGGGTGCTTTGCAGAGATCTGGCGGTCCGATGATCAGCTGATCCCACAACCCGGCGGTCCTATGGCCCGATGCTCCACAGCCAGCACATTAGCACCGCAGCTCCTGCGTCCTCCTCCAGATGCAGACGTTTTCCTCACCGTGTCACCGCTACTGTCCTCTCCAATCACTCCGATCCAAACCAAAACGTGCCGAAGTGTCCAAAAACAAAGCTCCAACTGATGCGGGAACCCGGCGGTCCTATGGCCCGATGCTCCACAGCCAGCACATTAGCACCGCAGCTCCTGCGTCCTCCTCCAGATGCAGACGCTTTCCTCACCGTGTCACCGCTACTGTCCTCTCCAATCACTCCGATCCGAACCAAAACGTGCCGAAGTGTCCAAAAAACAAAGCTCCAACTGATGCAAGGTTTTTGACTAATGTTGAAGGAGCTCAGTCCATTACTAAGCTACTGAGGCATTTATCGCGGAGTAACTTGGTTGACGCGCCACTCGCTATTGTTCGTTTGTTGTGTTGAATAAGAGTCCAGATGAGAGTCCCTTGATTGAATAATTGTGAATAGTTTTATTCCAATTCCAAAGTATATAACAAATTCTCCTTAGCGCCATAGCGGTCAAAAACCATATGCCCTTCCGGGTCAAAACACCTGCCAACAATAGTGACGTTGCTTCCTATATACACCTGTGCCCCTAAGTGACAGCACAGCGACACCACACCCACACAGTGTGAACTACAAAGACACCCATACAACATATTTGGCTCCTATAGAGCGAGAGAAACCGCAAAACAGAAATTTCATGTTGAGGGCTCTTGCAGTTTTGTTTTAAGCCAGAAGCAGCTGACAGATGTTCTTTCTTTTGTTTTACAGGTCTTTGATGGTTTACAGAAGATGCTGAGTGTCACTGAAGATAAGTTACAGAATTGTTCAACACACTCCAAACCAGTTCAGATGCTCCAGATCAATGGGAGCCTTATCAAAACTACTCCAATACTGAGGATGGTTCTAGGGCTTTTTGTGGCGCTGGCGACAGTCAGCATGGGAATCTATGCTTTTTAGAAAAGCAACACAACAAGAAATACTATGTATTTGCTTTAAAAGGTCCAGTGTGCAGGATTTAGGGGGATCTATTGGCAGAGATTCATAATTATGTTTCCATTAGTTTGTAAACACTTGAAACTAAGAACCATTGTGTTTTCTGTTTGCAAACTCACCACTAGATGCTACTAAATCCTCCACGCTTGACCATAAAAGAGTGTAAGATCTTTGATTTTGTACCGAAAGATCATTAATAACTCTAACCTGATTATACATTTGTAAGATTTTAATGGTTTGTAACAAAATACTTTGTAATATTTTTGTAATTTAAGAGAACCATTTATAATATGCATTCATGAAAGCTGTAATGATTTTCTGTCTTACACTGTTCTTCACGGTGGATTAAAATGTGCAATATGTGTCCCTTCAAAACTGTAAATATGTTACCTTTTTAATAAAACCCTTTGTGAAAAGAAAACACTCTTTCTCTGGTAATTTTGTAAAGTATTGTCTGTGCTATAGTTGTCACTGCTCATGCATACTATACTTTCTTGTAATGGTAGTGACACTGCTGATGTTCAGGGTCCAGCTGGTTGACATGTTGTTCTGGCACCCAACCATCTGCCGGCTGTTTATCTGGACCTTGGTGTTTGTGATTACGTTTCCTGGTAAAACACTCGGAGAGATTCCAGTCGGTATGCTTGCACAATTAATAAACACAATCACTACTAAACCGTCTAGAACATGCAGAATTATTTTCTCCTTCTCGTTGTCAGGCAATAGTATTTACTATTTTTGATTAATCGCTTAAAACAAAGGAAAGTCAACTAGTACACTATACCCAGGACTTAAGCCTTTTTGCCAAAGTGACCTTCAGCTTTAACCAAGTGGCAACCTCCAGAACTGAAATATGAAGCGAGTACCAATAACTGCAGTTCCTTGAATAGCCACTTGAGGCTGGCTCCAAGAGCCCATGTTAAAATGCCAAACCTTTTGGAGAATTTACAGTGCAAATATTGGACATATAATATGGCTTTCTGTGAAGTTATTCTACTAACAGACCATAGCAGAGGGACAGATGGTGGTGTTTTGGATTAACTAGCGACCCTGTTAGCATTAAATGCAGAGCTGTCGAGCTCTGGAAGAGAGGGGCATGGGCAGAGCCCAGAGCTTCTGAAGTTGAGAAGAGCACAAAGTTTGTTTGTTAAATGTTTAGTTAAACACACAATAAAGAGACAACACACCATACTTGTGTAAAATTTGGTATCCACTTTTATTGTGGTTTATGATTTTCCTAAAATGTGCACCATTGGCACACACCATAAATTAAAACACAAAATGATTGTTAACAGCAGCCAGTGCAACTTTCTGGCTTCATCCTAGGCCTATTTCATAGTGACACAAATCAGTGCAGTGCTGGTATCTGTCTCCCCCTAGATGACAACTAAAAGAAAACCAAAAGTTATGCCAGAAATGATTGTACTTCACAGGAATTGGCTTACCTCAACCTTAAAAGGCACAGCAGCCTGAGTAAATCAGAAATGTCCTCTTATTGTCACCTCTAAATCTTTAAAAGCTGAAATAATGCTTTACATTCAAGATACATTCCTTTCTACAGATATCACACATCTAATACCAAAAGTATTTTGTTCGACCAGACCCAGGAGCTCTGGAAATGCATCACTTGCTGTAAGAAGGCCATCAACACAAAACAAAACTAGAAAAAGAGAGGCAACTACGACAAGGCTTACAACTGACAGGGCTAATTCACAATGTTACCTCGACATTTCAATCTCTACCCACCATCCTGTCAAAAAACACACATACACACACACACATCAATACTCACAATCATCTACTAAGTCAACAAGCTACAGAGTGCCAGATGAGGGGCATCCCAAGGTGCTTTAAGGGGGATTGCACGGCATATCCTGTCTTTGTAAATGTCACTGACAGTAAACAATGATAAGACACATGAAGGGTTGATTTTTAAAACAAAACAGAGAGCACACATTTAAGGCAAAGCAATGGAAAGGCAAACAAAAACAGGTCCACATTAACAAAAGCAGCGTCAAAGGAAAAAAACTACAGTAAAGACAACAAGACCCTAATCAAATGAAATATCTTCAAATATCTTCTAAGCTGAAATGACACCATTTTATCTCATGGCGCTGTAGACATGAATGGGGACCTCACAGCCTATCTTTGTTCAGGAAAGATATTTTCTGTGCTTTGATGGTTGCATTGCATAAAAAGAGGCCTGTGTTTCTGTGACATTCATGGCCACGGGTTAAAAAAACAGTAACTTCACTTCATGTTATCACTGGATTTTCTGACAAACAATGATGCCAGGACAAATTTCCTGCATTTTCTCCATTGATATACATATTGCACATGACGTCTTGAAAGGGGAAGTAAATTACACTAGTGACATGCATCTAATTACCATAAAAAACACAAAGTCAAACAGACTATTAGTCATACAAAAGTGAAATTACTTTGCAGTAATATTTTGCTACGTGTACAGCTCTCCTTATTCTTCATCTAGCTAGATTTGGCACGTTGTCCTACGGTAAAAGGCAAAGACTTTCCAAAGCCCAAATGAGGTCCTGACCTAATCAATGCACTGTAGGAGCATCAACATCTGCCTGCATCCCAAAACACCCTCCAAACATCTGCATAACATCACCTTGGCTACCTGTTTGAACAGCGAGGACAGTTTCGGCTAAAAAGGTGCAGTTACATTTAGGCAGGAGCAACTATCCTATCACAGGGTTGCTCAGTTGGTTTCGTAAGTAGACAGCAGGGCCGCGTCCACCGGCTCCATGCAGGAGGGGCAGGTGAAGGAGCGCATCAGCCAGGGGTCAATGCAGTCTACGTGGTAGATGTGAAGGCAGGGCAAGAACCGAATGGGATCGCTGTACTCGAAATCCATCATGCAGATCACACACCTGGAGGGGAGAGACAGTGAGTCCTTAAAATTTAAGTATAAAGATAATGTTTGTAAAATAAGTTCAGGCCAATCTGTGTTACATTTTCAAACACACATACTATTGTAGAATATACAGCACAAAAAACAACAACATTTCTACGAGAATTAATAAAATGTAACATATGAAATGATCCTACTGTAATCACCCAAAGGTTCATTCAACAGCTTTATTTTAAAATGGCACTAAAATGAACCCAGTCCATTGTGTTCCATCAAAACAAGATGCAAAACTTAAAAAAGAAAGAAAGAAAGAAAAAGAGGAACAAAAACATTAAACCAACAGGCTGATGAGTTTTTCCTATTTTATACTCACTCTTTCACTTTCTTGTTGGAGGGGTCGGAGCCCGGGTCGAAGATGCCTCTGGGCAAGTGCTGGATGAGACCGATTCGCTGGGCGATGCGAATCTGCTCCTCCTCGGTCAGCTGGTAAGCCAGACGACTCTCACCTGGGGTGGGATGGTACACTGGCAGTGGCTGGGTACGCTCCTGGAAAAGAAGAAACAGAAGACAACTATGAAGCAAGTCCTCCTGGAGGGGAGGCTCCAGATATGACTATTATTCTCTTTGCATTAGAGCCTGACAGATACTGGATGTCTGAGGCTGAAACTGTTATCATATTCATCAAACAGAAAAGTAATTTGAAGGACAGCAGATGCTGCACTGCTACTGCACTTCTGTCAACACCAGGAGAATGGCAATCTGACAAGTAATAATAAATAATATACAGTAAAAGGACTGTTGTTTAAAAGGTCCAGTGTGTAGGATTTAGGAGGATCTATTGGCACCTGAAACAAAGAACCGTTGTGTTTTTCTCACTTTAGAACAAACCTTTATATCTACAGAGAGAGTAGGTCCGCTTTCACACAGTCAGCCACGTTTCTAGCCCAAAAAGGACAAACCAAATATCTGCTCTAGAGAGGGCCAAATAATGAATTCCTTAAGGTTTGTTACAATCTACCACCAACAACATTAGATGCCACTAACTCCTACACACTGAAACGTTAAGTCTGGGTATTTGAGCCACAATAATTGATTAATCAGTAAGGTAATTAATTAATTTAATTCTTTGATCCGAGCTTCTTAAATGTGAATATTTTTTTATTTCTTTGTGACAGTGAACTGAACATCTTTGGGTGGTAGACAAAACAAGACATTTGAGGAAGTCATTTTGGGCTTTTGGGTGAACATTTTTCACTATTTTCTGTCATTTTGTACTGAAAACTACTATTCAATGATCCAAGAAATTAATCTACATCTAGGATAGGATTACCTGGACTTTTTGGATCTCCTGACATTTTAAATATAGCTTATATTAATGTCTGCTGTTATGAAAGTGCAGCACAGTGTGACCATGTCTCTGCCAGCTGTTGCTCAGATTTACAAGTCCCAAACTGAATGAATATCATCTTCCAGGGCTTCTGCTATTTCGCAGTGAAGATGTCTACAACAATACTGAGAGCTAACAGTATGACAGATGTTATAAAAAAACAAACAATAAAAGGATTAGTTGGCATATTAAAACTACTGGAGTGTATTTAACTCGAGCCCCAGCAGCTCACCTGGTAGGGCGGGGGAGGCTCTCCGGGCAGGCTGCCCCCCTCGGACTCGTTCAGCAGCGACAGGTCATCCGCACCATGTGAAAACAGACAGTTCCCCATTGAACTGAGACCACCATGAGAGTGTCTACTTCGTTCAGAGGGTGGCAGACACTCAGCAAGCGTCAGCAGGAGCTAAGCTAACAAGCTATCGTTTGGACGGTTTAGCTTCACGTTATCTTAGCTAGTTAGCTGATAGTTTGTTGTCATTCCGTGGAGAGCGTGACGACCTTCTGCCGACGGAATAAAAGTCCACTGCTGAGTTATAATATGGCTGTAAAACAACTGGTGACACAGATTATTACCGTCACAACGACGTGTTTTGTGTGTGTCTGCTTTCAGGCTGGCTTCTTGTGTTTACTAAGAACACAAACCGGAAGATCGTCATTGGGAAGTTTGCAAAACACCACACTTCCGCTTCCGTATGCTCATCAGACTTTCAGAATAAAAGCAGAGTTGTTGTTTTTTTGTTTTTGTTTTACATTTAAATGATTTTCACTTTTAGGTCCTATACAAAAGTCATGTACTTATATTGTCCCATAGTATTTATACAAAATACATACAGCATAATATAAAAATCATAGGAAACTGTCAAAGAAAGCCAGAGATGCAGGTTAAATTAGAGCCATTCTGCTTCACTAATTTTAAAGTATTTGAAGAAAATGCTCCTTTAGTCTCCATATCATGTGGAGCTGTAAACTGAAGGGATATTTTTATTTATCTATTTTATTATTGGCTTTGGTTTGCAGATGGTTAAGGATCAGGATATCCCTACACTTAACTGAGCTCGGTGACTTTTCAACAAGAAATGTTAACATTCACTTATTATGAAGGCCTGTTCAGTAATCCCTCCACCCACATACAGTAGCAGGACACCACAGATTTCTACTCACTGTCAAAAAAGAAAAAAGAAAAAAACAAGATTTGCAATATGGCCAGCATGGGTGCTGTCAAATATCTCTTTGATAGTTAAATCACAAATTGTGTGACAAAAAAACTCCCCTTGATGTGCACTTTACTAACATTCACACTGTCATTTAATCTGTCACTCACAATATTCCTATTGACCAACATCATACAGTTTATGGTTCAATTTGAGGGCCTGTTTCTTATTATTTTTACCCAGTTCACAGCAACACATGACATGAAAGCCTGAGGATAAAGCTGAGTATAATCTAACCTTCACATATTTAAGTGTGAGGGAGTTTTCCCAATATTATTATTATTATTAGTAGTAGTAGTAGTAGTATTTTGACAGACAGACAGACAGACAGATTGTTTTATATTGTGCCTTTACAAGGAAATTTGCCTCCATACAGGACACATCTTCCCACATATCCCACATAAACCCACAAACACAGTATGGCTACCTTTTAGGTAGGTGTCTTTTTTAGCTACAGATAAGGTTATATTGGTGCTAGAGCATGGGGAAAGGAAGCTTTTGTTTTGTTCCGTTGCATGTAATGCAGTTTTTTTTCCCAGGAGAAAAATAAAATGACGTCTCTGACACTGACGCTTTAATTCTGAAGGTCATTTCCGGATGTAGTGATGTGGTTGCTGCCGTCATGAGCTGTCATGCGGAGCATCACAGTCAGAGACCGTTGGAAAGGATGTAAGCTGTGGTCAACCAGTTATTACTGTTTATTTTGTTTTTGTACGTTGTCGGTGGAGGAAGCTCACTTGTTTTTTTGCGTGTTTTTAGTAATCTGTGTTTGTTCTTTTGGTTCCGTTTCCGTCCCTTGCTGGTTTTTGAGTTAAGAGAGACCTTTGGAGTCAGAAATGGTAAGATAAAGAGCAGCGCATGGTCTCAGCAGTGGAAACTTACAGTTCAGTCAAAGAATGTCATGAATCTCACTGTAATATAATATAAACATATAATATGTAATATGTAATTTATATGTAATATAAATAACCCTGTAGAGCACCACAGAAAACCTTTACTGCTATTATACTTGCCATAGCTAACTTGCTAATTGCTGTAGTGTTGAATGGAGTGGGTGTGTTTTTATTTTTCACCTCTTGGCGGCTCTAAAATCACACATTTCCAAATCCTACACGAGCCAGTGAAGAAGTAGTGGGGCCTTAGATATACTGAGGTCATGAGGTCAGAGTCCCTCAGTGCAACTACAGTATCAGGGAAATGTCTGAGCCACCAGCCAAACTCTGTTCTGAGTATTTAAAAACAAAAAGAAAGAAATAATTTGTAATGTGTCCCTGCATTATGATTGGTTGGTGCATAATTCTTTTCATTTTTAATTTAATTTATTTCAGTAACCTTGTATAGAAATGTGTATCTACACATGAATACAGCACAGCAGTCTAATAGGGCTGGGCAATATATACCAGATTGTTATTGTGATATGAGACTATAGTAGAGTAGAGAAGAGTAAAGCTTTACTGTCCCTGTGGGGCAATAGTCAACAAGACCTATATCACTCACACTGTCACCATAGATCATTGAGTTATAGTTTGTTTAAAATCTCAGCAGCTGATGTAATTAAAGGACGATCTGTGTCTGTTTGTGCTGCCCTTAGGGAGACTGAAGTCCTGATGGAAGCATCAGGGTCCAAAAATGTAGTCTTTGTCTTGCGATGGCCCTCACTTCATGATGATGCTGAAGGTCATTAGACTACAGATATATCGTCTTAGATTTTGGACATCGTTTTATTGTGATACAGCCTAAGTTTTGGCTTTTCCTGGTCTGTACTCACTTAGTCATTGTATCCATGTTACTGATGATTGTTTATCAAAAATCTAATGTGTTAATATTCTGTGAAAGCACTAATAATCTTCCATAGTCATCCTCCAATACTATCTAGATATGTTTGCCCTCATTGCTCTGACCCCTTCACACCCCGTAGCACCACGTTTGCAAAGAACAAGAGATTGAAGAGTATCAGGTATCTGTCCGGGGACAAAAGTCACGGTCTGCAGTTTGATGCTGGGGTGCTCCATTTATTTTTGATTTGTTTCATTTTTTTTTGCTTTTTATGCCTTTTTTTTTTTCAAGAAAAAATGTAATAAGTCAGCCAATATTATCGGCCGATATTTGCCTCTCACAGATGTATCGTATCGGCAGACATGTTGTCAGATATGTGCCGATGTAAAAACTCTTCTTTTTTTACAGAACATAATGCAGAAAAAGATGCTCGGGGTAGTTTATAAGTGTAAGATTCCCAGTGAAGTTTACTGTTTCAGTGCACTGATGTCAAGTTTATTGTTCAACTGTAAAATCTCCTGCCTCATTACATACATGTGTTTGTCAGAAGTGTTTGATAACCACATTTGAGAGATCATTGCAAAAAAATTTGCATTTATGTATATATTCTGTGTATAAAAGAATATTGGTTGCTATAGCGATATCCAAATTGCTTTACTCTCAAATAATGGTATCGGCCCTAAAAGTCCAGTTTTGGTCACACTCGAGTAATCAGCCTTAAAAACCTAGCAGCATTTTTAATACAAATCTAATTGCAGAGTGTAAAACTTCTCCTTATGTTGACATTAATTCCTTGAATTTCAAGAAATATCACAGAGAATCTTTGTATAGCCTCAGCCCTGACACATGTTTCAATCAGAACAGTCACTTTCAGAGTAGTGGATTAGGGCCCAGCTTTGACACAAAGTGGGACTTTGTCTTTTCCCTGATGTCAGTCTTCATGTGTTTAGGAAACAACTTCTGCACCACCACCACCACCACCACCTCCTCCATGCTGTGAGAAGCAGCCTAGTAGGATAACTCCTCGGCCGTCCCCTGCACATGCTGCACTGCCATTTAATCGTAGCCCTCCTGTCCAAGAGACAAGTCCTCCACCAGAGGCTCTGCAGGTAAGTGTGTCCTGTCTGTCCAATCTGGAGTTATGTTGGTGTGAGACTTTCTAAAAGATCTTACTGAGAAATCTCCAACATCCAGGACGCACCAGCTACACCACCGCCCCCAGCAGAAAATGGAACTGAGTTTCCAGTGTCAGAAGGGCCAGAAGACAATCCGTATGATAGTGGAGAGAAATCCGGTCCAGTGCAGGAAACTGAGCCTGCAACACAGACATCTCCTGGTCCACAGGTAGATTAAACAGATGCTCTTTTTCACTTTGCATATCACGTAAAACATCAGAAATAACTGTTTATTTTCTTTCTGTCTCAAGATAACAGAGCAGCGAGTTGAAGAAGTGGTTCAGATGGACCAGGTTGCAGAGGACTGATCGCCCTGAAGCACTTTAGTTACTTTAAATCAAAGATCAATTACCAGTGCTTGAAAATGGTGTTTTGAACTGTAGTGAGACACTTTAACAAGGTACACCCAAGTGAGCACATTGCTTTATATACAGGCCAAAAACTTTTGATAATTTTTCAGTCTTCAGTCTTCAGTCATCATGATCATCATCATCATCATCATCATCATTTGTTACAGCCGAATTGATCAGTTAGAGCTTTGCTTTTTTCATACATACTCTAGCCATATACTTTATAGTGCCTTTGACCAAACTGAGCTTAAAATAGATATTTTAGTGATTTAAAATTTTAGTGATGTACCTTCTGACCTGTTGTTGTTGCCACTGTTTGACTTTATATATAACTTTGAAAAGCAGGGACACATTTACCAGACAGGGAAATGTTTTGGCTGACCTGTACTCAGGACTTAAAGTCATGATATCTGCACCTCTGCGGCTTCAATTCAAAGCCTTCTGTTTTAATCTGTTCCCTATTTTTTTTAATTATGTGCAGTACTAAATTGTGGTATGCCTTTATTTAAATATATTATTTAAGCTTAGAGTACTTAAATTTAATGTATGATTACATTTGATTGTGTTTATTTAAATGCACATTTTGAGTGTTTTTGTCACTTCTCAAAATGATTCGAAAAATTAAACTCGAGCCTGCTTTGCACACTCTGTTTCTTTGCGTTACAGCTTAAAGGAAAGTTTGTATAGATCTGTTGTTATGTTAAAAATATGTAAATATAAGATGTAACTAAAAGTCTACAGCAATGCCCGCAGCTCTGTTAGGCCGTACTTCTTAGGCAGGACGGTGCTTTGAGCTACGTGCTTAAACATCAGCATGCTAACATGCTGATGTGGAGCAGGTATATAAATGTTTACCTGAGTTTAATTCGGTAGCATTCTAACATTTGCAAATACGCACAATGGCTGCTAAGTATCGGTCATAAACCAAATTGCTGGACAGATTAAAATTTTAATGTGATGATGGCACTAAATTAAAAGTCACTGGATCACCAAAGTTATTAAAGTTCATCCTCTGGGAACCATGACTCTGTTTACCAAATTTCAGAAATCCTTCCAATACTTGTTGAGACATTTTCTCACAGAACCAAAAACGTGAAGTTGAAACGACTTCATTTTCACTGGACAGGTGAAACGTTTGACCTGCTGGTGGTTCTACATGAAAATTTAGGAGGATCATCATCAGTAGTATTCATCCTCGGTCTAAAGGTGAAAAATACAAAAATTGTTCAGATATTTTGGACCAAAGCCATGGACTGACAGAGACAGCTGGAGACTTTATGTTTTTGGGTTGTCCGTCTGCCCATTCTTGTGAACGCTGTATTTTAGGAACGCCTTGAGGGAGTTTCTTCAAATTTGGCAAAAACGTCACTTGAACTCAAGAATGAGCAGATTAGATTTTGGTGCTCAGAAGTCACTGTGACTGCAAATTACATTTCAGATAAAATTATGAAGTGACGATATTTTAGATCCAAAAGGTCAAAGGTCAACTTCACCGCGACATCATAATGTTCTGCAAAAATCCTTTCTCTTGCCATTATTCAACGCCATAACTCAGGAGCAGAAGGGGAGACAGTGACCATATTGGACATTTGGTTGGATACTGAATTGGTGACACTGATCGTGGATGCACGTTGTAGAGATCTTCTGTGCTGCTTGGTTGAACATGTGAGTGAAGCATTTACGTTGTAGAATTCACAGCTCCTTAGTGTTCCATCAGAATCAGCTTTATTGGCCAAACGTGTGAACACATACAAATAATCTGACCATTTTTTTGTTTCTCTCAATGAACTTACACACTAATAGACACACAGCTGTTTTCCACCACAAGCTCTGTAGCAAATGAAACTCTCTATCAGATCTGTGGAAATAGTCTCAAAGTAAAGACAGCATGTTTCTCACTGGAAATTATTCACTTGAATCAGACATGACAATATACTGATAACTTCCAATTTGCCAGAAAATACACTTAATACCCTTTATTAAATTGTTTCAGTCTTTACTACATACACATTATCTAGACAGACATGGATGTAAACTGCAACTTTGAAATGATATCATTTTTATTTAGTTATTCTTTGAAAAACTACTCTAGTAACACAGATACATGTCCTCTTACCCCTGTGTATATGATCCAGGTTCACTTAGGATGAAGAGCTGAAAACAGCACATAGACAGCACCAACTTTCAAGATGAGAGCTCAAACAGGATCTGATGTGATCAGAATGATTTATAAAATAATTATACACACTTAAAGAGTTACATGAAGACAAGTAGCCGATTCTTTGAGCCACCAGTTTATAGAAAGAAAGACATGGCACAGCAAGAAGGTACAGTCAAGAACATCCTTTTTATTCAATCAGGTGCTGCTCTTCTCAAACTGTGTTTTTCTTCTTATGGAAAAGAAACTGTAATTAACACATGCATTTCACCTAGAGCTCTGGGGGTGTTCTCACAAAGAAGTGGTGCTGCACTGAGGGCGTAGACGGAGGCGTAGAAGAGCTGGGAGTCAGGGGGCCTAGGGTGCTGCCTTATTACACCAATAACCATACACGCTTAAGAAGATAAAGAACAAAATGAACAACAGAACAAAAGACACGGAGCAGTCCAGCATGAGGTGGTAAGAGGAGAAAAAATGGAGGGACTTCCCTGAATCCTCACAAATCGGAGAGATCAGGTTCATGCTGGCTTTTTAGTCTATCTGGTTGGTGTGTTGTAAATGGCTAATACTGCTGAGGGTTTCACTGTGTGAGACCCGCCATGAACAATAATACTTCACTTTGAGAGATTTGAGTGAATGTGGGATATGTCCTGGAAATGCAACCCCCCTCTTTCAGCCTCGTGCAGGACAAGTCCGGTTATAAGGTGCTTGTAGCTTTCATTTACAGTCCAAGGCTTCCTCAAAGAGAGCCTAAACGACAGCATACCCCGACAGCAAAAAGAAATCCAAATTAAAAGGAAACAAAAAAAGTGGGTGGGTGGTGGGGGAATAAAACAAAGCCAAAAATAAATAGCTATAACAAGAAGAGCAAACTCTTTTCCTAGTCAAAGCAGCCCCTTTACAACATCCCAAAGCAGTTCATCCAGCCCTCTCGACCCCGTCAATCTTCTCCGTAAAAACCTCTTCAACCCCAAACCCCTGAACCCCTGTCGTCCCTTCCTAACCCACCCAAGGACACCCCCAAAAGCCCGTCAGCGTAATTTGTTCACTTACATTAGCTGTTGAATGGAGAAGCTGAAGAAGATGGGTATGGTAATACAATGTGAAGCATACAGACAAGAATAACATGTGAGCTAACTGCATTCTGCTCAGACAAAAAGTTTCTCGGCAATTTTTTTTTCACCCTCCCAACAGCGGAGAGGGCAGGAGAGAGAGAGAGAGAGAGAGAGCTAGAGAGAGAGAGAGATAGAGAGAGAGATAGATAGACAGAGAGTGACGGACACACAGTTACAGACTACTCCAGTGTCTAAGAGAAAACAGACAGTGGAGACAGAGGGGAAGAAGAAAAAAGCAAGAGCTGAACGAGAACAAGTTTTTTTGCCTTTTCGAAAAGTTTTTTTTTGTCATCATTTATCAATAAAAAGTAAAGAACTAATTCACACCAGTTTCCTTTTGTACTATATATATATATATGTATATATATACGGCTTTGAAAAGGAAGAGAGGATATAGGGGAGGTACAATGGAGGGGATTCATTTCGAAGGCGGAGGGAAAAACAAAGTTGTCCCTGAGCGCTGAATAGGCAACAAACTTTTGCCTCCTCGTGGCACTCAGGGGCAACCTGCTACCTCGAGCCGTTTCGAAAAAAAGGGGGGCGATCTGGATTACAAAATGGAGTCTGTGAACAAAAGGCACTTTTAAGGGACAACCTTTAACTGCTGGGAAACTATACACTACAGCACAAGCACTATAAGAGTCATTTACAGAGGAGGGGGTGGAACAGGGGAGAGGCTCACCTTGCTGCCTGTTTCATAAATGGTTCATATTTTCGCCCCTTTTTCTACTTCTGTTATCTGTGCAGGAGGCAGAAGCTAATACTCTTTCCATTGCATGTGGGTCTCAACACAACCTGCTGAATCTGATCCAGCTCCAGAGTCGGAAACAAGTCGACATGATCATGGGAAGAAAAGATTTCTGGATGTGAAGAATCTCCCGCAGAACAGGGAGAAACTTGTTGTGTGTTTATGCCGTACGTGTGTGATAAAAATGAGTAAAATTGGGAGGGTTGTTTTGTTTGTTTGCTGGTGAGTTTCAGGCAGTGCGTGGGTAAGTTATCTGAAGGGTTTCTCTGGCTTGACGGTATGGGTTTGTTTGTTTGTTTTTCTAAAGGTTGAACCAAAATGCCTTTTGTGTCACAACCTTAAGGAATAGGAACCTCTCCCCCCCACTCAATACAAATAGAAGAAGAATAAAAATAGAGAGAGGAATAATGCTGTTTCCTTAATGGTCTGTTATTTTTGTTCATTACCATTCATTTACAATAATTCTGAATGTACTTTATAGTGTTAAAGCACCAGTTTTCATCTGATGATAGAGAATTTTTTTTCTCAAGTTGTGTAGAATTTTTTTTCCTTCAGCCCTCCCACATTTTTATAAACAACTGATTACACATAAAACATTAAAAAAGAGACAAAGGAAATAAAAACAAATAACCCCCAACTTACAAAGACTAGGATTTTTCATGGCCCTCTAGTTTAGAGTCCCGGAGCTTACGGACTTGAAACAAATACATTTTTTTTCTCTTTTCTCTTAGCTTTCTTAAAAATCTCTAACAGACAAACACAATGATCTACCCAATGCATTGCACGTGGCTCAATCGACACATATTTTTCAATAATAATACTTTCCATCAAAAAACAAACACTTTTTTTTTCTTCAAACCTACTGTCGATTTTTGACATGATCATCTAGATATCATAATGCTGCGCTGCAGATGGCGATGGCGTGTGTCGTTGCTCCGTACTGGTAACAGTGAGGTGATGTTACTGAAAACGGGTTGTGGGGGGGAGGGGGAGGTGAGAGTTCAGAAAATAACTAGACTGCCAACCAGCTTGTGTAGTAAAAGTTAAAAAGGAGCATATATCATAAATATATATGTATAAGATCTCTCTCTCTCTGTCTTTACAAAAAGGTTTGCAGTCCTCTATAAAGATCTGTCCTAGGCCAATGGTTTCCACATGCACCATCGCTACCATTCCCTGTAGCTTTAGCTTATATGTGGGAAGAGAACCTGAAGTCAAGTTTATTACTAATTGCATGAAGGGAATACAGAGGCACTTTCATATACTGTTATAGTCTTGATATATGGTTTTAGTACATAGAGCTAATGTTACTAGAGAGGCTGAGAACGGGGCCTCAGCCCTGTTTACTATCCCTGCAAAACAGAACCAACAGCTAGGCAGTCCAGTTATTTTGTGAGGTCGGCTTTTGTTGGATTGTGTCATGATGAAAATAATACCGAGAGCAATTTCAATGTGAACATTTACATAGAAAAAATATCTCAAATTAAAAAGACAAATCTTAAGTGAATGAAAAACCATTAACAAAGGCAGTTTGGAGAACCAAATATAAAGGCTTCCCTTTATAATTTTATGTCAGGTTGTTGGTGGTGTTAGTGTGCATTTTATGTGTGTGTCTGTGTCTGTGTGTGTGTGCGTGTGTCTGTGTGTAGTCCTCTGGGGTTTTCTGTGACCGGACTAGGGGATACAGGATAAAGCAATGCAATGCATGTGATGAGCTGTTGTTACTGTGCTGTCCATACGTGAGAGATTTGAGAAACTGCTATTACTGTTTCGCTGAAATTTGAGCGCGATACTGCAAACTAAAGAAAAAAGTGTTGTGGCATGCAAGAGAAGATTAAAACAATCCAAGTGAGACAAAAACCAAAACCAAATCTGGCCAAAAAAGAAAAAAAAAATCGCAAGAAAACACCTACAAACAAAATGAAAGCTAATAATATGAAGCTGATGCTGCGTGTGCATTACTGTAAATTAAAATCCATGTCTATGAATAATAACAAATGATATAATGAGTGGTTGTGTGACCGACTGTTCTGGAGAAGATGGTCTGTATGTGCTGTATGCAAGCGTGCATGTGTGTCTGAGAGTGTGTGCGTATGTGCGCTGCATGTTTCAGGGCCTAGACCTGAATGTTAGCACAGCCTCATCCCTGCAGCGGCAGCCAGCCTCGACTCACTTCTCTGATCGCTCATCTGACCATCGATGTGCAATACTGTTCATCCCTTATTAAAATTAATAGTGCATAGGTGAGGGGACGAACGAGCACATGTAGTTAGTGTTATGACTGTCTGTCGTGTGTTCACTCGCTTGTACTCGCCTCATGGCTATCACTTCTCCCACAGCAGGACGCCCTGATACTTTGACAGGTAAACAAAGACCAGCCACTTAGTGCATATATGTCACACCATCACATGGTGTCACCAATGATTGGCCAATCAGAAATGAAAAGAGGCTCAGGGCTGAGCGAACGAAGCGGAAGAGTGTGGCGACACGCAGGCGTGCGGCTGTGGTTACGGTCTGGACCCTGGGTAGCATGGAGCTGCAGGTGGGGTGGTGGTGGGTGGAAGGGGTGGGGGTTGTGGGTCAGGTGGGACCATGCACCTGGAGGATATGGAGGCGTGCAGTTTGGGTGGCAATCTTTTCAACTTGCACATCCGACGTCACCATTTACCACTACTTTTTTTTTTTGGATCTCCCAGCCAATGCATGGAGTTTCATTGTGGAGACAACAAAATGAAAAAAAAAAAAAAAAAATCATAAAAAAAGAAACAACAAATGTATAATTGGTCATTTGTCAGGTTGCCATATTGTGTTTCCTTTCTGACATTTCGTGGTGTGTGTGAGACAGTTCATCTTCCTTTTCCTCCTCCTTGCATTCTGAGCCTGTCCACTCAATCTCATTGAAGCCTCCTGCATAAAGGGGGGGACGAAAGTTCCTGCTCAAATTGTGTTGGATTGGGAGTCCTCTTCGGGTGGGGTGGGCGTGGGCGTGGGCGTGGGGTTAGGGGGGGGGTCTGTAGTAGTACTTTGAATAGTGTTGGCGAAAGAGAAAGACCTTTGAGTGTCAGCAGTCTGTTCTTAATCAGCGGTGATGTGTTTGTTTTTCAAATTTTCCAATTTTCATGACACAATTTTAGCTCTTGATTCAGAGAGGCCTTGTCAGAGGAACCAGGACTGTGGAGAGAAGAAAAGAAAAGAAATTAGTCTTTAATCGACATCAGCAGGTTTACATTTAAATTAAGTCTCGATTATCATCAGTTTTGAGCTGCAGCTTCCAGTGAGAAAGAATAAGAAGTGAAAAATAGAGCACATTACTACTAAGACACACACACACCCAAGTTATTGGTATGAATAAAGGAGGTAGAAGTGGTACACAACAGATGAAAAGGTGTGAAGTACGACAAAGAGCATGGTGTTCATCACTGGTTCTCATCTAGAGCTGCAACCATTAGACAGTCAATCAAATAATTAATTGCCAACTATTTTGATAATGGATTAAACATTTCAGTCATTTTTCAAGCAAACATTTCAAACATTTGCTGGTCCCAGCTTCTTAAATGTTACTGCTTTAATGAATGAAGAGTCTGTGGGTTTTGGACTGTTCGTTGGACAAAAGAAGCAATTTGAAGACGTCAATTTTGGCTCTGGAGATTGTGCAAAGCATTTTTCGCTTGACATTTTTTAACGATTAATTAATTAATCATGAAGATAATCGGCAGATTAATTACTATTGAAAATAACTACTAGTCGCAGCCCTTTTCCCAATTTTGGGTTCAGGACCCTGACAAAGCGTCACAAGATAAATCTGAAAAGTAAAAGTCTGATCAATACTACAAAATGTCACATTGCTTAAAGCTTTTTTCTAGCAAATTATTGGATAACTAGATGATAATGTTACATGTTTTACAACCAGTGGTCGATGCAAGCAGCAACCAAGCACCATGAGTAGAGGTTGCTTTGTTTTACAGGGTTTATAAGGGTTGGGAACAACATGTATAGATACTCCTTCCTCCACTAGGTGGCCACCTACTACTCATTTTCCTTCCTCACTTACAGTACTTGCTGAGCTCAGCTGTCCCATACAGTGTCGAAAAAGTTACAACCTCTATTTTACCACTTGCTGTTTTAAAGAGGGCTGACTTTGGCGTTTTACTCATTAAAAACACTTGTGTTATTTCAGAACTACAAACAGCATTTTTTTCTCTCAGCCCTGAACGGCTTTCCAATGAACGAACACGGGACTGTAACTGCTCTGTCATGCGCTACCAGTTTACATGTAAGGCGATCCTCCTAATAAGTCTCTGCTCTGTGGGCCTGAGTGGTCTCAGGCTACACTGTAAAGCTATTGAGGGCAGCTACACCGGGTATCCAGTTTCTCAGTTTGATAAGAGGGCAAAGTGAAGGCTTTGGCACAGGCGAAGCTCTTCTGGCTGCCACTGACATTCCACAGGCCTCGGCCCGGGGAGAGCAGCGAATCGCCCCACCTTTAACAGAACGAGAGAGAGTTTTAACCCCCCTCGACCTCCGTCTATCCTCCACCAACTCTGCCTCCCTCCTTCCTACCCATGATTCTTTGGTGTTAGTAGATAAACTCCTCCTCCTGGCTCTGACTTCCCTTAACCCCCTTCCTCTTTTCCTCTCCCTCTCTCACTCCAGCTCTCCCAGTGTAATCCTTGGCAGTGGAGAGTGACCCCCTCTCTCTAACCCCCCCTTCGAGTCCAAGTTCAACTGCCTATGACATCATGTCTGGTTGCTGCGGGCAACCAGACAGCCGGGACGTGACTGTGGAGTGCAGCGAGCTTCGACTAACTCCCTCTCTCTCTCTTTTTTCCCTCCGTTTCTCTCAGTCCCTCCTACTTTGTTCGTCCCCCTCTCTTCCTGCAAGGCTGAGGTCTCACCACCAGAGAGCTCCTCAGACCAGCTTTTCTCTGCTTCTTGTCCCAACAGCAGTGGGAAGACTCTCTCCCCTCTGTCTTGGCTAGTTGGCTAGCAGGCGGCGAGGCGGGCTGGCAGGGCCATCGTCTGAACCTCTCCATATGCCAGAGAACAGCAGGATAGGCAGAGACCTCTGTTACTCACTCTGGCTGGGTTTGTTACTGACCTACTAGGCTCGGCTAACTGGGAGCAGTTGAGACCAGTTGCCCAGGTTCTCGCTGTGCGTGCCGTAAACCCGGCAGAAACGTTCAAAGTGGACATTTTTCAATCATGTTTGATAAGCAATAGCAGGAGATAATAAGCGTTCTGAACAGATGTAAGCTGTTGTAAAAGCCCTGTTGTTTTTTAGGAGAGAAAATGAGGGGCAAGAGTTTTGGCACAGTGTTGAAGTGTATGTGCGTGTGTGTGCATACGCGCTCACACACATTTGGATGGTGTTTGGATGTCCCCTCAGTGCCAGGGCTACATCTGTGGGAGAGTGGTGCAGGTGGGGAGCTCGAAAATACTAGAGGGAGCAGCAGGAGGATAGAGGGAGAGAGAGAGGGAGGGTGGGCTGCTGATGCATGAGGGGAGGGGAGGGGAGGGAGCAGAGCAGCCGAGCAGAGCTGTGCCGAGGAGGAATGCAGATTGTTTCCATGTGTGGGGAGGACAGGAGAGCCGAGTTGGCTGCAGGCAGGTGCGGTTAGCCCCTAATGAGAAAAGTTGTGTTGGTGATGGAGGAGGCCCAAGACACTGCAGCCCAGTGGCAGAGCGCAGCCAAAGCTGAAACCACAATGTAGTTCACTACTGGCCTCACACGCTGCACTAATACACACTGTGGGGCCGAGCAGAGATAAATCAACACTGCTGGAGCTGAAACTAACTGGCACTGCTTACATTCACGGTGGGGAAACTACTGTGGTACAGACACTGTAAACCAATGCTGAAACTAAAGGCCTTGATACTTGGGCAACACTTTGTGTCAGTGTAGGTGGGCAAGTTTGCAAACAATTGATGGGAAATATCAAGTCGATGTGACATATTTGCTTCCCCTGGTTCATTAAAATATTCCTCTGCATGTCTTGTCAGAGATGGCAGTGTGTAAGATGTGGACAAGCACAACATTTTCACAAAGGACTTTCAGCATGAGGAGCTTAAAAACTGGATTTTATATGCGCATATTAAGGTTCAAAGTTTTGACAAAATAATCCCAACTCAAGGTCCACTTGGCTTTCAAACATATCACACAGGTGGCGTTTGCTCAGTTTTCATCAGTGATGGGATGTAACTAAGTACATTTACTTAAGACTATTTTAACTTACTTTCTTCTTCCACTCCACTACATTTTGAAAGCTAATATTGTACCTTTTTAGTCCGCTACTTAATTTGATAACTTTAGTCACTAGTTACTAATTAGTGCAACTTTGAAATACCTCATTTACTTAATTGGCAATCAGATAAAAACGAACAAAAAAAAAAAAATACAGATTCTGATAATCAGAAAAATGCTGAATATGGGATCCCACAATCGGCAAGGCCAATAATCAAGACTTTCACTTCACAAGTACTTTTCCTTTGGGTAAGTATTTTAACACAATATCCTTACTTTTACAACACTGGATTTCATGAACATGTATCTGTTGACAGGAAAGGCTCAACGTCTCCTCTTTATCGGAGCAACTGGATGTCGACAGATCCATCTCCATTTAAACTGAGTCAGTTCACTGATTAAGACTGTGGTTGAAAGCTGTGGAACAAGCTAGTAAGTGGACTTTGAGTTGGGGTTGTTTTTCCGAAATCATTAGCAAAATGATGCAGGTGACAGTTATGACCGACTACTGAAGTCATCTCAAAATATTAAAACTGTTGATCAACACTGGGCTGAATCACTAAGCATAGCAGAGTTGCCAATGCAGAGTCATTGTCAGAGCACTGCCTCTGTTTCACAGCCTTCACTCTGAATGACATGCTTGTCCCTTCAAACCAAAAGATGCCTACAGTAATGGAGCACTGCAAAGTATCATCTACTGTGCAGAGTCAGGCTTGCAGTGGCTGATGAGGGACAAGGAAGAAAAAGACATAAAACAGAGGACGAGGAGGAGGAGGAGGAGGGAGAGGTGGATGGGTGGATGTTAATTAAATGAGGGAGGTTGGCGGGGTACCTGAGTCTGCTGGGGGATATTCAGAAAGTTGTCCCGTGTTCCGATGCCGACAAACCGGTTGGGAGCTGTGGAGCCTGGCGTGGAGTATGCTATAAACAGAAAGAGACAAGTGTGTACATGCTTTTACACACACACATACACACTGAGCTCATAGAGTTTGATGCTCTCGTCATCATTATCGATATGTTTAAATATAATATTAACCTACTGCTAAGACTACAATTCACTGTCAGATGAATTACTGGGAGAAGACAGTAAGGGTCAGGGATACTGATGCCCTGTTAGTCACATGGATGATTTATTCATACTGTGGGCATGTTCATTGTTGTTTTCCTTCACTTAACCATTTAATCTGTGGTTTACAAGGGGGTGAACAGCCTGTAATGATTAGTGTTAACATGAAGAAGCTATTTCCCCCAAATATGGCTGCGCTGTTAGTCACAGACTCTCCTCAGCAGCCCCTGGCCTCAGTAGTAAGCCACCGTAATCATAGAAAACCACTGAGGATTCACTGTGGACTTAATAATAGGGTGACCAATGGAGGAACTGTATTCATCACAAGTGGTAGCCAATGCTCCATTTACGTTTAATTTGTTAAGAGGAGCATCTTGCCTCCAAAGTGACACCATTCAGTGATGCCAGAGGATCAAATTTAGGGCAGTTGTGCTCACTGGACTCCTGTGCTGTGCATGACTTGATTGAGGTTGAGGGGATGGGGGATGTGTGGGGGTGACAGTGACAGGGCTGGAAACTGATGTATGAGTGAGGGTGAGATTGTAACATATGCATGTGTGTGTGTGTGTGTTTCTGTGTGTGTGTGTGTGGCTGTGTGTGTGTGTGTGTGTGTGTGTGTGTGTGTGTGTGTGTGACTGTAATTACGATATCTTGAGAATCAGAGACAAAAGTAGAGGGGGTAAAAAAAAACAAAAATAAAAAAAAAAACAGTGATAACAGTCACCGGAAAGAGAAAAGAGACGGAAAGTACGATATTTATTTATATAGATATTCATATAAATAAATAATAAAAGTGACACGTTAATCTGAGAGAGTTGGAAGGGGAGGGGAGGAAAGGTTGATAGGACAGGAAGAGGAGAAAAAGTCAAAATAAAAGCAGGAGAAGGTGCCCCGGTTGCTCCGTCCAGTGCCCCCTCTTGGTGTGCCTCTCCCATGGCCCGACTCTTGCACCGCACCTGTCTGGGTGGAACCAACCAAAGCCTCACCGCTCCCTGATGACACTCCTCTCTCCCGCTCCCCCAGTATAGCACTAATTAGACAGGTTTGATTAGATTTTAACATTCATGTTTAGAGAGATTGGGTTGTTCTTGTTATACTGTGATTTCCATGTTTTTTGTTGTTCTCAATTTTTAATTGTTGTGAGATTTGTGTGAAAGTGGCGAGGGGATTGGGTGGGTAAAGTGGGGCATGATGTTTTTTTTGGAGTCCACGCCAACTGCCCTAATTTTGTTCCTTTAAAAAGAAAAAAGAGAAATAAAGGAAAAAAGAAACAAAGAAAGGAGGATATGAGAATATATCAAATAAAGAAAAGGAGAGGGCAAAAAAGAAATGAGAGAAGGGGGTAGATTGTATTGCCGCTTTCACAGACAGACATGCAAAGTCTGCATTGATCAAAGGCTTGCGGCTACAGAGGCAACGTGCACAGGGCCCTGCTCTGCTCTGCTCCCCCCAAACTACAAAACACATCAAAAAGAGGGGAGAGAGACTACACTGCCTCTTGTGGTGCTTGCAGGAAACCGAAAACCAGAGAAAGAGAGAGATGGAATAAAAAGATTTTGAAGAAAGAGAAGGTGTAGAGGAGCGAGGCTGAGGAGATTTGCAATGACATGAGGAGAGAAAAGAAGACTGAACTTCAGAGCAAGAGATACAGAAGAGCTTGAAAGAGGATCTCTGGTTTGGCAAAGGCGTGGCTTCTGCCTCGACAGAATCGGATCTTGCTAGTACAGTACAGTACAGTACAGTACAGTGGCGTACAGTTCATAAGGTGATGGATGAAATAGGAGTGAAGCTCCTGGGGCTGCTGAGTGTTTGACTGAGCAGACTGCAACCTTAATGGAGGCAGACAGTCAGCTAAACTATGAAAAACTACAGCAGGAGCCATTGTAGAAGTCCCAGACCTTTTACAGTAGTTGTACTACAAGATGACAGAAAGTGTAGCTGCACTGCACACAAATACTGAGACTTCTATGATGGCTACATCAGTTCTAGCCTAACAAACTTGATGCAGAATTACTTGGAACAGACAAATAAGTAGCTGCCAGCTAAGAGCTAACCAACCTACTGGAGCCTACAATTGGTTCAGACTGGCCTCTATGAGAAGTCTGTGGGGAGACTGGGGCAGTAATGGGGTTTGTGGAGGGGAGTGGGAGTTGGGGGTGACTTACACGGAGATGCGGGTGAGGTGAGTCCGCCGTCAGTGGGCGTGCTGATGATTTTAGAGTCGGGCATGGGGAGGGGCACAGGGCGTGCCACCGGGGGTGGCGGAGGCAGCAGGAAGGAGCCCGGCATTTTGCTCTGGCCACCTCCATTAGGCTGCAGACGGACCATACAGACAGGGTGAGCGGGTCACACCCCGAGAATACACAATGTACAGGGAGCCAGACACACACACGACATAAAGTCACACACACAGAGTCCCGTGTAAGGGTAAGACACTCATATATAGACAGGTTTCAACAGTCTCCACACAAGTAGTCCTCAGTGCAGTCAGACACACATAACTGCTCACACACCGGGACAAGAGAGTTCACCAAACTCACACAATTTTAAAATGAAACAAACAAAAATATCAGACAGTCTGGCCAAAAATACTGAGGTAAATTAGAAGTGGAAAAATGATGAACACTGTCAACACACAAGGGGAAAATAAAAATGGAGTTGTCCACAAGAAAAGTTATTATAGTGCAGTGTAAGAATTTAAAAAAGAAGAGAAAATCAGTAATGAGGGTGTCTGTGTGTGTGTGTGTGCATTGTGCATGTGGAATTTGAAAAGTGACACTGTGTCTTTAGTGTGTGAAGTAACGAAAACGCAGAATAATAGGACATGAAAAAGGGCTTAATTAGTGGTTTGTTGCTCACAAGGCCAAGTTTACAGTAGAGGTTTACAGTCCTACCAGCACCCTGCAGCGAACTGAATGTGTGATGAAATAATTCTGAAATGTCTCTTTGTGACCATTTGTCAGTTAGCTGGCTTTGATGTTTTGAAACTCCTTTTCAGGATGACTGTAGGCCGGTTGTTGGGTTATAAAGGGGGCACCTCCTTTCACTGATGTTTCACTGATTTGGACCCAGAAACACCTCCCTCTGTGCCCCAGTTAGCTTCCACACTTAGTTTCCTCCTCACTACAACCACTCACAGCTTCATCTGATACACAGAGCGTTTTAATAATAATTCCCCTCAGCACTCACACACATTTTGTATAGATAAATATCTCTTATGATTCATGATCACAGATCACAGTGCAGACTGGGAAAGATGTGCCCTTTGAGAAGATTGTTGAAATGGCAGCAGGCCAACGAGGGCTTGAATAAGGAGTCTTAAATGTCTGCTGCAGTTTCCTTCAGTGGATACCTAACTCCAAACAGTGCTGTTCTAGATCGGTCTACAAACCCTCTGCCAAGTTTGCAGCCCTATTGCCTCTCTATAGTAAATCCACTTCCAGTCACCAGTCTCACCCGGGCCATACCTGCCCTATAGCCTGCCTAAAAGGGATTTTTCCAGATACTCCCCCAAACCTGAACATAACTGTGGGTGGGATAAGTTCATGTTGGACCTACAGTATGATGAGTCAAATGTGGTTAAGTTCCATCCACCTTAGTTTAACCCCTTCTTTTGTTTAAGAACATCTGGCTGCCTCCTCTTGTTGACACAATTGCCCTCAAACCATTTTCCTCTTCCCTGGTAAAATAGGTCTAGACTCACATGACATTGTCACACCTGTATATCTAATAACTAAGATATGTTTGATGTAGCAGTCACTTCGTATAGGACCATGCTGCCGCTTTCTTTCTTTTTCCATTTTCATGAGGAAATTCCACAAAAGTAAACTGACTTCTATCAACTTTTCTTTTATGTCAGTTTGCACCGTAGACCCTCCCTCACTTCCCTTTGCTGAAGCCATAGACCACTTACCTGTGCGCTGGGCTGTCCTGTGCCGTCGGTGCACACAAACTGCACAAACTCCTTAAGCGGGTCCTGGTGGTGATGGTAGCGTATGGTGGGGTGGGTGAAGTACGGGCTGGACTGCTGGATGATAGAGGAGGAAGGGAAGTGCAGGGCTGAGGCTGAGGCACGGGGACTCCCTGAGGAGAAAAGTGAAAAGGGGAAAAGAGAGGAGGAAGAAGAACGTGAGGAGAAGACAGAAGAGAGACCAAAAGTGGGTGAAATACAGTGAGACACAGGTCATTCTATTGTTCTATACAAACTACATTATCCAGGACATTAACATGCACACCTATGACAGTATACAAGACATGCACTATGTTCCAGCTGAGCACCAACACAGTCAGCATCATAGACCAGGTTGCTGCTTCAGCCTTTTATTGTCCTAAAAGAAAAAAGCTGTGACATTCTCTTGTGGTCGACTGACTGAAGCTGTTTCTGCTTACAAATGACTGGCATTATCCCTGGCTATTGGGAAACATCTGGTCCCATTCATTTTATAAATCAGCCCACTAGATTTCTCTGTACCTCTGCTAAGCCTGGCATCACCACACATACACACACATTCAAAGTTCTGTGCACGCTAGAGTGTGTTACAGTATTTTCTCCCCTCTGCTCCCTCTCAATTTCTGTCTTGCGCACATACACACACACACACACACACACACACACACACACACACACACACACACACACACACTGGGTTTTTCCACTTTTGTTTTATTGCTTGTTGGTGATGTGTAATCAATCAGCAGCATATCCTTGCTGTGCGGTTCTGCCCAGTAGTTTGAAGCTTGAGAGAGAATCTCCCCTCCGCTCCCAACCGACCACAAAACGCCTCCCGGAGACATTAGTCAGCCAGCCAGCCAGCCAACCACACACACACACACACACACACACACACACACACACACACACACACTAGACTCCACTGTCTGTCTTCTGCTGAGATTCTATGGCTTTGGCAATTTGGCACACCAAACTAAAGAGGCAAGCTGCTAGGTGAGGGGAGCCTGGCGAACAAGCATCTGTGATTATGTCTGTCACCTACTATCTCTTGTGTATGCTGTACTCACAGAGTGTGTCAGTGCCTGTTTGTACAAACTTTCTCTGTTTGGTGTATTCTTGCATATCTTTTTGTGTTTGCTGTGTGTCTGCTGTGTCTTTGTGTGGAAATGAATTTTGTGCGTTTCTGTGTCCGTATGTATTTTTGCAGTCTGTCTGAATAAATGTGTTGCTATGACTGGTGCAGCTTTCATGCGTCTTTGTATGTATATTGGTGTGTGTGTGTGTGTGTGTTTGTAGTCACCGTCACAATGGCGGACTCTCCAGACTGGTATAATCAGACAACAGTCAATCTGGCAGCTCTCCACATCAGTCCGGAGCCAAAAACAGGACATAAACCATCCAGTCCTTACCCCTGAACACCCACACTCACTAGACCTATACAACAAGAGCTAACAGCTCCAGTCCATCCAAGGCAAGCCATGATTGCTAACTGCTTCTTCCCCCTCTCTGTCTACCCCCATTTCTCTTTTCATCCCTCTCTTCCTCCCTCCCTCCCTCCCTCCCATCATCCTCCAGTCTCTTTATAGAACCAAGGCCTCCGAGGGACATTCCATTTGGATGGCAGCCATTTTAGCACAGAGAGTCCTCCACAAGAGTGTAAATTTACACATGCGCGCATGTGTGTATCTATGCGTACGTGCACAAACGCACCCATACACAATCTCTAAACACTGTCTCATTACAGCCTCTCTGTTACATGAAAACCTCTTAGCCAACAGCCTAGGCACACAGTTTCAGAGTGTGAGAAGTTAGTTGGGGGAACAAAGAAACCTGAGCCAGTCCCTCACACCTCTTCAACTCACGCACAAAAACAGAGGAGCAAATTTTAGAAATCAATTCAAATGCAAAATTCAATCTGGTGCTTTGGATCCTCTAGAGGCTATAAGACTGCTCCGTGCAGATAAACAACATGGCTTAATGGTGAGCGATCTGGCCTGCACTATATTTTCTAAATATACTGTGGGGAGCACCACGAATAAAATTCAATACGTTTCAACATGGAGGGCAATGAGTCCAAATGACCTTTACGTGGTAGGTCTGGTTTGGCTGAGGCCCAAACCATCCCTTTGAGAGACAAATGGAATGAGAGGGAGAGATAGAGAGAGGAGGACATATTTATTCCTTTGAAAAGTGAGAAGAGCCTACAGGGACTTGTTGGCAAACTTGAGATCCTGGAGACTTTGGGAATTCTCCGACTGGAGATGGAGAAACCATGTCGGTTATCCTATAGGACCGAAAAGCTCTTACGAGGACAAGGAATGAAACAGGACCTTGAAAACAGGATGTTACTTTAAGAATTGTATACACTACAGTCGACATCTGTGCAACTGCATGGACTCAGATCCCTGTTACTTACTCCTTTTAAAATGTGTATTTGCGCTTTAATCTCAAAAAAGCACATCATGTAAAAAACAAACATAGTGAGATGTTGTGTCTGAATGCAATGTATAGTCTCATTACAATATAAATCAAAGTGTGGTTTGGTGCATTAACACACCCAGTCAAGTTCATTACATGAGAATAAACAGCTTTGTCAGTTTCAATGCAAGAACAGATCTCTAAAAACATTACAATGGATGCATGAAGCAGGTAAGATATGAGGCAAATCAGTCACAAAGGCATGGATGCAGCAATGGTACCATGCAATGACAATATTAAAAACACACAGGCACAAAGATGGTGGTAAAAATGGATGGATGGAGAGAGGCTGAAAGAGAGAGAGAGAGAAATTTATGCCAAGCCATGATGGTAGCAGTAACACTGAACAGGTGAAACTCTGCGGGCATATTGCTTCTCAGCAGTTGCAACTGCAGGATTTTAAAGTTTTATTTTGCTTTCTCAGCAAGTACATTTGGGATTTTCATCATTTCCAGGCACATTTTTGCAGAATTTATTTTGTTTGTTTCCAGAGGAGTTTGGAGGTGTAAATATGGCAATCTAGGATCAAGTTTGACACTCCCTTTCCTTCTCTCTCTTTTTCAGATTATAAAAGGGGGGATCGGGGTTGTTGGGTTCATGGCAGCGCTCTCACCTGGTCTCACTCCTGCCAGCACAGGCAGCGGGTGGTGTGTGAACGCCATGCGGGGGGACCTCGTCTGGGAAGTCAGGGCGTTGAAATCAAACTTCCCCGGCTTCTTAAGTGAACCAGGCGAGGACAGTCCTGGCAAAAAAAAAATGGGATCAACAAAAAAAGTGGGGGGGAAGAGGGAGGAGAAGAGAGAGGTGGTTTTAATCAACAAAATGTTGCTTATTTAATTGGCTACACTAAAAAAAAGATTTTTATTAAAGGGGACTCGAACAATCATGATTTTCTGATTAGATTGTTTAATTTCCTCATTTGTTGATGGCAGTGCATTGCTCCCTGTCCTTTTGGCTGTTGGCCATTCACTCATGATCATAGGACTCTAGGCTATAATAAGTCATTCAGAGATATACTGTAGGATTCCCAGCTCCCAGCTTTATAGTCATATAATATGGGCTGAGCAATATTTCAAAGACTAAGTGCATGTCTTCAAAGGAAAAAAAGGGAAAAATAGCTAAAGCCAATCTGAATCTGCTCTTTGTTTTCGAGCCAAAGCACATCTTTAGCTACAATAACCTCTACTGTGCCACTGTATGTTTTTCTGTCTCATCTCTTTCTCTCTGTTTCTCTCTCTCTTTCAGGTGCCAACTCTGGGCTTTCTCTGTGTATGAGCATGGCCACCGTTCAGCCACAGTCAGCTAGTTGTGGTCTGGCTTCAGCGAAGCTCACAGGCTGGCTGCACGAGAAGAAGGCTTCATTCAGAAATAGCACACACTGTACAGTATGGACACGGCAGCTGCTGAGTGCGAAAGACAAGCAGACGGACAGAGAGAGGAGACAGAGGGAGAGAGAGAGAGAAAGAGAGAGGCGAGAAGAACGTGGGAGACATGAAAATATGCGAGGGAGCAAGGGAGCGAGAGAGCAAAGCAGAACCTGTGAAAAATGCAGCAGTGTCTTGTTTTTCAATGCGTTGCTCTGACGACATGTATGAAATTGGAATGTCATAAGATGTTAAATATGGTTATTATCTCTCGCTCACACACGCTCGCTTACACACTCAGAGCACACTCGAAAGCGTGAGCACACGTCCAATCACGGAAAAAACAAAGACCCTTAAAACACCGCCACATTTAACTGATGACACAATGGACATGTTTCTTTTCCATTAACTTTTCTTCTAATCTTCCTAACAAGTGACTGATGTGATAATGTTCTCCGTTTAAACTTTTTTTTAGACTGTTGTTTTGTAGTCTATTTCTGTGGCCCCTCCGCATCAAACGAGGCATTAAATACGATTCCTCCTCAGTTCTCCAGCTGGAGACGTGTGAAAGTCTATGGGAGTGTGGGGGCGTGTAAAACCTTCCCTCCCTGTGTGAAAGAGTTAAGTCTCAAGCAGGTGGGAGTGAATATGTGTGAACCATTTATGTCTTTAGCAGACATATATTTCTTTTTTTTTCTCCCCCCACTGTAGCGGGAGTCTGGGGGCGTATTGTACTGTCAGACAGATTCCAAGCATGAAGACAACCCCAATCCCACTTCTGACACCAATAGTTAGCAGTGATTGCTATGACACTGTCACACTTGTGGGAGCAGAGTGGAAATAAGAGCAGTCTGCAGAGACTTAAACAAGGAAAGGCACTGGAGGGGAGAGCTGGGAAACACTGAGAATTGGAAAGTGGAATTGGAAAAGAAAGTGTAAAAACCAGAACCTTATAGATAAAACAGTTTCAGGGAGGTAGTTATGTGTTTTTTATTTTTGGAAATTTAAAATGAATCAGAGCCAGGGAGTACAGAGAGGATCAGATGAAGATTGACATCTGTATATATAGGAAGTTATAGCACTGTCACTATCACCAAGGGAATGTGAAAGACAATATTCAACACTTCAGACTACACTGTGCAATGGTCTGATCTGGTTTGTGTGTGTATGAGTGTGCGTATGAGTGTGTGTATGTGCCACAACTGCACTGTTTCCTCTCTTGGCAAAGCCTTAGTATTTCACTGGCAACCAATCAAGCGCTCCCATGATGACCCTTCTGTCTCTTTGCACTAACAGGCCTGCCACCAGATGCGCCTCTGAAGCACACATAGACGCAGACACACTCACTCACACACACACACACACACACACACACACACACACACACACAGAGTTGAAAAAGACAGGAGATAGGGCTTTGAACAAGTGAAGGGAAAGTCAGGGAATTCTCCTATCTCCAGTGATTTGAACCACATATGGACGCCCAGCCGTGTCCCCCTACGGGCCTGTAACATTTAACTCAAAGCACCAAGAAAGCCCCCCCCCCACCACCACCACCACCACAAGTCTCTGGTGTCTCAGGAAAATTTCACAATCATTTGGAACTAATATGAAATCATGGTTGTTTCGTTTTCCTCCGCTAACCTCCCCCACCCCTCTTCGAGCCCCTGTGGAGCAGATGTCTCCAGCATCCTCACGGATCCCAAGGCTACACACACGCAGAAACACCATCTGGGTCCATGCTTCAGCTGTGCATGTGTGTGTGTGGGCAGTGTGATATGTGTGCACAAATCTACCATGTGCATTTCTGAATGTATCTGTGTTTGAGTGATTTATATGTATAAATGCATCTTCATACATCTGTGTATGTGTGTGTGTGTGTGTTGCTGAATGTGTGTGTTCTGTTGGTTATGGAGGGAGACAGGGGGAGTAGATGGTGCTGTGGACAGACGGTGAGGCGCACCTGTGTGTGTGTGTTTTCTATTTAATTTTTTTTAGAAGCCCCTTGGCTTGTTTGTGTGTGTGTGCATGTGTGTGTGTTGCTTGTTTACATACCCCCCACCTGGACAAGAATTCCCAGATGAGCTTTGCCTGTGGCAGGTGGGATCCTTTGGAAAATCGGATACACACCGTACCAAAATCACACATTCTCTCTTCGCTCCATCCTTGCTCTCCCATACCTCAATCTCTCCTTTTATCCCTTGGTTTCTCTTGCGTGTTTTGTGCAAGCAGCAGTTAGAAACTATTTCCAAACCCACACAACAGTAAAAAATTATAAAAAAAAACGGCAGATAATTACAAACGCATTTGGCTTCCTAATTTTTCGCTTGGATTTCATAAATTAATTGGGTAAAGGGTCCAGATTTGCACGCCATTCTACACCTCTATTTGCCAAACTCATTAGGAAGTGTACAAGGCTGTGTGTGGTGCACTTTGGAGAGTAAAGACATGGTGCACACACACACACACACACACAGTGCAAGAGCGAGTGAGAGACACAGGAAAAAGATGGGAGGTGAGGCTCTGGTGCGCTAAGGCGTGCAGCAGCCTCTGTTGTGGCTCTGATGAACAGCCTCTTAATTACATTTACAGCTAAGTGGAGCAGGAGCAGGAGAGCAGCCGCTGAGGCTCGAGTGAGAGTAGACTGGGGCAAAACCTAACCAGGGCTCTTGGCTCAGCTACCTCGCATCCTGATAACCCTTCTCTCTCATTAGCTATCACCATTTGACTCAACCAAAGTCTTCTTCTCTCCTCTTTTCCATCTCTCACCTCCCACTTTTCCCATCCACTTGCTTTGCTTTCTGCTGCTCTCTCCTTCTTCTCTCTCCTCTGACATGTTTTCTCCCTCCCCAGGGTCCCTCCTGCTGTACACGTTTTCAATTAGACAGAAGGGAGACAGGGATGGAGGGTTGAAGGGAGAGCTAGGGAGCAGGAGGAAGGGTTTTACACCTCTGATCCACAGACGGTAAGCGTCTTAATGAGGGATTTGAGGCAAGGGAGGGATGGAGCGACAGAGGGATGGAGGCAAGGCAGACACCTGAACACCTGCAGGGGTGGGGAGCCTGATAAGCATGTGTTTCAATGTGTGAACGTCTGCGTATCGGGGGGTTGTAAGTGTATAAGTCATTGCACGTGTAGGGGGGCGTCTGTGTATGTACAGTACACTTATGTGCGCACAAGTGTGTGTGTGTGTGTGTGTATATGAGTGAGTCACTGTGCATGTGCATGTACATGTGTGTGCATGTGAGGCAGAATTGGGCACAGCATGTGAATACGCCTGCTGTTGTTGTCAGTGTTACCCTGGTGACATCTGTCAGTTAAAGTGCCGCTGGAGGACTGACAGGACTTCTGAGAGATAAAGCCAGGGATCTGAGGTGAGCTACTTGTAGGCTCATGATTCACACAGAAAATAAGTAAAGCCTGAACTGGATTATCTTTGACAATCGTGCTACTGTGTCACAGGAAATGAAATTTTGATCAGCAGCAATGAAATCAATCTGATACCAACTTAACATCACTGACATTATATAGAGTATACTGTAGTCCCTTGTACCCTTAACACAGACATTCATACAACTAACATATAAACACACACACTTATACAGTATATATTATATACATGTATTGTATATACATATACTGTATAATACACACATACACAGAGGAATGACTGAGCTACATATAGGCTGATAAATAGCAAATATATATGAGTGTAATCAATGTTGTTCTAACCATGGTAAGGAAACTGCACGCCATCGTTTTCATGTTTTATCTTCCTCTCCTGCACACTCGCCAAATGGTGCTGCACTGAAAGTGGAGAAGGGTATTGTTAACAATGAGACAGAGGAAGAGTGTGAGAGAGAGAGAGAGAGAGAGAGAGACAGAGAGAGACAGACAGACAGACAGG
This sequence comes from Pagrus major, assembly GCF_040436345.1. Classification (NCBI taxonomy): domain Eukaryota; kingdom Metazoa; phylum Chordata; class Actinopteri; order Spariformes; family Sparidae; genus Pagrus; species Pagrus major. The sequence continues at coordinate 20,259,123 of NC_133215.1, forward strand.
AGAGAGAGAGAGAGAGAGAGAGAGAGAGAGAGAGAGAGAGAGAGAGAGAGAGAGAGAGAGGGAAAGGGAGAGAGTTACGAGTGAGCATTTGTGTATGAAGGAGGTAGTGAGTGACTGATAATTGACACAACATCAGGGTAAACTCTATTTGTGATTATGACTTTAAGGTGAAGGATGAGGAAATATGAAGCCTTGAGACTTGGGACTCAAGTGAAGTAAACAAGAGGGTTTTTTCTTGGAGTTATTGGGTTGTTGGAGGGATGAGGTAGGATTACTGAGGAGATAGAATAAAGAGGGTAATGTCCAAAGCACAGAGGTAGTGGTTACTGCCAAAACAATGGAAACACCAACATAAAGCCTTAATACAGGCTGCCGTAAGCTGTTATTTCATCCTTGATGCATCTTGGCATTTACATTCCTGATGTCTGGAGCTATTTGGTGGATGGCATTTAGCACCATTTATCCATGATAAATTCAATTTTCTGGGGTTGTAGTGATGGTGTTGAAACAAAATAGTGACAAAAAAAATGGCACAGAGTGTCATTTAAAACATGTCGATGGTTTTAAACCATTTATGGAACAATAAAGGAGGAGACTATTCCAAACAGTATAAAATAGCATCACCGCATGGTGAAGGTGATGACTGTGTAATGGTTTTATTGCCAATTATATTCTTCCTGACAGGACCTAAACCAGGCCTTTCATTATTTATCTACATCTCCTTTATTTTGGCAGGTAGCATGTGAACACTTAAACATCTCTATTTCAAATCTACATGAATTATATGCTTTAATATGAGGCAGGCTATCACATCCTTAACAATAATAGATAAAGTAAGCATTTCTCGTATTTGTTTTTCTTGACAAATTATCAGTCTTTGGTATTTAAGAGCTCCAGTCTTGGTTGTTGCTGTTTCTCTAAGGTAAAAACTAGTCAGACTGAGGTACAGGGAATTAAGGAAGGTGGTGGGAGAGAGTCAGGTTTAGAGGGGTGTACATCACCAGAATGAAGGCAGGTGATTGAGGTAGGGAGTGTGACAAAGAGACAAAGTCAGATGAAGGCATCAGTTTGGACTCTGGTGGTGGTGGTAGGGTGAGGGTCAGGCAGGAGTGTGAAAAAGAGGTGGGGCGGGGGGTACCTGCATCCATGTCGTTAGGCCACGCACTGGACTGGGAGGAGCTGGCAGCAGGCGAGCGTCCAGGGTAGAAAACATCATCTGTGGGGCTCTCCAGCTCACTGTCATCTAATGACTTCCTCTTGGTAGAGCTGATACCGTGGAGAGGATGTTTGGAGGGTGAAGATGAGGCAGAAAGAGAAGGGGAGAGGAGGCGTGTTTTTCAAAATAACATATAATGGCAGGAATCATATATGGATCAAGGACATTTCATATCATTTAAAGAGGCATCTTCATTGAAACAACATTACTGTTGCTAAGACCAGAACAGACAGCACAAGAAATGTCAAAACTATGAATGAAAAAGGAGGAAACAGAAAGAAAAGTTAGGAAGCAAAGACAGCCTGATGAAGACTCTCTCTAAGTGTGTGTGTGTGTGTGTGTGTGTGTGTGCGTGTATGCGTGTGTGTGTGTGTGTAAGTGTGTTTTTTAGTGCGTGTGTCGCATTAGTTTGTGTTTTTGTAGGTGTTTATAACTACCTCCGTGGAAGGTTTGCGTACAACTCCACCTCAGACCTAAAGTGACAGCAGATGACAGAAGTAAGAAGAGAGAAAGAGACAAGTTAAGAAAAAGCAGAGAGTGCAATCACACATTCATAAAGAGGAGAGCAATTAACAGAGAGACACACACATATATGAAGAGGTTCAGGACAGATTCCAAGACTGGGAATGGACTGGAGCACCAAATGCCATTTATAGCAGGAAACCTCAATGAAATGGCGTACTTCACTTGCCAGTAAAGTCATCCTTCGGATAAGAAGCAATGTACCGTTGGCAGATATTACTGTGATTTCACACTTCCCTGCAGTCTGCCCTTGGCTTCACAGAGAATCGCATACAAAGGTAGCACTACTACTGCCACATGGTAGCTTCACCCACAAGGGACTCCACTAATGGTGGACAGCTGGACTTGTATAATGGTCACTGGTGTTTCCTGGGCAACAAACATCTCCCTACATCCGTATACTACCGTTCTCTTTGTGGAATTGTGGGACTGCTTACCTGGTGGAAGGAGGGGAGGTGAGGGAGCGTCGCCCCAGAGCCACCTGGTTGATGTTGTAGTAGCTCGGACTGCTGTCCAGGTCAGCCAATGAGAAGTTAGGACCTGACGCCGTGGCTACAGGAGCTGACAGGGACGAACGCAAGGGGAGAGGAAAATATGTAAGAATTAGTTAAGATGATGAGTATATACCAGAAATATTCTTAAGATTTTCAACAGAGGAAATTAATCATCATACAGTTACATTTTCTCTCAGTAGTACGTACACTTACAAGGCATACACTGGATTGGACTGGGCTCCTTTGGTATGAAAATATTATTAAAATGGTGCAGCTTTGTTGCAGTTTTTAGTCCCAATCAGGGGAAAAATTTACTTTTACATCCCCAAATCATACTGTGGATATTGTAACCACTTTGTTGTGGTTCTAACTCTTTTTTTCTGTCCCTTTGCCTCTCTGTCAAGTTTTTTTTTTAGAACTTACTCTGTGACACTCTGACCAACTCTGCCACGTTCCACACCCCTGAGGTGACAAAGCAGTCCTGGAAACTCAGGTGCCCTGTACAGAAAAGGATGTGATCAGACATACACAGAAAAACTATGGAGAGAAAAAAAAAAACACTCCATCAGAAATTCATGAAATTAAAAAAAAAAAAAAATTGGAAGAAACCCTGAAAATCACATTCCTTTGAGAGGGCGACCATCTGCAACTATGTTTGTGGATCAACATCTGTGTGAGTGTGTTTGCTAATTGGATCCATAATTGGAAAATGTTAAGACTGATAAGCATGATGGAATCAATTCTAGTATGCTAATTTGACAGCGTTTGGACATGGATTTGTGCATGTGTTTGTGTGTGCGTGTGTGTACCTACCATTGGGCGGTGGTTTGATGTCTGTGTCCCCCTGTTGGCTGGAGCTGTCTGATTGTCCGGATTCTGCACAGAAACAGAGACAGGGTGGGGAGAGTAGAGAAAGACAAATGGTTAGGTTTGTATGCTAAAAATATAAATAATCAAAAACATACTGATAAGTGTACAATGTCTCGGTGAATCATATATATGTATCCATGCTGCCAAGATGGTGATAGTTGAGGTGTGAGGGAATAAGAGGGACTTGCAGTATGTGCTGGGGCATTGTATACATCCTGTGAGTGTTATTGTGTGTGTGTGTAATTGTGTGTGTGTGTGTGTGTGTGTGTGTGAATTCACACATTTTTGTGTGACAGTCTTGTATCTAAGAATGTTCTCTCCCATCTCCCTCTGTCCCTCCTGACTTAAGGTGCAATGATTTACAGTGTGCTGCTATGCCATTTAGTATCTAACCACGCAATCATATCCCTCGCCCTAATCCTATTTAATACCTTCTTGCTGGTAGGGATTTAGTCTGCGTAAACAGAGCACCTTACATACACAGACACACACATATGAACACACACCCACACAACCATGCACACTCTCTCTCAATCTGTTTATTTCTTTAATTTGTGTTTCATACTTTAATACATGCTGTAATCCTTGCATGGACACACACACATGAATACATAAACACACAGACCCTGTGAAAAGGGTAACCATGCCAGTCTGGCTGACCCGAGGGATTTGAGGCAGAGTATTTTAAAGTTGAGGCAAAACTCTTGCTCTTGGGATTAAATGACAGCAAAGCAAAACAAAGACATACACACACCTGTTATGACTGGTCTATGGAAGCATTGGTGCTTCACTCACATGAGCAGACACAAACATGCCAAGTCTTGGCAACAAAGGGCCACAATTAGACCTGAAGGGGCTGCAGGCGGAAAGAGGAGGGTGCAAGATGAAGTTTTGTAACAAGAGCACTGAGTAAAGTTGGTCTAGAGTTGGCGCATTCTCGCCCAAGCTGTGAAAAAATATGTAAAGTGTGTATGTTTATAGATATGGAACGCAGGCTGGGAAGCTAGCGGTATGTGTTTCCTCAATCTTTGTGACCACGTGTCTGAGTTGGTGAATAAGACTGGGCTCCATTTCCAGGACTAGTGTGGTATGTGTGGGGGGGGATGCATTGGCCATTCATTCAGGCCTAGCTAGGTTGTAGCTAGCTAGCAAGCTAACTAAAGGAGGTGTTTATCTGCAGGCTGTAGGTGATAACAGAGCACACAGACTCCTGCCAGCAGCACTTGCCTTGCAGCCACACTAAGCCAGAGATTACTGAGCAGAAACAATAACAGACCTGTCTCGCTGCCTACGAAGCACTGCTTATCCACAGAGAGAGGGGCGAGACAGACGAGAGCAGCGAGAATGAAAGACAGAAAGAGCACAGAAATGAAAGAGAGCTTCTTTTTCCCCTCTTTTCTCATGCAGAATATCTCGCTCTTCTCTGTCTCTCACTGGCTGGGTGTAATCCTGGCAGCCATCTTAGAGCTTGGCAGCCATCTTAGCATTGGCGGTAGCGCCACATTCCAGCTAACTGACGGCACTCACTCCAAACATACGAGGCTGCGCCCCCGTCACACACGCACCCAGACACTTTCAAACACACACACTCATACGTGGACAAACATTGAGGTACACACTGAGAGTAAACATATATGATGGCCAATGAAAGCTGTTGAAAAAACAACCTGACTTCACTGGACTTTTTACCGTCGTGTAGTATTTCACCACAGGGCTCGACAATATTGTAAACACTCTATTTCTCACACCATACATCTGCTGGTTGGATACACAGCCACCTTACTGTTTGTATAGTATGCTTGAGAGATCTGATACGAAATCATAAGTTAAAGGCTGTTTTTGCTGCCAAAAAAATTCAACAGACTACAAGGGAACGTACACATGGACGTTAAAACGTACAAATATCACAGAGTTACGAAGTTTCCGAAGTGACCTTAGCAAAATCTGTTTCCTATCTTCAAAATTCTGCTATATAGAGGGGACTAAAAGAATAAGTTTAGGCCTTCCTGACACCAGGGAGAACCATGGAACTGTCACCATGGAGCTGCTATCTCACTGATATCCCTTTTGGAGACTTTTGTTTACACTACCATAATATCCTCCTACTCATGTACTATATATCTTACTAAGTAAAAGAGAGCAATGGTTTTTCAATTTGGACATATCACATTTGGGAAAAACCCTGCACTTAGAAGCCCTGTTTCAACTATTGTTGGCCTGTCATGACCCCAACATGTTATGCTGTTACTGAGGTGTGAAAGACCAAGAGTGAAAACTGAGGCTCATGGTAGATAAGAGACTGTCAGGCAGATATGCGCAGTAGCAGGGACACTGATAGCTGTCCTCAAATTCACCCTGAGGCCTTGACTGACTTAACCACATCAGCTCATCAGTGAGACGAGAAGGATACGTGTTGTTGGTTAACAGCAGATACCATGACTCCTAATTTTTTAAAGTCTTCTTATTCCAATGGAAGATGTTTCTTAATTCATTTGTGCTGTCTACAGAGAAAGAGTTTACTGAAATCCTGAAAAGCTGTCCTGGAGACTGTAGAGTAAGATGACCTAGGTAGATACTGGAGCTCTCAACAGTTCTGGCTCTACTTTTCTAAGATTAGGCTCCTTAGCTGACTACTTACCACACAGCACTACATCATTCATTGAGCATCAGTGCTACTGATGAGCTCAACAGTGCATCATATAGCGGGGTAGAGACGTGATGAGGACAGGGGGAGAGGGAGGTAAGACAGAGGAGGTCTAGTTGCTAGTTATCGCCGCTCTGCCAGCTGCAGCCTACAACAGCAGCCGCAACCCCCTTTCCCCCCTCTCAGCCTCCTAACCACACATCCAGCCCCTTATCTTCCCACCACAGCCCCCCAAAGCCCTCCCTTCAGCAAGCCCAATCATAGTCCTGCAGCCCCCCTCCATGGATGCCCCTCCACCTCCACCGCCAGCAACCCCATCTCTAACCTCAAACCTTTCAGGCTACCCTGCAGCCCCAGCAAATTAAAAAACAACACAGAGATAAAAGCGGAGAGTACATAGTGTGACCTGATGATGCACGTATGAAAGCATGCGTAGGACTGTTGGGGAAGTTTTGATAATCAACAATGTTTGACTGGACTGACAAGATTGACTCGACATGTTCTGTGCATGAGTCAATCTCGATGTAATAGTTGGGGCAATGTGGTGCCACAGACATCAAGAAACTGGGGAACTGGGCTTTCCCTTTCAACTTGGGTCTAAAAGGTCATTCAAGTCAAATTTTGAGATTGTACTTTGATTATTGATTAACAATTCTGCTTTATACTCAATTTAATTTACTTACTTATATGATTTCGACACTGAAAATAGCCTGAAACATCCTCAACATGTGGGAGAGAATTCTGAAGTCAAAAGTGAGTAAGTAAAACTACATCTGAAAATTAATGCTTTCACAACTAAGTCTTGTTCTGTGTTGTGGAACCAAAGTAAACGAAAGGCTGATGAATAGTGTAAGATCTATTTCCAGTTGAGACAAAAAGATTGGAATAGCTTTTGTCGGGTTGGCAGCCCAAAGCCGTGCTAAGATTGGACCTAAATTTGATAAGTTGCATAAAGACCACTAAATGTTTGCTAACAAATTAGCCTTTCAGCAGATGATAAGGTTTGCTGTGGTGAGTGTTAGGAGTCTATTTTCTAACTGTAGTTGTTCTTTGTGGCTGCAGCTTAATGATGGCTGCAGTCCTTGGTCTCTGATTGCAGAATTTCCCCTACAGTCTCTGGGGTAAATCTCATGACCCTCACCACAATCAACATAACCCCAGTCATCATGGCCTTGACATACAGTACTGTACCCCACACTGTGGTTGCTCTCTCCCTCTCACAATCCTTCCATCTTTTACTGTGTGGCTGAATTCTTACCATCTCTCTCACATCCAGCATATATTTCTGTGGCTTTCCTCTCATCAATTCAATCTGTACTGCATTTTGCTCATCACCATTTTTTTGGTGAATTAAGTGACATTCTCATCTGGTTTTCCACAGTATAAGCAACTCCATCCCTGTTCTGAACGTACACAACTAATCATTCTGATCCCTCTACTATAACTTCTTCTAGATCGTCCTCTGCAAAAACATGGCTGTATAGGTCTGTGCAAGCAGATTCTTGCAACCCATTGCAACAAACTCTAGTGGCTGTAATAAATATAGTGGGAGCAAAGAAGGGAGGCAGGTATAAAGAGCAACAAAGTCCGAGGAGGTTGAAGTCAATGGGTGGGTCACTTTCAGTCAGGAAACCGCTGTTCATGTCCCCTGTGATGCCAAAAGTCAACATTGACTTGTTAAACTGGACAGAACGTAAATTAATTTTACTTACGTAACTAACGTACTTATTTTAAGCCAAACTGTGATCTTTTCCTAAACCTAACTAAGTTGTTTTTGGTGCTTAAACCTAAACTGCGACCAATTTACAATGTTAACCAATTAACAACAAAGGTCCGGTACGCCTGTTGCTAGTACTCTTAAACAGCTGTATATATTGTTTTGGGAGTCATTGGCAAATTACCTGTTCTACCAATTAGGTAGGAAGAAATTGTGCTTCTTCCATTTATTCTCTTCACTACTCTACTCGTTCCCCCATGATTACATGCTGCACTGTTTACCTCTGTTCTGTTACTCTGTATATCACCCATCCCACCAAGCAACCAACCAACCTACGTTCCATCCATCAGTTGTGGATTAAGCTTTGGCTCAGTGACCTGTTGGATTGTGCTGTTGACCGACTGGTGATAGGGGTCAGGCGGAGTTGCCAGTCCGTCACTTCTCGTGGCGAGCAGACAACCAGTGGAGCAGAGCAAAGCAGGGAACTAAAGCTCCATTTCAAAAAGCCCAGATTACAACTCAAATATGACCTAAAAGTGGTGTGCACACTACTGTAACAGACAAAACTGAAAATGCACAAATAACATTTCTCCAAGTGTGGTAACATACAAGCTGGTGATTATAAACTTGGGATAAAACCAAAGTAAAAGTCAAAGGCAGAAATGAAAGTAGTGACAAGTGGGCTCTGCAGTGGCACACCACTGTTTGACAGATGCATAAACAGTGCTGGTCATTTGTGAGTCTGTGCAGCGCAGGCACGCACACTCTTAAAATCAACGTACAAACCAACAAGTGAGCTAATGTACTCTGTAGTCACACCAAACCAGTGTGTGTCCATATGTATGTGCACAGACTGGTGGTTCACAGAGATTCCCCTCCTTGTTGGAACAAATGTCAACTCCCCTCTCCCCCTCTCCTCTCTTCTCCTCCCCAAAACACAGGATAACGCGGTACAGCCTCCCAATTGGGTTTCGCTTAAGAGGTTTATCGGTATGTTGCTAAACATTCTGACCTTTTTTTAATCCTTAATGCGCTTAAAATGTTCCAAACCCTCCTAATCCCCCCGGCTATCCCACACAGATGTTCACTCAGCTCTTTTATTGGACGTTATTTTATTATTTTTTTCCCATTTTTATTTATATATTTTTTTCTCTGTTTTATTTTTTAATTATTTAAGTCTGTGTCATATGAGGGTATATTTCTGTTTCAGTGTTAAGAAGTCTTTATCACTGCTACTTGTGTGTGTGCAGTAATGCTTTTGTCCTAAAAGTGTTAACCAGATCCCCATGCAGTGAACCAGAAGGGTGAATGTGACCTTTTCAAATGTTTACTCTGATATAAGCAAAAACTTAGAAGTCACTTAGAAGTGAAACTTGAAATCTTAGAGTCATAAGAGACGATAAATGTCAGTAGAAACTGAAATTTTCTACGGTGAAATGAGGTTTTACATGTATAGAAACCACTGTTTGCAGAGTGTATACACTACAAATACATGTACAAATCTGTGTATGCACAAATGTTTGTATGTACGTACGGATGTGCAAATAAATGTATGTAAGTATGTATGTATGTATGCATGCATGTCTGTGTGTATTTGTGTTTGTGTCCCTGTATCACTGTGCCACTGTGCCAGGCAGGCAGGCTGTGTGGCGAGGTGGCAGAGTAGGGCTCTGTATGTGTGTGTGTGTGTGTGTGTGTGTGTGTGTGTGTGTGTGTGTGTGTGTGTATGTGTGTGTGTGGAGCAGGTGTGCCTGGCCGCCCTGCGCAGCTTGCTGCCCATCTGTGCTCCCGTCTGTGTGCCGCCTGCGCCCACGCTCTGCCAACAGCACCACACCACGGCAAGAAGACCCAGGAGAGAGGGATGCTGAGAGACGAGGGGAGGGATGGAAAGAAAGCGAGAGATGGAGGGGAGGAGGAGGAGGAGGGGAAGAGAGGAGCGAGGGGGAAGGATGGAGGGAGGAGCAGAGAGAGGAGGTAGAGGGGGATTACAAGTCTGGGAGCATGGAGGATAGGAAGGGGAGCAAAAGAAAGTGGGAAAGGGAAAGGGAGGGGGTTATGGGTCCGTAGAGTATGCATGAACTCGCAGGGAATGGGTGGAGTGGGTGATAGTGAGAGGGTGGGGTGCTGAGTGGAGGTTTGGGGGGCTATGTGGCTGGCTGGATGCCCATACAAACCCCCCTCCTTCTTTATCCCCTCCACGCCTTCCTGTTGTTCCTCCCTCTCTCCATTCATCCTCTTATCCTCACCCCAGCATCACCTCTTGGCTCCATCAGTGCAGATTACTGAGGACCTGTGTGACACAGCTACACAGTATTCTGTGGCGTTTCTCCATTCCTGGGTTGTGACCCAACAGTGGGTTATATGGGCCTCTGAAAAACGGGTCCCTAACTGTTTCTTGAGACACGTTTTATCCAAATATTGGCTTTGTTAAGTCACCAGGGTATTCCCAAGCTGTAACATTATAAGCTAGGCTAATTATTAGTATGTAGGCCCAGAGGTAGTATCCCCAAACGGGCTAGATTATATTAAATTAGCCTATCCAATGGCCTATAAAAATCAATTTTGTGAAATTCCAAGAGCAAGAGCATGAAAACCAAAGGTATTACACCATTTTTAAGTCCTTCATTACTGTATATGGTAAAAAAAAATGTTTTAAAAGAACAGACAAATTAAATCAATTCCAATTTCTGTTAAAATGGTTTAAACTGAGTGGATATATTATATTCTGCATATCAAGGGTGAACTACTTCACTTGTGGGATTTCAGTAAGCCAAATGCTTACTCAGAGGAGTGTAAAATGACTTCCCCTGAGAGTTATTAACTTCAGGACAGGATGTGTGAATCTACTGTTATGTGTGTATGAATTAGGCCAGGTTTCACAAGTTTGTATGAAACTCTGTTGATGTTGGAGTTCTCATTTGGTTCTTCTACTTTAGGCTGTCTATCCTCATGACATCAATATATGAAGTTAAGCTTGAAGTAAAGCTTTGATCCTCAACCTCCACCATGAGATCAGTTTCATTTTATTCTTTTTCTTTAACAAGGTGCCCCAAAAAGCCAGTTTAACAAGGCTTAACATATTTGTTTCATTCTTGTTTCCCTCCTCTACCATTTTACTGTATTGAGCTGAAAATGAGTCATGGACTTAATATCCGAGCACTTGCCATGGCTTGTTTCCTTAAATCAGAGCATGTGAAACAATGCACTGTGTTAAGATTGCCGGTATTCAGGACCTTGTCATCTTGTTCTAAGTATATTGAAAGAAAAAATTATACAGATTAAATGGCATATAAAATATCATCAGTAAAATAACTATGTTATTAACAACAGTCACAAAATATCAGAGTGATGTGTAGAATTCTGGTGCTGAAAAATCTGCCAAATTATGAAAGAGAGAGGTTTAACTCCATAAACAACTAATGTCACTCTTGATAAAAATCTGTGTATTTAACTGAAGTTTAAAGTTCAGTTCAGTTAAAACAGAGCCAATGTCAATTTGAAGTGGATCAGATCTGATTAAAACTGTTGGTTAACGGACTATCCACTTATTGTATTATCCACTTCTTAACTTGCATTTGAAAGAAGACGATTTTATAGTAATTGGCCTGAATTTATGTAAAAACTTTGGGGTAGGACTAAACTTTACACCATCTGTCTGGAACACTATGTGTTAGTTGTGCATGATCTGGGTATTTCCTGTTTCGTGGCAGGTACAATTTATGTGAGAGAGTTGGAAGAACTCAAGAAGCTTTAGTGTATCCAAAGATAGAATAACATGTAAAGAATTAGCTTAAAAAATAATGAATGTGAAAACATTCAAAATAACATGTTACAAAGTATACATGAATTAAATGAGTTCAGCCTGTGTGTGCATGTGTGCACAAAAGTGTGTTTACTGTATGAGTATGAGCATTTAGCAATCATGTACATCTAAGCTGCTTCATTAGCAGAGGCCCCACTGCACTGCGTGTGTGCGTGTGTGTGTGTGTGTGTGTGTGTGGCTGAGGCTGGGGGCCCCCAGCACGGTTCACGACCCAGCCTAACAGAGTGTGAACGTCCCCCTGCTGAGCTGATACTGATATAACTGTCCTGTAAGTGGTGTTGACACCAGCATTATTACCCTGTCAACCTCCATCTCTACTCAGCTTAAAGGCGTCAACCGGGGCGGGGGCCCAAGTGTGGTCAGGACCAGTGTCTGTGCACAGTCCTGCTCCAGCCCAAATAAATACAGCTGCACAAAGGCCGGAAAGGGAAAGAGAAGGGGAACACTGGGGAGGGAGATGGAAGGAGGAAGAAGGGGGGGGGCAGTGGGGGTACACTTAACCCTCGCCACTACCTACGCGGCTCTTACAAGATACAAACATCTGAGAGAGACACTCACACTGAACTGGAGGCTGCACTAGGGAGTTATCACCACCAGGTGGCATTTTCCTGGCACATAGAGAGCATGGTGAAATGCAAATAAAGCAACAAGGCCTTGGGCCAGGCGTCTCAGCTAGCTCAGACTTCACTCTCTAGACTGTAGAGAAGCAGGCCAGGAAACGGAGAGAAAAGGGAGACAAAGAGATGAAAAGAGAGAGAGATGTGATGTGAATATAATCAAAGTGAAATATGGAGCCGTGAATATTATTGAGATGTGAGTAGGAGCTTATCCTTCCTGCATTTTGCCCTTAGATAGCAAGATCCAACACACAGCGTGCACACTATCGTGTTCAAATAAAGTGTTTCAAATCAAAATGCACTCTCCACCATAAGGCAGCTGAGCGCTGTTAGACAAAGCCTAACCTACCAGAAAGTGCAGAGACACAGAGATATGTGAGCCGGGGGAATGTAGATTCGCAAGAACGCAAAAACAGCACTGTGACAGAAGGCATATTTGTGGCAGAAAAGAACAGCAATAAAAAAAAGTGAAAACTTTGCTGAAAGAAAGCAACGAAAAAATAAATTACAAGGGAGTTTGGAAGAATGTATGCGGGACAGCAGAGTATGAAAATAAGCCATGGCAAAACTGTGCAGTCGTTGACACTGTACAGCATTGTTTAACTTTACTTCAGAAGAATACAAGACAGTTGAGAGTATACGAGTAAAAAGTCAAATGAGAATCGGAGTGAAGTAAACTAGTACAATGCAGAGCACTTGAGTGCAGCTTTGCAAAAAGAAAAGTTGGAAATGTTGCAGAGAAAGTACAGTACAGAGCTAATACAGTGCTGGGGAGCGAGGGAAGGCCTGTGTTGAGACTTGGATTTCTCCTCCCTTAGTCCCTCTTCCTGCTGGCCCAGATACACACTGTGGGTCTTTGTGCTGAGGCTGTTACACACACTTCCTGTCTGGCCAGCAGAGGGGTGCTTTAAGGTAAGCCTCTCCCATGTTCTAGCATTGGAACTGTCTTTCTATTCCTCTCTCTTCCTCTGGTGCACTTTATATTTACCCTTCATTCATCTATCTGGTTAAAAAATATCATTGATTTCAAATTTTTAACTACTTAAACCACTTGCTTTATGCCCATGTCCTTCCCTATTCAATATTTATATTTGTTCTCGAGTGATATTTTTTTACACTGATAGGCTTTTCCTTACTTTTTATCTGTCAAGCTCTTTCCATTTCTTTGTAAGATATATAAAAGAAAGTGAATTACACTAATAGAACGCTGGAGCACTTGCACAGCCAAGGACACGTCGATAAGAGTGAGAAAACATCCTCAGCACAGACACACACACACACACGAACACACACACCCACAAAGTGATACTGAGCAAGGTTGCCAATTCCTCCAAAAGCACCACTGAGATAACAGTGATAACAAACATTCTTCCCGCAGCCAAGTCTTTTTCTCCTGAGGAACACTTCAATGAAAATTCAGAGCAAAATGTGCCACTTTATGAACATAACAATACGTCAAAAAGTCAGTTGGGTGAATGCGCCGCACTTGAAAGCAAGAGACCCAATTACAGAGGATCTCTTAAGTTCTTTGCTCATGAGAAATGCAATGATGAAAGTAAAGAGAGAATCCGTCCCATTTGACGGCATTTGAAAATAATGATTGTTCTGTTGGGAAAGCATAAAAGCCATGATCGAAATTATCTTCTGTTGGAAAAAAAACTTTTCAATATAATAAAAATTAACACATATATTTCCGTGCGACAGTGCAATTTTGGTTAAGTATACACAGTGACACAGGCAGTTATATACAGTAGGTTTTAGACACTGTTTCTCTCTGCTGGGTTGTACACATACAGTGCAGCACTCAGTGGGCTGGACACTGACACAATATGTGTCTCACTGGGAAGTATGAACAATCCAAGTGACTCAATCCTGTCAATCTGTGCCAAGTGGACAGAGGGAGGGTGGGACTCAGAAAGTAAGAGGGCTGGAGGAGGTGGATGGGGGGGAATCAAAAGAAAAGGAGGAGCAGGGATGCTAGCAGGAGAGGAGGAAAGGAGCTGTTGGCAAGTATAGGAGTAGAGTGAAAACAGTGATGGATATAAAGGCTGTGTATATTATACTGGATATATACATGGAGAAAAACTGCAGGAGATCAAACTTGATCAAAGAGGTCACGCTGTCACGTTGACAACACACACACACACAGACACCCACAGAGGAGCGGAAGGACATGGGGCTAATGCTGCCAAGCGGTGGTCACCTTTGACCCTTTGGCACTGTAGTTGGAGATGATGCCAGCCAGACAGCTCAACTCAGGAAGTAGAGCAAACAGTGTGTTTGAATGTGCTTATGTGTGCATGCCTGTGTGTGTGTTTGTATGTACACAGGGGTGTGGACACACACTGGCCAATCACAGCCATGAAGTCAGATCGTATGAGCCAATGAAAGCAAAGTTTGATGAGGTTTACAAGGGTTGATGATCGCTCATTTTGTGCCATGTCAATATGCGTTCATGTCGGTGGGTTGTGCGTGTTTGAATCAGTATGTTGGTTTGAGTGTTGCTACGCAGACTGAGGATTAAAGGCCATGTAGGAAGAATGTGAGAGGGTGGCAGAGGAGAGGAGAGGTAAATGGCAGAAGAGGCAGACTGTGAACTTGGTGCACACACTCCAAACACACAAAAACACAATGCTTAAAAAGACATGTCGCTTGGTAAAGCTGACACACTTTCACATAACCACACACACACTCTTGAGGCAGTCTTTGTCCATTGTGCTGCCTGGTGAAGGCAGATGTACAGAGTGGTGAGGGGCAAAGGGTGAGGTCATGTGAGGAAGCTGGAGCCAGGCGCGACGGCCAGCCTGAAGTCAGCCCAGTAGTCTGCATCACCAGTGGTTAAGCCTGCGTGTCCTGGTATGTGATCTTTGATGCAGCTCAGGGTGACAAACACAGGTAAAATGGGTGAATGTTTTGTGTGCATGGAGTGCATGCAAAATTAATGAAAAAGGGCTGTAGTGCTGTGGTCCATGAATAAACAGCTGGCTGCAGGATTCTCAGTAAAAGATTCAACCAGGAAATTCCTTCTAACTACATCATCAACACAGGTGACCCCATAAATACCACTGAAAAACAGGCTAAAACTATATAATAATTACCAACAAAACCAAGGGAGCATTAATGCTTGACAAGGGGGGACAGATTGCCAAACAATCTTAACACATAGGAAAAAGTCAGTTACAGTAAAAAAAAGAACAAACAAACAAAAAAAAACAATGTCAACGAGCTAATCCAACAAATAGAGATGATGGTAACCCTCGCGGCTAGGATAGAACAGCTTGGAGTCCGGACAAAAAAGTGATGGCACCAACACAGACAAGTAGATAAACCAATCAGGATGTGGATGTACAGTAAAGCAGACCACCATCTGTCTGGTGGTATAGGCACTCACTGGGGAGCTGCATCGCTGCCACATAGTGTCAATCCGTGTGTTTGTGTGATAGAGAGAGAATGAGAGAAAAACAGAGCGATGGCGTATACCTGAAGTGTGTTTATTATCAGCATATGCACAGACAAACATTTCACTCTCATAAACGTTTGCCATCGTCACTCTCTGTCCCCAGAAAAGAGCACTCAGTCTGGGCAGAAGACAGCAGGCGACTCCAAGGCTTCTGGCAGACAACAGAGGCCTTCAGTCTTTTTAAAGTTTGGATCACAGACAAAGCATGTGTGTACCCACGGAGCAACAAGTCAAAAACATTTGTATGTGTGTGTTTGTGGGTGTCTGTCCTCATTTGTCTGCCCACTCAACCATTTCTTTTTTTTCCCTCTTCCCTTTTCTCCTGTCGTCTAACTTCACCTACATTTTATCATGTGGAGACCAGACAGGCATTCATGTAATGATTGATCTTGCTGTGCGATTGCTTTTCTGTGTGTGTGCATGAGTGTTTATATAAGGATCACATCCCCCCACCACCTCGCAGCGCTTAGCCTGTAAGCCCATCCCGCTTAACGTCTCCTCACTAATTCTAATTTTAAATCTAATTCACCTCCTTACCACAATCACCCCACACATCATCCCTGTACTCAGCCCCAGCTAAGCTACACACACATAGACACACACACACTCACACACAGACACAGACACACAAACAATATCTGACTGGCCACATGGCAACTGGACCATCGTATTCCACTATGCTGTATAGTTAATCCATATTAATAGTGCTTTGCTTAGCTTCAGCTATGACCCTAATCAATTAAACTCAGTGTAACCCCCTATCCAAAGCATGCAAAACTTACAGGTAAAGGGCTTCCCATAAACACACCTGATACTCATTTTGGAATATGAACAGAAGGATGAATGAAACATTAAAACCACTGTTTATTATTCTCTTCATCAAATTAGCAGAATTCATTAAACAGACATGCAAGCATTTATCCACACTATATAGAGCTATAAAATGGGGAGCGATGTGTGTGTATGCTGGGGGCAGAGGTTGTGTGTGAGCAGACCTGATCCCCTGTAATCTAACCAGTGATGTAATGCCTGGTGCAGCCACCATAATATGTTACATAACCTTATAACAGGCTTACGTACCCGAGGGTTCACAGGGTTCATTCTGAGTATGAATGGCTGTTTTGTCAAGACCAGATGTATAAAGATCAAGATACAAAAATCTTCAATGGTCAATAATATGCTACTTAAATTAACAAGGCTCTTCACATTGCTGAACCCACTGAAGAATTTCCATTTTGTGCTATTAATTATTTCGATTATGTAAAAAACAAGTATCTTCAAAAAAGAGTCCAGAGTCATCATGTAGCTCTACTCTGAAGAGGACCTGTTTTAAAGAACTAGCTCCACTGAGACCGCAGCAGCACAACACAAATGGCTACATTCAGTCCTTAAAATGGATACGGTCAAATCTGTATTAAATATACCCAATCCAGGGCTGTACAGTGTGACATGTATGTAACACAAGCTACAAAAAAATCTGTCTATGCAACTAATAAAATAATACTGCTGTAGCACCTGTGTGATACATCTTTGCCATGCATGTGTGTGATAAGGCTGTAACTAACGATTTTTTCACAATTAAACAATGACTCATTTTGTTTTCAAAGAGCACAAAGTGATGTCTTCAAATTGCTTCCTTTGTCAAAACAACAGTCCAAAATCCCAAGACTCTTTGTTTACTAGCTGAAACGAGCAAATGTTTGAGATTTTTGCTCAAAAAATGACTTTAATGATTAATCAATTATAGGTGGCAGGAGGTGGTGTGAGATAACTAGATAACACATCACCATTCTACTTGACAGTTGTAGTCTGTCATGCAATGTTGAGTCCATACATCCAACACCAATTCCCAAAATTCCTAAGGAACAGTCCATTCCCATAGATATGTTCTGACAGATATGCATCAACACAGCTGCTGTTTTGGTACAGGAAAGCCATACCTTCAAATACATATATGTCTATCAAGGCAGGAGGTCTATCCCCAATTACATTAATCATAAGCTGCGGAATTTATAACAGATTTTTAAGAGGTTTGGTTAGTTACAAATGCATGTACAGTATATGTGATAGTGTTCTTTCTCTAAATTAAAAATGCAAGTTTTCATACCAAAGTACTAGGCCTGCCCCTTAATAGTCAACTAAACAGTTAGTCGATGAGAAGAGTCTCAGTCGAACAAAGTGTTCATTATTTGCTTAGTCACAGAAAAAACAGCACTCACGCTACATTCGGGAACTGCTCCTTGTCATTAGGACAAAACTATCAGGCGGATGTTTGTAACTGACTTATTCTCATGTAACATATACATTGCTAAATGCTACTAACTCTAGCTGCTAGTTAGTTCTGTTAGCTGTGCAGCTAACCGTGGGGGAGTGTTGGTGTTGTAGGGCTGCAGAGGAGCGATTTTGTAGCGTGTTTCTTTATAGTATATAAGTATATGTCATCCATTGTGTTGATAAGTATGCAAGTATTTGTTTTGTGAAGTTGGATTATTTCCGTGTTTTGACCAACAATACTTTTTTTCTAAGAATATTTGCTTATATTACTGCATTGTAAAAGGACTGCCATTATATCATTTTCGAAATAAAAGAAGACTTAATAAAAAAAGGCATAATTAAAACAAACTGTTCTGTTCTGTTGCTGACGCAGGGAGGCTCCAGAAAAGATTTGAGGACAACCCTTATATTATGAGCCTGTTTATTAAGTGATGTCTGCCCACAGACCCTCGTTATGGCAAATGACTTGAATTGGTTTGTTAGAGAACAATAATCTTTTGATGTCTAGTTTAAAGTGGTTAAACTGTTTCACATGTTTGTGTCTACCACTGATAAGAGAACAAAAACGCTTTACAGAGTTATACTGGATGATCAATATGAATTTAATATGAATAACATTGTATGCATGATGATCAATTTACTGAGATTTTTTGTACTACTCATTCCAAGTGTAATAAATGGGTGTTTTCTATAGCAAGAGGTGTTATGTATTCAACCAAATAAAGACAATGTTGGATTTTGTATGTCCTTTATGCAACATTAATGTCCTTTACCAGTCTCATTTATCAGTTTAATTAATGAACTGCACTACTTGTGATGGAAACAGAGCTTTAATACTGCTTTAATTCTGTGGCTTATGTTACAAAACTTTCAACCTCTATGTGCAACAAAAAAAAAAAGTTAATGTACAGCCCTGCACTCACAGCATACCTCCTCGGCCCCCAACTGTTCTTAGCTCAGAGGGAAAAGCTTTTGATTTGGTTGTGACTGGCAGCTCATGTAAACACTGCATCAGCTAGTGAGCGATAGTGGAGACCGGGAGAGAGTTGAATGCCTGCCAAAAGCTGCAAAGCCAAGTTTGGCCATATAGCTCACTGTGTGTGTGTGTGTGCATGTATGTGTATGTGTGTGCATGTGCATGTGCATGTGCGGTGAAAAGAGGGTTTGTATGTGCAGGCATGTGTGTACATACAGTACGTGAGCGCATGCGTGTCTGTGTTTAACCCATTTACGTAACAGACGGGGTCCCTGGGTTCAAGCAAATTTAAAGACTGAGCAAGCGAGCAAGAGAGGCAGAGAGAAAAAGTAGAGGAAGGAGCTATACGAGGAGGGTGAAGGGGGGGGCAGGCTAGCAAGTTCTGCCAAAATAAAAAAAAGTAGGATGAGGTGGGTCGAGAATTGTAAGGAAAGACAGCAAGGAGGCAGGAAGGAAAATGTAGGAGTATAGACTTATAAAGGAAAGAAGGAAAAGTAAGACAAAAAGGGAAAGAAATCCCCCATTTTTCCACTGCTCCCCTTGTTTCCAAGCACAGGGCCTTTATTAAAAGGAAGCACAAAGTGACAGGCACCTGACAACAGGATTTCGATGGAGGAAGTTTGACGAAGCAGAGGCTGATCAGACTTTCGAGGCCAGACACCACGCTGCTTGGACGACACTGCTATGAGATTAGGACACTAAGATGTCGCCCTTGACAGAGAGGAGGGGAAAGAATCAGACAGGGAAGAGGAGTGTGAGAAAGTGTCAGGAGAATGGAAGAAAGACCGGGAACCAGGGACAGAAAAGGGATAGAAGAGAAAAAAGCATGAAAGTGAGAGGGGGGGAGATAGAGAGAGAGTGGAAGAGAGAGAGAGAGAGAAAGGGAGAAAAAAGAGAGAAGCATGAAGGCTTGTTTCTGGTGGGACTCCAAGAGCCAGCATCTGTTTGGCTGGGGCTCAGAAAAGTCTAGTGTTTCACCCTGCAGCGCCCGGGGGAATGCTATTCCAGGCTGCATGGGCTTCTATGAAAAACAGCTTTATGTGGAAAAGGGGAGACGGAGGGAACCGGAGAAAGAGAGGCAACAAGGGAAGGAAGGAGAGCAGGGAGGGAGAAGGAAGAGAGGAAGAAGTGGGGAGAGGAAAGGGGTGACATACGGGGGGAGAGATGAAATTATGAAGAGTGCAGTCTGAGTAAGAGGAAGACGATGAATGACAAAGTGCAGTGCCTTATGAGATATTTAGAACATGACAAAGAGGGAAAATGAGAGATATGACAGGAACAAAGTACGAAGGAAATGAAGGCCACGCTTTCGTCTGTCAATTTCACCTGTTTACAATAGTTTTTCGAGCCCACCCCAAAAAGAGCCTCTACTTATTCAAAAGTTAAAAAAGGCAACCACAAAAAATACACACACACACAGACAGAGGATTTTTGTCCCTCCTCGGCATCTGGGCTAGGCCAGCTGTGTTATGGCTCTCAGCCCCGGGCCTCCTCACCTGTCAGTCAGACGGCTGAAACCCCCCCAAGGGACAGCAAACAGCTGGCAGACAGGTGCTGCTGTCCACCTCCCAAACAGGCACCTGTGTGTGTCTTTGTGTGTGTTTGTATGTCGATGCATACTTGTACACTGATAACTGGGTATCTCTCAGAATTTATAACGGCACAAAGAGAGACGTATACTGGAGGCAGCCAATCATTTTCTGGTTGCAAAAGCCAAACCACTGCGCTGCTCAGCAGCAAAGCAATACATGATGTATGATGCTGGTACAGTGTGTGTGTGTTGAGGGGGAGAGGAGGAGGAGGTGGATGAGGGGGGGTTATGGTATTAAAGCGGGGCCCTGGGCTTAATCAAAAGCAGAGGCACTTTCCCCTGGAAAAACAATGAGGGAAGGCAAAGTTTACATGAGCTAACTGACAGAGAGAGGGAGGGAGGAGAGGAAGGAGAGATGGATGGACGAGTGAGGGAAGTTGGAAGGGAAGAAAATAAACATACAGGGGAGTTAGAGCATGGAGATAGATGGAGGGAACGAGAGAGAGGGAAAGAATGGAGCGTCAGTGTGACGGAATAAAATAATGAAAATGTGCTTCTCATTTCTTGATACCACACAACCACCTTCTCTGCCTCTAACAGTGTTTCAGTCTCTCCTGCTTCCACCATATGTTTCTGAGATACTTTGTTTTGTGATTTGATTCTTATATGTTAATTTGAATTCAACAGCGGAGCAACTGCCCTCTCTCTCTCTCTCTCTCTCTCTCTAACTCCCTCTAGATCCCACTGGAACACATAAGCCAGTTCTATCCCTGTACTATCAGCTTTGGGAGGATTTCAGTCATTTTAAGGCATTTTGCTTGTCAGGCCAGGATTGATGTTGGGCAAAGCAGCTCCCAAAACCACCAAACCCTCACATAAAGCCGTTCAGGGTTGGCTGAGGACAGACTGGGAGAGATATCGACAGTCAGAAGCGACAAACAGACATACAGACGGTTGTGGGTAAGTTAGAGATGACCTGAAGCCTTGAAAGTTTTGTGGCTGAAATTAATGTGGTAAAGTTACACGATTGATGCCAGGCCCGGCAGTTTTTGTTTGGTTGTAGTGTTGAGGTTTTGCTGTGAGCAGGGTGGGCTAATATTAAACTTTTACCAGCTGTTAATTTGGGAAATAATACTTAATCACTACTTACTTATCCACCAATTAAAATGAGGATTACGGTATACTTACTGAAACTACTCTGAAACAAATGATGCCTTGATGCATATTTGATGCAGAACTTTGACTATATTGTCAAATTATGAAAAGTTCTATTTTTCAAAAAGGCTATGTAATTTCCTAAAACAGCCGGTCAACATTTAGTGCTTTAGCTAGCCTAGTATTTATTGCAGCAGGACAGTGTATGTGGGATTGAGTCAGAATAAACTTCAGTTTTGTTCATCTAGTAAAGGCTTGTCACTCAATGAAAAAGTGTGGTGCACTGATGGGTGTTTAATTGTTTTTAGACAACAATTGAGGCCTATGACATAGCTATATCAGGCTTTAGCTACACAGACAATACTAGTTAACAGGATCAATTCATTGTTAGTTTTGATCTTTTAATCAAGAAGAAAAAGGTGGAATGTCACCACAATTATCCTTTAAGCAAGGCATTAAATCCCCACACTGATCCAATCATTAATCAACAGTACAAGACAGAGGTTATACTGGACAGCTCTCAGGTGCGTTAAATGCTCCCTCCACTTGTACACACTCCTCCAGGCCATCGCCTTAAATGAAAAGACATAATCAGTCAACCTGCCTGCCTGAATAAGAGTTAAAGAAAACCACATAACACCACCACAGATACAGCATTCTGCATCACCTCAAAGGCTGAGGCTGCTCACGCTATCTCTAACAAACACATCATTACTCTTCTCCATTCAGCTCTTTCTGTTTTTGAAGTGTCTCCCTCAGGCGAGGCTTTCTCTAGAAAACTGTAAATATCCCGGCTAAGTGACTGGTTTGAGCTTACAAGTGCATTAGCGTTATCTTTGGTTGTGCAGTTCTACTGGCGATTTATAGCCAAGGACCTTCACAGTGAGCAAAGAGGAGGCGATTGCAGACGGCGATAAAGAAGAGACTTCACAAGAGCCCACAGCTGGAGGTTAGAGACCGAACAGTGTTTAACATTTTCTGTGTTTTTCATTCATCCATCAAGGCCAAGATGAAACCCTTCAGAGACAGGGCTGATCTAGCCAACTTATTCTTTTGATTTTTTTTCTGTTTTCCTCCATTTTTTTGATCTAATCTTGAAACCCAAGTTCTTCCTATACCAGACCAGAGTAAAACTTTAGGATAGACCGCCTTCATCATCTCATTCTCTACACCCACAGCTGGTTGTGTTTGGTCTTTTTTTCATCATATTGCCAAAAAACATTCAACTGTGACAAAAAAAACAAGCAAACAAATAAATAATGAAATTGGGCAAGGAATTACATTTTGTCTTGTTTTTTTTTTTATACTGTCAATAATTTTTCAGCTTGATAATAGGAAATTTATATTATGACCACTGGACGATAATACATGTTTCACAAGGGTTGTTACCTTCGGGTTCTGCATTAACCACAGGTTAGGAACTTCTTTTTAAAATACACGAATATAAATTTATCGGTCATCTTAGCGGTATCAGTCATGAGAAGGAGTTAAGTATTGGTTATCACTGTCGACTGCAAAACGTCCATGACTACTTTTTGCGCATAACTACTATACAATAAGTACAATATGATATGGCAAAGTCAATACATTGACAGCAGTACAGTATATTGTCTGGCAAGTCTAATGTCTTATTGTGTCTCAAATTTAAAGATTAAATGCTTTTGGTTGCAGCTTTAATTGTGTATATAACCCAACATTTTCTTATGAAGCCTATACAAAAACTCAAAATGGATTTGATATGATCTAAAAAAAATAATTTTATCTTCATTTGTGAAAAAAAAACTACTGGGTTTAGACAATTACACAAGCCTAAAAAAGCTGCTTTAGTTTGTCATATTTTAGATATTACCTTAAGCAATCAAACAGTATTTAACAGCATATTAAAAAGTGTGAATGTTAATCTGTGAAAATTTTGTCTCCAAGTCCAACTTGACATCATTCACCACACACTGTTTTCTATTATAATCAGAACACTTAAAAGACTAAGTCATCTGGTCCTTCTTTGACAGGAAGGAGACCTGATGAAAGAAAACTGGTGAAATGTAACTGAAAACAAATGTCTACTGACATGTTTGTGGGAAATTCAACCTTCCATGAAGGAATGAATGTCCTTTTAATCTCATAGCTTTCTTGAACTGATACCACTTATTTTTTCCACATTCAAATAAACTCCCTAAAACAGTAACTGTGCACCATGACTGGCTAGTATTTTTGCGAATTTTAAAGTTCACCTTCTAGTGAAGTCATGTCTCAGGTGTCAGGGCCATTTAAAAACAATGATACTCTTTTATTATGTTTTTCGGCTCATTGTCCTAATCAGGCTGTTAAGCGCTTGACTTTACTGCACCAACGTGCTTTCTTCTGGCTCCGTGCCACTGCACACAATTAATTGTTGAACCCTGATGCCAATTATTTCATGGACAAGTTTTTCGCAAACTGCTACAAACCCACTTGATCGCACTTGAGTTCAATGTAAAAACCACATGACACAAGTGTGGAAAATATGCAGATAAAGAATATGCATTAGAGGGAAGTAACGACGCAAACACACACACTCACACTCACAGAGCCATATGGGCCATAGCATAAATGAGTTGGCTGTTTTAATGAGTGCTGTTGAATGAATGTTTACAGCTACATTGAAACCGTCTGTACTCATCAACACCCTCTCTCTCTCTGTTCTGTGATGAGACAGCCATATGATTTCACTTATCCACGGCCTTGGTCTGAGAGCCTCCAGACTTTGGATAGTGACGAACTAATAATCCCCCTTTCCTGCAATTATCCTCCTCCCCCCTCTCTATCATTCTCTATCTTAATTCTTCTGTTTCCTTCTCAATCACAGCTCAGCTTTGTCTATTCCTCGCCTCTTCTCAGTCAATTTCTGTTTATTTCTGTTTCACAAGTTAACCTCTCCCTACCTTAAACTGATACAAACTTTTTTCTCTCCCTTCCGTCTTTCCACTATACACAAACATTTATGATTACACTTAATTTGTGATATCAATACTCTTTCTTCTTTGTATATATTATTCTTTGTATACGTCAAACCTGCTCCCTTTTCTCTTCGAGCACTATAGAGGAAAATCTGGCAGATGAAGGAATGAGAATACAGTATGTGTGTCCCATGGTTTATACAGATAGGTTACTAAATTCACATCCTGTTACACAATCCTGCAGATGTGTCCTGTATGGGACTGTGTTTACCTCCAGAAGGACTTCTCATTTTCATATAATGGAGAACAGAAAGACTCAACAAACCAAAAAACCACTGCAAATAATCAAAATCCAATGCATCTCAGTGAGAAGTAGGTCTTGATATAACAGGTCACGCCTGTAGCTCGCTATGACTGGTTACAACTGGTTCCACCACTACGATAAAGTTGAGTAGAGGACTGTATGAAGTCAACGACATGCTGATGGCTTGTGACAGACAGCGTCGTTAACAGAGGTGGTGATGTAATCCACTTGGGGGCTTTGTGGCGAAACTACTGACGCCCTTACTGATTGTCTCTCTCATGGGAGAAGCAAGCAGAAACAGAGACATGAGGAGGAGGAAGAGGAAGGAGTTATGGTTAATGTAAAATAAAAAGTTTATGACATACTGTGTTAGAGTTCACTCTGACATCGAGTTCATGCATATTAGCACTCATGCCTTACGCACACTCTAATCAATGTGCGTGATCAATAAGCCAGTGTCAGATTGTTTTAGCTCAGGCTGGCTGTGGGTCCAACGCTCAGCCAGAAATCATACAGCTCAGCCTGAGGCATAAGGCCCACCGAGTCCTTATTATTAGCTCTTAGGTTGGGCTAACAGCCACAGATCCTCCTGCTTTGGCTCCTTAATAGCTGATGGTGATTATTTGGGCTCATTGACAAGCTAATGGTAAATCAGGGCCATGAGGGATTGTTTAGAGAGGATTAGTGACTGAACTAGTGGGGATATAGGGACCCTGATGACAGCAGTGGTGGTGCTGATGATGTTGAGGCCAAGCTGATCATCACTTGGATAGAAAGAGCAGAGAGGTTTACACATCAGCATGGACACAAACAGAGAGGGGGAGGTGAGTGAATAAGGGAGAAAGTAAAGGAGGAGACATCAGGTATAAGGCATTTAGTCCTCTATCTATTAAAGGTTACATGTTTGGTCATTTGTCAATTTACAACACCAGGGTTGTAAAACCAAACTGAGATGAAGTCCCTTTATGCTACATAAGACAAAAACAAAACAATTTCATAGAGCCGAGTGCGGAGGATGAATTGAGGAGTCTCACAGCCTGAGGAAAGAAGCTGCTTTGTGGTCTGGTGGTATGGCAACGGATACTTCTGTATCTTTTGCCAGATGGCAGCAGGGTGAACAGACTGTGGCTGGGAATCACAGGGCAAGCCATAATACAATACTATGTTTTGCCCATGAGAACGATGGTAACACGGTACAAGATTCTGCAATACATGATTTACTTAGATCTGTGTCCATAGCACAGAGTACCGCAAATGATCAAAGTACCATACATTGGCATAAGATTCTTAGTCTTTTTCTGAATTTTTTAATTAGATATTTGCTGATTTAAACAGTAACTTTGCTGATTTCAGATCATGTTCTATTTTTGAAAAAAGCTTTTGTGAAGCTGCTTTTGGTTAATACAAAATTAGAGTCAAACACATTTGACTTTGGCTTCTTTTGAGAAATAGAACTCTCACTGCAAATTATCTTAAAGTATCATTTTGGTATTAGTACTGACACTGAGGTATCATAATTACCAATACCCAGCCCTGCATGCATGGCAATCATATACAATATTAAACTAAATTATTTTTCAGAAAGCAGCAATCGGCCACACATTGCTTTTCTTTACTATTATGAAGTGTCTGAGCCTGAGCAACATGAATACATGTTACGTCATTCAGAACACAGCTATAAACTAAAAGCAGAACATTTCAGAGTTCAAATGTGTGGAGCAATGGAAAAAACCCTTCGGCTTCCATAACACTGCAGAACATATTGCAATATTGGTGCCATTGTATTACTGCATTAAGGATTATGTGTCTCACCCCTAATTTCAACTGTGTATGACTTTGATTAAATTTTACTTGTGGACACTGTTGGACTGGGAGCAGAGCACAGCAGCGTGATGCAGTCGGAGCTGAGACGGCGAGCTGATCAAACACAAGGTGGAGTGACTCGCTCAGATTAACTCTCCTTTGGCTTTTCAAACAACACTGACAGATGCATACCCCTCCGCACCGCCGTTTGTCAGAGATCTATTCCTGCACTTAAAGCAGACTCTCACATATACACACGCACACACACACACCCATGCACATGCTAACACACACTCAAACGGCTTACGCTACCTTTGTCACCTCCCACACACTGGTTATCTCCAAGGACACAAAACCCACAAGATCCCCTACCCAATTTCCACGCATGCAGCCTAAATGGAGCTGTAAGCAGGCATTAAGCCTGACGGGGAGAAAGGGAACAGGAGAAAAAAAATACCAATGCTTGAGAAAAGGAGGAGGAGATGGATGGAGGGAAGTAGGGAGAGAGGGAGGGAAGACGCAGGAGGTGGATTTCTACTTAACACACTGACTTTCATCTCTGCTTTACAACGTACTTATGCAGGGTTTTCTGGGAAGGTGCGCGCTCTCTGGGTTTGTGCGCACACGAATGCTCCCCCTCCTCGCCCAGACAGAAAAAGACACAATGAACCCTCTGTACTTTCTACACCGGGGGGACACACACAAAAAAAGCACTGCAATCCCTGCCAGACCTAAGAACGTCTTGGTTGCTAGCCAAGGTATCTGAAATAATACTCCGCAGCGCACAATACTTTATGTAACTTTTTTTAAAATCTGAGATTAGAGGTGATCTCCTTTCACTGTTAATGCTCCAACCAGTCTGATTGGTGTATCTGTAGTTTGGACTGGATTCAGGCCAGAAAGGAACCGTGGGCAGCACTGGGCAATAGTCCAGGATGAAAATATATAGCTGGATGCTTCAGACATAGATACACATACATCTGACTTAAGCTTCCATTTAACCAATGTTTTTTAAGATTCCATTATCTAAAAATGATATTAGTCACACAAGAGATAATTTTTGTTTTGAATATTTGAATTTCCGCACAATTAATTTTGAGAAAAGCTCCACCACTTCAGCAGACAACATGAAGCACCTTTTTTCTACGTTTGTCCAGAAATAAATTCATGCACTTGCAGATTGACTAACAGTCACTTGTGATGATTTGAAAAGGTTTGGGGTGCACCAGAGAGCAGGTTGTAATGCTGTAAACCTTCACAGGACAGGTTGAGAGATGACAGACAGAAGCATAAAGACACCCACCCACAAAAACCACATCAAGCAACCACACACTTAATTCAACAGCCACAGTTCAGAACTCCCACACACTTGTTCAGACCTTTGACTGATCAAGGACAAAAGAAAATGCTGTTTCTCTCTCTCTTTCTCATTCATTCTCCCTCTCTTCTATCAAGGCCTGTGGGCCATTGGAGCATCTCAGTGTCTCAGCATTGGATGGCCTGTCTGGTGAACTCATCTCCCTGCATCTCTCTCATTCACTATGTTTACACACACGCAAGGTTACTGAGAAAAGTCAGGTTAAAGCACAAATAAAAAAACGCGTTTTGATTCTTGCAATAAGCTCATTTGCCACAGGTTTATTACATGTTTGCTTGCAACTATTCAGAAAATCACATTTCTTCTTTGCCGACTACTGCCAATTTTGGGTATTTGAGCATTTGGACATACAGAGACAACAGGTTCTGTGGTCAGAGAGCAAACTTGCTTATTGTGCAAATGTGATTTGTAAATGAGCGACTGTTCAGTTGTAGAAGCTTACTTAGTTTAGTGTCAGTTTCAGTTGCAAGAGAAACATTAGCATATAAGGACACACCATTAGGAGTAATTATCTCTCCTTTCATTTCAAATACCATCATGATATCTGAGAAATCCTCGAAATAAAAAAAAAACATACTGACTGACTGTGGACAAGCTATCTGATGTAGTCAGTCTGCCGACTAGCAGGGTTAATGAGCTGCCTGACTGTCTGGCTATCACTACAAGACATAATCTTATCTGACCCGTTGGCAGGACAGTAGTCATACTGTTCACAGAATTCCCATCTTGGAAATTTCTGACTTTAACAAGACCTCTGGTACCACAAGGCATTAATTATGTCTAAAAAACAGAAAAACAGATATGCTGGCACATTGACAAACTTACACTCACTGGCTCATTACTAAATCTGTAAATACACTTTCTATCTTATGGACTGCACTACATCCTTTTCGATCAGACTGGGCTTCATGCTTGGCAAAGCTACTGCTATCCTTATCTTGTCCAGTTTATTGTCCGTGGTATCTCTTTTGCTATTTCAGGTTATGTGGGTAACTTTAAGGCATCTTTGGCCATAGTTATTGCACTGTGTCCCACACATGTGTGGAAATACCTTAAACCTTCATTTTTATTTTAATTTCTAATGGCCAGCAGGGGGCGACTCCACTGGTTTCAAAAAGAAGTCTTTTTCAATAGTATTATGTTAATTTTGTAAATCACAGTACCATTTAGAGTAAAATAGATGATAAAGCAGAGTATGCTTTAAAGCATGGCTACCTTGTGATTGACACGTCGCTACCACAGTGTGTTCTTGGGTTCTCAGTCAGATACAATCAGGATAACTTCCCCTGCTAAGACCTCTCGTCCAAATATTGTCACACTAAAAAAACGATGGCAACGGCCACTATGCCAAACTCGAAGCTTTAAAACCGTAGTCAACAAACAAATTTGTGACGTCACGGTGGGTTTACAATTAGATGAAAGCTTTGCTGGCCTGTTAAGTATATTGTATCAGTATTGTAAATAGTATGTTTGAACTGTGGTGCTCTTTGCTTCACTTTAGGGTTAAAGATGCTAAAGAAGAGACCATTTATCATTTCCAAATCCCGTTTTACCTCTTTTTCCTTAAGAAATCCAAGAAATTCCCAGAACAGGACGTGTGGCGATGGAAACCAAATAGCATCACTGGCCCAGATCACTATCCGAAGCCTTTTAATATAGCCTTACAAGTACACAAGGTGTCTCATCATCCATTGCCTTCTCCTCACTCTATCTGGCCTTAACAGTGGGCTTTCTGTATGTCAGCTGCCCTTTGCCTGACCCAGTCAGTCACCCAGAGGAAGGAGTGATTAGCAGGACTGTAGTAGCAGGAGCCCACCTGCTCTGACTCAATAGGAGCCCTCACACAGCTAGCTTGCTAGAGTCAACAGAATTTTAATCACATATACAAAGACACACTTGCACAGACAAAGACCCATGTACACACAAAGTTACATAGGTGCACACACACACACCCACACACACATACACAGGGACAATTATGCACATAAGGAGTGCACCCTCACACGTACTCCTTCACTGACTCTTTTATCCTAGCAGATAGATAGAAAGAGGAAGGAGGTAGGGGAGTGATAAAGGCCCCAGACAGCAGTGACGGGGGGTTGATGAGGGAGGGAGGGAGGGAGGAAGGAAGGGAGGAGGAGCGTTTCCTGGAGAGACGTGGTAGGCAGGATATGCAGAAGGAGAAGGAGGAGGGGAAACACAGGGGTGGCTTGTTCCAAGCAGAGGTTCTGTCCTTACAGGGGATCTGTACACACCAGTGTCAAACAGAGGGGGACAGACACACTGGCTGGCCTCTTCCTGATGTACAACACACTGGAGAGGAGCACACACAATACAGATCGACGTCGCAAGTAGACTGACACGTGGACTTGTGCATAGGCAAGCACAAACCCACATGTGCTCATATTAATGCACACAACACATGCAAATCTAGGCATGCAATTACACGCACATCTTGAGTTCTCCTCGCAGGTGGCAGCTTGGATTCAGGTAATGAAATACAGTTTCTGTGTTGCAACTTCTATGGAGACAAAACCCTGGAGGACTCTGCAGTACGTCCTGTTTGTAAGAGGATCTCTCTCTTTCTCTTTTTTTCCCCCTTAGTCTCTTTTTTTTCTGCCAAGCCTGTTTTGTTGACTACTTTTCTTCAGCCTTCTGCCCCTTTATCTCTCGGTCTGCTTCCTTTCTTTCTCCCTCTCTTTTTTCATCTCTCTTTCTTACTCTCCCTTGGCACAGTCTGGTTTGTCAGGCCTGTAATAGAGCTGCCATTGTTTGATCAGGGAAGCAACAGGAACTGTACCCTGTTAACCCAGCTCTTGGTATGTGTGTGTTTTTGTGTGCGTGTATTTCAGGAAGGTGCATGTCATTGTGTGTGGTTATGTATATATTGTATGGCTGACTGCAGCGTGTGTGTGTGTGTCTGATAACAGTATACATTTCTCTCCAGTGGGTACGCAGACTTTGTGTTTGAAGTGTAAGTAAGCATGACATTAGGCTTTATGTTGAACAAGTGCCTCTCTTCATTGCTGCTTATGACTACAAACTTCCCCCATGTACTTTCAAAAGGATCTGACCTCTACACATGACCTCTCTTTGCTCCAGTTTTTCACAAATGCATGCTCACACATGGACTTATTCAAAACCACACTGTAACATTTCGTTTTCACACTTGCTTTCCTTGGCCTGCCCTATGACCCTTTCAGTAACATTCTCGCTTTCCTTTCTATGCTGTTAATACCCCCATCCCAAATCTCCAAATGCCCCCATCTCAAGTTGCAGGACCTGTCTCTCATGCCTCTGTGTGTGTGAATGCACACGTGTGATGCTCCATTAACTCTAGTGGTGACAGGCCTTTGATGCCGCCACCGCTCCTTAATCCCAACACAGAGGGAGGGGGAGACAGGGGGGGAGAGAGACAGAGAGAGAGAGAGAGAGAGAGAGAGAGAGAGCTACAAGTAGTGGGGGGAGGGGTGATTGCCAACTGACTCTGACCCCTTCAAGCTCTGGTTCAGGGTTCAAGTTCAAGCTCAAACTCAGAACTTGAACTCACGGTAAAGCTTTGTAGCCTTCAGCAAATAAGGCTATCGTTCTCTTCACTAATGAAGATGGAGAAAATGACCAAGTCATGCAATCAGGACACAAAGCCATCAGAGAAGTAATGTGTAGAAGCACTTTTGGTTTAGACAGCATTGAAAAACCATAGAGGAAGGACAGTTTGCTGCCTTTTAAAGCTGCCTTACAATAACATTGCAATGACAACAAATATCCTGTTGGTTTGTCACGCAGGTAAGGCAGCACAACAAATGAATGGAACAACCTTACCCTTCATAGTTTTAGGATTAGGTTACACGGGTTATGTTTAGAGCTGCAACAGTTAGTTGTTTAATTGTTTAGTTAATCGAAGAAAATTAATTGCACGCTATTTTAATAATCAATTAATTGTATGTCTTCTTAAATGTAAGGATTTGCTGCTTTGTTGTCTTTTATAATAATAAATGAAGAGTTTGGGTTTTGGACTGGAATTTGAAGACATTACTTTTTAGGCTCTGGGTTTTTTGCCATGTTATAGACTAAACAATTAATCGATTAATTGTGAAAATCATCTGCAGGTAGATCAATAATAAAAACAATCATTTGTTTATTTGTTTTTTTAAAGATAAACTCACCCTGGTGAACATTGGCCTAAATAGTTGTCGCTTTTTTAAGATGTTTGATTGTGTGTAATTTAGATTGTCATACATATACAGCGATGCAAGATTTTAGATTTTGAACACAGGCTTTAAGGTGTGGGACCTAGCTGAAAATGAACTGTTAACCTGACCAATAAGATGACCTAATTAATTAAGGAAACACCAGATATGACAAGACAACATTTTCTGTTACTTCCTGCGTCAAGCGATTAACTTAATTAGAAGACCATAATATAATGGTGTACTGATAACACAGCTTTGGCTTCATGTCCGCTGTGATAGATTTAAAATCTTGTTCTGTGAAGTTGTTTTTCATCCTGTTTGAGAAAAAAATGGTAGCAAATGTGTTCTTCTGAACGGAGGGAAAACAAACCCCACTATCTCCAACTCAGACTGAGTGTGTGCAGACATGACCAGGAGTGACAGACAGATCTGGTTTGAATTAAAACATTTAAAAACAATGTATTTGAGTTATTGTTTCATATGAACATCTGTGGTTTGTGCTTTTAATCTTGCCTCAGCAGCATAAAAACAGAATGAAAACTTGAAAAGTAGTTTATCGTAAATCAAATGCTCCTTATGCACTCTCATGAATTAAGATGCTATATTTGACAGTAAAAAATGTCCATACTGTTGAAGTATAAGTGTGTGATGCTCTATAACACAGTCACACTCTATCCAGCAATGTCTTCATCAAAAAGGAGTGAGTATTGGCATTTAACGAGTTTGTGATTGATTATAAATGTCTAGTTTGGATAAGGATAAGGACCGCAGGCCGCTGGGTGTGGTGCAATCATTTATTGTTACGCAGAAGACTTCCAAAAAGGCGCTCTGCGAGCTTTGCAGTTTGAGAAGACAGCTTTGACATGTGTTTACCATTTTGCCATCACACAGGGGAAGATTTACGACGAGCCCCTCAACTTCTAATCAGAAGGGTATTTTTTGTTCTTCTTCTTTTTTAATGTCTATCTTCTGTGAGAAAAGTGGTTACTTCACTCTGCCAGGTGCTGTGTGTACGTGTGCATATGCCTGTGTGTGTGTGTGTGTGTGTGTGTGAGTGCACATGAGTGATGAGGTATTTGGCAATCGGAGAGCAGGTTTAATAATAACTGATATATCCCTGGATGCTTTCAGACCGGGTTCCAGCTGGGAGCGGTCTGTGATGCCTCCAGACCCCAAAGTGAAAGAGAAAAGATGAGAGAGAGAAAAGGTTAGGAGAAATGATGAAGAGAGACAGAGACGGAGAATGAAGAAAGCACACAAGATGAAGAAAAAGGGAGGGAAGGTGTGAGCTGACATCTGCCTGGCATCCTTTCACCTTGCATGCTCTTTGACCAATCACTCTCCCCCTCCCCTCGTCTTTCATAAAGTAGGAGGAAAAATGACATCGCTCATCTGACAAAGGCAAACATCCAAACCACACAAATCCCCCCCCGACACCCCTGTCTGACACTTCTTCACTTCTCAGAGGCTCTGTGTATGTGCGTGTGTGTGTTATATTCTGAGGGGTGTATTTTTTTCACAGGCCTCTGGTCTCACACAGAGAGACGTTGAGATGAACCCAGTGCCTCTGCCAGGTTTCTACTCACTGAGAGATATTGAGGCGTCTCACACTCTCTAGCTGGCTGGCTCTGGTTGTGTGTGTGTCTGTGTGTGTTAGAGAGAGAGAGAGTGAGTGCGCATCCATTGGATAGGGATGCCTGGATACGTCTGACTCTCACACACAACTGAGAGAACAGTATAGAACATTACACACATTGACATGTCCTTGTGTACTTTGCATACACGCATGCACACAGAGCAAAAGAGGGAACCATAACAGCATGGGCTCCAACAGTGCCTCTTTGACAGATTTAAGTAAATAGCAGCAAACAAGCGATTATTTTTGGCAGGCCAGGCTGCGGCCCATTCCAAGAACTAGGGGAGGTCCAATGGGAATGGAGGGAGATGAAATCACATAAACAGATGTGATTAAAGTCAATATCATATGTGTCATTACTCATTCAGACGATGTACTCCTTCACTCGTGCACACTTATGCAGGCACAAACGCTTTCCTTTTTGCTCTTTGCTGCTACTCTTTCATTAGGTGTTCTACTTTTACTGCTTCTATGTTCAGTTGAACCCTCAGAACATTAAACCAAAAAAACACTTCTGAAGCTCAACAGACTGCAAAGTCCCAACATCTGCGATACGCAAAGAAAGCAGGATGACCATAATGCACTACAGTCATATGTGCGTGTGTGTTGCTCTCATATACACATGCTTCATGCATTGCAACTAACCACTTGGGAATTCAACATGTTCATATTAGTTCTTTCAAATATGCAACATGAAGCAGTGTGGACGGGCAGCGGGATCAGTACGGGATCTGCAGCTGACATAGTCAGGCTGACCCACTATAAGTGGATTTGTAATCCCCGAGTGGATTTAAACTGTGTTTACTGTCACGGCCGTTGTGTGTGCGTGCATGCTTATTTGAGTGTGTCTGCACAGCTGCATCTGTTTCCCTCAGTCACTAACTCTTTTGTCCATATTGCTTTTCCATCATATGACACAAATCATATTGCAGACTAATGCACAGTGCTTTCTTCATAAATGTAATGAAATCATCAGTGACCTACAGTAGGTACATTTCACTCTTTTCCTGTACTTTGGGATGGAGAGGTCTGCTCTAACAGTACAGTTCACAAATACATCTACACACACACACACAATCACGGGGTGTTCTGGCTTTGCCCCGGAGAGGCTAAGCAGCTTTAGGACTGAGGGGAGCTCTGATACTGTCACCAGTCGATTAATCAGCCATTACCAACACCAGGCTAGGCCAGAGAGTCTAATGCTAATATGGCTTTGCCACACTGGTATGTCAGGGTGTGTGCAGGGTCAGAGGGAGATCAGACTGCTGCTAGAGCTGAATGTGCCATGACCCTAAATGTTTGGTTGAGGCAAGAGTCAACTTAGGTAAATCAAATCAAATTCGATTTAGGTACAGAGGAGTTTAATGATGGGCACAGATGGAGCCGCAGGTGACAGTCTAAGCACCTGAAGCTAATTTACCGGAGTCATGACGAGGTCAGGAAATCAAAACATTACATCCAAAAGAGTTTATTTAAACAAGTACAATATGGATCAATAAGCTGCCGTCATGCTAACTCATTAAGGCACTGTTTTGAAAGACATTTTTGAGCGTTTGTTGTTTTTGGACGACTATGAATGTATGCAATGTATTCTTTTTGCTATTTTGGTCGAGATATAGTCTAAGAGTCTAAGTCTAAGAAACTGTGTTTAGACCAGGCAACATCAAAGAACACTATCCTCAACCTTAAACTTATAAAAACTAATCTTACTTCATAATGGAACAGGGAAAGCACAACTAAAGTGATGATTTCACAGTTCACTTACCAAAGGTAAAGCTAAAGGTAAAGCTCAGCTGCCACTGAAGCCAAAGTTTGTAGATCGAGGTGCTGTGAGAGAAATTATATAGGATTTGCCACCACAGGACCACCTTCGAGATTTGCACGGGATGACGTCAATGAGCTTAAATCTGGGGAAAATCGTCTCATGTTTGTTTACTGAAAGGCTCACGGATCATTAAGTAAAGTCAAGACAGGACTACAGGAAAAAAAAAAAAGGTAGGTAAAAATAGGTTAAAATGAAGTCTAATTCTGTAGAACCTGCTTCTGGGCTTGTGAAGGAGGACATAATCTAATTAGTTCTATTAAAACTATTTAAGGACCAAAATGTTAAAGTCTGTGTTGCAATGGTGAGGAAAGGAAAATTAGAGGTTGAGGGAGATGAATTTAGCAAAGGGTACTTCTGGGTGTGCAGTGATAACATGGGCAGATTAGTTAAGGGGATGTTTTGGGTCAAAAGGTCAAAATAGCAGACGACTAAATTAAGTCACGCTACAGTCACATTAAGAAGTCTTCAGAAGTTTTTAAAGTTTAGTTCAAGAAACTGCAAGAATTAGGATGATATGGAAACGTGGCAGTAAGGTTCAAACTGAGGTGAGTTTGATTACATCTACATTAGATTAACTTAATTTATTCAAAACTTTCTGCCTGCAAGTAAAGTTAAGAGCGTAAAACGTGTCAAAGATGAGATAAAATGGACAGAGATGAGTTGTGGTAGTTGGCAGTAGCAATGCCACTGCCACCCAGAGAGAGCCCTCAGGGAAAACATTTTCTGGCCCCTCACTAACACCTCTACGCAGGACGTGTTTGTGTTTGTGTGAGAGTGAGAGTGAGAGTGTACATTTATTGGCCCCCTGCTGCCACCTCTGGAGAGGAGCCGTCCAAGTGCTGAGTGACACACGCTGCTTAGTGTCTTAATGGAGGGAGAGGAGGGCCAGCCAAACCACAGCCTTTAGACTGGGATCTCACAGCCTGTAATTATGGAGAGATGTTAAAGTCGCTCTTTGTGTGTATGTGTGTGTGTGTGTGTGTGCACGTGTTTGAGAAAGAAAGATAAACAGACAGGCAGAAAGATATGCTACATGGAGCCAAGGTGAGTGTGTGTGTGTGTGTGTGTGTGTGTGTGTGTGTGTGTGTGTGTGTGTGTGTGTGTGCCAGTGGACCTCCGTACCTATGTTATGTATTATTGTGTGTATGTGTGTTTTTGGCACTGCAGTGTGTATCAGTGCCATGTGTCTCCTGCTGCTCCAGCTGTGGCCGTGCTCACACAAACATATACACACACACACACACACACACACAAAAAGAAGAAATGAAAGTTGTTGGGAACTGGAGCTGCGTTCAATTAGGGTAACCACATATTTACAAACAGTGGGGGGAAAGCTGCCTCTCTGTGACTCATCAGCCAAGCGGCACACTTGCACTTTTGACTCCAGGCCTGCCTCTCCCAACTGCACAGCTCAGAGCGAGGGAGGGAAAGAACAGAGGGATGGAGGGAGAGAAGGAGGGAGATGACAGGGTGTGGACAGAATGAAAAACACACACATGCATGCTGGCTGTGCATGTGTGAGCAACCGCATAAACAAATACATGTGTGTGCATACAAACACTTGCACAAATTAAATGAGCTCATTTAAACTCCTGTGGTGTGAACAAACGCACACAAATCCACACAAACCCTGCCTACTTTCAGAACATGACTTATAGCCTCAAACTTCTGGTAGAGGAGAGTCCCTGTAGGACAAATTGTTGCCAATTTACAAATTGGATCTTCACCATTTTATATTTATTCAATAATGAACATGATTTGTACAGTAGTCTGGTTGTAGACCTCGAGTGACAGGTCCCCCTTTTGCTGTGCTACTGTCAGAAAAAGGGGGAAGCCTTGTTGTACAGACGAGGCCACTCTCCTGATTTAAATTGTTTATGGCCATGTTTATTGTTGAGAGATGTTTACTTTAGGTAAAAAGTTACATGTTTGAGCTTTACTGTGCAGAATGATGTACATGCAGTGTGTGACACTAGAAGGATGTTTCCAAATTCATTAATTGAAGTGTTAATTTTCTCTGTGCTCATTGAAAATCTGATTTTAAGAGGTGGGCCTACGAGCTTGATTTGTGAAATCAAATAGTTCAGAAGTCAATCCTGGTCCAATTACACAGGAGTGATGTGGGAACTTGAAGCCTCCAGTGAACATACACAGAGAATGGACTATACAGTGAAGTAGGAGACATCTTGTGCAAAGCAGTTAAACTTGTGAAATAAATTTGAATGAAATTCAATGAAAGTGAATTTATTTGTATTATTTACTTATTTATTAATAATATATTTACGGATTTTTAATTAGGAGGGAGGAAAAGGTACCATTTCAAGGGTTTGAATGTGGTAACTATATTTGAAATCTGTAAAAATCTTTATAGACACACATTAGAGAGTGTTTGTGCATGTCTTAATCATGTGTGGAGATCTTTAAAATCCAAGCCTCCAATCTATGATGAAAAGTTGAGATAATGAAACAACTTCATGACCTCATCTCACTAGTATAAACAGAGTTTTATACCAGATCCTACAGATTACTTCTCATCTGAATATATAGTGTTTTGTCTTTGTTTAAACTCAAAATACCCCGGTTCTTTGTGCACACACAGTGTGCATCCATTTCCTAACATGTGTACATATGTACCTCTTCCTGTGCCTAAGGCCTGTTGTCAAAACCTGCTAATGTGCATGTGGCAGACATGAGAGCACATCAAAGCACAGGGACCAGCACAGCAAAACCCTGGCCTTGTTTTTTCTCCTTGGCTGTCAGCGCCTTGAGAGAGAGCAAACGGAGGCACAAGGCCGTAAGTGTGAGCGCTGTTTGTCTTGACTTGACCTTGGTTTATGT
Source organism: Pagrus major (assembly GCF_040436345.1). NCBI lineage: Eukaryota > Metazoa > Chordata > Actinopteri > Spariformes > Sparidae > Pagrus > Pagrus major. Next base: position 20,297,335 of record NC_133215.1, read on the forward strand.
ACGTGTGTGTGTGCATGATTGCATGTGTGTGCGCGCATCTGCGTGGTGAACCACATCAAAGAACGACAGAGTGGCTCAGTTGTTATGACCTCTGACCCTGGCATGCTCCAAGACAGAGGGAGAGTGGCGGAGGAGGAGAAAAAGACAGTCAAACATACCCACAGACACACACACACACACACACACACACACGCATACACAAGCACATACACAAGAAAAAGGGTGGGATACACAGTTCAGCCTCTAAATTTACAACAGCTAGAAAAACAACCACGGAGAGAGACATAGCAATTTGTCTTGTTAACTTTTATAGGGACCTGTGCGCGAGCACACACAAGTAAATCATTAGGACACATATGCACACGCACTAAAACAGTCACACAGACTATCCTGTCTCCTCTCTCTGTGCATCGTCTTCTGTGGTTACAGTGTGAGAAATTAAATAGTTATCCAGTCAGTAAGCAATGTACTGTAAAGACCATATCAGGATGTGAGAGCAAAAGGAGAGAATCCCCTTTTGGTGTGGGGGTCATAAAGTCAGATGAGAGGCAATTGTCTCTGCCTGAGGTGTTACCGGAAGATAGATGGTAGATGACATTTACATTCTAATAAAGCATCAAAGGGTCACTGTCCTGGGAAAGATACAACCAACCAAATATCAAGGGGTCATTGTCTTGGGAAGAAATGTTGTAACCCCCACTCTGTTTGTATTTAAGTCAGAAACATTTGGAAGACTGGAGAGAACACTTCAGGTCTTCTCTCCATGCTGCATGTATTAAAGAGATCTGATTCATTCGCTGAGTCTACAATTCTTCTGAGATTTAGCAACTCTCAACCTCACAAAGGAGAATTTCCACTACAACAGCCCGTCCTTCATCCTGTTGAACCTGTCTGAGTCTGTCCATCTGTACGGCAGAGGCCTCCTTGATTCAATCAATTGCAAATGTTCAGAGTGATTCTCATTTGACTTTGGTATGAACACGGAGGAGAAATGGAAGAGTTTCTTGGCCCTTGGATGAGCACTTTATCTCTCTCTCTTTTCATCATTTTCTACTTGAAGTGAATTCTTCAAAGGTGATCTTCTCTGCATCTACGCCGCATTTATTTTTAGCCGACGGCGGATATAACCTAAGTCCTTGACAAAACATCAAACGCTAGTTTAGCATGTGTGTGCATGGCGTATGAGTCACTGGATCAGCGTATGTGCGAGTGTGTTTTAACATGTTTGTCCAACCTGCAATAAATGAGTCATTCACTCAGTGTGTAACTATACACAAGCGTGTCTATTTGTGTGCGCATTTTGTGTGTGTGTGTGTGTGTGTGTATGTGCTGCGTGTCACAGCTGTAATAACTTACAGCTCCCTGCATTTCAGCTATGCTGTCACGGTCCATTATAATGTTCCTTCTACACACACACACACACACACACACACACTCACACACATATACATATATATACATACATACACACACACACACACACACACACTAATGAAAACATTTCTGAATAACGCTTATTTGAGAGCATGAATCTCCCAGTCGAGTAATCATGGCTGCAGAGAACTGCAGTTAAAAGATACCTGATCTCTGCCTCTGATCACCACAGGCCTGCGTGGTCAGCTACAGTTACAAAAAAATTACATCTTCTGCAGGTGCTGACAGCATGGCTGTTTCTACAAGTGCATGCATGTGTGTGCACAGTGCGGTATATCCAATCTCAGTGTGCGTCAGGCTTTCTGTGTGACTGCACTGTATATATGGTCATGCACATATATGACTGTATGTTTGTGTGTCTTTGTGTGTACATAAAGCAGCCCTTGATGGCCATTGGGGGCGGCGGTGGCCCGGCCGGTGTGTTTGCCTTGGCAGCAGTTCAGCATTCCACATTCCTCTGTGATATTCAGTACTGTGACCTCAGGAAACCCGCCCTGCAAAGAAGCTCTCTCTCTCTGCAAGACTCTCTTTCTTTCTCTTTCTTGCCACCTCCCCATTTCTCTCTCTTGGTTTCTTACTTTCCCTCCCTTTCTCTCTATCATTTACTCCGCCTTTTTTTCATATCTGAACTTGGGAAATCATCTGTCAACCCCCCACTCCTCCCACCCTTGGTTTATTTTCCCTCCCTCTAAAAGTTTCTCCTCAACGTTTCCCCCCTATTTTTTCTGACAGAGGTCCCCTGATGAGGCACCTTTCTCAGCGCTCCAAGTTTGAGCACACATCTTGCTGCTGTCACTGAGAATTCACAACACTTCTTTCCTGGTCACTCAATGTATCACTCAGATGCATATTTCTCCTTTATTAGGAACTCCTTCTGCATCCACAGCACAGCCAGAGGCCAGAAGGAGTTATTCCCTCATCTCCAACTCTATTTCTCTCATTTCAAGACTTTCATTCCTGCTACTGGACTCATCATACGCATAAGAATAAATCAAAGAAAGGAATTTATTCTACATTTGACTTTCTGCTAAGAAAGTATTGGTTACTGACTGGTTTCCTGATCACTCCTTCTATAACTAAGTTTCTATCTGTCTTGTTGTGTGTCAACAGACTCCTCCTCTGACCCCTCCCTCTTCTGTTTGAGGCCATGCCCACATGCCCAGAGAGACATTTCACCTGAGATGACCCAACATGGTTCCTCCTCCCTCCCTGCTTGCCTCCCTCCTTCCTCCCCTCTCTTTGCTTGGGCTGTAAACTACTACACATACTTAAAACACATGGCCGCCACACCTGCCACAGAGAAGCAGAAGGCTGAGAGAAAGACAAAGAAAAGAGAAAGTGGGAGAAGCGATGGCAGGATATGTACTCTCTGAACTCGACTGTGGTATATAAATGAACAAATAAAGTTCTTTTTAAGGCCTGTATATTTATAGAACTTTAGTTAATAAAGGATTAAACGATACTAAGAAAGTACCGCGAGTAAAGCAGGAAAGCTTTTACAAAGTTAAACTGAGATAAAAGTCACATAAAACCTCAATGAACGAGAAATTGCTGTGCTGAGAAATATACTTCAGACAGCTAAAATCCAAGAAGCAGAAAAGAGAGATAACCATCGTAGACAGTACCACCCCCTTGCCCCTCCCAAAAGAAGCCACCCCATCTTTTTTTGTAGCTATCCACTGTGTGCAAGTTGTGCACTGTGTGGTTGACCCACATACAGTGGAGCGGAGCGGAGCAAGGGTGAACTGAGGTAAAGGGTGGAGCCGCCAGTCAACCCTCTTATCTGCCCGTCACTGTGACACTCCTCTATCTCAAGTGTACCTCTGTACGTATGGCCTCACTGTGCGGCGACAACTGCTGCAAACTACTGAAGTCATAAAAATAAACAGAGAAGAGAAAAGGCAAAGAGAAAGCAAAAGACTGACTTACGTGTGTGTGTGTGTGGTTAGCGGTATGGGAGATGAGGACAGCATGCATCGTCAATTAAAGCTATCCTACATAAACAAGGCTGCACACAGATGCTTAGTCCAACCAGAAAAACAAACGGATAAAAGTACATCCGCAGGGGGAAAGGTCAAACTTGTGAAACTAAACAAGTGAACATATGCTGCCATACTCTTATGTATAGTAAACATTTTGGGAGGCATTTGCTAATAAGTCAGTTGTTTTCTTGGGAATTTCAAAACTTTGTGTGCATAGAATTAACACAGAGGACTGAGAACACGTGTATGTGCGTATGTGTCTGTGGGGGGATGTGTGTGTGTACGTGCATATGTGTGTTTGCAAGACTATGAGTGTGCGTATGTGTGTGTTTCGGATTAAGAGCTTCACCCCTGGACCTCGAAATTAGATAGGGGATTAGTGGGACACATCCGCCACCTGGCATTTTAAGCCCCGCAATTACAACAACAACTTTTAATCAACAACAGCCACACATGTGTCACATACAGTCAGAAATCAACAACTTATTCATGTTCTTGCTCATCCCACTCTTTCTCAGGCTGTCATTCGGCTCACTCCACAATAACTCTAGGCCACATAAAGGGCAGAAGTATGCTAGCTTTTAGGCTGATCATGACCCACTGTATTAATAAGGATCAGCCTAGATTGGGACTTGTTAGCACGGTGCACTAGGCAAGGATTTAGCATCAGAGTGACTTTTACTTGGCACAAGACTAAGAGATAGGATGTGAAGCAGTTGGCACTAGGCTAGGAGGTAGCATCTCATTAGCACCTGTGCAAGGCATTTACCATCCAAAGAGCATGGTGCTATGCTAGGAGTTACTACTAATGTGATACCTCATTGATCCCCTGTAAAAATTCTTTACTCTAGTTGCCATGCTCAGTGGGGTCAGAGGCAAGCATTGGTTATAGAGCAGCACCTCTGGAATTGGTAGGGATTCAGTGCCTTATTCAAGGCCACTCAAACTGGTTGGGTGCTTGCCGACCACCAGAGCTCTAACCTGAGTCAGAAGGCCACACTGCTGTTATTCAAACCCCTGACGCCAATGCAGCTAAAAGCAAGCCGTGACAGTGAGATAAGTTAATGACATAAGTCAAATGTTAAACATGCAGAAAGACAATAATACTTAAGGATATACGTTAACTAATATAACTGAAAACGTGTCAATGTAATAATTCCCCCCTGCTATTCCCACTGCACATACAGAGATATCTGGTGGCTTTCACAATCAAGGATGGGGGTGTTCTGGATATAAAGATACATCGTGCCAAAGAAATCAAAAGTAGCAAGGGCAACCAAACCCTTGACAATTCTGCTCTATTTCATGGCCGGAGCGCAGTGGGGAGGAAGATACAGAAGGCTAGCAACCAAAGTAAACACAAACAGGAGCCAGGCACCATGAAAGGAAAATAAATCATGTTCGTTTTCATGCACACCTCAAGCTAAACACGTTAATACACATACAAAAGTCCTCCTGTGGCTAAGAGGCAGTTTCGACCACAAAGTGAATGAGTGGAAAGTAAGAATTATCCTATATACCAGGAATTGCTGCCAATATGCAGAGTATAAAGCACAACGCACTTTCCAAACCTCATTACATTTAATAAAAATCGTACTCTTGATTCTGAGAACTGTGAGTCGGGTCACATTGAAGAAAGAGGAAAAAAACGAGAAAAGAAAACTATTTTAAACCCAAGAGAGAAGGCCAAAAATAAAAACCCCAATCAAATGAAAACAAAGGAGGGAACAAAGAGAAAGGGAGCACAGCTCTGCATTTTTTCTTTATTAACAAGCAGCGTTTCCATCCAACATCTCAGATAGCAATCTACCACAAATTAGGACCAGATTACTCTAATTGACCATCATGCTGCTTTTAAAGATGAAGTGCCACCTTGATTTACCACTACTCCCTAAGAAAGTGACAGAAAAAGAAGGAGAAAGTGAGGGAGAGAGGAAAACAGAATGATTAGACTGGAAGAGAAAATGAACACAACGAATAGACAAAGCTACACAGAGAATTTGAGAGGGAGAGGGAAATGGAGAGAGACAGAGAGAATAGGAGAGAGGAGGGTAATTGCAGGAAAGGGGGCTCATTAGTCCGTCACTATCCTCAATCTAACCCCCAATTTCAGGTCAGGAGGAACACAGAGAGAGACTACAGAAAAAAAGAGAAACAAACAAGGATGGAGCTACTTAATAATACTCAATCTCCTGTTTGCGTAGTCTCAAACAATGTAGTCCCAAACTTTTCTCCCTCTCTTCAACTTTCTACCTCTGGCCTCTTTACACTAGCTGGCAGCGCCGAGCGTGCACATTGCCGCCAGCACCGTCATGGATCACACACCATATCTCCTTACACACCTCGCATGACGAATTCACTGTCTCCCTGCCACAGGCTGAACTCACTTAGGAGTTAGGAAGAAACACTGACTTTGTCCTTGCAAAGAGAGAGAAAAAAAGTCTCAGGAGTGGTTAAAAATAGGAGACCAAACCATCAGGAAGAGAATACCAAGTCACAACTAAACTGTCCATAAACCCCTCTGCAAAGTTTCTTGCTAATCTGAACCTGAGCTCAGGCAAATTGCACGCTGCTACTTTCATCAAGTAGAGACCTTCTGTTGCAGTGATTGGCTCTTGACCAATTACGGATACTGACTCATAGTTTGAGAAAGTAGGGTGATGAGATATCCATTCCTTCCCTGCAGAGTCAACGTGTTGCTCTACCCACCCGTTGTGCAGTTAAGATCTGGAATGTGCTGCACAGACAGCAGCAGACTTTGAGTCAGGCTCCACTACAGAGTCTGACTGCTGCCTGAACTGCATTTTTTATACTGATATTATAAAGTGAGTCATATACTTTTTTTTATCATTGTATTCATACTGTCAAGCAACACTTTCAGCTACTGATGGTGTGGTGTATTTACTTTTCATTTCATTTCAAGTAGGGTGGATCATGGCAGCCTGCTACTTATGACTGTAATGCCAACTCTTTATTGGTGTCTAATGGGGCTGCAACTATTATTATTTATTATTTTCATTATAAATTATCTTCTGATTATTTTCACAATTAATCGTGCTGTCTATAAAGTATCAAAAATTTGACAAAAATGCCAAATTTCCTAGAGTCTTCAAATTGCAAAGACAAAGGAAAGCAGTGAATCCTTGCATTTAAGAGGCAGGAATCAGCAAATGTTTGACATTTTTGCTTAAAATGTCACTTCAATGATTAATCTATTTTCAAAATAGTTGGCAACTAATTTTCTTTCATCCGACTTATCAATTAGACAACTAATCATTGTAGCTCTGGTGTCTAAAGCAAAAAAGCTGGGCTCCAGATTATGTATACCAAAGAGTGTCAAAGGCACTCCACTCTGTAAAGCTAGACCGTATGTCAGCTTTCTCCAAAGTGCTGATATTTTTGGCAAACTGACAATGGCCAGGGCAGGGTAAACTGGGAAGACATACTGGGAAGACGCTCTTAGTCAGCAGGACCCTACAGCTCCAGTCTCCTATGCTCACTGTGGCACAGCAGGGAAGCCGAGCTGAGGAAATCTGAGGTAAGGAGGTGTGCCCCATATGGATCCCCACTGTACCAGCCTGTGAGTGAGTGTGACAGGGTGGGTGGATGCACGGGCTCCAGGTGCCAATCCATGCAATGAGATAATGTGCCCAAAGTGTTGCAGGATTCCGCAAATGAATACAAACATGCACAAGTGTCCTTTCTATTTAGCATACAATCTGGATCACACATAATAATCATCACATTAAGTATGAGGACTCTGTGCGTCACCTGCTTGTTTTGTTTGCAATTAAACATTGTGAAGCAGATGACCATACATTCACTTTCACACAGGAAGCCATGCACTCACACACAAGCACACCCACATACACACTTTGTAGAGAAAAAAAAGCATTCTGTAGAAAAATACAATAAAACAATAACCCTCATGAATGAATTTCACCTCTCGTTCACACTGATGGTTTTCAGCATCCGTCATAAAACCATATTGCCTCAACAGATGCACAGTGCTGTACACATCATAATAATCAGGCATCTAAATAACATACACGTTTTGGCAAGACATGCAGTGCCGAATGTGTGCAGCTGCATATTTACACACCCTGGTAGAAAGGCATTGTTCAAAATAACATATACGCTCATATATTATACATTGAAAATGCATCTCTACGCTGTCTTTCTCCCTCTCACCCTCTCGTCTCTCTCTCTCCTGCGTTCTCTCATGTGGGAGGCAGAACTGGGCACCCAGCCATGCCACATCAATATGCGTGGTGAAACGTTTCCCCTGCTTTCCCCATGCTGCAGTGGCCGAGGCCTACAACAGTGGAACCGGTGGCCAATGACACCGGATATGGCAGGTCAAGCTGCTAGTTAGTTAACGAAGGTTAGCAAGCTAGCACGCCCAACGCAGCCACAGCCGGGCTGGCCCTCTCGTAGCAGCTTGCCGCGGCGTCAGCCCGTTGACGCAGACAACGATAGCCAGTGCCACCCTGGAGGCACCTTGGATTCTGCCCAGGCAAGGTTCCCTGGGAGCCTTGGTTGCCATGGTGCCAGCCAAATTTGGGTCCAATAAACGTGAGGGGAACAGGCGGTGGGCTGGGGAGGGGGACTTTGGGGTGGCAAGACAGAGGATAGAGAGAAGGGAAGGGGGGTTCTTGAGTGCTATGGCAACCTTTAAATCAGTCCTGTGGTTCTTAAATGAGTCAAAAATGACTTGTTTTGATAAAGATGTGTTGATGGAAGGACATTAAAATAACATCATTGATAACCTATAAAAGACAAGCAGCAAGCGAGAAATTGTGTGAGCATGTATGCTGGATGCTGCTGATAACCAACACAAAGGGCTTTTAAAAGAGTCTCTTGGCAAAGTGAATGACATGATTAATGTATATGTGTTCTACTACTCTGATCAGTCGAGTTAAAGAGACAGACGACTCGTCTCATATCTCACTCCACAAGGCCACTTTTATCCCAAGATGTGCTCTTAAAAGATTATAGGCAAGTTAAAAAGGAACTGTTAACATTTACACTTGAGTGTGGCACAATTAAACATACGCTGAATTAAAGCTTTTTAAAGACACTTTTCTACCCTGCTTGTTCAGTCAGAATTCACTAAGTGGTTGGAGGTGACTTAACCCTGATCTCTATATTCATTAATTCACTTCCTCTTAATTAAAAAGTTTACATGACGGAAATGTGCAAAAAGGACTTTTTAGCACTTTGTTTACACCTGGCTCCCTTGGCTGACAGGCTAACAGGCTGAATCATGAACAGCTGAAGCAGAGAGTGATGTACCGCACCTTGCTGTGGCCGGTTCACCGTGTTGTCCCTGAGACCCCATCACTCTACATACATAGTCTCCGTCTCTCTCTCATAAAAAAAGACCTGCTGCTTGGCCCATATGACTGTAAATCATGCAAAATAGAGCATAGCACTCAGTCTGGAAAAAATAACCATGTATAATGAGCAGACAGACATATGCACATATGCACTCTCACACACATGCACGCCTGTGCAGACACGCACATAAGCCATTGCCAAAAGCACAGCACCCCCTACACCGCTTTGTACTAGACACACAAACGCACACTGTCATCGGCCTATCCCACAGTTCTAACCCCCAAAACACAATCCTTCCCTGAATCCACGCTAGTGATAAAGAACAAACAAAAAACACACTATCTCTACCCCCACCTTACCCCACTCGTTAAGTCTATGTCCACATCCCACCTGCTCTGCACCCCCTCCACTCACACAAACACGAACAAACCCGCACACACAACGCCATTCCACTCCAAACTCATCCTGTTATCTAAACAAGCGCCGTCCTCTCGTCAGCGTCAGTGGGCTCCTTTCTCTGTCTCCTCAGAGAAAAGAGAGACTCTCCTGTTCACAGATGAATGGAGTCTTTTGATGAAGCGCCGAGCCTTGTTTACTGCCACTCCATTTATTTACCGGCCTGTTTTTCAAGTCGTCATTGAGGGACACTCTACCAAACACCCCCCCCCATTCTACTCACCCGCTCAACCTCACCCACCAGCCCCCTCCATCTCATCCTCTACTTAACTACACCCCCCCATCGCCTAAACACACACACACACACACACATACACACACACACACACACACTATCCCCCCCTCTCAATCCCATGTCGTTCCCTATCCCGTTTCATCCTGCTTTCTTCTCTCCGTCTAGTGTCCTAGATCTGTGTCCAAACTGATTTGAAGCTTACTCGCTTACACAGACGCATGCCAAATTTGATTCTCTGCATTCTGTTGTGCTTCTCAGCGAGCTTGCTCATTCGCCCCCCCACCCCACTTTCTGTCTTCTCTAAACTGCTCTCCTTCTCACGGTGTAACGAACACCAAACGATGCCCTCATGAAGGTTGTCTCTCAAGAAGAGCGAGTGGTCTGCTGCAAAACAGTGCAGATATTTGAAAAACGGCTTACCATATCTGGTACAAATCTACCACCAATGGTGTGAAAACATAAACGACCAAACCTAATCAGCGGTCAAATAAAATGTTCTGAAGTCTTGTAAAGTGTAGGCAATAAATTTACACAAAACAAAAGAGAAACTAAACTGCAATCAAGCCTCACAGCCCATTTAATTTCACAGCCCAATTTAATTTCTACTGGAAATATTTTAGCTCAAAAAAATTAAAGCAAAGCCTGTGATCGAATATGAAATGTAAGGACACCGTTAAAAAAGACAGGATGCCAGTCTTTGTGAAGATATATCAACTGGATGGCTGGTGGCAAAACATTTTTGCATACTAAATGAAAGAAACATCAGAGAATAAAAAAAAAAACTCACAGTCAAGGCTCACAGCCCCATGATGGCCTGCCTTCATGAAAAACAAGGATAATGGTCCTATTGAATTCTAAAATGTTTGTGCTTACAAGTTATTATACATTTTTCTGTAGCTGCAAACAGGAGTCCGGGGTGCTAATGAGGCTGGGGGGGGGGGCATTCATTTGAACCCTAAAGAGGAATAAAAGAAAAAGGGGAACAAGTGAAAGAAAAGAAAAGAAAAGAGAAGAAAGCGAGGATCAGAGGGAGGAGGTTGGCAGGGACTGTGTATGAAAATTTGGCGTCTTCCATACAGAGAGATAGCATCGTGCCAAAAACGGCCGCCGACACAACTCCTCTCAACTCCTCTCACTTTCTGAACATCAGCGTTAAACTCACCCACATAATAATATCTTTATTCTTCAACCCACATGTGCAAAATAAAATGAAAAAGGCTTTTAATTGTTTTTGTTGTTTGTTTTCTAAATCAGCATTGACCTAACTTTTTTATTCAGCAACAAAAACTCAGCTAAGCCACCTCTTATAGGCAAAATAACTCTATGGGAAAAAACGGAATAAAAACAACAAAAAGAAAAGTAATGGTTCTTTGGATTTAAAACGCAGTATTGTGACTCTCATTCTAGCATGACTATAGCTGTGTGGTGCTGAATAGCGTTGTTAGCCAGACTTAGCAGCCGATGCCAGGGCCTCGCTGTGAGTGCAGCCCGGTGAATAAGCCATGTTCCCTGGCTCTCCCTCCTTTCTGGCTGGCCTGCCTGATAGTGAGCATTGGCCACTGCACTCTTTCTCCTGCTCCTTCTCCTCCTCCTCCTCCTCTCTGTCTCTCTGAGGTCGGGAAACCCTCCTGAGTGGGTATATGGTTTTTGGGGACAGACACATTTCATGGTTGGCGCCGCTACAAAAGCCTGAAAAGAGACCCGGCACTGGGAAGACACAGTATTAATACAGACAATACCACCCCCTCGCTGCTTCTGACTCTCTCTTTTCTAAATAACCTCGTTCTTGTCTTTTCTTTTTCTCCTTTCTTCCCCCTTCTTTCTACCCCTTTCTTGCTCTCTTTAGGTTTTTTTTCCAAATAAAACACGTAAAAAAGCCCACTCAGCTCAAGTAAAGAATGCTGTTTTTATCACTGCGTGCTTAGCTTAGCCTACACCCATTTTTATTTGACAATCGTTAATGTGTTTTAATGTGTAATTAAATCTTAACAGTAGGTATTAGACTGGGTTCAGCAACATGTAAAACCCTCCTTTTTTCCTTTAAACAAAATGAAAAATTGCTCAGCATTTATATAAATAAAATTTTAAAAATCCTATATTGATTAATTTGTTTATAATTGTAAAGTGTTAGTACATGTATTTTGATTTCCATAATACAGTTCAACATATTGATTTTAACACATTATATCTGGGCCTACGTGAAGAATTTGGGAAGTGACATTGATTAATGTAAACTTTATTTTGTCAAAATATAAATTACTACACAAACATGGTAGCTGTATTTCAAAATGTTAAATGCTGAATTAAAAGTAGAATTGCAAGAAGGAAAAAAGGTTTGCAACATTAGAAATGAAGAAAACATGTGCGATACTTAATTTGACCCTGGAATAAGATTTCTGTGTTCCATCGAGAAGAACTGCAGAATAAAAGGCTGAAAAACGTCTGTCAATTCTTCTAATTTCCAACCTGTGTTGCCTTTACAGCGGACAGTTTCTCCTGAGGAGAAACAGGAAAAAAAATCTGACAGCTGAGTTCATTCAAAAAGAAAGAGGGGATCAGAGGAAAACTGATAAAAGAGCCAAACAGCACAAACTGCCTAATTCGTCTGTTCCACCACGATGATGGCCTCCTGATTTCACTGGAATAATCTGTTTACCTCATATCTCCCAACGCTAAAACTCTTCACACAAAAGGAAACAGATGCGGGCAGACCAGAAATTTTCAGGGGTTTTAGTCTCTCCCGAGTCAGGCAGAGCCAAAGAAACTGAGGCTTATGATCGTTATGTAAAAACCTAAAAAAGCAGGGAACTGTTTCTAGGACAAAGGCACCATATCACGGAGCATGCCAGTTTTCGCTGGTCAATTTAATGGAAGACCAAACATAACAACATTGTCTTTGACTCGTCTTTCTCATGTTTTTTTTATTTTCCCTCGAGTCTGCTCGTGTCATCATGGTCTCATGAGATAAATGCAGACCCTGCGGTTTTGGACCAATCTATGTTCGTCTGTGACACCCCAATGTTAGCCTCGCGTCTGTGTGTGTGTGCATGTTTTGGAGCGAATGAGCACACAACAGGGCTTTGGCTAGCCCGATGCCATTAGCTATCCAAATACACAGACTTTTTTCCAAAGCCAAGAATAGTGTGAGAAGACTCCCTCTCACTCTGTCTCTCTAATTTGACAGGGCTCTCCCTCTATCTTAACCCTTCAGATTTGATATGTAGCCACCTCGACGTACCCCTGACGCCAGACAGAAAGACAGAGACGTGCAAAAGACGACGCAGGCCCGACTAAACAAGAACATCTACCGATGCCAAAGGCGCTCTGCATGTGGAGGGCTTTTCTTAGCTGCCGCGGGCCCTGTTCCCACCGCACACAATACAAAAGCCTCAGACCTGACCGACTCCCTCTGTGTCGAGATTTCATTTAATCAAAACTCAATGCTTACTTCACTGCTGAGGGTCATCCTGAGCTGTGCACGCACACACGCACGCACGCACACACACACACACACACACACAAACAAAAACACTTATACACAAGGACAGTCCACTCAACCCTTGTGATGTCATGGGAGCCGGAGAAGAGATCCAGGAAGTAATTAACAACAGATTATTTTCACAGGAAAGAAAGAAATACTGAGGCACAGAGCACTGGGAACCTGTGGAATCCATCAGAGTATCAACTTTTAACACATTGCCATTCATCATTTCAGCCATGACTGTAATGATGCCTCTCTTTTTCTCTTTTCACTCCCCTATTCCTACTTCTTTTTCCCACATTTCTGTTGTTCCCCCCCATAAATCCAGAATACTCCTCAGTGATGAACAAAAGCGGGGTTTTTATTAGTGAATCCTTCCTGTGGTCAGTGAGTTGGCGGGAGGGGGGCAGTGCTGGGGTTTCTCCGGGCTTTCTCACAGCGTCGTCCAAGGCATTACTATTGCTATAGCGAGAGGGAGGCGGGATCTGGCAGCGTACAGCGGGAGAGTGTGGAGCGGTCATGGCAGAAATGGCACGGCGAGCACATTTCACACCTCCCTCGGAGTGACTGCAAATTTCCTGTACTGCACTTTTGATTGGAAACACATTTGAAACATCTTTTCATGATCGCATTAATGGCGCACAAAAGAAAGAAACGTTGAAAAAAAAGCAGTAAGAATGAGGTCCAAAATATGACTAAGTGCACTGAGCTAACTTTGGACCTCACAAATGTTTTTTTTAATCTTCCATTTTTCCAACCATGAATAAATCAGAAATGTGCTGAGTTTGAGCTAGAACAGCACAGAGGTTATAAATCAAATAGTCAGCTGAACACTTGGAGAAGCGGCTAAATGATTCTCCTCTGATGTACAAGTGGACCCACTTATGCAGTAGTCAGGCTAACAGAAGTGAGAATTATATCTAAACTAGTACAGCGAACTAAGCCTGTCCAACACACTCCATTCAGAGGTTATCAAAGGGACGCTGCCAGCGTGTGGCTCTGGCAGACCTTTTGCTCTTCCAGGCCAAGGGCCACTTTCTCCATTATGATACCAATCACTCACTCTAATAAAACACTAAAAATAATGCATCACTCAGTATATAGCACCACAACCACTCTGCCTGTCTCCCCTGTTGCCTACCAGGTTTTCAGTTCAATAGTTCAATATTCAAAGACACATTGCTCTGTCTGATTTGTTGCTCTCTATCTGAGGTGCCTGAAAAACATGAGAGAAGGTTGTGTATTGTGGCAGGCAGCGTGGTTTGTTCCGTTACGGCTGCAGTGTGTTATGCTCCGTAACAGAGAGGATCTCAAAGGCTGGCTGGCTGCAGAACAGCCTGAGAAAGCCTGACGGCAAGCCCAGAGATTCCCCGTGGCAGCTTTTGCCACTCTGTCATAAACAAAACACAAGACGTCTTTCTCTTCTTCCCACACCAACGGGGCTTGGGCGCTGCCAAACAGAACAATCACTATCGCAGCCTCTTCTCCTTTCCAACGCGCTCTCTTTCCTTCTCTCTCTCTCTCTCTCTCTCTCTCTCTCTCTCCCTCTCTCTGTGTGTCTCCTACAATATAAACAAAAGAGATCAGCAGAGGCTTTACCTCTGTGAGAGCAACAATGAGGGCGATGTTTAAGGAGACAAAACAAAAGTGTGCACGGGATCAAAGAGGAGCGAGGAAGACAGAGATGCTAAAGACCGACAAAACGCAAACTAAACAAAAACAAACAATGAGCGCATCTTGTCATTCATTGCACGGCTGAGGCAAAAAAAATGCAACCGCACATTACTGTAACAGATAAATGTGACAGATAATGCAGGCCTTTAAGCCTGTTTGCTCACAAATACGCATTTACCAATTTAAAGTAAATGAGAGCCAAGTGTGGTGACAGTGGCCACCTTATGACAGGTTTGCCCTTTGTCTCTCCCTCTGTCTGTAGACCCCAAAGTGTCTCTCCAACTAGGACTTTAACTGAGCACAGGTTCTTTGGAGGCAGATAAAAGTGCAGAGGCATACTGTGTAAGTCAGATAAGATATGAGAGAGCACACAGTAAGTCCACATTATGAATGGGCAGCCCCTCTCAGCAGCCATATGCTTTACTGTACTGCTGTAAACCAAAGTACTGTAGCGACGAGTGCGCAGCAACAAACTGAAAAGTGGACAGCCAATGATGCCAGAACAGGTTAAAAAAATTTTGTCATGAGACATTTACCATATGGGTGTGTGTAGTTTCAGAGAATGAAAGGATTAAAATACAACATTTCAAGATTTCTTCATTTTTTGTTGTGCAATTCTCCATTATCTGATTTATTAAACAATTTGAAAAATCCTTCATGTTACTTATATTAGAATACAATACCACAAATAAAATATTTACCGATTCAGGTGGACTGTTTTTTTTATGTGAGAATATGAGAACTATCTAGTCTTTTCAATAGGTTTTGAAAATTTGTCAGGTTTAAAGAATCTTAGAACTATATAATTGCTTTAATTATATAGACAAAAAACTCAAACATTTTCATAATAATTTCCCTTCTAAAACTGAAAGTAAAATGGCTTTCTATTTAATTTACAGACAAAATATTATGTGAACACATGTCCTGAGCTAAAATTAAGCAAACATAACGCTATAATTTAGTGTGCTCTAAGAGTATAATTTACAAGAAAAATACTGCTTAACATCACTGCACATTTAATAATAAACTGGGCAAAAATAGGCACTGTAGATATGTTACTAAATCCCAAAATAGGACTCACTGACCCAAAATCCACAGTCAGTCATTTTAAAAACTCTTTTCTTTTCTGTGGCACTGTGGCAGTTATAGAACAATAGCAAAGTCGATGAAAAATGTAATCAAAATTAAGCAAAAGAATTACATTTAAGAGACAATTACTCCTAAAAAAAAAAAAAAACTCTAAAACAATACAACAGATTTCGTCAGTCACCGTTCAGGTCTGCCCGCTACCTACGGTTTATCACAGCCACAGACAGACCAACAGAGTGAAGCTGGAGCTGTTGCCAGGGTTTGGCTCGGGCCGTGTGAGGTGTTTGGCCTGGGCCGAGATTGTGTGTGTGTGTGTTTGTGTGTGTGTGTGTGTGTGTGTGTGTGTGTGTGTGTGTATGCGTCAGAGACAGAGAGAGAGTCTGAGGGACGGCTGTGATAGCATTTGGCTACACTCATGTTAGCGGCTACCATTAGAGTTCAGCCTAGGCAGTGTGTGTATTTGGGCAGTGACTGGGGAGTGCTGTATATATATGTGCCTGTGTGTGTGTGTGTGTGTGTGTGTGTGTGTGTGTGTGTGTGTGTGTGTGTGTGTGTGCGCACGTGTGTGCGTGTGTGTGAAGCCGGTTGAGTCACTGTTTGAAATTTCCAGAAAATTCCAGCTGAGATAATATTAGGTCATGAGCGTGTGTTTGTATGTATACGTAGCCAGCAAATGGTGAAGCAGTGTGTATTTGGAGGATTTGGCTGTGAAATGTGTTTCATGTGTGTATGCGTGTGTGGTTGCTGTGACAGTGTTGTTTTTTTTTTTTTCAATGCAGGGAAAAAACTATAACACAGCCAGTGTTTTGGCTGTGTGTGTAGAGTACGCACACTGGAGGCTACAGTGATGTTTGGCCGAGTGCGAGTGTGTGTATCCATGATGGTGGCCGAGATACAACAATGTTTGGCTGTATCAAACTGTATCTATGATAGTCCTTGGCTGAGAGTGCGTTGCTGTGTGGGTGTGTGTACGCAATCGTGACTAAAACCGTGTTTGGCTCTACGTGTGAAAGTGCGCTACAAAGATGACAGAGTTGTTTTTCTTTTTTTGTTGTTATCTAATGTGTGTATCTTTATTTAGCTGTGTTTGTATGTGTGTATGGGTGTGAAGGTGGCTGCAATAGTACTGGCTGTCTGTGAGCACTGGCTTTTTTTGTGTGAGAGTGTGTGTTTGGCAGCCAGGTCCAACGTGGTGCTAGTGTTCAGGCAGACGGTGAAGGCTGCAGCAGCCCGCGGCCTGAGAGCAGGAGACTCGCGGCTTTGCTCTCCCGCTCTCTCTCTCACACACACACACACACAATCTGGGCTGTGGCCAAATGACGATCCCTGGCTACAATGGCCTTATCGTGGCACATACACTTCAACAGACTGAGTACAATCTTATAAACAGCGACTCACACTCATCGCACAGAAATACGCAATTTGAGAGTGGCGATCATCTCATAAAAAACACTCACACACGCACCACGTACACACACACAGGCATGTAAATTCCTTCCTATAAAAAACACAAAATACATGCTCATAGGAAGCCGCAAATGCCTCGCTCAGAAAATTGAACACGTACTTGCCAGACCACGCTGGCCGAATGCCCTTGACACACACTCACATATTCTTTTTATTACTGTTGATACTGTGTTGTCATGTAAACAAACACTAAGAAACAGAAGACAAGATGGCAAAATACAAAAAAGACAAAAAACAAAACTATTTGTTGTCCGCTAAGAGGACAAAATCAAAGAATTGATTCTCAGAGGTAAACGTTTGTTTTATTCATTCAGCAGAATTTTGTTCAATTAAAACTTTTATGAATACACAATTTTCATTTAATATTATAAGATGGATTTCTTCCCAATTTTAATTCTATCCTAAAATTTTGAGTGTTTCCGAAACTTACTTCACTTATCTTTGTTTGTTTTTTTTTTATTTCTGTCATATCCTCCCTATTTAATTTTGTGTCACACAAGCAAATGTTTCTGTGTGAAGTGTGTTTCTATGTGTGTGATCATGCAAATGTGTGTGTACATCTATATGCACATGCACACGGGCATGTATGACGAGGGTTTATGTGATGGCATCCCTCCCTATGAGTGTCTATTATCCAGTTGGCTACATACCTGGCGTGTGGACGAAGTAGGCCAGGTAGAGGTCCAGCTCCTTGACGGACACTCCGATGTGGTGCGGCTGGACGCACAGGCCAGGGTTGGTGCACTGTGGTGACTTGACCAGCCGTTCCCCGTCCGTGCTCTCCAGGGGGCTACCCTTGAACAGGATGACCATCACCAGGTCCAGTCGCCACACCTTGTCGGCCTGGCGCAGGCAGTCGATGCGACGGATCTTGCCCTTCTGGTCGGGGTTGGACAGCACGCAGCAGGGGGGCTTTTTCCCCGTGATGGTGAGCACAAAGTCCTCACGGAACTCGGGCCGGATGTCCTTGCGGAGCTTGGCCAGCAGGCGCGAGGCCCACTTCTGCTTGATCTCTGGCTTTTCCCCCAGCAGCTCATCCTTCACTGCGCGCTCTTCCTCCTTGGACATGCGTTTCTCGTGCTTCTTGAAGTATTTGCGCTTGCGGGCCTGCAGGTTGAACCAGGTGTAGGCGAAGGCGCGGACGTGGGGCAGGAGGGCCTCGATGAAGGGGTGGAATTCATCCTGGATGAGGGAGGAGGACGGGGGGAGGGTGGAGGAGGAGAGGGAGGAGGGGGGGAAGCAGGAGGAGGCAGTAGAGAGAGAGGGTGAGAATGGGGGAGAGAAGGATGGGGAGAGAGGGAGTGGGGGTGAGGAAGGGAAGAGAGAAGAGAGGCAGTTAGCACCGGCACGCAGCATGGAGGAGCAGCGCCCGCTCTGTGTGAGCGGAGGGAGAGAATGAGCGAGAGGCACAGAGAGAGAGAGAGAGAGAGAGAGAGAGAGACAGAGAGAGAGAGAGAGAGAGACAGAAGGATGCTATACACTCTCTACCTAACACCTAACACAGACACATCACATTGAAGGACACACTTCACAAAACATTGACCAACACAATACTGTAAGACAGTGGTTTGAAATGAGAGTTTGTCTTCTTCTAAGGGTTTTCTTCAAATAATAATATAAACATTTATGTGCCTGCCTAAATAAATAAATAAATATAAACAAATGTGTTATTCATAAATGAAAATATTGCCAGACTTGCATTTACCCATTACAACATTACAATAACGACTGTATTAATTCTAGCAAATATTATTAATTCTAAAAAATATTTATACTTTTGGAAAAAAATTAAAACTTGTACCATTTATAAAACATAACACAGAGTGACTACATTAACAAATATATAATGCACACAAAATTGAAATAATATAAGAGAAGACACAGACCAAATTCTAATAATTACAATTTTAAACGTATTTGTCCAGAAATAACATAACTGCGTCCACACTGAAAATGATGCAATAACAGTCGTTATCACACAACATATGTGAATATAAACAAGAATAACATGGTAGTTACCATTTTGCTCTCTCATCATAAATTCACCCCGCCGATTGCAAAGAAACTTAAAAAGCGCCAGTAATTGGACTGTTCGACTCAAAAAGCTCTGAAGTTATGCTGCGTATATTAGAAAACAAAACACTGAGTGAAAAAAAATAAGCAAAAGAGAAGCTGAGAAAGTGTCCAATAAAAGCAGCAGGGGGGAAAAAAGCTGAGAAAGAGGAGACAGGCCAAGGGGGCGCAGTGTAATACCAGCACAGGAACACAGGAGGTACTGTAGCAGGAGCTGTAGGAGAGGTACTGTTCAAGAGCACAACAGAAGGAGAGTGTAGAGAAGTTCAGCAATCTCTCGGTCTAAAAGGATTTTTAAAATGCTGGACGTGCACGAACAAAATAAAATAGACGTTGTAGCAAAAAGGATGAAATTGTCAAAAAATTAAACAAGCTTCTTTTTTGTTTGCAAAAATGTGTGGAGAAAAATATCTTGATGAAAAAAACTACCAAAAAAAAAATGCTTGGCAAAGCGACGCGTGCTATTGGTTCAATTCTCTAGGATCTGCATAAGACTCACGGAGAGGGAGAGAGAGAGCTGGACAAGGGGGGTGCGGACGGAGGAGAAGAAGAAGAAAAAAAAAAACAAAACAAGAGGACCGAATCAATGTTGGAAGAGTGTGCACGACCGCTGGCAAACCCGAGTGCAGCTTCTTTTTTCCCCCTCTTTCTCTCCAACTCTGTCTCTCTCTTTCTCTCTTCCTCTCCACTTTCCTTCTCTAACCATTGACTGAGTCTGTGCCAACATGCAGAGGGCCCACCTATTTGGCACAGAGTCTCAAACAGCCCAGCCAATACGCACGCTCCCAGCGCTGAAAGGGAGGGAAGAGAGAGATGGCAGAGGGAGAAGCAAAGATGTGGGGGGTGGATGGTTGGTGGCTGGTAGTGGAGAGAGAGAGAGAGAGAGAGAGAGGGAGAGGGAGGGAGAGAGAGAGAGAGAGGAAGAGAGGGAGGGAGGGAGGGGGAGAGACAGGGACTGTGTGTGGTGCAGGCAGAAGGCACGTCATTAGCCAAATAGACAAGTTCCAATCTAGCGCAAAGGCAAAGTCCAGAGGATATTAATTTTACATGCATCCAATCCAGACAGCACCCGCCTTCGAAAGCCCTCTACGCCCCCCCTCCGCCTTCATCGCCTTCGTCACCAGCGTGGTCACAGCCATCCCAACAAACCAGCTCGCTCTCCAACTGCATCCCCCCCGCCCCCCTTCCAGAAACACCCCTCTCTCTCCCTCTCTCTCTCTGCTCGCGTTACACCACCTTGGCATGGGATGGCATGAGAAAACACAGGCCCAAAATCCCACTAGACCCTGAGACCAGCAGCTGCTCCTGGATTTACCACACAAACAAAGAGAGGAGGGGGAAGAAAATGCCCGTTACCCCCCTCCCGCCCCAACAAAAAAATACCATCCAAAAACATGCTCTCCTGTTTCAAAATGCACTCTCACATCCAAACTGGCCCCTTCTCTCCCTCTCTCTCTCTTTTTTGTGTTAGTCCACTTTAAAAGCCCCAACAGCACAGACACAGAAACACATTAAAAGTTTCTGTTACCAAATTAGAGAGCAATCCCATTTGTGGGGTGAGAGGCAGGATGCAGCGGACAATGACGGCTAAAAATGCTGTGGTGGACAGCTTCATGTAAGTAGCCTATACATGTTAAGCTGTTGACAAAGGCAAGCGGATATTAAAACAGGCACAAAGCTCAGTCTAATGCTTTCAGATACACTGGTCTTTCTAATAGCCAAATAAATCATAGATCCTAATGCAGCCACTAAATTACCCATATTTTCATCATGTTGCATTGTGAAGTGCACAATGACACATGATTGGGATTGAACAGCAGCAGAAAGTGAGGGAGCGCAGGGCTGTATGGCTGCCCTGGCAGGCGCGCTGTCTCGTCCTCATTGGCTGACCCACATGACCTCAGAGGGACAAGCTGTGCCCAGTGCACCATGGGAGGAATATCTGAGAGACAAAGGCTCTCACCGAGGATCAGTCCAATATAATCTGATGTATGTGTGAAATACGTATGGAACGCTCTTCTTATTAGAAGTGCATTTCAATATAAATCTTCCAAATTACAAAAAAACAAGAACACGTTTGCTCATTTATGCTGTAAAAACTGACATGAACTAGTCCACGGGGCTCATAGGAATTATAGAGACATTGTCAAATTTGGAATCTCCACAGTGGGCAGCCACAAAAAGCTAACTTGTCATGTGGCAAAGTTGAGGGCCCGGACATTTGATTGTGGGTTGAAGCCCCCTGCTGTGCGACGGGACAGGCTGTCTGTGTGAACGCCCTACAAAGGCCAGAGTCCTCTGGTTGGCTCTGAGGACCATCAGATTTAGCCTGGCCTGCTCCCTCTGTCAGTGTCTGACAGAGGAGCCACAGCCTGGATGACTGGCTGGTCCACTGACTGGCTGGCGAGCTGGCTGTTAGGTTGGCTGAGAGGCTACATGACTGGCTGGGTGGATGACTGGTTGGCTACCCGGGTGGGTAGCTAGCTGGCTAGCTGGCTCCCTGGCTGGCTGGCTGACTGGCTCGTCACTGCTACTGCAGGGAGGGGGGGCTGGGTGGGTGGGGTGGGGGGGGGCAGACCCCATCTGGACCAGGCCGAGCCGGGCCGGGTGCCGATTGTCCATGCTAACATACGCCTGCCTCACACAGCCACACTAAACACGTGAAAAATGTGGGAATGAGAGAAGATGGCGGAGGCTAGAAAAAAAAAAGTACGAGCAAAAGGAACATGAGGAGATGGAATTAAAGAGGATGTGAGTGTTTGTTTTTGTTTTTGAAGAATAATGACGGAGGTGTGTTTGTCACTTATATGAAAAGACTGAAGGGATCTAGACTTTTTGATGAATGGGCCGCGGACAAAGAAGAGGAGAGATATGTGCCAAGTATTACTGTCACTTCCTGTAATATAGCCATGCCATTACTGACAGACAAAATGATGATAACCAAGATTATGATCAGGGAAATCCAAACCTCTCCATTGTCCATTCAAACCAGCAACACATTTTGCTTTCATAGTTCGAGCCCTGCAGCATTTTTTCACTAACATAACTCTTATTAACTCTTTATATAACAAAAAGAGGATGAAAAAACCTATTATGAGCCTACAAATTAATCCACATTATTAGGCAAATACTATTTGAATGAAATATGTAATCCTCCCCCAAAATCCCCCTTTTTAAAATCACTTACTTAAATCCACTGCCAGGCCTATTATGATCATAACCTGGACCACATACAAAATTATACACATAAACATCATAACACTGGCTTTTAGGTCCGTGCACAATTTGCAGTTACGGCAAGATCTTTTATGATTTTGGCTAAGAAATGAGTCTGTGTGGCACCGTATTATTTAATGTGTCTTTTTCTCTCCTTTTCTGACATTTTCAACCTCAGCTCATTAGCGAGGGTTTCTTCTGTTTGCCCGGAGATCTTCGGGGCAGAACGGGCGGCGGTTTTTTCGGGGCCTTGGCCACTGGACTCTTTAGGTATCTGCTCCGCAATAATTTGAGCGAGAGGGCTCATCTTATCTTTGCATGCCATGCTCTGTCTTTCAGGGGAAAAAAAAAACCGACGACCTTTGTTCGCCAGGCTGGGCAAGACAATCACCCCTCCTGCCCTCCTCCCTGACAGGGCACAACTCAGAGAACAGCAGAGAAATGAAAACCACCTCAGGTTTTTACTCCGAGGCCAAGCGTCGAGCAGCGGCTACTGCCAAAAACACAAGACAAAGGAAGGCCAGAAAAACGGAAAGTGTTGTATTCAAGAATTTTACTGCGTAGTGCAAATCCACATATTACGCCTATATTTTATAATGATCGCTGTTAAAAGTCATTCTGTGAACTTAGTGGCTCAAGCGCTACGAAATGAGGCCTAAAGATGAGGTAAAAGCAATAAATTCAGGTTTTAAGTACACGACAACACCTAAATGAGCTATTTTGAGTGTTTAGCTACTACTTAAGGACCACTTAATATAATGTATTACGGTTTTAGCTAGAAGAAGAAGTTATCAATGTAAAAGAGGAACACACACAAACTTCTGTGTGGCCTGTCCTTCAGCTCAAAACGGCCTGCACCTTGACTTTTTTTTTTTTCTAAATATAAAATTAATATCCTCACAGAGGGAAAAAAAGAAACCTACCTCAGTGTTTCCCGGAAACTTATAATCTCCCCAACACCGGTGTAACGACACTTATGGCTAATAACAGCTGTCTGTTAACCTCCCCAGATGGCTGTTAACCTCCCCCAGCCTGTTTGTAAGTAACTCTTTGAATTTCACGTTCGTTAAAATGAACAAAATGTAATTTTCTTGACAGCTAAACTGCTCTAAATAACAGATATGTGCAAATGTTAATGCTGCTCTGACACACTGGACTGGAGCTCTGCTAACGGGCTCCTCGCGCAGCCTCGCTTCCGTGCGGCCTACGTCGAGCAAAAAGGGTCAAAATTAATTCTTTAAAAGTCGATTTGTAATTAAAAGGTGTTGAATGTGCAGCCAGAATTGTGACCTCAGTGAAGGCAAACATTCACCAGAGTAAACAAAGCAAATACATGTGCACAAAGGCGTTCATGCAGCTTTCCTCCTTTACTTTACTGCGCATTTATTTATGTAGCCTACCAGAATATGTTTAAATAGCCTGACACCTATATGCAAAAAAGAGAGTATTTGTTCCTGCCTGTGGGCTATATTTGCATACAAATGATTTTATCAACCGTAACTTGGGCCTTTTTCTCACAGTGTCGTCAAGACCTCTGATAAGAAATTACCTGAAATGAATTATAGGCACGCAAATAAATACAAAAGAGCTGACATCTCTGCAGGAATGGATACGTGGGAAGAAAGATCAGGTCAGGCTTTTATTTTATGCCACATCCTGCATGCCTAGGATGCCTTGTTTGTGAGTCAACAGGCATTATTTTTTATTTTCTTTCAGGCAAGATTTCAGGCGTGAGGGATTATATTACAGCACAAAGGTAAATTATTTTCTTTGGTTCTTTTTTACTCTTAAATTGTGATTCCAACAAAAGACAAAATGAAATTCAAAAAGGAATAGAGTTGTCATAAAAAAATTAAAACATAAATTAATTACTAGTCTTATAAAAACACTCAAACAGCCTTCCAACAGATCTCCTTTAAATTATATTAATAAATTCTCCCAATGTGTTTCATACTATACCACCAACATAACCTGAATTATCTGAGCCTCTTATATTTGTTAGTTTAAAGTTTACTAGTTGGTTAAAAATGTATATTTCTTAAAAACCAAATTTAGGGTACATTTTAAAACATTTTAACAATTGCTACAGTGAATTAGGCTAATTAACTCTAACATCCTGTAAATCTATATATTTATTAAAATGTGTGTTTTAAACAAAGGAGCAATATTTAATAAAAAATCATTTATAAAATTGATCAAACCTTTCAATCTTTTTCAGTTTAGTATGAAAATTCAGAACATTTTAGTCATAATCTTTTTGAATGGCTGTTTCTGTGTAAATACATTTTTATAAATTGTTTTTAATTGACATACATTTCAATTGTTCTATAATAATAATAATAATAATAGTAATAGTAATAATAAACCCAAAGACATATTTCATTTGCCTTTTGCTTTTTCAGCTTTTTATTTTCATAACATTCATGCTTAAAATATAATTATAAAGACAAAAGCTATACTTAATTAAAAAAATTATAAAAACGCGTAACTGAAGGCCACATTTGTCTGATGAAATTATATTTGTCTCACACACACGTGTGTTTTATTACCTCCGTTCAAATTATCCTGTAAGAGTAAGGATAGGAAACACACACACACGCACACTTACATTTGCACACAGAAAGCTAATGAAGTTTACAGCGTGTCAGGACGTGTCACAACTGGAATTCATCTTTGACATCTGCTCTGCGAGATCACATATTGACAAGTGGTGATGTTAAGGAAAGACTGTAAGAGATTTTAACTATTTTCCCTCTGTGTGTGTGTGTGTGTGCACGCGCTTGTGCTCTAATCACTCGAAATGGTCTGGAGTAATTTGGGTTGAAGTTTCTTGAGCTGTTTGTCTTTGTATATAAATCAATCGTTTTTCAAAACTGTTCTACACTTTTTCTAAAAAGGTTTGACCATTTTTATGTAGTGCAGACATAATACCATCTCACAAGAAAAAAGGAGAAGAGAGACAGAAGAGAAAAATAGTGTTTCTGCGGGTTGACTGAAGTTTCCATATTTTCTTCCAATGAGGAGTGCAGGAAAAGTAAGGTGCGCAGGCCTAACTAGTGGTGAGTGACACCCTGCCATTAGGAGGTGATGGGTTGGTAACCTCACAAGCCTCAGGGATATAAAATAATTACGGACAAGTTGACATAAACTACTATTTCCTCGGAAACTCTCATGAATTAGAAAAAAATAAGTGTCCTTTTTTCCCCTCCTTTCATTCATTTATTCACTTATTCAAGGCCACACACGCATTCACACACAGACCCGCATTATTCTTCTTTAAAATTTCCTCCTTAACTTCATCACTGCCAGTCCTTCAATTTCCATCCAGCTCAAAACCTTTTCATCCATTCAACTCCCTGGAAGAGGAAAAAAAACTTACCCTCTTTCTGCTCTCTTTCTCCCATCGGCACAGATTGATGTTAAAAGTGTGTCTGCGCATCGTTTGTAATTACGCCTGTTTACACACTGAAGCATTACTATGTGTGAAAGTCTGGAACCCATTTGTGGCATGAGGCTGAGAGGGGAAAGACAGAGTGAACAAACTTTAAACAGCTCCAGAGACACAAGCGCTGATGGCAGGCTGGGGCTTCGGACATGACTGCAGACCTGGGTAATTTTATACTCAAATGTGCTTTCACGTTGGTGTGATGGATTTGTCTGGGCGGACTGTTTCTGTCTCAAATGTAAGCACATCAAAGATAAGATCAAGGGCTCTTCATGATTTTTTTTTTTTTTTTTTTTTAAAGTTTCCAGAATTTATTCAGCCAGGATTTTCTTGAGGTTTGTGTGGTTTTTCTGTGACTCCGTCACATCTGCATAAATTTCACCTTATATGGTTGATTATAAACATAACTGTACCCTCACAAGTTAGTTAAATTCTCAATTTATATTCTGAAAATATTTAGAGAACTGAATTCAATTTGGACAACTTAAAAAGACACATTGTGATGCTCATTTGTTAAATAGATTTGGGGTTTTCTTGTACACTGCATACACCCGCATGTATTGTGGGAACAGCATAAAGGGCTGTGTGAAACATTATACATTTACTCCCCATAATGCAAAACTGAATGCTAATCTAGATAATGGTGCTGTCAATTAGAAAGAATGTTTCTCTCAGCGATGATGTTATCGTGGTCTAAATAAAACTGGGCAAAATTATAGATTTCAAACTGAATTAGGAGATTCTGGCGCTGCGCGCTGCAAACAATGATTTAATAAAACCATTTCAACATGTGGCTGCAGCTAAATGGGGCCATATAGGATTACATGTATGCTAAGTGAATACATATAGACTACTGCATGTGTATTTACATTACAACAGTTTCAGTCGCGTCACCATAGTGAATACACACACACACACACACACACACACACACACACACACACACACACACACACACACATGTGCATACTGTTGGTGTGGCATTTTCCGACAGGACGCTGCAGTAAAACTGAGTGTGCAGCATTTCCCCCTCGACAAGGGCGCCCATTCCTGATAAGGTCAAGTAGGCAGTGTGATACTTGGAGAGTGTGTGTGTGTGTGTGAGGGGTGCTAGAGGAGTGTGTGTGCGGCAGCGTCAACCATACAGGGAAGGAGAGCGTCTGTCTCACACTCTGTCTCACTCCTAACCCGAAGCGCATGCTGCATGCACACACCTACAGTGTTCCAGTCTGCACATGCCAGCAGCACTCACTGGCTACCATGCCCTGCCTACAGCTGCACAGAGGGCTTTGAACC
The DNA here is from genome assembly GCF_040436345.1 of Pagrus major. Lineage (NCBI taxonomy): Eukaryota > Metazoa > Chordata > Actinopteri > Spariformes > Sparidae > Pagrus > Pagrus major. The sequence goes on from NC_133215.1 coordinate 20,324,523, forward strand.
TCATGGTTAGCAAATACAGCAGGAATCAAGCAGATAATGAAAGCCGATATCCCCCTCCCCTCCATGCCCTGCTCCAACAGCAGCCAAGGCCTGCTTCTCCTCACACAAGAGATGCACTATTGAGAGACTTTCTCTCTCACTCTTTCGCTCCCCCTCATTCTTTTATTCCTCCCTGGTCCTCGTTCTGCCAGTCGGCAAGGCGAGATGCCAACCTCTCCCCAAAGCCCGGGCAGAGTGCCCTCACCCTTTATGCAAATGCTTCACCACTAGCCCAACTCACACATTCACTCTGTGCCCCCCCACACCCACCATCACCTACTCCTCCATTCCTTCATTTATTTATTTCACCTCTTACTCTGCAACCCCCCCCCCCCACCCCCACCCCCCTTTTTATAACACTTTTTCCCTTTCCTGCACTCCATATTGTTGTTGCACTTCAACCATCCCTCCCTCTGCTTTTTGCTGCTTCACGCTCTCACTTCTTCTACCAATCGCCTGTGCGCTCTCTATCTCGATTGCTATCCATCTTCCAGCATCTCCTCACTCCTTTCACTGTGGAACTCCCTCCCCCCTCCTTTTCTCCCTCTCTCTAACACAGCTTGACTCACCCAGACTCAAACTTGTACACTCATTCCTCGGTCAGTGCCAGACAGGCAAGTGCAGAAACTCCCTTTACCCCCTCTCTCTCTCTCTCTCTTCTTCCTCTATCTGTTTCACTCTCTCTCTCTCTTAGCCACTCATGCCACAACTCATGCCCCGACACTTCCCTTAAAGGGAAAGTATCTCTTCTATAAATTATACTTTTTCTTTATCTGCTGCGGTTTGTATAACTATTATATCGTCTGTCAGCATTTAGTTTGAATGTATAATTTGCAAGAAGCCAGTTGGCACATTTATTCGTACCTTTTTGTTTGACTGATTGCTTCCTTGATTGTTGAGCAGGGCATTAGTGGAGCACACAAACATTCTCCCTTCATGCAAGAAAAGAAAAAATACTAGAGGTGCTGTGGTTTAATCGTGTGTTAGAACATGCAGCCATTTCTTTTTCCGTGTTTTGAGGTACAGCAGGATATTGTTCCAAATTAACATCGCAGCAGACAGAGCGATGCATGAAACCCTGCTGATTCTAATCTTGGTGACTGAAGAATTATTAACCATGAGATGAGATTCTACACTCTTGGCTTTATTATGAAACCCTTTTCATTATTTTTTACGACTCATAATTCCATGGTTGTCGAGCTTGAAACATGGCTGTACAAGAGAAATATCGACAGAGGTTTAAAGGAGCACTATATTGTTATGGGGAAGAATTTGAATCAGAGGAGAATGATCTTCATTGACCTTTTTTTTATTTTTATTATGCCGAAACAAACTTAACTACCAACAATTTCATCCTGTTTCACTTTGTTTATATTTGGCGGACCCTGCCACCATTCTAGCTTCAAACAGTGTTCTGGACCTTATTTTCGCCTGAGAACAGCTTGTTTATTCAGTTATGGAAAAAATAATATTTCTGGGTTTGTATTATTACCTCAATACACAATCTTTATTATTGTAAAGATTTGTAAAAATTTGGAGTTTGAATTTCTTCACCAAAACTACACAGTCCCCCTTTAATGTGTCAAATTTGACAAATTCTCAACAAGACAAAGAGCAAAACTTCTTAGCCTGGTACCCACAATTTATCTTTTTTTTTTCCAACTAGATCACTGCAAATGTTTGTGGTATGCTACTTTGCAAATGGAAAACCAGTCCTGTTACATTAGCATCTTATTTCCGCACCAGCGAGCTCCCTATCAGGAACACTGAAGCTTTGCAGATTTAATTCTGCTTATCATGTGAGCTGGAGTTCAGCCTGTGCTGAGTTGGCGCTGTGAGGGTTAAACTGTGCCCGCTCCCTGTGGCATGATATGAGCTGGGCCTTTGCCTGTGCACTCTGCCTTGTCTGCGCTGAGTTGGTAGTGTTAGGGGTTAAGAGTGGGTGGCTGCTCCAAAGTGGCTTCATGTGCGACTCTGATCCCATTAGGGTTAAAAGGTGTCTGTTCCAAATGGCTTCCTGAGAACCGGGTCTTAATCTCTGCCACGCATGACAGAGTTCGGGTTAAAGAGAAACGGGCTCTTGATATGGCAACGAGTTATGCCTGTCTCTGAGCTGGCAGTGCGAGGGTTAAAGGTCGCTCTGCCCATTTTGAGTGGCATTCCCTGTAGGGCATGCACCATGCCAGGCCGGAAGAAACAGAGGACACACACAAACACATGCAAGGCGAGAAACAAAGAGCCTTCACAGCCACACACACACTCACATAAACACACGAGGACACGTGCGCACACACACAGCGACTAAATCATTTTTGAAACTTTTATCCTCTCAAACCAGCGCTTTCCTTTTTTAAAGACGAATCCTCCACCAAAGTGAGGGGAGGATAGACAGACACACGATGCAGACGGGCGCCTCTGGAAGAGTGTGTCTGCAGTTATCTCCTCTGTGACCACGCTCGTTGACTTCCCCAGCCTAAACTACCACCTCGCACAGACCTCAGGAGCACCACAGTACCACAGGCAGACGGCCATAAGTACATGTCCTCAGAGGGGACATAAAATGGAGGAAACCCACCTCGATCAAAAGGCAAAAACACATGAGAAAAAGGAGGAGGGAACAAGGACAAGTGCTTTATCACTGACCCAAGCTTCAAATTAGGTTAGTGTTCGATTTAAAAAAGAAATGCTTGTGTTAGATTTTTATTAACGGGAAATGTATAAGTAAAAAGCAGTTATTTCTTTTCTTTAAAGGAGCGCTATGTAGTTTTGGAGAATAAATTTTAATCAGAAGTGAAAGATCTTCATTTTTATGCCTAAACAAACTAAATAAACAAACTGACCTTAAAGGACAACACAATTTCATACTGTTTCACTTTGTTTATATTTGGCGGACCCTGCCACCTTTCTAGCTTCAAACAGTGTTCTGGGAACCTTAGTTTCTTCTGAGAACAGCTTGTTTATTCAGTTATGAAAAAATAATTTGTTTTGAGTTTGTACTATTACCTCATTAATATTGTAAATATTAAAATTCTGAGTTTGAATTTCTTCTCCAAAACTACATAGTGCCCCTTTAATTTTTATTTTAAATGCATAACTCAAACAAAAGAATAGTGTGTGATTTTTATGCAGAATGAGTGCGATACTGCTATATTATTTATAGGTAGTATTTGTATTGGCCCTTGCCTTGAAATCCCTTAAAATTGTGCTGATAAACGGGATAACACGTGAGTGAAATGCTGCATGTGTGTAACCAAATGTGCCCTTTCTGGCCTCAGATGGAATCATGCCAGATTTTTTTTTTTTTTACTTTTTCTCCTTTACTCAGAATCTCTCAGATTTACTGTTGTTTCATTGCAGAAAAAAAGAAAAGAAAATATTTTACTGGTGCCATGTTATTTTGCAGCGGATGGCACTGTGTTTGTCAACTCTCAGCGAAACTGGTGCGGTATGAAATACCAGTCAGTCTCCATTTATAAACATGTGATTGTATGAAAAGATAGTATCACAGAGAAGTGAGCCAGAAGGAGAGAGCTGGACGGAAAGCAGCAAGAGCTGCCACGTCAGATGCTGCTGAGGCTTCTTGGCTGTCAGGACTGAAACACACACACACACACACACACACACACACACACTCACACACAGCGTAGACACATACGCACATGCAAATGCAGTATGGCCTGCACACACACACACAGATCCACACGTCGACACAAATGCACATGCACAAACATAGACTCATATACATGCACATACACACATGCACACACAGCAAGAAGGGTTTGCCTTTGCAGTGCTGTTTAGGGAGTTGCAGTCATCAGCCAAGCCTGACACCCCTGCTCGGTGTAGCCATCACCGCTGTCTCTCTGTGAGTCAACATGGATGGAGCTGCTCCATCAACAACACACACAGGCCCTAATAATAAAACGAGCAAATCCTCCCTCCTTCCAGCTCGCCTGCCACACGCCAGAGAGGGCCTGCCCCGGTCTGGTCATATCCTGTTAGGATCGCTTCTGGATTTACACTTATCATTTGGTTACACTCTTCAAGTATTTTGTGCTCCGAATATCAGCACAGTATTTTGATGCTTTTTTAAAAAACATTATTTTACTTTACAGTGTGACAACCGAGTCTAACCGCACTATATGCAAAACAATCCTGCACAGAGAGGACAGGGCAGCATTATTTTCAAAGAACTGCATATAGGGAAATGTTGTGGCCAATATTCAAATGCTTGAATCTGATGCAAAATAGGATTTGGCCCCGTCTTTATTTAGGCTAGCCTTCCAATTCCTGGATAAATTGCATTATTGAACACAACAGCGCCATTGTTTCATCAAATTTTAGAGGGGCTTTCAGCTTTATATATCATTTCCAGAGAGGAAAAATCAAAATGGAAACACCATTTTTCAATTTTAAGCGGAGAAAAAAAGCCTCTTGTGCAGAGATTTGATTCTCCAGATAGCACTTGGCACCATTTGCCTCCTCTAAGTACTGTAATATGGTTATGATACATTAGCATTCCTTCACATCACCAAAGAAACCCAATATGTGTATTATCAAGCATTTCAGTCAGTGGAGGAACAGAAAAGAAGCAGAGGGGTGGAAACAGAGAAGGGAGAGGAGGGTGGGAGTCTGGAAGATGGAGAGGCAGGTAGGGGATTAGCATTAAGAGGCGATAGGGAGTAAAAAAAGTTGCCCGATGAGCAGCATTCCAGCGGACAAAGCCTGGCGAATGGTGAAACTGTTTTAGATAGCCTGTGCTGTTCTCAGGAGAGGCAGACAGGGAGTTAGTAAAGTGGCTTTTAAGCTCACCAAATCCAACATATCCCAGATAAGACTGTGGCTCTTCCTGAGGGAATGAAAGAGAGGAGTAGCGGCGGGGGCTGGAAAGAATGAGGTAAAACGGAGAAAGGGATGATTGAAGTAAAAGACACAGAGTTGAGGGATGGGGAGAGGGTGAGAGTCGCAGACAAAGATAAGCAAAAGAAAGAGGGAGGTTTTGAGAGTGAGAGAGAAAAAAAGATAGGAATGAAGTTTAAGGAAAGTGAGAGCACATTTTCAGAGGAGAGCACATGTGAGATTTGGTGTTGGTTGATCCTGTCTGATTCAGTGCATCGAATGAACCTAGAGACACTGAGCAGCCCTGCCTGCCTCTCCAGCAGGATTTTATCACCTGCGTGAAAGGCGCCCTGAATACACACATGGGCCAACATCATCAATCTCGGCTCTGCTCTGCTGCAGAGGGAACCTGCGCGGGCCTTTTATGTACTCTTTGGTGTTAATGTGATGTTTTGGATAGTGTTTAGGCAACAAAGTCATAAAGGAGAGGTGCAGGAATCCCACACACACAGGAGGGACAACGATGTGGTACAAACACTTTGCCCAAAAAGTTGTTTTTTCTCGTTCCCTGTCTGAAACAGGCAAAAACGCCAACGTAGTATCACGGCAGGTCGTAAAATCGTCATGAAATATAATGATTTTTTTTATTGTTTTCATGACTCAGCCGGCTATCTTTCATGCCCACACCACGTTTCTTTGACTGAATGAAACATGGGCGGATGGCAAGCGAACAAAGTCCAGGACAGTCACACCAGAATCACCAGGGTTCACAGTCAGTCTGTGGTTAGGTTGAGTCAACAAAAACATTTTGGTTAAAGTTGGGAAAAGATATTTTCAGTTTGTGAAACAGTCGTGAAATTAAATTTATAGGATTTGTTTTGTTTATATGAGAAAGAAAATAGAAAATACTGATGAAATTTAAGCTGTAGGATTTCTGCACATTGACACATATTTTCCATTTCAAACTCAACTAAATAAGTGGAAAATTTGCACATGTGCCCAATCCTATTGATTATGTGTGCATGTGTGCCATCAACCTAATATTACATGCATGTGGTTAAATATTCAGACCTGTCTGAAGTTCCATTCACCTTTGTTAGACTCACCTGCGGAGCTGCCTCTATAATTAAAATGTTTTGCCCTCTCATGTGGGTCTCTGTTAACTACGTGGTACATGCATGCACATAAAGCGACAGGAGACAGGTGCACCCACACAGGCCAGAGAGCAGCGAGTCAACAAACAGGGGTCAGTTTTTAATCATCCCCCAAGTTTGTTTATTTAGCAGTGGTCAGGTTTTTCACTTATAAACCTCCCCAAACTCCATTGCAAAATTCCTCCTTTTAGACTCCGGAGAGAACATTCAAACAGTATTAATTCCTCTTGCTGGGAAAAGGGACGGCCTTTTCCCGGAGCAATCCATAACATCTGAATATAAAAATAAATACGAAGAGCGGGCGCGCTCTTAACCCCAAAGTGAGGAGGGAAAAAACCTGCCGGGAAGTGTGACAGCGGCTGTATGTTTTTCCTGTGTTTCACCAGCAACATATTTTCTCTGCATAGTCACTCACACTAACATATTTTCTTCCTCGTCTTCTTTTTAGTCAATCTCTTTATTGAACCTCTTTTCTCTGTCTGTCTTCTTTATCTTTACCCTCTCTCGCTCCCCCCCTCGCTCTCTCTCTCTGCTGGACGCCCCTGTGCCAGTTAACTCACCACAAGCCAGAGGGAGGACCGCAAGAATGCTTAAATCAGCATAATTAGGCCTGTGTGTACTTTAAACACACACGTTTCCCCCGAGCCTGGACCCCTGCCACCCGTGCACCGCTGTGTACGCAGCCACGGCCCGTCTCTTTGAGTCAATAAACACAAACATATCGGCAGTCCGCCTCACACACACGTTCGCACAAATACATATGCAACACACGAGGTGAAAAATGATGCTGTGTCCAACTTATCCCACGTATACCTCCCTCATACAGCTGTCACCCCTCCCTCAGGCCCAAACCACCATCACCACACTAACACAGTTTGACCTTTCACACTGTGTAGCTGGAGGATAAGTGCAGAAAAGTTGCACGTTTGTTGTTGGAATTTCCATAAGCAAGCCGGAAGAAATTAAGCACGAGCATGCACTAAAAACAATGGCAGGGCTTCTCTCAATTGCGGTTTTGTCCCACACACATCTGCATGTGTTTTAGGTTTCAGTGGTGCATTAACAAACAACCTCCTCTCAGTGCCCGGCTGCATATGGGGATTATCAGTAGTCATTACAGACCATTTAATAATAATCACCGCCATCAAAAACGAATCAGTCCAGGCATGTGATATTTGGAAGGCCGATATCACTGGCTGAGTGGATCATATTAGTGAAGATGACAACTGATTAGACAGTGTTTGGCATTTCATCTCATTGTAGCTTACTATTGTCCACATCTAGATATTTTCTTTGCAGCTAAACGTGTGCGAGATAAGAGCAATTACAAAGGCAATTCTCGTGAACTTGCAGTATTAAACAGTTTGAAAGTCAGTGACTAAGTCCTACTATAAAGGCGTCCAATAAAAACATTACACTCCCTCCTTCAGGAGCTCAAACAGTCACATCTGCACCCGAAGAAGCCTCAGGTGCAGATGGACACTACGAGAGAGGCCTGCACTTGCACAAACACAGCACCAAGCGCATCGAAACCGGATGAGAAGAGGAGTGCCGAACATGAAAGGCCCTGCTAGCCACTCAGCCTGCGGCCCTGTGCGTTCATTTCCATTCTAAAGATATGCACGGAGAACAAGTCGCTCCAGTATCACTTATGCCACTGGGCTTTGGAAGCACAGTGGTGTTGCCATGGAGTTTATATGTCATTAAAGCAAAACACGAAGTTAATTTGATTTCCATTTTTAACATCGACCGCCTCAAAAAAACAGATAAATTTTATACGGCCTCAGCTTACTTTTCCTCTTGGCACTGCGTTCCAGAAAGTGATCAGAACGCCGTCGACTCGCTCTACTTTGGAAAATATTTTGTCAGCAGCGTTTGATCAAAGTGGTGTGATACTGTTTATATGAGGGTACGCGCCGAAAACTAGCCACAAAGAAGCCACTCTGTGTGTCTTCTCTCCCTCTGTCAGTCTGTCTGTTTGTCTGTCTCTCTCACACACACAGAGGCAATGAACACACTCATTTCTCTGTTTGTGCGCTCACACAGCTGTGGATCTTGTGCAGGGTTCAACCAAGGTAAAGATATGGTATATTACGCAATGGCTTATAGATTTTTCCACCCCTGGCGAGCTGCCAGCGCTCTCAATGGGAGAGAGAGAGAGAGAGTGAGTGAGTGTGTGTGTGTGTGTGAGAGAGAGAGAGAGGATCAGAAAGCAGCACACTTTGTTCCACAAAGTCTGACTCACTAACTGGATTCACTGGCTCCCTTGCTGGGACTGCAGGCCTCTGTGACCAGTAGTTACATTGAGGAAATAGGGCTGAACAAAAGCATGTGAGTGTGTGTGAGAGTGTGTGTGTGTGTGTGTGTGTGTGTGTGTGTGAGTGTGTGCATGTGTAACTTGATAAGACTGGGAGTAAAGATTGTTGTTGCTTTTGCATCAAGTATCAGATACATTTATTAGGTCTGGTGGATATTTCAGCCATCAGCTCCCTCAGGCGATGTGGACTGCTGCTGCTCTATATTAGTGTCTGCCTTTGCACGTGCACGCATGCACGCATGCACGCACGTACGCATGCACGCATGCACGCACACAAACACACAAACACACACAGGCAAAAAATAAATGACCTTAGGTAGTCATTCAACACATTGGCCATACAGTCTGCCCATGTATTTCCATCAGACACAGTAAACATGTCAAGACAAGTTACGCTTCACATGCAGAACATCACCGATGAGACGCTGTTTAACTTTTCAATGCTTTACGTATTTAAGTACCGTGCAAACTCATTTGACAAAGCGAAAACCTTCATCATCAGACGCAACAAATAAATGCCCTTGACATCATCAACAAAAACTGTAATGTGCATGCATGACAGACATCTCGTTGGAGACTACTTCCAAAAAATGAGACTTGGAAGAGTCAACAAGAGCAGCCCAATCTGTTTTGAATCAGACGCTCGCCTGTCAGGATGATCAATCCCACTGTTTTCTTGATTTACTTACCGAGTACGTGACATGCATATGTTAATGAAACTTGTGCGCTTCTCATATCAGCCTTGTCCATATTCTCCCGCCTGGATTAAGAAGGCAGACATACTGTTCACACACAAGGCCTAGAAACGCATTCACAGAGCTGATTTGGCCTAGATCTCGCGCACCGAGGTATTCCCTACTCTTTTAATTGGGCCCTTGATGCTCGACATAGGGTGTACTTCCTCTAATTAGCTATATCTATAGCGTATGGGAGGGTGTATGAATGCATGCATGTGTAAAATCCTCTTTTGAGCAACTCCAAACTAACTAAGAGCTTTAATTTCACGCTAGGCTGCATTGTCCCATTCAGTGGGGTTACCCCCACAAAAAAGCCTCTGAGAAAATCAAAAAAGAACGGGCGACAGAGGAGGGGGATGGAGAAAGACAGCGAGGGAGAGAGGGAGAGAGACAAACAACAACAACAACAACAACCGAAGCTCATCCTCGAACAATGCGGATCTCTCACTAACCGTTACTTCTCTTTTAAAGGGAGCTAATTGAGGAGGTGGAGGGGGTGGAGGATGAGGAGCACAGGGATGAAGGTGAAGGGGAGTCTGTCCCAAGCAGCTGCAACAAGGGCACCGTACTTTGGGTGTTGTGTCTTCTCTTCCCTCGGTTCGTTTGCAAGATTCTCTGTGAGTTTTCGCTGTCTGATCACCTCAAACTAAAGTCTGTTAATGATAGTTGCACCTTTGACTCTCAAAACTGTGAAGAGATAATGGCAGTCTTGCACCGGGAGGATAAGCAGTTATCAGTCAATCACCCGTTCATGTTACACACTTAATTCTCACCCACTGCTATACTGATGGGAATTACAGCGCAGTATGTATGGCTCTGTTCCTTTCCGGGATCTGTTCAAAAGATCGGCTCAATATCCATTTTTTGGTTCCTTTAGGGGACTAGGTTTATCTGTAAAAATAATCACTAATGATAGGATAAGATATGGATGTGATTCAAACCAAGAAATCGCACCAATATAATTTAATTTTGCATGTGTGGACTAGGTTTTACTGCATCTAGGTTTAACTGTGTCTCACTGCTTGGTCAGTGCATTTCCTATGAATTTGCGCTCTGTGTGAAATGCGTTAGGTCAATAAAGTTGCCTTGCCTTGAATGCAACTCATGCCATATTTAATATTCTAACCGTTTATATAAAGAGGAGTGGATGTCGGGAAGGGCAGTGAAATTTGGGCTCTCACGTTGAATCAGGTTCGACTCGGTTTCCCTCGTGCGCACCAAAGAAAAACCCAAAAAAAAAAAGAATCAAGATCGTTTGTGAACGTGACATCAAAACTACTGCCAAAAATCAAATCATATCAGGTCGTGAGCACCGCAGCAACAAACGCTCATGTGAGATAACTGCATGTATATCTAGATTTTGGAGCACGTTCTGCTCTCATGACAAAAGCTGGCAAAAGCCCGAGTGAGAGATGTTCTCAGCATCAGCACACTGACGTGATTGTGACTCTGCTGCTCCTCCACCACATGTCTGTCTATCTGTCTGTAACATACGTGAGTGTTCGGTCTGATTTCAGATGTGCTCGCCTGTGTGTATGTGTGATGTGCGTACGAACATGTGTGTGCCGTATGGCTTGGTAGCTATATCAGAGACCAACATAAGACCGCTATAGGGGCCGCCTGCTCTTACTGGCCACAGATCAGCCTAAACCTAATCCACACTAGGAGGCAGGAGGAGGGGGGCTACACATATTCACACAGACACGTATCGGACACACACACATGCCCATCCATCCAGGGGACAGCCACCTATTACCCTGGTGTGCCAATTGCCTCAGTTGAGCATGATAAATCCATTTTCTATGGGCGGTCAGCAAGACTGCACAGATAAGGGATGAGCAGAGCAGCGCAGTGCTGGATTTAACACACCTCCAAGACAGACTCACACACACACACACACACACGGATGTGGAGGAGTAGGCTCTTCTCTGGCTACATTTTTAAACATATTTTTTGTTCTTGCACACATATATAACTCTTGACGAACATGATGCGCAGCATGTAATTTAAAATATCTGAACTGAGGATGAACTCCAACAGTCCCTCACATAGATTCGAGTACTTTTCTTTCCATGTAATCAAAATGTATTCAGCCACTGTCTAACTGACATGGACATGTTGTGCCATCTCCCACTTCCCTGCACTCCTTCCTCCGTCCCATCCCTCCGTCCCTGCCTACCAGCTCTCACTCTGGGCCAAAGCAGTGTAAGGTGGACCTGGTCTGCCTCCAGCAGAAAGGATGAATAAGTAAAAAGAACACAATGTACCCCTGGGTTCTGCCTGCAACCCACTGCCTGCCTGTCGTCCTGGCACAGTTGGCAGGCCACTTCTTACCCCGTCTACCGTCCACTACAGCAAACCTATTCTCCGCCTGCCTGTGCTGTGCCTACCAACTAGCTCTCTGTGTGTGTGTGAGCAGGATTAGTGTGTGTGTGTTTGGTGCAAAGTGACGCCGGCGAAGGCTTGGTATGTTACCAGATCATGCAGGCCCACCTCGGCTTACACCAGCACCGCCGCTGTCACCGTCCGGTCCCAGTGAAACCAGAACCGAGGGCTGACGCAGGAGAGCCATCGGCCCAAAACGGGACAGGAGTAATAAACACACACACACACACACACACGTACTTTACACACAAATACAGCCTGGTGTGGACTTTTAGGCCTTGAACGAGAGTTTTAACTGAAACAAGTAGACACAATAAATCATATTACAAATGTATGATTGCTGAATTGTTTTTTATGTGTTTGTTTTCTTGTCTAGTTGAGGAGCTGCAGACGAAGCTGACGTTGAGACAAAAAGAGACTGAAGAAAGAAGACACTTCGGACAACATACAAACTTGCTCGCGTGAGCTCGCACACACTTCATGCACACACATAATTTTGTCCAGATGACAAGTTCCTTTATCTCCATCACCAAAGACACTGACTACAAAATCTCCATATTTTTATTTTTTTTTTCATTTTATCAGTTGCTATGGCTATATGGCATGGCTACAGTATGTATGGCTTTCACTGCATGCTTTCAAGTGCTTTGCCAATCTGCACTGCCGAGTGAATTTCAAGGACTCATTTGATCTCCCACTCTAAAAAAAAAAAAAATAATAAAAAAACCCACACTTTTAGAAGCGCAAAGAGATGGACACGAAGCACTTAAGAGCCAATAAAACACTTTTTTTTGTGTGTTTGTTTCTTTGCGGGAAACAGTTAAACAATCTCCCGCACAGTGTTAAAACATCTCAGAGAGACAGAAAGAGAGGGAAAGAGAGAGTTTGCGGCAAAGCTTCAGAAGTTGGCAGTGTTTGTGAGACGCGCTGTATATCAGCAGCCCACATCTCATTTGGATAAGCGGGACTTAAAGTGGAGTCTGAAATAATTGATTTCAGAACGCAGCACATAAAAGTTTTAATTAACGACGACCTTCAGACCGCATTAAAACTTTATGCAAATGCATTTCCGTCACAGGGATGTGAAACAATGCCACGTAGCCCCGCAAAAAACCTCCCGGTGCTGTTTGGCAAGTGCACATGCGTGCGCCACTTTTGGCCGCCCGGGTCCGTCACCTACCAGGCCCTTCCAGCAAAGCTTTTATCAGCATTAATAATACATTGTATATTGTTTACACCGGTTTTGCATGTTTTCTGTGATTTGTGAATTATTTACAGTCTTAATGGAGTCATAGTCGTACATTATGCACTTTAGTATAATTCATCTGTGTGTGGCCGGGTGTGGACACCAAACACACACACACACACACACTTGAAGAAACTACAAACAATCCCGCTTCAGATCATTAAAACAGCTATTTAAAGCTAATTAAAGGCGGATGTTCGCCCTTCCAGCTTAAACGACAGGTGTGACGCGGAGAGGTATAGCTTGTCGCTCATACACGCATGCACGACGGGCTTCAAGTTCATTTCTGACCAATAATATCCTCACAAGTCTGTCAAGGAGATCTGAGAGCACGCAAAACAAACTCAGCTCCGCTTGATACCCATCAGCAGGACCGGGAGACGCAATAACAGCAGCACTAAGCAGATCAATATGTATCGCGCATATGGGCAGCACGCGTCCATGCGGCGCTCGTGTGAGAGGATCTGCTGCCAATTAATTTTAATTAATGGAAAGAAAGAGGAAACTCGATGCGGACCTCTGCCTCATACCACCAGGCTTGGAAAATTATCTGTGCTAAATATGCAGTAGGGCTGTTGGACTTATTTTACGAAGCAAATCAAATAGACTATTGATTAGAAAATGTCTCACTCACTGTTTAAAACTCAGCAGACGCCAGAAAAGGTCAGGAGGAAATAAAAAAAAAAGGAGGGAGAAATGAAGGAGACATATTTTGCAGCTTCTGATTCTAGTAAAAAAACAAATAAATAAAAAAGATGTGATGACATTTCATTTTGCAGTCTGAGCAGTGCTGTCCTCTTGTTTCAGACATCTATAAACAATCACAGAAAACATATTGAGCTCTGCGCAGAAGGCCTGAAATAATACTGAGACGGGGTTTTTCCACGGAGCTCGTCCGAGTCACACACGCTGTTCTGTTTAAGGAACGGAATGACTGCAATTTCCCTGCTTCGCCACACATGACATAAAGGTCTAATATTATCTCTGAAAGATTTAGTTGAAATGGGATTCTCTGTGTTATAACATGACAGCAGCGTTGACTGGGAGAGGAGAGCGGCAGGCCGTGACCTCCCTGCAGCTCTCACACATGTAAGTACAGGCCTGAAGCTGAACAGCTGGGACTTTATAATGCAAAATCAGCTATCAGTGCGAATTAATGCGTAAGAATTATAGTGCATGAGCCTGATAATTAAGTTTCTTGGACTGCCTCACGGAAGCTCCTGACCGCAGACAAAACCACAATCCCTCCTCCCTAAAAAAAACTAAAAAAATGTGAAGACCACACTGAGCTTGATCTTTAAAGAGAGGGTTGATGGGAAAATAGTGAAACATGGAAACGACTCTCAGTCCGGTGTGTAATGTGGTATGAGCCGAGCGGCGGGAGGGAAAAACGGACCTGCGGCGGCCTGAAGCTGGAGCTCTGCGCGCCGGCAGCTCTCCTCTGTTAACTCTGCAGTGACTGGAGACATAAGTGTCTGCATCTGTGAGCAGAAGCTTCATCTAAGACAAAAAAACACTTCAAATATGTGGTCAGGAAGGGCGCAAAAAAGCGCGGCGCTGCAAGAGAAAACCAGAAAGGTCATTTAAGACGTGACCTTTGCTGTTTGCGAGCTGTTTTATGATGTTTGCTTCACTCGCAGATAAAAACGCTGTACGCACGGAAACAAGGCAAATTCAGCACATGTGGAAAATATAGTTTAAGAAACACATAATATATAAATTAAGAAAGAAAGACAGAACAGGCCGCGTAAGGATTACCTGCTCCAGCAATTTCTTTGTGCAGCCACGGATCAATTAAAGATTATTTCTGGTGGATAGTTTCACAAAAATATAATAAACCCCAAGGTGATTTCAGACTTTGAGCTGATAAAAAAAAGATAAATCTCGATTTATTTCTGTGTAGTGACAGAAGTGCGCACAGAGGTTGAGGCCCGAAAGGTCAAAACGGAGTCCAGCGTTGTCCATTTAATTAAAAAACACGAGCTGAATATTCAGAGTCCAGATCTTAATTATATAACACATTTTATAATATTGTATTAAGACACCTAAAACAAAAACTAACACGTAATCACCAGTTTGACTTCTAGCTGAGCCATTACTTCCAGACGGCCTCTGAAATTACGCACAGGATGCAGCGAGATTTCCTTTTCACAGTAAGTGATCCCTTTAAAATCTCCATCTTTTCTCTAATAACCATATAATTAAGGGCAAATAACATATTGCTTCTTTAAAGGTCAGCTGTAATTTGTGATTAATCAAACTGCAGCCATGCACACACAACACACGCCCACCCTTCCTTGTGTCGCCTTCAGGACGCCCTCCCGAAACTTTTGTTTTTAAAACAAAGGCTGCTGAAGTGGAATAAAGTCAATGTCGGATGGTTGTGAATGTGTCCACGGTGACCCTAAAGGCCCCCGGCCAGCGCCGACCGCGGCAGAGGACCGGCAGCCCTCCGATAACAGCCGCAAGTCAGAAACCCTCCTCCTCCATATCAAAAAATAAACTGTCCCGCAACTCAACGAGCCGTGTTAAAACTCGATCCGTGCTTTATTATGTTTGTCGATAGAGCCGATTATTGCCTCAGGGCGACTGTAATTAGTCGCCAACTGTCAGGGCAGCGAGCCCTTCTTCCCCTTTCTCCAACCTCCGTTTTATATAAAATAGATTTGGGAGAAGCGCCATTTTCTCTCCAAACCATGCGCAATGAGACGCACAAGAAAAGCCCGTTGGAGGAGTGCCATTAAAAAGAAAGGGGAGAGAGGGGGAGAGAGGGCGAGGGAGAGAGAGGGAGGCTAAACACTATCGGGGAAAAGAGAGCAGAGCTGGAAAAACGGTCCTTAAAAACGCAACAAATGACAAGCAGCAGCAGCAGCAGCAGCACGGCACACAGCACAACACTGTAACCACATACAGTAGAAACAGACCGGAGGCGCACCATACCGGAAAAAAGGGCAACGAAGAAGAGCGTGGAAAACGGCGATTTGTTCATACCTGTGTCAAGCAGTAAGGGGAGTACATGGTTGTGTCTAGAGATGAAAATTGGAGTAGTTGATAATAAAGTTGGATGGAGGTTCGCTGCGGTGCCGCATTGCAAAGCCGCTGTGGCTCAGTCCAGGCTGTAACCCCGCCTCACTCACAGTGAAAGCTCCGCACCAACTTTAGAGGAAAGTTTTCACTGCTCTCCCTCCCTCCCTCCCTCCCTCTTTCTCTCTCACTCTCCCTCTCTCTCTCCCTCCCCGCTTCTCTTTCAGATCGACACAGACCCAACTGTATTTAAAAAATTCATCGTTTTGTTTTTTTTAAAAAAGAAAAATACTTTCTCTTTTATTTATTTATTTTTTGTCAGAGAATCGCTAAAAGAAAAAAGAAAAAAAAAACGCGATACAGTATCCCGACATATACTGTAGGGGCTCACAGAGCGCATGTGGTGAGTTCAGTCACCTCCTCGTGCTTTGTGCTGTTTTATAAAATTCATATGGGATATCTGTAATATTTCTTCAGTGGGTCCATCTGTCAGCACAGCGCTGCAGCAGCCGCCCTGTTTACATCCATTGCTGCATTTATAATTTGTCAGGGGATGATTGTTCTTGCTTTGTCTGTCCTGCAACAAACATTTCCACATATATAGATATATAGATATAGATATATCTATATATCTATAGATAGATAGATAGATAGATAGATAGATAGATAGTTTGTCTTTGTTACTCAGAGGCGAACATTTTATTGCTGAAATACTTTTAATTCACTTGTGGTGTCAATTTAATATTTAAAAGGAACCTTGTTGTGTTTAAAGTTTCTTTCCAGCCAGTGCTTTAAGTAGTATATTTTTGACTTTGTGTTATAAATAAGTCTTGAATCTTTACGGGTGCACTGTGTAGTTTTGGGGAAGACATTTTAATCAGAGGAGAAAGATCTTTATGCCCAAACAAACTGAATAAACAAACTGATCTTGAAGGACAACACAATTTCATTCTGTTTTATGTTGTTTGTATTTGGCGGACCCTGCCACCTTTCAAGATTCAAGAGTGTTCTGGGAACAGCTTTTTTATTCAGTTATGAAAAAAATAAATATTTCTGAGTTTGTATCATTACCTCATTAATATTGTAAATATCACATTTCTGAGTTTGAATTCCTTCTCTTAAAACTACATAGTGCCCCTTTAAGTCTGAATCTAAATGACAGAGGAGTCAGATTTCCCCACAATTAACTTTTCCCACTTTCATATCCTTCGCCGTCACACAAAATGCAGAAGCAAACCCCAAGTGCGACCCAGAATAGAAACAAAGGTTTGAATTTTACAGCTGAGATTTCTGCTGCCGCCGCTGCCGTGTTTGGTCGGCCCGTCAAGCTGGAGAGTGACACAAAGCTTTTCAGCTTTTCAGCACACAGTAAACTCATTCAAGTGCCTCAAGTGGAAGAGGGTCCCCCCCCTGTATTCTCGACTCGAGCGTTTGTTACTGTAAATGAAAAGTGTGCGGTGGACAAAGTGTTTGATGCAGCGGAAAAACATCAGCAACCAAAGTTATTTGTGTTTAATTCATTTTACAAGGTGTCACGACTGGATTCGAGGCCCTGACTCTTGGCTGAGGGCGGCCGTAGCGGCACAGTTTGGGGTTTAGGGGAAGCTTCTTATGGCAAAGTAGAAGCAACGGCACATTATATTTTCTTCAAGGAACTAAACAAGTCCAAACAGCAAGTTGTGAGTTAACTGTCTGTAAGATTGTAAATTATTCAGCTGTGATACTCCTCGGATTCTTATTTGTTAACCCAGTCCAAGTCATATTCTAGTCTTCTGAATGTGTATCTGGAGACAAAAGATACCTGAAGTTGGACTGAGTGGTCTAAACCGGTTTCATTGTGACTTGTATTGTATGGAAGCGATACACTCTGTTTCTAATCAGGCTTGGCTTTATCCTCGCCCGCTCCCTGCTCCTCAGCCTAATCAAACTCATATATGCAGGCAGAGTGCCTGCAATTATACATAAGCCCCTGCCTTGTGCATGTGTGTGAGTGAGAGTGTTTGGAAGTGTGTGTGAATGCAATTCTGTGTGTGTGTGTGTAAGGGTGCGGTTTCGGGGGTTGAAGTCACCCCAGAGCTCGGATGCCAAGTTTTTCAGGGGGATATGAAGCTGTGCAGCTTTACGAGACCTCAGCCTATGTTGGATACTTAGACACTCACACCACAGACACACATGCATATAATGTACAGTATGTACACAACACACACATACTACGTACACGGCCACAAATGTCTTGCGGTCAAAGATATGCTGGCACAAGCAGCTAGAAAAGGAATTAGATTGAGAAAAGGGAGAAAAATACGAAATAAAAGTGGAAGAAAGTGAAGCATATTGAGGTGTAGTCAATTCCTTTCCCATAGTCTCTCCTCTTTCCAAACCACACCCCGCCACGGCACAGGCCCAAACCCCAGAGCCTTTGTGTGCTCCCTCGCTTTCCCTCTTTCTCTTTCTGTCCACCCCCTTTTCTATCCCTCCGTGCTTCTTTTTACTGACCTTTCTCTATCTTATAATCTTTTTGCCTCTCTCTCTTTCTGTCGTCTTAATCACACACACTGTTTGACTTTCACCGGCCGTCTTTGTCTCTCCGGCTGGCCCGAGACAACCATTTCAGTATTCAACACAGGCGCTTGGCTGCAACAAACAAACTATAGCAACCACAGGAGTTACAAAACACAGACGCTCAGGTTCTCCTTCCAAAACTCAGATCAAACACGTCCTCTCTGACCATCACCTACAAAAGCCCCTCGAGTGCACACGGGGCCCTGGCGGGTTTCTGAGCTCACCATTAAAAAGCTCACGAGAAAACCATATGGTGTGTCTAAAGTTAGCATGTTGTGGTCTCCCATTGACACACAGCACTGCCCATATACTCGCTGTTTACCATCGCCTGTGGCTAGGCCATTAAATATTGAAAGTGATGTAGCATACTGATACTGCCATTAGCATGCTAAATGTGTGAGACAGGTGGTCGAGGCCGCCTTTCAAAAGGCAGGAAATATGCGAACGGAAAATGTGTGTGACTGTGCCGTTTACTACACCGTACAGTGTAAATATTGTTTGAGTAAGCTGTTTATGTGTGCTCTGGGAGGGAGCACGCCAGTCAAATGCATACAGGCATATGCAGTCAGAGAGAAATGGCTGACTGGCCGTTATGGCTAACAAGCATATCATACACAGTGCGGATCCCAGAGACACTATATGGATCTGTTTGCAATCTGAGAGTGTGTGCGGAGCAATGTGTTACGCCTGCTGCTTTTTATGTGTTTACTGTGTGAAATGGCTGCATATACGTTGAACTCGACTGGTTTGGATTACTGCCTCTCTACCGTGGTGGTATTCAACAGGAACAAAACGTATGGATTTATATTTCCAGTCTGAAGTCATCGTTTCTTTAATGTAAGCGGTAAATTCGACATGTCAGATTACAGCGCACAGGCGAAGGAGCAGTCCTCCAAGGAGCCCGAGAGTTTTGAATGGGGCCTGAAGGAGGACGTGCTGTTTTTACATAAGGTATGAAAATGATCACACACAACACGTGTCCAGCAGGAAAAACAATCTCATACCTTTGGTCTTTTTAATGCTCTTGTTTTAAAAGTACAGTATGTATTTTCTGCTGTTAG
Organism: Pagrus major; assembly: GCF_040436345.1. Taxonomy (NCBI): domain Eukaryota; kingdom Metazoa; phylum Chordata; class Actinopteri; order Spariformes; family Sparidae; genus Pagrus; species Pagrus major. The sequence goes on from NC_133215.1 coordinate 20,343,884, forward strand.
GGGTTTCTCAATCAAAACGACAAAATGACTTAGTTTGGTAATGTCCTGAAGTAGCATGGAATCATGGGAATTGTTGTCATTGTTAAACAACCGGCAAAATGTTTATATGAGACTTCACGGACGAGGAAATGTACGAAAGTTTTATTCACGTCATGTTTCGCCACATCCCTCCTCACTCTCTTTGACGTATCATCTCATACGCACCATCACCACCACAGAGGCTGTGTCCTCGCCGTGGCGGCCCAGGGTTCAAATCCAACCTGTGGCCCTTTGCTGTACGTCCTCCCCCTCCCTCTCTCATCCCCTGTCCTGTCACTCTTGGACTGTACTTTAGAAATAAAGCTATGAAAAATATATATATATATAAAATATTGCAGATTTCTCTCCAACATTGTTGGAACATTTGGGATAATGTAAGTATAAAACTCAACAAAATATATAACAAATGCATTAATGTTACGTATTATATCTTTAACTGGCTGCTGGCTTTGTCGTCCACGTGAGGAAAATGTGTCCGAACTCTGCCACAAAGCCAAACTACTGCTTGGCTTCAGGTAAAGAAAGCCTAGTTAAAAATACATGCATCAGAAAAGTTGACCCATTAAGGAAATACAGTGTTCATGCAAGGCACTGTTGCCACACGTCAATCGACACATGGGTTCATGACATCCACGATGAGGAGATGTGCATGCTAACAGGCAGAATGTCAACACTCAAAAATGTGTGTGAGTGTGTGTGTGCGCGGTGTGTGTATTTCCTGGACACATTAACCCACAGAACCTCCCATTCAAGATCTGAAGAATGAGGATAATATAGTGGTTAACATCCCCATGGTGAAGTCTGACCCTGTAAAAATGATCCTGCAACATGCACTGATGAGTCTTTTGTGCTCCTCCTCTCAACTGCGGTAAATCTTTACAAAGGAAAAAAGAGATTATTTTTAATGGACTGGGCTTGTTAAAGTGTCCAGGAAATAAATCTGTGAGACATCGACATGACGAAGATAGAGAGTTTGTAGTGTGTTTGTGGTGTGTGTGTGTGTGTGTGTGGGTGTGTGTGTGTGTGTGTGGTGTGTGTATACCCTGTATGTATCAGAAACGAGGAAACATTCAGGCATCCCTGGGCCTCTAGAAGGATCGTCGTTGACCAGGTAGGTGTCGGTAGCCTGAAAAAAACAAAAAAACAAAGAGATGGTTAGTTTATTAAAATTGTATTAATTAATTAGAATGGTGACTTTGTCATGATATTAAAAACACTTTTAAGAAGCAGTTCTCAACCATTTTTCGGTCCAGAAATTTAAGCATTTGCTAATTTAGTGGCTGCTTGAACCTCTCTCAGTATTTACCAAAATAAAATGTTGGAGCTGACAATAATTACTCTTAAACAAATGCTCAGTTACAGTGGAAATATTGAAGTTAAAGAACACTTGTGCAATTTCACAAAATTCTGAGAATTAGCTGAAATTCAGATGGTCATTTGTGACAGATGGTGTCCTGAAGTCACCCTGATCAAACCTGGATTTTCTTGCTTCCCCTTTGTGAGACAATCCTAAAAACTGACCTGTGTTATATGAAACAGCCTCATAACCCCTACTGGTTTCATTTCTCCACAGAAAACACAGTGTCTGCTTACAACTCTCGCACTATACATCCCCAGCCAGACTGTCTGTAAGTACCAGTGTGCATGCATGCATGTGTGTGTAAGTGTGCATTCAGGGAGCTTCATTTGTATTCTAAGTCAAGCAGGCAGGCAGGCAGGCAGGCAGGGTTCTGGCAGGGCCCGGAGCTGTGAAATGGGCTCTCCTTGCAGTTCTGCCGTTGATTGGATCAACCTATCCCACTCTACTTAGCCGAAGGGAGCCCAAATCCCACAGCCGCTGTGCCGTTCTGTGAAATCCTATTTCATTTCACAACTTTAACGGATAAAAAAGCGTGCACGCACGCTTGTGCCAGCCCAAGACCCCATGCCACATTTATTTAGCTGAACAGGAGCAGAGAGAAAACAGTGTATCTGCTGTGTGGAAACGTTTAAATGCACATAGTCTCAGCTGCTCTTGAAAATATAATCACCTGCACGTATATGTATGTACGTTTTTTCCACGTCCTCGCGCGCAAACACACACAAGCACACACCAACGCACACGTGCATGCCACTTACGCAGACACACAGACACAAACCCCATAATAAGAGCCAGACATTGGCAGACCACACAGCCCTGAGTTGTGGTGAAAACAAAGGCTATTCATATCCTTCGCAATGAGAGGTCTGTACAGCTAACTCTCTTTCTCCCTCTCTCCCCCGTCTCTCCCCTCAGCTTTTTATTACAGATAATCTGCACTCGCAAACCTTCCATTTTTCTGCAATTGTGCGATTTCTAATCATCTTTATTAGTCCATAAACATGTTTTTTTTTTTTTTTTTTAGTTTTAGTCTCTTTTTATAGCCGAGGCCTCCAGCTCCTTAAGGGGGCAACACAGTGCCCATTGTTGAGTCTCAAGAAGAGGATGAAGCCAGGAACGGAGTGAGAGAGGCCTGCTGATAAGGCTGCAAAGCATTATGGGAATGGGGTTGCAGAGTTCCTCAGATGCACACATACGCATAGCCTACATGCTCACACACGCACATACACACGGACACACAAGACAAAACGCAAACACTCAAAGTGTGCCAGGCCACATAATAATGATACGATGCATCTGATTGGCCGGCGCTCAGAATAATGGCCTGGATCCACGGCACCTGTGTGGGGGTCCGCACCAGCGCGAGCCTGCCGACCACCAGCGAACGGACCACAATGCATCAGGTGTGCTGGAGCGCCTGCCATTGGCTGTCCCCGGCCAGAAACAGGGTCAGGTGCACCAGCAAGCCGCCCCTGATTGGTTGAGCCGGACCCAAAAAGCTGCGGGTGGGAAAGAGCTGTTTTCATTGGCTGCCGCTGCCTCATTCTGCTGGTGAATGGGTGTCTGGGAGGATGGCACTGGGACAACTGGTTCAACTGGGAGAGTGTGAGGAAACATGCTAACTATTTGCGAATATCTTTGTGCATATGTAGAGAGATTCTCAGTGTAACTCGTCCTTTAACTTGAGCTCTTTGAAACAATATAAATCACACCGCACTCCAACAATAGATCATTTGCTCTCATTTTATATTAACCAACCGACAAAGAAGAATTTAAACGGCCTCTTTATGTCGTGAGCCAAAGAAACAGGTGTTGATGAACCACAATCCCATTGTGCAACAGTGAATAACACGAAGCTAATGAATAGGCTAAGCTCTGTACCTGCCACTGGGGAGGCCAGAACATACTGACTCCCTTTGTAGTAAACCCCCCAAAAAACTCCAGGCCCCCAAACACTCTCTCCTGCAGCAGTGTATGAATTATATATTGTACTATATATATAGAGCATATGCCCGGCCCATATGGCCAGCCCTGAGCGAAAAAATCTCAAAGCCCTCCTTAATTAACATTTTAGAGGGAAGATTCGGAGGCGGGAGATTGAGTCAGTGACCTATTTGGAGTCCATCATCGCCCAATGCAAATGTGTTAATTGAGACAGATTTTCCCACTCCACAAATATGTGGAGTAGGGGATGCGATGGAGGGTTTTTCTTTTTCTTTTTTGTCTGAGCCATCTGATCTAAGGTAGGGGTATAGGATGTGTTTCAAACTGCCTTTCCTGCACTGACAAAAGAAGACACTTCTCTTTCACTTTCTTTCTCACACACTCCTTCCTTGGCTCGCTCTCTATCTGCCTCGCTCTCTCTCTCTGGGTATATGTGTTGACGACCATATGGCCAAATTCTTTGGAGGTGAGATCTCCGAAACCTGCTCTCACACACACACGCACACACACACACACCTCCACAGAGCTTTGTGTATGAAAGGCCCTGATGGTGGAATTTGTTCTCAGATGGCTCCATTTTAAAGCACATGAATGGCAACATATCAATGATCCTCCTCTCTATCTTTCTGTCTCTCTGCATCTCAATTTGCGGTTACACACAAACACACACACACACACACACACACACACTAATTCACCACCTACATACCAAAAACTTGCTCACACACCTGGTGCAGCCCCTCTCCTTGTTTCCAGAAAGCATTTATTCTGGCTGCTGCACAATCATCAACCACAATCAGTGCTGCTGTCAGTCCATCTTTTTTAAAAACCATAATTATTATCACCACCATTGTGTCTTAAACACGTTTTTATCATCAGGATTTAGTAGCTGAGAATAGCACTGCCAACTTTAAGGCACAGGATGAAAATGGGAGGGGGGTGGGGTAGGGAGAGAGAACGAGAGAGTCCAGCCAACCTGCGTGAGATGGCAACCACTTCAAAGACGCCGGGCCGCACCGGCGATCTGTTCCACGGTGTGTGAGGGGTGTATGAAAGGCAGAAATGGCCGCCGTGTGAGTGCGTGCCAAAGCTACCTCGGGGAGAAATGTTGGAAAAATACGATTTTTCACACAGCCATCTCGGGGGGGGAGGTGAAGGGAAAAACGGGGAAGAATAAGAAAGAAGATGAGAAAACTGAGGGGCTGCATTAAAAAAAGAAGGATAGATGGATGGCTGAGCAGAGTGGGGCTAATTATTTCACTCCACTTGTGGGTCCTGAAGGTTTTTTGTTGGGTCAGAAGTGCAGCCAAGACGCAGTGCTGAAGATTGCATTAGGCTTAATTGCGCAGTTGTGTTTTACACAATAGTAAACGGTGGGATTCTGGAGGAGGCATGAGGCACACAGTGTGAACAGTTTCAGTTATGGAGGCCTGACTGCAGGAGGCAGGAGTACAATATAAATCCAGATGACTCAAGCAAAAACTATTTGACTTACGCTGGAAATTCGATCATATGTGTGTGTATGGGGTGGGTTGGGGGTGTGAGGGGGGTTCAAATCAAATGTGCTTATATGCAAATCAGCTGAGTGAGGTGAAACTTTTGTGAATCTACGCCAGCCCTAACGATAGCAGTCCCCATCCTGCGCAAAGAAAGAAACTTTCACCAAAACTGTTTGACAAGTTTGAACAGAGCACACATTGTGACACACCCCAAGATCGGCTTGGCTTGGCACCTCGCCTGTCAACTACCAATCTTGCTCGACAGGCTGGCCTTAAGATAACACTATGCCAGTTGTAACACTGAACTGCAACATTTTGCTGTGGCACCATACGCCGCCTCCGTACACTAGGTAACCCAGCGCCACTGGCACCCCTTTTCCCAACACGGATCCTCATTCAAGCTTCTTTTAACGGCCAAACCACACTCAGTTAAGGCCTCGCCGCACCGGCTATGTGCATTTAACAATGAGGTTTGGGCTGGTACAATCGGCCCTTTGTGTCACACAAGGACTGATCCATGGGGAGATTTTCTTGTGGTTATGGTTCTAATACAGCAGAGTTTACCGCAAAGACCAGGAAGCGTAGAGTTACCTTACAACACACACACACATACATACACACACACACACACACACACACACACACACACACACACACACACACACACACACACACACACAAGAGTATGACTCAGTAAAGCAGCGTGTTGAGCTTGTGTAAAATGTCTCACCCACTTCAACTGAAATGTCTCTAAAAAATGTATTTCATAATATGCTAAGGTTCACGCCCACCTCCCAGCTTGGCACCAATAAAAGTCTTGGCTTTGGTTTGACTGACAGGTTCTGTGGTTGGCAGGTTTTCTCTGCAACAACCGCGCCGTGCAACCAACTGTGAAATTATAGGCCTACTATCAAAACAAAATGAGGACTGTTTTATCCATGCCAATTATGAAGCATTGTCTGATGGTTCTTTTACCTTGAGACAAACAGACAGATAGTTGGAAGGCTGATATCACAAATCACACACAGCCCTTTAATTTGACATTTTGAACTGCTCAAGGCCTGACAGTGGTGTTGTTGTGCAGGTATGACTGAGGGCAACAAACATTTTTGGCAGGTGACCCCCACCCCATAATAAAGTTACGTAACGCTGATATTTTAAACACAGGAAAGTATGTCTTCACATCCTTCTGGGGTTACAGAGTGAGCTGACAATTTGTCACTCATCTGGGGGACAGGAATCAAGTTTCTCCTGTAAAGTTAGCTGATGTCAGTCTCATCTCTCCAATACCGTATAAAGACACTTTAGCTGATTGTTGATGACACTTTCAGATGATGTTTTCAGGACAATATACAGAACACCTCTGCCAAACTAAAACATATACGAGGGATTCATTCTATAGATTCAATATAACTGATAAACAGCTGTAAAATAAGCTCATGACAGGAGTTTTCATTTACAAGTTCTGTCAACTATCGCCCATATTTTGCTGAACTGCTGATAATTTCTGATTTCTGATTTCTATTTTTAAATGATTTTCCTCTGTCCTTATGGATGAGACAACAATTGCAATTTCTTTTTGTTAAAAAAATACATTATTAAAGTGTATATAAACCATTACATTACATTTCTATGTTGAACACAGGAAGCCTTGACCTAGAGGACTGTTTTACGCCTGTTTTGCGCAATAATATTAATATGTTCAGTGGAACTATTTGGTCAGCTGTGTTTAAAGGGGCACTTTGTAGTTTTGGAGAATAATTTTAATATTTCCAGTATTAATGAGGTCATATTACAAACTCAGAAATATGTATTTTTTCCATAACTGAATAAACAAGCTGTTCTCGGAGGAAAATAAGGTCCACAGAACTCGTTTGAAGCTAGAAAGGTGGCAGGGTCCGCCAAATATAAACAAAGTCAAACAGTATGAAATTGTGTTGTCCTTTAAGGTCAGTTTATTTATTCAGTCATGTAAATAAAGAAAGTTTGATTATTTACTTTGTTTAGGTATAAAAGAAAAATCAGCCAATGAAGATCTTTCTCTTCTGATTCAAATTTCAGCCCCAAAACTACATAGTGCATCTTTAACGAGCTTCTGTCTTGGCGCAAATGTTGTGTTGCTCATAAAAAATGATTTCTGATCATGTGAATTCTTCCAAGTGTTTTATTTCTACGCTACGACAAAACCTTCCCTCCCTCAATCTTTAAACCAAAAAAGCAAATCAACCCAGTGAGCCACATCATGGCACCTTTACTCTTGAGTGGGTAATGAAGATCAATTATGTGGTAGATCACAATTTAAGCACATTACGATTATAATTTATGGACATAATAATTCAAAAGCCTTGAGCTGCAGCATGATAAAGACAGATAGTAATCAGCTGATGCAGTGAGAAAAAGCAATGAAAAGAACAGAGTCATATATCAGATTTCTATCTCTAAATGCTGCAGGATATTTTTTTTTTTAAAGATCATTAAATCATCATTTCCAATCAGAGATTCCTCCTTTTGTTTTGTTCTGATCAACATTAAACACCTCGGAGGTGCTCCCATCCACGATGCTCTCTTCATAAGCCCTCTCAGCACTTGTTCTGGGGGCACAAAGACGGCCTGTGTGTCACCTCACCTCCCCACCCCCTTGTAGTCTCTATAAAGTGTCATCGACTACGCAAATGAAGTGCCCATTGATAAAAAAAAAGAGGAAAAAAAAGGAAAAAAAAAAAAAGCAGCCGCCTCTGATACAAAAAAACCGCACAGTGCAGTCCGGTGAAGCCAGAATGCTCCACACTATAAGGTGCTTGCAGAATATCATCATCATCACCACCATCACCATCATCATCATCATATACTATCACTGTGTTCTGGCCTTTCAGATCCCCTCAGTGTGCGGCCGTGTGTGTGTTTTATTCTGTTTGATCTGAGCAGCGCAGGAAGATCAGCCTCCAGTTTGTCGATCGGTGTCTACAAGCGCCTCTGCAAACAATCCAGCCTGCACGTTGTTAACCCACCACTGAGGCTAAAGCAGCTTACATTGGGAAACACGTTTTATTGTTTCTTTTAAATGTTAAATACCAGATGCATATTTAATTACAGCGTTATGTTTCTGACGAAGGTTTGAGGAAAAAAAGATGAAAGAGAGATGTTTTAAAGGTTAAAATATAAAAGCTGCGTTTAAATACATCGTGTGGTGCACGTGAGGCTATGGGTTGAGCTGCATGGTAAATGTTTTTTTTTTTTAATTTATGTTAATTAAAGTGAGTTTTGGTGCTTTATAATGATTCAAATTGGCAGGCAAACGAGGTGAACACACACCTCTCTCTCTCTCTCTCTCACACACACACACACACGCGCGCGCTCTCACACACGCGCTCACAGGTGTGTTGTATCGTCATCTATGGCCTCACACACTCCTCGGCCAACTCTCACTCTGCGCGTCCAACAAAGTGCAGATCTTTTTACAAAGAAACGAGAAACCTTAATTAAAAAAACCCTCCGCGGGGATGCACTTAAACACATGATGTTTGGTTTATTTACAGTCCTATAGACTTTACCCCTATAGACCCAACTGAAGGGGAACTATTGAGTTACACAGCACGTACCATTATAGCGTGGGGAGATCTGCCAACCCTCTCAATGCCCCATTTTCCTTTAAAAGTTCAGCTTCCAAAAAAGTGAGAGAGGGAGTGAGGGCTGAGGGAGGAAGACTTGGTCTCTTCGCTGTTGCCGGAAGCAAAAAAAGGGACCTTTAAACAAGTCGGCCTTAGGCCCAGATAGAAAAAAACACACGCTCTTTCAAAAGTGGGTCCACTCTGCAAGAGATAGGAGGAAAGGAGGACAGCAGCTCCGAGCCCTCCGTTTACCGCCGTTTGGCCTCAGATGCGTCCATGTCCAGCAGCAAGAAGTCAGGGAGACGTCTGCGTCAAAGTCCCGAGGTGCGTCCTTCAGCGGGAAACTTGTCCAGCAGATTGGGAGACGCCAAAAAACTCCCCCGAAATAATATTAATAACACGCTAACGCGTTGAATGGACGGGAGAGGTGATGCAAAGTAAGTTTTGTTTCTGTTATTTTTCCGTGCGCAGCCTTTGCGGTCGGCCGGCTTCTGTCTCCAAAACGTGTCCAAAAGCGGCTGTCTCCTGCGCCGCGCGTCCGATCTGTTTTACCCTCGTATCTCTCTCGCTCGCTCGCTCTCCTCTCTCTCTCTCTCGGTCCAACACACACACAAACGACGCGCACGCACACACGCGGTGTTATAGGCACACACACACACACACACACACAAAAAAAAAAAAAAAACGGGAGGACACCCCTGGTCCCTCGCCGCCTCCTCCTCAAAGCTGACGAGATGAAAGAGCAGCTTGCGTTTTTTCGCTACGATAAAGCAGAATGCCTGCACAGCACAGCACAGCACGGCACGGCACAGCAGAGCGCAGCGCGGCGACACGTAGTCGCTCCGTCCGGGCTGCAGCGTGGCTCTGGATGCGTAAAATGGAAGCTCACCGTGCGCGACAGACAGCCTACACTTCCCTCCCGACAGAAAAAAATATATATATCAGCCACTAAATAGCTCGCCTCACCAGCGTGCGACCTGTTTACACACACACACACAAATAATAGACGAGGAATTAGGGGCAGTTGTTTACAGTGAAGGTGGAGGGGGGTGGTGGGGGCAGCGTCGAAGTGGTGAATTATTAGGTGAATTATTAATAAAGCGAGCGGTGTGCAGGCTGTCGCGGAGAGAGCGGAGCGGCCAGGGGAGCAGCTGGGGCTTTAGGAGAATTAGGAGGACCAGGGGCTAAATCACGGACGGCGGGGATTAGGGCTGCACTGGCTCCTACCTACCGCCTGCATGTACTGAAGGTTTCCAGAGTGGCACTGTGGGCACGACCCGAGCTGCTCCCGCTCTGGTTTCCGTAGTGTTTTTCTTATCTTCTGATCTGAAGCGAAGACCACGCCACAAAAAGGTCATTAGACTCATTTAAGGGAAGGTGTCTCTGCTTACCCACCAAAATATATAGAAGAAAAGAGCCTGTTCCCAGAAATCCAGTGGATGAGAGGAGGTTCAGAGGGTTTCTGATCATATTACAGGCTTTGTTGTATAAAGAGGTTGAATCTATTCTGTTAATTCACACTGGTGGTGATTTTAATGACGGAGTTTAGCGAGCTTTAACTTGAAAGCTTCTTTTAAACACTTCAGCAGCGCAGATTTCTTGTCACAGTGTCTCCCAACAGGAGGACGCAGTGAAGCAACAGGATTAGACGTGAGTGAGATATCGCAGACATATTGTAAGCTATAAAAGATCTGACTTCTGGGAAATAACACAGGAGAATTCCAAATTTGCCTTTTTTTGTTTTGTTTTGTGTTGTTCTTTAATAAAAGTGCTATAGTTGTGGGGACTGGAAGCCTGGAGAAGCAGGAGCGACAGAGCCGGTGGACACTCGCTCCCTGGTTGTTTAGGAAAAGAGCCAAAGGGAAGTTCAAGTTTTAAATTGAGAGAGTTATTAATGAAACGTGGAATGAAGAGCATTAATCATCTCTGATATAAATGAAGCAGGCCAGCAGGACTTGTAGGGACACTATGGTGCCCAAAAAAGGGGAATGGCACAAAGAAAATTGGCTGAAAACATTTGTGGTAGATAAAAAAAAAATGATTTCATCAAACCCAAGAAAACGTAAAACATTAAAGCAATTTTAGAAACATGTTCAAATACAACATAAAACCTTCGCGCAGCTCTTGGCACCAATCAAATGTTAAAATCAGCCTCTGTCTGTGTCATGCTCAGGTGATTTCAGGCTGAGTTTAAACCAGGACAGCACGAGTCTTATTTCCCTTCTCAACACAGATGGATGCAGAACTATTGAACCTTGGTGTATCGATAAATCAGCTCTAAGAGGATGTGTTGCTCCTCATGCGTGTGTCGTTATCCGTCCTTTTATTAAAAAAAAAAGAAAAAAGAAAAATCAGACGTCTGATGACATTCCTCCAACATGACGGCTTATCAATAATTAAATGTTGACCTCCCCTCACATTTGGCCACATCAATAATTCATTTTTAATTGAATTTGTGATTTAAGTTTTTGTTTCAGCCTCATCTGGGGGATTCAGTTTAGCCCCAAAGTGTGTCTGCTGTGGGATGACGTTTGAGGCGTTTTCTGTTTGTTTTTTTTTTAATCAAAAAAGAAGATTTTGATGTAACGGAGGCCGTGATGGATCATTTTACTCAGAAGCAGGGAGAGAAAAGTGCTTTAATGTGGCTTAACATGGAGGTCAACAGAGGCCATTTCATCATAATTAGAATAAAGGACAAAGACAAATAATGCGAGCTGACTCTACAATCTGGAGACTTTCACCTGTTCGTTAATACTTACAGGCCATTTTTTGCTCTAAAGTGAGAGATTTTTCTCTATATTTCGATTTTATTTTCTAAATAAAAAATTCCCTACTTCAGCAAATTTCATTAAGTTGTCTATATAAACGTGTACAGGCTCAAATATGAGTCTTTAATGTCATTTTGTGACACAAATGGTCCCATAATTCTCCCTAAAATGATTTTTAAGCGTTAATATTATTATTTGTGAAATGAACACTGGTCATCAGCTGGGACATGAAACAAACCTCAAGTTTCTGTAGTGACAAGTTAGTAATATTGGCAAGTTAAGCAGTCAGATGTAATAATGGAATTATTATTGGAGTTAGTGAAGGAAGAAAAAGGCTTCTTTCACAATAAAATAATAATAAAAAAAAGCATAATTAAAAGTACAGAGGGTAATTTTTATGAATGGAAATTAAACAACCACAACAACAACTTCAACATGTAATAACAATAATAATAATATGAATAATAATAATAATGTTATTATTATTATTATTATTATTAATAATAATAATAATAATATATCTAATTCATAATTCTTATGCGTTCTGATGTTTTATTGGCTGAATGACATCAGCATCATTCAGTAGGATAATATTCACAGTTTACATCATGACCTTCCTAAATTTGTCTTTTTTAATATGAACTCTGGTGTCTCTGCAGATGCTGCTGCTCACTAGGAGGCTCGCACATGCCCGACGGCCTGTTTGGAGAATGACCAGTTGATTGGAAAATCACCAGAATGCGCCTCTAAACCCCAAATAATCCCACGACACGATTTTTTCCTTAACCCTTAATTAAATTTACAAACAACAGTTTGTACAGTGAGAGCGCACTGTGTACTCAGCAGGAGCAGCCACAGAGCCCGGAGGCTGCAGGAGGCCACACACATTTTCTACAAGCTGCAGGTAACAAAACTGCAGCCGGAAACATGACATAAAATCCAGCAAAGGTGTTTGTAAGAACGAAAAAAATGTGCAGATCTGTATCGTAGCTGTACGATCGAAAGGGACATTTGTTATTTGTATTTATTTGACACCAACATGCCCACTAATCAAATATTCAGCTCTTAGCTTTTTAAAGTAAAGTGCATGTTAAAAAATGGCTCGCAAACATATTTCTAAAATCGAAAAACTGCAACAAAAAAAAACAACTGCCTATTATCAGTGCATTTACCTGCAAAGCACACCTGAGGGCAAACTGCGCCATTGTCAAGTCATTTAAAAATGTCACATAACCGCGTTGAGTTTATTCATCGTGTAAATTTATCATGAAGAGGAATTTTGAGGAAAAGGCCTCAAATTTAAACAGACTGGACGAACATTAAAGTGTTTAAATGCCAGTAAAAGCGTGAAAATAGCAATAATTATTAGAAAACTGGCGAGTTGTTTGTTAAAAAACAAGTTGTGTAATTCATAAAAAAGTCTGATCACAAAAAAAGAGCCAAATTCTTTGAAATATGCTCTTTAAAAATCTGCTCACTGAATCATTCATTCTACATACAAGACTTGCTTGTTTTTTTTGTTTGTTTGTTTGTTCTAATAATGTGGCTTAAATATAACTTATAACTTATAACCTCCCTCATCCTAATGCTGATGCACCATATGTTTGTAGCAGTTGACCTCATTTCAATTTCTTAAAATAATGTTATTGAAAATGTGGACCGCTGGTCTCAATCTAACTTCATCCTCCTGTCGTCATTTTCTTCATGACATCCAAACCATCAACAATAATAAAATAACGCACACGGTTTGGTCATGAACATTTGATTTATCTTGTTAAAATTAAATTAAAAAAATGAGCCAGAACATTTAACAAGTTTTATCCCTTTTTAATGTTTCTTGGAAGAAATGAAAAAGATTCAGTTGATACGTTCCAAAAGTTTCAAAACAAACTGTAGGAAATTTGCTGGCATACACCGGCCCTAATCATGTAAGGCAACCTATAAGTGTCAATTAGGCTGAGCTTTGGGTTAATGAAAGCCCTGAGCGGTGTATCTCACCACAGCCCCCTTAAAAACCAGCCATTACTGCAGACCACAATGGCTCTGATACCACACTGTTTTAAGACCCAGCATTTTGTGGGCAATAAGTTCCCTAAAGCCTCACTGTGAGAGGAGAAGGGCACATTGTGGGATCAGACAGGCAAAGTTCAGACAACACAGAAGGACTTTTTCTAAGTCCTAAATGCTCGTCTGTAAACCCCTGAGATGAATCAGGGTGAACATTTTCCCTCAAAATTACAAGTTTTGGATTCCAGGCTGGAATACGACTGCAAACCGTGATTGACTTGTTGGAAGTAATCATCAGAGGAGAGACCAAGCGATAAATTGCTGGTCAATGGACGGCACTGAGGTGAATTGTGGCTGATAAATATTCATTCCTATCAAAGATGGACTTGGCGCCAACACTTGTTTACGAGTTTGGACGGACGGAGGGAAAAAAGGTAAGCAAGAAACTGAGATTGTGGTGCACGGACATATGAACTCTAATCAACAGGTACACGCTTCATCAGAGAGACTATTGAATAATTACGTGCATAATTATTTGAGCAAACATGTCAGATTATTTTGAGAGAATAATGCATCAGAAATCAATCAAACTGATGTTTTATGCACGGTATAAAAGTTAAATGTTTCCTTCTCACTCCCCAAACCAAAACTTAACACCCTGATTATCATTTACAAAAAAAACATGACAGGGTAGCACGTCTCAAATTTCCAAGTGAAAGAGAGCAAAATGCTCACGTTTCACCTGTTTGTTTGGCTCACATCACAATAGATAGAAGGAAATTTCGTATTACAAAAGATGATGGTGAGGCGAATATAAATGAGTGTTAACCAAGGTCGAAAAAACAAATTAAAAAAATCTCTTCAGGAGTGCTGACGAGCCTGAGAGGAACAGAAAGACTCTCTCTTAATGTCAGATGGGAAAAAAATGCAAAACGAACTGACAGCTCACTCCTACAGCTTCAAAGTGTCGATATTTTATGCACAAATTTGCAAAAGTACTCGCAGCTACTACTGCTATAACCACTATAAGGCACTGGGCCTACCAGCATCATAAAAAGTCAATCAAATAGATGTAAGAAATGAAGAAAAGCCAATAATAGCTGAGCTGGAGAAATGGGTAACTATTATTTCCCAGCTGATAAGCCAAAGTTTAGATTGGTATCAGTGCCAGCAGTCCACAAAAGAACACTGCACAAAGTACAACACACAATACAAATACAAATCAAAGGCCTCAGTCCTGCTGCCACCTATTAAAAGCACTTCACTCTGACTCCTCCTGGCTGCAGCTCTACTGACTCCCAGCCTGATCTCACTGCCCTCTGCTGCAGCCAAGTCAGGGGAAAATTAAACACTCACTTGGCCTTATATAAAATATACTCTGCACCAAGATATCAAACTGAGCGGAACTGTTTTTTTTCCTCTCTACAATCCTCATTCGTCTAAAAAGGAACGACCCTGAGGATTCTGCGTCTCCGTGCGAGAAGTGCAATAAGCGGTGGAAAGGGAAGGGGAAAAAACAAGGCTCTTTTTGTCTGCGGCGGCCGAGGTTTTTTTATCCCCGCATTGCCGAGTGTTGTCTAGCATTACAAATCTCAGCCCTGGCCTGGATGGACACAGGAGGGCTCTGCTGGCCCTGCTCACACTGTCTGCATCCTTTACGCTCTGCCATGCAAATAAACCCAAATGAGAGAGCAGCTGAGGGAGAGAGAGAGAGATGGAGGGTTGTTGAAGGGGGGAAAAAAATAAGATGGAAGGGAAATGAAGGAAGAGAGAAGTACGAGGAGGAAAGGAGGAAATGTATGTGGCAAGTAAGGAAGGGAGGAAATGGACGGTTTGAAGGACTTGCATAGGGACAAAAAGAGAGTAAGTCTGTGTTTGTGTGCAACAGAAAGAGAAAAAGAGTGGGTGCTAACCGGCCATTGGAGGGGAGAGGAATGCCCGGCCCTGGCACAGGAGAATGGGATGGAGGGTGGAGTATGTTCACATTGCTGCTGCCAGCCGAGCACATTCCCTCTACAGAGTCATGGAGACTTTTTAACCTACAGATTATGAAGCTGCAGCCTTCAGGAGAGTTTTTTCCCACAAATATATAGGTCTAATAGTGTCAACGCCGTAGAGCAGAGGCCTCTAAAATCATCTGCTGAGGCCAAAAACAGATTGAACAATGTGTTTTTTTTAAGGGAATTTTAGTCTTTTTATTTCGTAGTTATTCAGCAGTGATATACAGGGCATTTGGTGAAAAAGGTTCCCGGCCAGACACGAATAGGGAACATTGTGATTATGGTCTGTGCCTAAGACCACGAAGGATGTCCCGAGCAGTTCATGTTTTACAGTATATGGCCGTACCATCATTCTTACAGAAATGTGACCTCAGGAAACCAAATCACATGTTATGAAATGTTAAAATGCAATGTTAAAACAAACTAAATACACTGATCACATCATTCTTAATATTATGTATTCATTCAATCTGAGGGTTATTTGAGGTAAGTATGTTTGCAAGGTCATTCACACAGGCAAAAACAATAAAAACGCAAAATATTATAATGTAGAAAAATAGTGGACATAATGCCAGTGATTAATTCATACCTGTCTACTGATATCTAACATCACAAAAGGCACATTAAGTCAAAAAGTGTGTGTCTATAACAAGAGAAACTCACCATCTCTCGTACCGCAACTGTCCACAAGTTAAATTCTGGGGAAAAAAATCAAGCTTCCTTTTGTTTTGTGAGGCGTTTTCTAAAATGCATTCCTTGAATAAAGTAGTCATGGGGAACCTGTGTGGAGTTGCTCGATGCTTTTTTTTTAAGGGGTTTGATCAGTGTGAAGCTCAGCTAAAGTGATCTCTGACAACTTATTGTTTGAAACCGTTAGAGAAAAAATATATAAATGCATAAATGTCTTCTCGTTTAACTGCAATAATAGTGACAATAAATAACGCACACCAAATGTTGGGCCAAAGCTAATGAAGTGGAAAGCATTTATGTTCAATTTTAAGGTACTTTTATTTAATATTTCTATGCTATGAAATATTGTACTTAATGCTTGAGTCATTTTACAGATTAATATTCATATTTTAGTTTTATTTTCTAAAATTTTAATAGATTCTTGTAGATTAAACTACACAACAGTATATAAAGCAGTGATTGATCATCTGCCATCTGCAACATTAAAATGCTGCTTTTGTGTTAATGAATCAGTTACAATGTTATAATAATATAATTTATTATAATAAAGGGGTTTTTTCATGTGTTTCATACTTGAAGTACATTTGGCTTATAAGACGTCACTGAAGTAGGATTGTAAATGCAAGAGTTGTACTTATTATCAAGTATTATTACACACAATGTTATACTGTTACATTTATTTAAGTAAAGGCTCTAAATGCTTCTTCCACCTCTGTGGTTTTAATGCTTTGTCAAGTTCCACATGTTTCACAGTGAGTGGTCAGTAAAGATTGAGAGTCAGAGTCAAACAGGAGAGTGTGTGAAGAAGAGCACGAACACGACGAGCCGTTTGTCTTTCTGGAGAAACACTTCACCTTTCCAAGAATCTGAGATGAGTGACGTGTGTCTTTGTGTGCACCGGTTATCAATGGCTGACATTAGGCTCAGCTTTGATAACACACACACCACACACACACACACACACACACACACACACACACACACACACGGTTTTCAGTTCTGAGTCTGATATTTTGTGTGGATTCAAATAAAACCAGTTATTTTGTTATTGTTATAATAATAATCATCAAGACTGAAGCTTTTCGGTGAAGAATCAAAAAGTTGATCTATGAAAAATTGTTTTGATATTTAATTATTTTTCAAGCAAAAATGCCAAAAAAAAAACCATTTGCTGGTCTCAGCTTCTCCCGTGTGAGGATTTGCTGCTTTTCTCTGAATATTTTATTATTATTATTGTATTAATAATGCTGGTCAGACAAAAGACGATGTTACTTTGGACTCTGAGAATTTGTACATTTCATAGACTAAATTAATATTTGTTTAATTGAGAAAATAATCAGACTAATTGTTAATGAAAATAATTGTTAGTTTAACATATTGTTATTATTATTATTATTATTATTATTATTATTATTATTATATAAACACAACCTCCTCTGAAGGACACAGTGACACGCTGCGGTCTGTATTTGTGTATTGAGTGTTGGTGAAGCAGGCAGATACTCCCTGACATCACTCCTCTTTGTGTCGTAAACAGTTAGCAAACGTGACCTGATGTGAGGTCATCTCGACTGCTGCACACACAGGCTGTCATTGTGTCTCCATGTCTCCACCCTCTCCGTCAGCGGGGACGACGTTCAGCACCGAGCGGATTTGTTCTGGGCCGGGCAGGTCAGCTGCGGGTGCAGCGTAAAAGTTAGTTAGTTGTCTGTTCGTGTGAAGAGGAGGAGGAGGGCGGTTGAATGGAGGTTGTGTGTGTGCGTGTATACGTGTGTGTGTGTGTGTGTATACACGTGTGTGTGTGTGTGTGTGTGTGTGTGCTCCCCCAGGAGAAAAGAGGACTCCTAATCTGTTTTCCTGGCTCTTCTTTAAAGGGAGAGCAAGACACACTAGAGGCTCCCTCTGATCTGCTGCCCCATCCATCCCTCACTTTCTCTCCTCCATCCCTCCTTTCCTCGCTCCCATCATCTGTCTCTCGTTCCCTCTGCTTTTAGCCCTCGTTTTCTCGGCCCCCCGTCCCTATGCTCTCTCATCTGTTGTGTTGGCCCGCTCTGGTCTTTGTATGGCGACAGCTCCCATCTCCAGATACTGCCTAAGAGCTCTGATTCCACTTAATCACTCAGTTTTTTATTAGTTTTCCCTCGCAGGGTATTTTGTGTTCTGAATTGCGTTTATCTATTATGCTGTTTCAGATTTATTGCTTTAGGAGGCAGACTGTGTGGCACACTACCCACCAATACGGTACACGATGCTGTGATCTCTCTACGTCTGCCCCTCTTTATGCCTGTCTGCTTTCATCCCTTCAAAATTAAATGAACAAATACACAAGGAGGGTGCCGTGCCACACTCGCTCACAACTCCTCTCGTACTTTTTCGCATACTTTTTTATTAGTTTTCTTTTATTGGGCGTCTCAAGCTCTCAACCGCATTTATTTAGCGTGCAGTGAAGACCACAGGGGACCATAATGTGGCATCAGTTTCTCGGATGGTACTCTACACTTGGATCCATCTGTCCTGGCATCTTTTGCGCCTCATTGCTTTACTTTTCCAATTTCAAAATAAAAATGAAAGTCACAGGTATGGCTGTCTCTGTGAGCACAGATGTCTGTCTTTGAAAGAATTTTCAGTAATTAGCAGAATATTTAGAGTGGCTTAGTCGTGACTGTGGCACCTTTAAATCACATTGTGTTCTAAAAAGGCACAGATCTACTGTTAATTATTCATTAATTGTGCACTATTGAGATTTTTTTTTTAGCAAGCAAACACTAATGCTTGAGGTCACTCTGTTGCCACGGCTTTTCGCCTCTTATTTCGCCTCAATAAGGAGACATGGCATGCATACTCAAAATATTTTGCCCCAAAATGGCGGCACACCATCCCGGCCCTCCATTTTGTTCTGTCACTGGATCGAGTCTGGATCCTGCACCTGACTTGTTGGACCAGTGTTTGCATTTGAAAATACCCTCTCTCCATGCCCCGCTGTTACTATGCACCCCTCCTCCGGCCATTGGTCACAACGGGTGCCGCTAACCGGTCGCACCAATAGGAAGGTGCCTTCTGATTGACGTTCCCTCCTTCTCCACTCTGCTTCCAGGGGCTTCCTGTGACCGGGGGGGGGGAAACATGGGCGCTGGCCATCACCTCGACCGAATCCAGAACCAAATGACAGAGAGAGAGAGAGAGAGAGAGAGAGAGAGAGAGTCAGAGAGAAAGAGGAAGACAGAAACACTGGGCGAGCGTGCATGCATTCAAATAATTAAGACAAAGTAAGGAAGCATGATGACCGCGTAGATGAGGACAGCTCTTTTTTATGATAAAAAAAGAAAGAAAAAAGATTAATATTCATGACCCTGTCCCTCCCATCCAAATTCACCCACCCTTCCTCTCCCTCCCCACCCAAATCCTCCCTCCTCCTCACTTCCTCTCCCTTCCATTGGGTGGCAACACTTGGTAGGGCACATGGTGAGACAGCTGTTGCAGGGCAACATGGGCATCTGTGGTGCTACATAGAGGAGAGGGGATAGTACGGGGGCTGTGGGGGGTGTTTGTGTGTGTGTGTGGGGGGTGCAGACAGCATCGAGAGAGGGAGATGGTACCCTCGCTCTGCCCTGTGTACATATGTGTTTGTGTGCGAGTGTGTCCTGAAGTTATAGGGATCATTATTGGATCGATGTGGAAAGGTACAGACGAGATGACATGTCTTCTTCTTCTTCTTCTTCTATGCCAAGCTATGGATGAAACGCAGCACCTGTCCTCCAAGCTAGGACAAAATTAGCATAAGAACACTAGGATGGACCGCTCCAAGACTGGAGTTGGTGCCTTCAACACCTCACACACGCACACTTATGGACACACACACCCTTCTCCATGTCTGCATTTCTCTCTCTCTCTCTCTCTCTCTCTCACACACACACACACACACACACACACACACACACACACACACACACACACACACACACACACACACACACACACACACACACACACACAGACTACACCCTCCCTCCTCCCTCTGCACCTTCCTCTTCAGAGGGAATGGGCGTTTTCCCAGGGTTATTATCACATGCCAGTTGCCCCCAACCCCCCACCCACCCTCGCCTTCGTACTACACACACACACACACATACACACGCAAACACACATATACACCTCACCCCCCATCCATCCCAGCACCTACCACACACCCTTGCCATTTCTCTCTCCCCCAAAGCTCCAGCGCAGCCCCACCTCGCGGTGCCAAAGTGGGCAGCCTCTGCCTTGGCGTTGCCTGGGCCTTCTGGTGCCCTAGATAGCTACGTGTGTGTGTGTGTGTGCGTGTGTGTGTATGTGTGTTTGTGTTTGTGAGCACTGGCCCAGCTCTGTGCGGACACAGCCAGCCCTTTAAACTGTGTCAAGGCTCCAGATGCTGGGAGAGACTGGGATTAACACAGGCGTTTGTATGCGGACACATACGCGGAAAACAGACACACACAAAATATTCTCCCGGCCCATATATTGCATCATACTTCACACGCTTTGTGTTGAATGTTATGACCAAAGCCGGAGTGAGACTTGCACAGAAAAAGATGATGTGAGAATGACAAAAAAACATCCACTATCTGCTTCCCTCTAAACCTACGAACTCTCTTTTATGACATTAATAAAATGCCGGATCACACGCAGAAATGTATGAGATGGGATACAAAGGTATCAGAGATCCTGTGACGAACCAGCAGTCCCTGGCAGTGCTTTGAGTTGATGTACGCATGCCAACGCAGCACCTCAGAAAGTGGATTTGGATTAGGCAGACAGAGAAAAGGACCTCAGAGACCTGACATACACACACACCCCAGTGTCCGTACACTAGCCCTTTAGCAGCATGCCACTACCCTGAGGGCATGAATGCACACACACACAAATATGCAAAGACACACACGAATACCAACCAAGTGTCCACCTACTGTTTCTTTAGTGGTGTGCCACTGCCCTTAGGGTATGCAGATTTAAACACACACACACACGCACACAAACCAACACCAGCATGCACATTCCACTGGTGCCTCTGACATCATTGCAACAGAACTCATTGAATAAGACCGAAGTGATGTGAATGATAGCGAATCACCAAGACAGTCCCCCCGCAAACTAGCAAAGGCTACAGACTGCTAATTACAAGTATGCAAGCATGTGTGTCCAAGTGTGTGAAAAAGAGAGGGAGTGAGGGAATGTTTTCTTCCAGTGTTCAGCGTCGCTCTCTCTCGCTCTCTGTGTCTTGCTGAGCAGTAGTTATGGTGCCAGTTATGGAGTGTTTGCCATAGCAGGGAGCTGCCTTGGCACAGTGCCCTAATTTAGGGGAATTAAAAAGCACTAGACAGGCCCCTTTGTGGCACCGTGCGCCCGCTTTAATCTCCCCACGCCTCAGCGGGCACCCACAGCACCAGGAGTGGGCACGGTGCCCACATGACCCCAGGCAATATGGAAATCGCCACCAAAAATCCTAACTAAGCGCCGAGCCCTGCCCCTGGTGCACAGTGTACACAGTACACACAGACATGCGCAAAACGATGCTAACACACACACACATGCATGGTGCAAGAGGGACAACACCCAGCTCACAATGGTGTTCTGCAGACTGTACTCATACACACATACTTACACATATGATTAAAAACATGAAACAGTAATTGCAGCCTGTTCACATGTGTACATAATTACAACACACATGCAAACACACACACACACACATAAAGTAGTTTCAGGGCACAGGGGCATGAAATGAAATACTCCCGCTGTTGTCCCTGTTGGCACACATGCCGGCGTGTGTACACACACGCACACACACACACACACACAGACGTCCACTTTTCCACTCATCCAAAGTTTGTGTGTGTTCTTTTTGAAGTGTAGGTGAGTGTACTGCTTGTCATGAGGTCATCCATCAGGGCTAATGAAACTGGCAGACCCTGACACCGTCTCACTGGGCAGCACCGCTGGCGCCGCAAGCTAACTCAAGGAGAAATGGACTGATTTAATTACACAGCGAGGGCACACGCACACACACACACACACACACACACACACTGCAAACACACACGTGCACAGGGAAGACATACATGAGCACGCGCGCGCACACACTTTGCATACAGGTACATAATCATGACTAAAAATGCAATCACACACACAAGCACACACATTAAAAAGCCAAATGTTAGAGAGCGCACACACAGCTCACAACACTCCATCAAATGCTGCCCATTAGCCACTTCTTGCCAGCATCGTGTAATGCCAGCTAGCAGACGGGTGCAACCTTTTAAAGCAGATGAAAGTGTGAGTGTGAGCTCAACATGGATGTTAACCTTCTCTGATAGACACAACTGAATGCACCGTCACACTGATGATAAGTTAAGGTGGACTTGTCACGTATGCAGGAAAACTCATTGAAGGCACCATTAGCGAGCTAGCTGCGCCTCCTCACTGCAGGTTCACAATGTTCCCTTCCCTAAAACAAAGACCCACTTTGGCCCTGGAACAGGACGCACTCCCATCTCTCTCTCTCTCTCTCTTTCTCTCTCCCTCTCTCTCTCTCTCTCTCCCTCCCTGTCCATTTGTCTCCCTACTGGTTTCACTTAATAAGCTTCAAAGGTTTCTGGGCAACGTGGCTTTGAAAAAAAAAAAAAAAAGTTACCATGGCATTTTTTTGGCACACAGCATCCTCCCTCTTGCTGAGGATATGGGGTTGCCATGACATCGGTGGGCACCTTATAAAGCATACAATTGTGTATGTGTGTGTGTGCGTGATGGACATCTTGTGCCAACCTCGGCTAAATGCTTAGACACTGGTAGGAAACCCAGGACAGCGCCGAAGCCAGCGAGTTCAACTTTGCCCGCCAACTCATGCTTACACACCGCTACGTCCTCCAACACACATATACACAAATGCACACACTGCAGAGTACTCTCCTCTCCGTCTCTACTCTGTTCTCCTCTTGACGGTTTTACATTTAATCTCAGTGTTTCAATGCTTCTCAAACTGTATACGTGTGAACATGAAATAAAAACATAGCATAGCATGTTTTTGGCTGTGACATATTACTGATTAATAAACTCAACAACAAAAGAACTGGCTGAGAGCAAACAGCATACATGCGTCTTCTTCAAGTACATTCTGTGTTTGTTTTGGTTAAACTTACCCCAGAGAGACTCAAATCCAAGTGCTAACTTTAAAATTGGCTCCGGATTACCACTGATGGTTAATGTTTTCATACTGGCATCTTTCTTTGTTTCTGCTAATGTTTGTGTGTGCGACTTGGTGTGTTTGTGTGTGTGCATTTATCCCATCCAAAGTAATTAACAGTAAGTGCAAAAGTAACCTGAAATTCCCCCACCGGTAGTGCAGGCGTTTAAATATTTAGTCATAATAATAGATTCACAACTCACGTTCAAAACTCCAAGTTTAAAAAAGTTGTGAACAGAATCAAATTCAATTTTAGAAACATTAGGAACAATTTAGCTACCGAGGCCTCAGAGATCTACATCAATGCCATTATTTCTCACACATCTCACACACGGTGGCAGGACAAAAGTAACATGGCTTTTTTCTCTGATATGCTTAACTGTGTCAGCACATACATCATGCAGAACTTACCAGAGCCACTAAAAAATCAGTGTTGATATGTCATACTCTGTTTTTGATCATGGTAAGTAAAATTCTCTCTAGCAGCAGTTTTTTCTATTTTTTTTGTGCATAACAAGTTGTGAATATTGTTTCATGTGTCACAGGCATGATCAATTGGCAGATTATTTTTCACATTAACACATCCTGAAGTCTGCCACGTCAGAGTCCTTCAATATTGAAGCAAGTCAGGTTTAACTGTCAGAAGTCGTCCCATTGTCGGGACAATAATGATATATTTTTCTTTGTGTCAAAAAGGGAATGAATGCTTGTAATACAGCAAAGAAATGCTATTTTTTACAGTGTTATACTGTAAAATTTTCTTTAACAGTTAAATTGTTCATCGAGTTGTTGTAAAGCATTTTTATTAAAATTAATAATACAAATCAAATCTTTTTGTATAGATAAAGAACACAATATGCTTGAAAGGGACATTGTCAGATATTTAACATAAAAACAAGAAAAATATGAACAATTCAAGTTTATACCGATGTTTTTCCTATATGTCCCATCCGTATGTTACTTACGTCCCACCTGATGTGGGAACATGGCACAACTCAACTCAAAGTGAAAATTGTAACAAAGTCGATTTGATAGAAAATTAGTTTCTGTCCACAACATTACCTTTTTAAATGTAATAACATCTGAAATGTGTTGTCCAGATTTCATCTATTGTCCTACCAGCTAGACAAAGACATGTGTAGTCCACATTACAATGAGTAGAAACACTTCATAAGAATATAAATAGATATGATCAATTTTGCGAATATTTTCTTGGTTCTTAAATTTGTCATGCTCTGGCCCACCCTCCACTCAAAACTCATCTACCAGAGCTACAACACGAAGCGATAAGAAAATACCAGATATACAAAAAGCACCTTTGGGCAGTCAGCTCTCTCCTTTTGAGCAGCACATACCGGGAACACGAGACCCACAGAACTAAGGAACATCACATCACACAAACCAGTGGCTACTGAAGAATCAACCATGCTGTCTTAATCAAGAGTATAGTGGTTATATCAATGTTTGACTGTTTCTCTCTCTTGAATGTTTTCTTGGTGATGTTTTATAAGGGTTCAAATCATATCATTAGTAATGATTAACTAATGCATGATTGATGATGATTAAATGGATAAATTAATGCAGGATGCATCAAGACTGTGCGATTTGTTCACAGTTGATATAATATATCATCAGAAGGAATGTTAATTCATCCAGGTTACATAAAAGTTTATTTAGCTAGCTGTTTTTTTGTATTTACAGTTTTTTTTTTCTTTTCTGTCAACCGCTTTGAGAAAAAAAAAATAGCTCCATATTTCTATGAGAACAGATTTCAGAGAGGCTGAGCAAATACATGGGCCTGAAATAAAGTTGATGTAACTCGCATATCAATTCATGTATAAAGAAACTGTGAATGAACATTCCTTGACTCATGATGAACAAATCACATAAAGTCCAAGTGACTTGATCAGCTTTTAATGGCGAGCAGCAGACATTCATGATACATTCATGCACTAAATCATTATGAATCATCATGAATTAGTTAATCGTTGCTTAAGTATATGATTTGAACTTTTATTAAGGGTTCTTGTTCTCTTTTAATGTTTTTGTATGCCATCAACCTCCCGGAGAATGCAGATGTAAATGAGCCTGTGTGACTAAATCTGGCACATTTACATGATGCACAGAAGTGCTCGTGTTAATTAATATGCACTGTCCCTTTTTAGATTAAATAAACATAAATAAATACACTTATATATAATCAGCAGTACACATGTGATAGTAATGAATGTAAAGGTCAGAGCCACAGCAGCCATGCTAATAATAATCTGTGTGTGTTTTGTGTCAAAGTCACACATGACATCAATAATTTGCGTTCTTGTCGTGATAGTCAAATGGCTCCTTGACCTTAACATTGTGTTCGCTCAAAGTGAAACTACAATTTTGTGGTCTGGCCTCAGCAGTCACTGCACACTTCGGCGCAATTGAGCCTCCACTAATGTGAAATGAATAGGAGCCGAGAGCGACTGCAGCATGTCTCTAATTTTGGCCAAATCTTTTCCACACATAGAAACAAAGTTCTGATTTGAATTAAGCTGCTTAACCATAGCCTTTTCCTGAACTGTGTAACATATAACAGTTAGCCCTGTAATTTATTTTTCTTTTCAGTAATAGAAGTGGCAAAAATGGTGCTTTGGTTTTTTTCTTTGTCTCTATTTAAGCCGGTGGTATGTAAAACCAACCATCGCATCATGTCTAAATAGGAATTATTGTTGTGAAGCTTTTTAGAAAATGAAAAACTTCACCAAGAGTCACTGAAGACAGACTAATTATGCTCTACATGCTCTCATACACACTCTACGTCCATTCAATCCTACGGACAGGGCTTCTAGTGGCCTCTAGTGGTTTGTACATGATGTTACTATGATGTTCATCAACAGATTCACTGGACCACAGCTGTGTCCCAAATCCATTCCTGGACCAACGAGGCGAAAATGAGAAATGATAAGATTGTGGAATCATTTGCTTAATATGTCAGAAAACAGGGGCATTAAGAAGGTTTTTCTTTGGGGTAAATCACACATTTCTCCACGGGCTTCAGAGCTTCGTGCTGTTTGAGGAAGCTAAATTACAATATTTTGCTTGTATAGTAATATTTTTTTTCACAAGTAGAAGAAAGTTACTCGCTAGATGTGCCAAAAGATTAAAGGTTAAATTCAAAATGTTCAACATATATTTAAATAAGGCACAATCATGGCACTGAACCTTTTGTTATAACAAACTTATCAAGGAGTCAAAGGTCTTTATTGGACAATTAAAGGTGCATTATGTAGTATTGGGGAAGAAATTTTAATCAGAAGAGAAAAATCTTCATTGACTGATTTTTCATGTCTGAATAAACTGAATAAACACACTGACCTTAAAGGACAACACAGTTTCATACTCTTTTACTTTGTTTGTATTTGGCGGACCCTGCCACCTTTCTAGCTTCAAACAGTGTTCTGGGGACCTTGTTTTCCTCTGAAAACAGCTTGTTTATTCACACACAGGAAAATATAATTATTTCTGAGTTTGTATTATCACCTCATTAATATTTTAAATATTAAAATTCTGAGTTTGAATTTCTTCTCTAAAACCACATAGTGCCCCTTTAAGATCAGGAATACTTCATCTGATTTAAATCATCCAGGGGAATGAATCACACTTTACTCTATATTGTCCTCATTATGATGAGCTAAGAATATCTACATTAAATGAAATGTCTGTTCAAAATCCAGAAATGTTTTGGCACACCGACGATGGCAGAATGGAATGATTGTTTAATCTGAATGCCTATAAACTGGCTGCTTTTGTTCATAAAGCTTGTAAAGAACGTCAAGATGGTTTATTTGTTTAGTATTATTTGTAATTTATGTTTCTACTCTGGTTTCTGTTCTCTTTTCCTCAAAAATAACGGCATCTTGTGAGCCTGTTTGTGCTGGGAATAATTTTTGTGCGTGACACAATAATAAAACTCGAACCACATAATTCGGCACAGTACTAATGGTCACGCTCATCATACTGAACCATTTTATACTCACAGGAAATAATACGTGCGATAGTGGATGTGAATCAAACTGCAACTTTGGAAAGAACCGACCAATTAAATGTCACAAAGAGACATCAAAATGTTTTCCAAGATCTTTCTGGAGCTGTTTCACAACCGTGCTCCCCCATTTTCCTTTGTGCATTGTATTATTGATGAATAGTGCCCATCAGCAGCACACTCCAAACTGTATTTAGTTTGCACGCTCTGGTTTGAGTGTACTTTATTTTGCCAATTTTTCAGAGTAACGCGCCACATAGTAAAAAGCTGCTCAGAAAGTGTATGAAGAGTTGACTAGGTGATTGTTTTATAATGAAAGTGCTGCAGGACAACACATTTTTCAAATATGACCCGACATACAGACCATTCAAGTAGTTTATTTACTGTGTAAATAATGCACATACAAGTGACCATCACTACATTCACTCAGACACCAAAAATCTACTAATACAACAGTTAACTTCATAAAACAACAAGTCAAACAACATGATATAATGAGCAATAAAATATGAAATGGAGTTTTTCTTTTTCTTTTGTCACGTAAATCAAGTGAGAAACAAGGCTTTTCTCTTTAAAGCGACTACAAGGAACTTTGTTGATTTTAGAGCCCCCCGTGGACAAAAGTGGTCGTGTTTCCACCGTCAAAACCACAAAATATAATGTCAAAAATAAAATGATCTAAAGACAAATCTGGAGGAGCAGGAGGCTGTTTTTTTTTTTTTTTTTCTTACTGGCTAACTTACTACTCACTGTACCTTTGCCTGGGATAATGTCAACACAGGATCCTCCAGTCCAGTCTGTTGAGAAAAACTAAATAGAAATAGTTAATCTTCTCCCTGATGGTCTCGTTTGCTTATGTAGGTCTATAGAGGCATCAGTATTAAATTGAGACTGTTTATATCATGTTAAAAACTATTTGGAGCAGCTTTAAGGATGACTTTAAACCTGCTTGTCACTGTGTATAGCTAATGGAAAGGTACCTGGACATAACAGAGATTTTTGTTGAATTCTGCCTCACATACTGTGAGGCTCCGTTGTTTTTAATGAGCCTGTATGTTTGTAATTCAGGTGATTTAGGTTTATAAAAAACATCAACAGAAAACTATTACTTCAGGTAGGATCATGCAGGAGTTTTTGTAATATTAAGGGAAAAAATGAAATGCACCTTCATTAGAATTTAAGTAAACGTTTATATAATTTGGAGGTTTCCCCCGAGTCGTCCATTGTCGCTCTGTCAAAGCTTTGTGTGACCTTTTCCAAGCTACGAGGAATGTGGATCATCTTGGTCTTTGCCAAAGTTTGCCTCGGTCCGCAAAAAGCTAAGAAAACACAGCTTTATCAAAATAAATCAGGCCAAAATGAACTTATGGATGATGATTATCCAAAAAAAATGTAGGTTAAATTCGAGATTTTCCTAAAATGAGACAAATTCTGCTTTGTGGTTGAAACGTAATCAGGCCAATAAGAGGAAAGGATTGTGAAGGCTTTGGGAAATAAGCCTCTGACAAGTTCTGCAATTGCAGTGGATATGCGCAGTACTAATCTCTGTGCAGCTTTGCTTCACCCAGCACTGTAAAACACCCCACAGAGCTCAGGTCATATAATTCTCCCCCCTGCAAAAAAAAAAAAAAAATCCCTCCCTGGGACCCAGAACATGAGTTTAATAGTTATTCTTATTAGCTCGCACAACTGCTGGGAGCCTGCGAAATAAAATAGCTGTTTTTCTGTTGATCTGTTTACGCTCGCCTGAGGAACTTTACAACCGAAAGAGCCAAGACTCCAGAGCAAAAAAAAAAAAGCCTTTCTCTCTCTCCCTCACAGCCAAAGTGGACTTATTATGTTACTGATGGCAGAATTCCCAGTGTGGAATTAGGACTTTGAGCTCCGATAACGTTCCTGAATCCCAGCACGGCGCTGCTTTTACTGGTGGTGGTCACACACTGCTTTCTGTCTTGCCCTGAGCCAAACCAACCGAGGAATTAGTCATTAATAGGGGGACAACTTCAGGCTGCTACTGTTTCCCAGACTGATGAAGAAAGAATATAATTGTAGAATGACCTTTGTGATGGTGTGTGTGTGTGGGAGGGGGTTCAGAAATGTTCCCCTCTGTTTTTGAGAGTGTGTGTGACTATTTTTTGAATTATTCACCATATCTCTGCTCCATTTGAGCGTTTTGGTTCCTGTCTGTCTGCTCACCTGTCTCACACAGTCTCTATACCAGCTTTAGCCTTCAGTGTCCTCCTGCTCGTCTATTTAAAGCCTCTTCGTACCTCTTGTTCCTCACCGTTAGCAGCGTAGCCTCTGTGCCCCTGTGTTGCCATGGTAAAACAATAGAGTGCAAATCTTCCAATCTCCTTAATGTTCACTAATCTAATGAGTGCGGCGGGGATATAAAGCAGATTGCTGAGCATTACGTTTTACCATTAGAGACACAGCCACCAGCTATTTCAGCACTTCTGGGCTGTTTTTCCTCGAAAGCCCCCCCTCCCGGTCCAAAAAAAAATCAGATTTTACCATTATTTCTCCAGTATGATCCTATCGGCCTGCTGCGTCTTGGGTAGATTATGATTTGGCATGACGAACAGTGTGGTTACTGCTGAGTGTGGGAGAAAGTGAGTGGGAGTATGTGTGACCATACATGTGTGTGTGTGTGTGTGTGTGTGTGTGTGTGTGTGTGTGTGTGTGTGTGTGTGTGTGTGTGTTTGTTAGACAGAAATGGCATAATAAGAAGCCAAGTTAATAAAGGGAAACAATTAGGACATAAAAGATTGACATGGCCCACAGATTTTAATGCTCATGTCTTCACACACACTCATATAGACACACTCATTATCATGGTCTCATTGCTTCCCTCAGGCTCTCCTGACAGGTGTGGCTCCCACACACAGATAAACATTCGCAAACACACACACTCTCAGTCGCACACACAGACCAGGCCCTACAGGGCATTTTCCCTATCCTGGGACTGCACAATGGGCACTTTGTACACCCCCTCCCAAACTCCCCACCCCAGCCCTTACCATCAACCCCCCACCGGCTTCCAGCACATCCCTCTTTAAATGGGAGATTATGCAAATGAGCTCACACCACCGCGGCACCCCACATATAAGTGATGTGCATTCAGTGAAATCTATAGTCTGTCTACGGGAGCATGTATGGGAGTCAGCACATGAATGTTCCAACGCACTGAGAGACGGATGTGGCCTAAATAAACAGTCGACGGTGTCCCAGGTGTTTGAACCACACTAGAATATTCTCCGTCAGTCACACGCTGCAGAGCTTTATTGCTGCTTTTCATGTTCTGCTTTCATTTTTTTTTTTTTAAACTCAAATATGTTTTTGCAAATTTCTGCTTACACCACTAAATATATTCCTTCAGCTCGCAGGCGGATCTCTAGACTCACGGCTGAGAAAATAAAAGACGTTTCTCTGATCTGCAGCAGCTGTGAATGGACTGACTTACAATATGGTGCCTGGAACAAATTAATTGAACAAGTTGTCAAAAATGTGTGTCGTATCAAAAGGATGATTAATTCAAGTGGTGGAAGAAGTATCCAGATCTGTTACTGAAGTGAAGGTAGAAATATCAAAAAAATAAATTAAAGTAAAAGTATTAGTTGTGCAGAAAAACAGTTACTGTCAGTGTTTTATTACTATACTGTTAAATCATTATGATCGATGCATTAATGCTACTGGTTGAGTTAGAACTTTACTACTTCATGAAGTAGTTTAATCTAGTAATGCATCATATTCTATAAACTGATCATGTTTTGTATGTAATATATGAATATAAAAAGTTGGAACTATATCTCCCAGACAAATGTAGTGGAGCAGAAAGTAATTATTTCTCTATGAATCATAGTGGAGTAAAAGTATAAAGTGGCATAAAATAGAAAAAATCAGATCCTTCACTTAAACAATACCACAAAGTAACATAACTGTAGTGTAAGTAAATACCCTGTATTTAAGATGAATTAGTTAATGAGTTATTTAATTGGTTAAGTAAACATAAAAAGTAGAAACTATGCCTGTCAGAAAAATGTACTGGAGTAGAAAGTACATTATTTGTATAAGTATAAAGAAAAATAAAATAGAAAACCTCAAAATTGTACTTTAGTACAGTACATGAGTAAATGTATAGACACTTAATACCACTAAAAAGTATTCACATCCTTTATTGGAGCAGTACTATAAAGACAAATATGGAGGTATATGTAAAATTCCTGCATTTCTGTGGTTAAATTAAATAAATACACACACACAACACAAATATTCACAGTAAAATGTACTTAAAGTATAAAAAGTCAAAGTACTACTGTTTGCATAAAAATGGCTCCTGTCAGTGTTATATGTTTACATATTATATGATTGGATTATTGCAAAATGTTGCAGATTTACCAACACCAGTTACACTTAAACATCGAACCGTTGTCTCCAAAAACCTTTGGAAGGGACATAAAGTTACATAATACCATTGGATATTAATATTAGATACAAAGTTGGAGTTACAGCTGAAAATGAGGTACTGAACATAATGAAATTACTTTAAAATGACACAACAAATTGGTATTACAGTAACTGACAATTATGTTGGATCAACGTGACTCTTTTAAACTAATGTGAATGAAATGTTTTGGTTTGACAAACAATAATTAAATGAGAAAAAGAGGAAAACTATGTCAGTTGGCCTCTTTCTGATAATGTCAGACCGATGTACACATTAAAATTAAGTAAATTCAATGGACTTTTTCTTTCAGTTGTATGAGATAGAACAGTTTAATGTAGTAATGCATCATATTTCATAAACTAATCATATGTTTTTATGCACATTTTAATCTAAAAAGTAGGAACTATAGCTGTCAGACAAATGTGGAGTGGAAAGTACATTCTATGAAACAGCGGAGTAGAAGTATAAAGTAGCTTAAAATGGAAAAACTTGTACAGTACAGTATTGTAGTAAATGTATAGATACTTTCCATCTCTAGTGGTAGAAAGTATTGAGATCCATTACTTAGGTAATAACACAAATAAGTAACAAAACTATAGTATAAGTAAAAGTTCTGTATTCAAGATTTTTTAACTGATTCAGGTATAATTCATTTTCATTTGTATTCAATTGAGTAGATAAATCGATAGTAATGAATAATGAAGTATTTCATTATATAAAACCTTCAAAGTAACTACAGCTGTTGTATAAAGGTATTGGAGTAGAAGTGTGAAGACGTAGCATAAAACACAAGTTAAATACCTCAACGAAGAACCTGAGGAAATGCACATAGTTACATTTCCCTCATGATTAATTCACACCTGTCAATAACACCTTCTTTTGATCATTGGTTCTGCATGGAGGCAAAAATGCATTAATAAAAAAAGTTCAGAAAACTGTGCAAACTTGAGAGGAAGAAGTAGTCTGGTGAAGCCAAGCTATCATTTTAAGACGGAGAGGCGAGAAGCCACCCTCACTCCAAATATCTCTCTCAGGTGAAGCACGAGAGAGACGCAGCGCAATTGGAAGTTTGTGATCTAAACCCTGAGAGAGACTGCTGATACTCGCTTCCATAGGGTGCCGGTTAGACGAGTGTGCAGACGGAGACACACCAGAGATGAACATGCGCGTGTACACACAAACACACACGGCAGGCTTGTTACATACAGCAGTTAGGTTCGGGGTCAGGCCGGGACACAGGTTACCACAGGGTTAAAGCCTCGTGCACATGAGAAAAACAGCAGAAACAGATTTAAGAGAGAGGTGGATGCCAAGAGTGCCATCTGCTTTAGTTACCCCCCCTCTCCAGTTTCCTCTCTCTCTCCTCTCTCCCATCCCTCTCCATCTTTGTTTCTCTGCACATTCCCTCGTTCCCATCTCCTGCTAAAGCCACATACATATTTTGTCAACAGCTAAATATTACCATTCATTATTTGTTTTCCACACCGCTCCGGCACCGATAATAAACTTAGATGGTATAGATACAAGGACGGGTGTGGGGGTGGGGGAGAAGGGGGGTAAGATAAGTCCAAATCTGGCAACCGTCTCAAGTGTAATGACACCTCCATCTCTATGGAAAACCATCCCCTTTTGTCTTCACTTGCATGGGAGCTCTTTCTTTTTACTGTTTTGTTCCCAGAAAACCCATGGAACATTTGCCAACATTTTTAAGAGCTGCGAAAAGCAGGATTTTTTTTTTTTTCTGCCGGTTTTTTAAGTCTTCCACCTCGCAGGTGTTTCTTTTTAAGGCGTGCTCGACAATGCCAAGCTCGTCTTGGCTCGTCTTGAATGCCGCGGGCCTCGGGGAGGGGGGGGGGGGGGGGGGGGAGAGAGAGAGAGAGAGAAAAAAAACAAGGTTGGAGAAATCTTATTGATTAGCAGTTGTCGCTTCCCTTTTCTTTATCTCGCTGTGGCTCTCCTTTTCTGCCTCGCTCACTCCGTCGCTCGCACACTTTTAAAGTTGTGATAGGGGAATAGGGAACCTTTGAAGGACAGGCCAAGAAAAAAAGAGAGCAAAAGGAATCTTAACTATAACTCAAAACCCTGCGTTCTCTCACAGGAAGTGACTGGACTTGAAGTGTCGCAGAACAAAGCTGCAGCTTTAAGTGGGACTTTTTAAATATTGTATAAAGAGCGTTAATGCATTTGAGCGTGTGAGCGTATGAAGCTCATGGGGTTCAACTTGCTCGAGGCCTGAATGTGGGGCTTTTATTAAGCGGTGTCTAATTTCCCTCCTCAGACCTTCAGGCTAAACATTAGCTTCATAGATGCCGTCAGAACTGATTTATGATGCACGCCTACATGTAATACAGAAAATGAAAAAGGAATAATCAATCTTATCCCGTTCTGATGTGCTCATGTTAGTCTGATTAGTATTCTGTGGGTAATTGACACAATTGCAGCCAAAGCTCGGTTCATTAATGGTAAGACAGATTGCTGCTCGTTAGAGCCACCATGTGGTGCAAACACAAACAGCAGCCATCTTGCTGAAAGAAAGTGGAGTTGATAAGTGTGTTTAGTCTTAACAAAATGTCATGTAAAAGTAATAACTACAATAAGTAATAATAAAACCGTCTTATTGCCCCTGAGAGAGAAGAAGAATGATTCAGGTTTATAAATTAGAGAAGGGGGACAAAATAAACAGGTGGACTGCCAGTTAGGATCAGTGATACGCCGGCTGGATGGAAAGAAACACAGGACAAGAGGGAGGGAGGGAAGGAGGGAGGGAGGACTGGGGGGGGGGGGGGGGGGGGAGCTCAGAGAGAGGGATGAAAAGAGGGAGCCGGGAAAGAAGTACCATCTGTTTTTTAGGCACAAGGAAGATAAAAATGTGAGTATAGTGCTCAGAGGCAGAATGTGAGTATAGACTCCGGGTGTGAGAGGACTCTGCGTACAGGGGGGAGGAAACTACAAGGGGCACGGAGAGGTGAGGAAGAGAGGGCACATAAGAGAGAGGCAGACAGATGGAAGACAGGAAGATGAGAGAGGGAGGAAGAGTGAGAGAGAGCGAGGAGGACAGGGGAGCAGAGATTGGGTCTGGCAGCGGTGTGAGCGCACTGGGCACGCTCACATCAGGAGGGGACATGACTCGACATGCCGGCTCAGCCCAGCTGGGTCAACGCTCTGCACTGCCATGTTGTTTTGGCTTCCCTTCTCCTGCACACACACACACATGCACACAAACCGACAAACAAATCCAGTTACCCCTCAGCTCGCTCCCTCATTCTCCCTCTCTCCGTCTCATATCTAGACACACACTCACTCACAGGCAAACACACACAAGCTCACACCCAAAATGCCATGGTTTTGGCTAGAGCCGGCCGGGCGGGCGAGGGCCCTGGACTAATGGAAACGCCAAACTCGTTACTCTAACGCTGGGTGACAAGGGCACCTTGGGCTGCAGATGTTCCTGCTGATGACAGATGGAGCCTGGCACTGCCAGGGGACAGTGGGCCAGGCCTGCGCCAGCTCCATGCCACCTGCACCCCTCCTCTGTACCCCTCCACACAAACTCAAACATGCACACACTCCCTCGCTTTCTCACTTGGCCTATCTCTCTTGAACACTGGCTCACTGCTCCCCCTTTTCCTCCCCCCCACCTCCTATGTGTCTGTCTATCTGTCTGTCTGTCTCTCAATCACTCTTCCTCTTTCTCCCTCACACACACTGGCATGCTACTCTTCCTCCCCTGCCCGCTGTGAGGATGACTGTTTGTGGACAGATATCTATGACACTGGCAGAATGTGTTGGATAAATTGTGTCTGTATTGGTATTGATCCTGCTAACAGACAGAGCAGAAATCAGTTGTTTCATGACCATAATTCAAGATGAGGACATTAACAAACTGTTTTGGTGTCAAACGTCAGCTGACGAGCGCCGTTACAAAATGAGTTTGCAATGTTTGTCGCGCATTCTGTCACTGCTATCTGATGACTGAGTGTAATCCATAGCCGCTTCCATTTTTGAGCAGAAAGTGGATTCCAGATCAGTTAATGCATGATGGAGACTGTGTAATGATACCATTTATCTTCATGGAAGTGGTGACAGGCTTCTGGAGGTGATTTCTCCGTCCTGGCTCAAAGACACAGTCCACCAGGATAATTTGCTTGATGCTGTTGGTCGCCAGATTACCAAAGTGTGCTCAGCTGTAATTTTGATGATGGTGGTTTTCACAAGGCTTCTGCTTATAACTCACAGTGAAAAACTGAATGTCACCAGTGATGCTTCTCACTGTGTCGCTATGTGAGGGACAGATGCAGCTTATCCTGCAAAAAAAGGTTTTATGGTTAGATTTAAACGCATTTAATGTTTTAGAACGAGCCACAAACGCACTTCTCACATTAGCTTCTGGTCAAATGTTGCAGACAAATAAAAGGGAAATGGACACATGAGGAAAACAGAGGGAGGTGAATGCTCGGTTCACATCAGAGTCTTTTTCCTCACAGAGAGTGTAATGAGATTCTGGAGAGAAACGTCTGCACGGCCACGCCAACTACAAATCCAGGAACATCGACTGTCAGTCTGGGAATCCAAGTGCTGAAAGAACACCAAGACTCCAGAGATTCATATGTTTGCCGTTTCATAAATTTTGATAAATCTGACCGGGCTCGGGAGCCAAAGTTGTGTCTCCAGCTTGGCCCTGAGTGGTCTTTCCCACTGTTGGAATTTGTGGACTGTGATATTGAAGAACTCTGTGATTAATCTGTATTTTGACATTGAAATCTTCTGGAGGTATTCTGTGAGTGGAAGACAATAATGTGCATAATCAAATGCATTCATGGGAGCTTGTGAATCTGTCAGCGTAAAAAACACTTTCACTTGCAGATTCCAGTGTACTGGCAGCCCGGTCGCCAGAATCAAATATTGCAGGTAAAGTTTCTGCAAACAAGAAACACGTTCAGATTTGTACGCCTCATATGTACCGTATTCACATTTCCACAATACGTGTAGGCCTGTTTAGGTTGAAGTCTTATTTCTCTCTCGTCACAACGCTGAGCTTCTGCTCTACTAAGGTTTTGGAACATAGACCACTTGGTTAGGGTTAGAAAAACATCATGGTTTGGCTTAAAATACCTCTTTTGGTCGCCACAATTACAGATGGAGATTGTCAGACTTCCCGTGAAAAATAGGCAGGTTCTTCGCAACAAGAACCGAAGGAAATATCCCCAGGTGTCCTTCAAAATATCCACAGGTGTGACGCAAACTGTGATCGGCCATTTGGCAGCCTCGTTGGCTGTGATAACGGCACCCCCATCCGCTCCACCTCCTGATGTAAAGGGCCGATAAGAAGCATTTGATGTGAACGTGATATACTGCACTTGCTACAGACGTGACTTGCTTTGGTATGTGGTTTGGAGCGACATTAACTGCTAACACTATATCCTGGTGAATGGGCTGGACAATTTCCAGCCGTGTTTGTGGTGAGAGAAGCCCAAACATGATCTTATCCTTACCCTAAGCCTAAAAGGGTTTTTGCGCTTCAACCTATCCTGACATAACATAAAATTAAAACTTAACACAAAGAAAGGTAAAGTTGCAACATATTCGTGACTTACAGAAACTTAAATGAAACATTTATCCTGCCGATTGGATTGGTTTTGCAGTTGTGGCTGCAGCTTTTTAGAGTCCTTTTCTGTGCTACATATGACCGCCTTTACCGTGCTGCAACCCCCTCCTCCACACTTTCAACACTCTTGCATCAAGCCTGCACCCCCACCCCTTCCCTCCCTTCGCCCACTTCATCCAAAAACCATGTGTGGCGTGTCATTTCAACTCCCTCCACGCAGAAGAAGGGCCCCTAACAAAACAAAACAATTATCTCTCCCCTCGTTAGGACCTGGCTCGCATCCGCTCTCTCTATTTAACTCCCCTCTTTCTCCTGCCGGACCCGTCCTTCGCTCTCCTCCCTTCCGTGGCTGTCTCTGTGACAATAAGTTGAGCTGAGGGTCTCTTAAGTGCTTCTGGAGTGGAGCGTTTAGTTGATTTTAGGCTTCATGTTTCTTTTAAAGGCCTCAGCAGGAGCAGAGGATGGTTGTGGCATGAAAGAGAGGGTGAGGTGCCCGAGAGAGGAAGATTAAGGGAAGGCAGGAGAGCGAAGTAGCCCGATGGATGGTGGCATGTTGTGGTGCGAGGTGGGCGCTGATGTGTGCTGGTGAAGAGGAAGGGGAATGGATGGGCTGGCAGCAAGTGGGTGAGCAGGTTTCACCGTGCCAGCTCTTAATTACTTTAATTGGAGTCATTAGCTAAGTGAGCATGAGAGACATCACCTGCATGGCATGCAGGACCGCACCTGCCACAGCGACATTGCTATCATCATCATCACACTCCAGCGGAGGGTTTACTGACAGCTCAACACTAATGCTGCCACAGTGAAGCTACAATCAGTACGAGTACAGTCAGACGCACAAACAAACACAAACACAAACACATTTCTTCACACATACATTTGTTGTTTGCAGGCAAGTGGTCGGAGGTGTCTTCTTCAACTACAGAGGAAGTTTGTCAACTGGTAAAAAATAAAACTCTAAAATATAAAAAGAACTCCTACAGTGAAAAAGTGGTGACAGTATGTGCATTTAGCTGGTTCGTTTGTTGACATTTTGATATATTAATAAAAAATGCGACATTTCAGACTTAAAGAAAATAAATTAAAGAACCAGATATTGAATCAATATGTGATTATATTAATTTTTAAGAAAAGCTACAATGTTACCTTCAAAGACATAGGAGGTAGCATATCACTTGTCACCGAAAACTGCTGCTCTTTGCTAGCTATCCTTGGCTGTAGCTAGTTGCCGTTAGCTTATTAGCTCATGACTAGTTAGCCTTAGAGCCAGGGGTCCCCAAGAGTTTGTCAGGACCGGGACCTCAGTTCACATGGGGAGTCACCATGGGGCCCAGCTCACACGGCTAGACACCAAACTGAAAACAGCCTCCGAGACTGTAGAGGATAAATTACGGAGGTGACACAGCAGCTATGACTCCAGGGACGACGAGACACAGCAGGTAAGGACGGGAGAGGTGTGCAGCAGTGGGAGTGAAGTGACGGAGAAATCCACATTGGGTGAAAACAGCGTATAGAGCTGGATTATTGTCACAACTTACTCTGTGAAATGAGGATCTAATACTAGCAACTCAGAGATGATGTGGAAAAACAAACCAAGACTGTTTTGGTGAATTTATTTAGATTGTCAAGATTGATTGAAATGTTCATGTGTGAACATTCACTCAAGGTAATGGTGCGTATCAATTGTGGCTAGCTTGACGGCAAGAACATTTGTGTTTATCTGCTCAAGTGTTCATCTGCCCAAAACAGTCAGTTTATTTTACTGTACTCTAGCCGTGAGCTAACGTTAGTGAGGAACGGCACCCTCTGTAGGTGTGTGTGTGTCTGTGTGGTTAAATTCAAACTCAAAACTCTCCGTAAATTCTGGTACTCACCAGAGCCTCTGCTTCTCTCTCTTCTTTTCCCCTCTTCTCTCTGTAATGTTGCTCATGAAGTAAAGTACATTTCCTCTCCAGCTTCTGTCTGCATTCAACCCTACAGAACATAAACGCCCGAAAACAGATGTCAGCTCAGCGGATCGCGGCTGCAGTCAGGTTGATAAACTGGAGTGAAGATAAATCCATTTTTAAATCCCAAAGTTTGATATGGTGTAGATTTGTTGGTCCAGGTGTGTTTGATGGGATTTTGAGGGATGTCTGTCTGTGGTGTAGTCTGATTGGGTGACGCGAGTCCACAGCCCCACTGAATTCAGCCTCTCCCGTTGTGTTGTAAGATAACCTGATGAAGGTCTAAGTACCGAAACGTTGTTGTCAATAAACTTAATTACAACTGAAGTGGGCAGTGTGTGGAGTCTTCTTCCTGATTTTGTTCGGCCTTCGGTCTTCTCCTACGCACCTGTCGATCTTAAGGTGTGCAAAAGCTGCACTCTGCAGTTTAAAATTAATCTCTGAGCTCTCCTCCCATCGGTAAACAGTCCCGGATCAAAGCAGAATCCGAAGTGAATCCAGTTGTTTATTCTTCAGAGGGTCTGGATCTAAGCAGCTGAGCTGCAGCTCCCCATACAGCACTCTGCAAAAATACTTTGGTTTGTTTTGATAGAGAGCCCCCTAGTGGCAGAAGTTACCTCTTGTAAGTTTAAACTGAAAGCGTATTAAGAAGATATTCTTCAATGGCAAGTATGAACAAGAAGAATGGTTACAGATTAACTTGATATACACTAAATGAATAGGTCGTTATCAGGCTTTAGCAAAGCTTGATGATGAGCTTAATTCGAATCAGGTGTTCTGGAGCAGGGAAAAAATGCAGAGCAGGGGGCCCCCAGGAACAGAATTGAAAAATCACTGCTTTAACACGTTATAAAAGTGAACGTATGTCAGATCTCCTGATGTTCAACCTCTGGCTCCCTCTTTACCTGATGTACCTCACCTCATTTGTCCTTTAGGAGGACAGCCTGAGGCAGACAGAGAGAGAACGATCGCTGTACACATATGGATCTACAGGACTTACATCTGTTGTCAGCACACATCAAGCAGACACAAAGACAAAGAAGGTGCTCTCTCTCTCTCTCACTCACACACACACACACACACACACACATCTATTTCATTCTACACATTAGTTGCGGTACTTTTAGCAACAGCGGTAGAAGTAATGATAGTAACAGCTACTAAAACCACTGTGGGATTTTATCCAATGACAAACTTTGATGTTCACATCCGCAGGCTACACCTTTCTCTGTCCTCCTCAGCACCCAACAGACAGCCTGGCAGGCGAGCTGGCAGCCAGGCAGAATGGCAGTAGGCTGGCAGGCTTTAGCCCGGGGCACCATCTCCTGCGGAGCCAACTCTGACCAGCTGGTCCAGACTAACACCACAGAGCGAGCCTGTACCACCGTATCAGCGGGGAGCTAGATGTTAGCTGTGGTCCAGACACTCTCACACCCAGAGCCTGACACCTACAGCAGTACACCTGCACCGGTGGGATTTAGGTGAGAAGACTCTGTCTGGTCTATGACTTAACAGGTCGTCACATTTCTCCCAGCGTACCCTGTCACCATCCCGATTTCTTTCCAGAGAGTGCACGATGGACCCCTGTCCGCTCTCACTTGCTAATGCCAGATCTAGGAGCCTGATCCTCAGTCCAGTTTGGTCCAGTCTACCATGACGGTTTAGCTCCAGCAGAGCCCCGAGCAGCTGAGGAAAATCTGGTGGAGCTTCCTCTTCCAGCACTATTCAGCTAGTCAGTTAGCTAAGCACTGTTTTGACTGCTCAGCCATAGCTATAGACACATCGGGACACATAGGAAGTCAGGGGTAAGAGCTTCAAAATGATCTAATTTGGGAATATTTGTTTTCAAGCCAATTACCACCAGACACACATACAGTTAATTAACAGTATTTACTGGTCTAGAAAAACATTTTCAAAGTAAAACTTCTAAGCAAATGTGCCAAAACAGGCCCCAAATCCTTCCTCAATAATTCATTTCCCCCTTGATACACCTTGATTGACCTGATATTGCTCGAGTCCACCCCCTCCACCTCCATCACGCACACCTCCCAACCATTTCCACGTCTGACAGTTAAAAGGCCTCCACACACAGAGAAAGAGCAGGCAGCTCATTGTGCGTTTTAAAGCGCTAACTAGGCCACTTAGCACCCCGTGACGCTGATCTGATCCCCGAGGCGCTGAACTTGGCAGCGGGCCCTCCTCCTTTCGCTCCTTCCTTTCCCTTCGCCATGGGAACCAGGCCATCCTTAATGACGCAGGAGTGCTCCGCCGGATCCCACAATGCAAAGGGGGCTGACATCTGTCTTGCTAAGTGGTGCACTCTCTTGTGCACCTTGTTTGTTCAATCAACAACCCCCCCACCACCACCACCACCACCACCTCCTCCTCCACCACCTCCTCCTCTTCTCCCTTCTCTATGCCCATTTTCTTTTTTATCTCCCTTTTTATCCAGAATAAAAAAGACAAAAGATTGCGAGGAAGAAGAGAGGTGCAGAGTTTGGAGAGGATAGACGGCGGGATAGTGAGATCATGACGCTGCCTTCGCCACCGCCGTCACAGGCACAACAGCACAGTGGGTGGATTATTATAGATAGCAAGTGCAGCATTGTGTAAAGACAGAGATGGATGACGAAACACATGTGCAGATTTATTTATGAATAACTCAGTTTTACAAACAGCCTTCTTCACTGTGAGGAATGGGAGTTTCAAAAGCAGGATTTGATCACTGTCAGCCTCCCCAGCCTCTCCACTTTCTGCATATCAAGAAAAAAAACAAGTGCCTGATTAAAAGTGGCCCCTAATTCCTCATAGTTAAGACCTGGGCAAATATTTGTCCCATCAATCTTGGAAAATATAGCCATCAACTCAAGATGTTAATCACATGCTAATGGAATCCGAGGGACTCAATGCACCCCCGTAGCGCAATGAACGCTTTCACTTTTTCAGAAAGCCCACGTGAATGCAAATGGCCATCTAAACAGTCATTTTGACAGCATGCCAAGGCAACGTAAAGAGCCCCCTTCTTTATGCTCCTCTGGGAATGTATGTAGGGATGTGTGGGATGAGTTCACTTTACCAGGCCCAGGTGCCAGGATATAAATGAATAATAGGTTTTATGGGCCCTAACTGAAAAAAAGAGCACATACACACATAATCACACATGCCCGCTCGCTCAAGTGCATCTGTGGTGAAGGATGTTCAAATTCCCACAACTACACTGAAAAGAGATTGGGCATGAGAATAGGTGGTTCCTATACATAATTCAGGGGTCCATGCTGAAACAATTATGTTTGCCTACCGCTAAGTACCCACGCTCAATAGCTCGTTTGCTCTCTAGTTGGGTGCTTTCAGATGTAAGTGCTATGTGCTAAAAGTCGGCGGGACATGGCTTTTTAATAAAATATAGGAGCTGACACTTGAACACTTGAATGCGAGAGTGGGTGGTAAAAAAACAACAAATGCTCTTCATGTTTTTACTTGAGCTTTGCATGCAAACTAAATTGCACTTGTAAATCTAACAGTGTTGGCAGAGAAAAACTAATTAGCAAATGCCAGGCAAAAGGAATGTGGACCAATAAGACGTTTTAATGACAATATTACACATCACAATATTTCAGTTTAGATTCATCTAGACACGTTTTTCTTTTTTTTACATGAACTCAAGTCCAGTGTGGACATCTCCATCAGTAAATCGCATGACCAAAATATAGGTCATTTTGTCATCAATCAGTGGTGGAAGAAACCACCAGAATATTTTACTCTGAAAAACAAATTCAGACTCAAAACGAAAACAGATACACACAGACAACAACATATGTAAATCAAATTACAAGTGTCTAAATAATTATCACACACATTATGAAACATATTCCATATCTTGGCAGTGACTTGACAGAGAATAAAGGTGTCAATCCAAATGAAATCTTAACCTGCAGCTCTATTTCCTTAAGAGAAAACGACAAATACATTGTGTTTTTTTTGTTAGAACAGCTGTAACGCAGTCACAGGTGTGCGGAAGCTGCAGCCTCTGCGCTCTTCTCCTCACGGCCCGTCTCACACTTGCACTCCTCCACCACCATCACTCGCCTCTCCCGGACCTCGGCCCCGCAGCGCAGGGGCACAGTCACTGTGTGAGCTTTGGACGGGGCGCAGCGTGAGCAGGGGGACCGGTGGTGGTGGTGGAAGGCCCCCGCAAACTCCCCTTCAGATGGGACAAACAGGGAGCTGCACTGGCCGAAACACAGCTTGTTGTGCACTGTTACCGTGTCGCATCCGTCTGCTGTCACACGCTGTTAGGATGAAAGAGAGGGAGAATAGGCTTCAGCAATATTGTCTTAATTTTACCTCTGAGGGTGTAAAAATCGCTTTGTGTTTATGTGATTCCACACCATCACAGAGCAGGAATGAGCCCTTTGAGTGAACACACATTGCTCTTATTGCCACTGAAACTGTTCCTTACTTTGCTTTATTCTTTTTGACTGTGTCAACAATGACTCTTTTCACAGCCCAGTCTCCAGGATATAATGTTAGCAGTTAACGTTTCTGCAAACCACAGATACGTTCAAGGTTGACATGTGCAGCAAACGTGGCATATCACGTTCACATTAAATGCCTATTCTTTCATGTCAGGAAGTGGAGGAGATGGAGGTGAAGGTTATTACAGCCAACAAGGCTGCCAAATGGCCGACTGCAGTCACACCAGTGGATGTTTTAAAGGATACCTCTGGATTTTCCTATTTTTCCTATTTTTTCCTATTATCTGCTTACAATGTACACTTCCTTCTGTGCAGGCGTAGTTTGGTAGAAAGAAAATAGTTCATACATGATCTGATCTGCGGTCTGTAGGTTATGTTGAGTAAACGGGTCATGAGTGAGTTCTTCAAATGTATTTTTTTGGCACATGTAATAAAAATCTTTTCCTCTTACCTGAGTGAAAGGTACAGCAGCGCACGTCTGTTTTGTGTCCTTCAGGCTGACTGGCAGGGACATCTTCTCTCCTTTACTCATGGCTCTCTGCCACATCTGCATGCCTTGCACCTTCTTTAGCTCCATCTCATTGGGGCTTTTGGGGCTCAGGTGGTGCAGCGGACTCATCGGGGTCTTTGGGGCCAGAGCTGGACCTGGACGCCCGTGAGACAGGAAAGCAGGGAAGGGCAATCTGGGGCTCAGGGACGAGACTCTTCTCGGGGTCAGTCCCCTTCTAAAGAACCCTGAGTGGGCCAGGGCACGAGGGTCCAGCTGCACAACCTTAACTGTTCCCCGGACGGATTCATCTGGTCCACCGCCGGATGATTCATATTCGACTCGTGACCCTTTCACAATGTTGTCAAAAATATTGTGAGGGAATGTAAAAGCTACAGCTGTCCAGGTTGAAAAAAGGATCAGGCTGATAGAGAAAGCCATTGTTTCACGTCAAAAGCGATGGGGCTCAAAGCAGAAATAGAAATTATGCAATTAATTTGAAAAACTGAATAAACAACTAAAAAGTTACAGAAAAAATTCAATAAACAAATCTTTGTCTGGTCAAATGGTCCAAGGTTCCAAATGGCAACCTTGCTGTCAGTGCTTTGTCAGTGTGATGGAGGGAGTCTTTTATATAGGCTGCTGCCAGTTCTCACCTGTGTTTTAATGCAAAGAAGGTGTCGCAATTCCCACACCAGACCAGACATCACACCAAGCTTAAAACTCCAGGTCGTGGATGGTCGCCAGACTGAGAGGATTTCAGCTTCAAGGTGAGCGTTAAAAACACGGTCATAAAAAATCTGGAGCTGACTGCACGGATTATTTGTAGCAAGGAAGTTCA
Organism: Pagrus major; assembly: GCF_040436345.1. Classification (NCBI taxonomy): domain Eukaryota; kingdom Metazoa; phylum Chordata; class Actinopteri; order Spariformes; family Sparidae; genus Pagrus; species Pagrus major. The sequence continues at coordinate 20,388,840 of NC_133215.1, forward strand.
GTTATCTGGATCACTTTTATTCAAGGGCAAAGGTTCATTTCATGTTGGTAAGGCACATGTTGAACACTTAATTTTCCTGCATTCTGATGATTTTTCATGCAATTTGTGTGTTTTCTGCATCAATTTAAAGCGGAAACAGCAGCTGACAATTCAAAATATGATGGATAACGATGCAGTCAGGCTCTCAGGAAAGTGGCTACTCAAAATAATAGTCCTGTTACTGCAGTAACTTCTTCTTTTACTTATTTTTGTTGTAGCATTTTCCCCCAGAAAACATTTTCTAAATATTGAGAGGGACCTGTCCCCTTCTAAGGTTTTTATTAATTGTTTTTTTTAATCTTGAGTTGCATGGAAAGTTAAATAAATAAATAAATAAATAAGAGCTGCCAGAACAGCTTCAATGCTCCTTTGTAGATTCTTCATGTCCCTGCACCACAGGAGGTATGAACAGCATTCTTCCAGAAGGTATTTTCTCATTTCATGTTTTAATTGTTATTTTATTATTACGTTAAATTAAACTTGAAGATCAATGAGGACAGGCCCTCATCTACAATGATGCCGAGTAACAGTTTTAAATGACAAATATTTAAAGATTAAAAAAAATAAAACATTTCATTAAAACAAGTGTATAAATACAGTTCATAAAAGATACAAGATACAAAAACAATTCATTAAAACAGGTAGAAACAGAAGCTGAGTAGTTGATTGTCATGGATTTAAATTCACCAAATGGCAAACTGTTCATTTTTAGGGTGATTGTAATGTTTTCCCGGTTGTCGGGGCATAGAAACTAAAAGCAGACCTTTCAAGTTTAGTGCAAACCTGAGAGACTTTCAGTGAAAGCCTGCCACCAGACCAAGCTGGATTAGGTCCAGAGGACAGGGGTGGATGTTACTAATTACAGCTACTCAAATCACTGTAATTAAGTATTTTTTGGGGCACTTGTAGTTTTTTTTTCCAAAATCTCACTCGTACTTAAGTATGCATTACACCATGTAATTTACTCAGTAACTTTTAAATCATAAAATGAGTACCGAGTACAAATTGAATAATATCTAAACCTTTAGCCAATAAGGCTATCTGATCACAAACGGGCTGATGAAAACCCTGACATACGGACAAAAAACACAAGACTCTGCAGCAGGCCCAGGTTTGGAGATGTGACCATGACCACTGAGCAGAACAGAGCAGAAATGTAGACTGAATTTTTTTGGAAACAGACACCTCTTTGATTGAACGCCTGCTATAAGGCATTAAACATCAACAGTTACAAAGTAACTCATACTCTGAGTAGTGTTTGAGAAGAATACTTTGTACTTTAACGTAAGTATTATTTTAATACCAGTGGTTTTACTTGTAATTGAGTAATATTTCAGTAATGTAACTGTACTTGAGTTATTGATGAACAAATATAAATGCCTTTCATGTCTCACAGACATTCAAATAAATGTAGTTGAGTAAAAATACAAGATTTCCTACAAAATGTAGTGGAGTGTAAGTCTAAAGTGGCCTCAAGTTAAGTACATGCGCTTCAAAATGTGCTATGGTACGCTAATTAAGTAAATGTACTGTACTTAGTTACATTCAATCACTGCTAACATTTCACTGAAAAATGAAATGGTTGAGATCCTGTGACTGAACATTCAATACAAATGAATTATGTCCCTTCAAAGCCACCATAAACAAGTAAGTTTAGATTTCTTTTGCATCCTGTATACTAGTAATTACAGATACAGATGAAATTTGTTTTCAGCACCACAATAAAAAAGAGTACGCTCAAAAGTTGATGAGCAGATAATCGTTCAACTAAACTAAAACTATTTTGCGTCCCAGCCCACAGCATCAGGAAGACTGATAGTCAGCAGTAAAAGTCTTCTTTATTCAGCAGGTGTTTTTACCACTTTGGCTGTAAAGCAATAATGAGTTTATGCCCTCTTTGTAAACAAGCCGTCTCCTGTCCATTTATTCCCACAGGCATCTTCTCAGCCTCTCCCTGGACGCACCATCATTACACCATTAGACTTCAGTGTGCTCTGTCACCCGTGACCTGATCACACACTGACTGTTGAAGGCCAACCAGCTGACAATGTTATAATAGAGAGAGTGTTTGACTTTCTCATAAAGGCCTCGGTGTTAAGAGGCACTTTTCAACACGTCTGTTTCCCATCCACCACTTAGCATTATGGTCAGGATAGATGCACGAACGAGGAAGGCAAATGACCCACTGTCTGTGATCTGAACACTTTCTCTTCTGCACTGACCTGATCTGAACACTGGTGGGTGAGATCTATAGTTCCTAAGCAACTGCAGTATTATCAGTAATGAGGGACGTGTGTGGATGTCTTCAGTGTTAATCTTGGACATTATTTCCCTCCAGCTGCAGAATAAATGTTTCCCACAAGAGGGCAGAGTTTACAAAGTATTATCACTCCTGCTGGTCCCATTGCTCTGTCACTGTTTAAAAGACGCCCTGTTCTCAGTGAACTTTGGATGACATTTGAAAGGCTAATAAAACCATTTTGTTTGAGCCTCTCACTGGGGTTTAACACAGTTTAACGTGGCAGTTTGAAGATGGCCTTCAACATTATAATGAATCCTCTTTTCAGAAAGGGGAAAGTCAGTTTCGAAACAGTTTATTCAGCCACGTCTTTTGTGATAAAACAGAAACAAGGGTCCCAAACCATCTTTCCCTCAGTATTATTGACTTTATTTTATGTTGACTTCCTGCTCCTGCCGCTGATGTAACCAAGAGAATTAAAGTCAATAAAAGCAGATAAAAAGATTTGTGTGACGTCTACAGCGTGAATATAAAACTGAAACATCTGAGCTGTGTGAGGTTGAGAACTCTGAAAGAGAAAGGCTCACAAAGGTGGCCAGATTGAGAAGAAATTAAGAAAACCTTTTTGTTTGATTAGATTTGACTATGTCACTGAATCTCAAGAAACAAGTTACATTTTTTGTCATACTTTTTAAAACAGGTTAGATAAAAGATTTATAAAGACTGTTTACTGTTAAGTTTATTGGGTGGAAAAGAAAGCGACATGACCTGGGGTTTGAATTGCCTTAACTAAGGTCTTGACTTGACTTGCCCAAGAAAAAATGACTTGAGACTTAGACTAATTGACTTGAGTCACATATCTGCACAAGAAACATAGTGTATAGCAGAAATAGAAGAAAACAGCGTTGCTAAAAAAAAGTGGAAACATTCTGTGGATATACTGGATTTAAAGGTCGGCTTTGCAAGATGTTCTCATCCTGGGATACAGTGAACACCTGTGAGATCTCCAAAACCTTTGATGATAAAAAACGATGCCAAATAACAGGTGGAAAAAAAGTAATGTTTGTATTTCTCCCCAAGTTTTACACTCAGAAGTCTAGTGTGTGGCTGGATGGCCACAGAGCTCACACTGATACAAAAACAGACACTGCCACCTCTACTCTGCAGATTGTGATGCCACTGATGAGGGTCATCAGGTATCTATGACACAGCATGTGACGGGAGAACCTGCCGCTTCAGCAGCCAGCAGTGAGCACACACTACACTAAACTAGACACACACTCACGCTGATACACTGTAATCTGTGTCTTGTTATGTATCAGTGATTAAAGCACTTTGGACCATAAGGCTAGACCATATGGCACACACTCACCTTTCCATTTCGTACATAAGGCAATTTAATAGCTGCGTTTTCCTATTATTTATTACTGAGGTCCAACTGTATAAACTATCTGTGCTAATGGCCAGCCGAACTGGCAGCAAGAAGTACCCCACAACACACAGGATGTTTGTGATTGGAAGGCTTTATGTGAAAAACTGATGGACTTAAAACCACAAATGTTTCTATCGGGGCTATAAAAATCATGTGCTCCTTTTCTTATTCAGCATGTGTAGATCAAATGTAAAAAGAGTTACTAAGTCTAGTACCAAGAAGGACTGGCCTTGGTCTCATGATTTAAAAATCTGTAAAAAAAAAAAAAAAAAAAAGGCCATTAAACTTGACAAGAGTTTCTCCTTTAAATTCCCAGTCACTTTTTACACCCTTAAACCTGCATTACGAAAATTTTTTTGGTCACACGGGTAGCTGATACAAGACACATAAAGTTGATGATGCAAACCTGCGAGCAAACAGTTGCTTATTTACCCATGTAAGAGTTACAGTACAGGGTCACATGAGCTGTCACTCATGTTTCTGGCCACAAGAATGTGGGCCCTAAACTCAGCCTTGTTTTTTTAAGGGTGTTTCAAGCCTTTTCTTGGAAACAGCTGCCTGCTGTGGCTAAAACAACTATGAGAATGATGAAATTGAAGTAACGCAATAAAGGCCTGAAAACCATATCAATGAGCTAAAAACACATTAAGTAGCGCCACAGAGCTGAGAGCCACAGAGTGTAAAGCAGATAATTATCCATGGATTGTGACCCATTTCATAAACAAGTAGTCATGTGATCCTTTGGGATATAAATACAATGAAGCTTTAATGAATAGTTCGGCAGTTTCTTAAAGGTTGACACGTCTATTTCGTCGGGAATACTTGCAAAAGTTCTCTCTGCTCAGTATTTATCAGAAGGTACAACTTCTTTCAGTCAATCATTCCTAGCCACATGTGGTTTGGAGTTAGTATTGGTTAAAATAATACGCTAGATGGAGTAAAAGTACTTTTAGTCTTGTTGATGCTTGATGTTTTCCATTGGTGTGATAGATATGTGATTGTGTGATCAGATAAAACCAGCAACCCTGGTGGAAAATTCCTGACTTAATTGAAATCAACCTTCTCCTGAATGATCATCTACTCAAAGGGTTAGGGTTAGGGTTATATATATATAGGGTTATATGTATATATATATATATATATATATATATATATATATATATATATATATATATATATATGTATATATATATATATATATATATATATATATATATATATATATATATATATATATATATATATATTAGTTATGTTTTGTTTAGTCAGGAATCCATTTTATGTAGGTGATATATTTTCCATTATCATCTGACATAGTTTTGCTTTTAATCTTTTCTGACAAATTAACCAGAATCAACATATACATGAAAGAACAAGTCAAGATTGTGATCTTTATTATTTCAATATGATCAAATATACAAAAATAAATTTGTCATATAACTGAAGTGAATGTGAGGGACACAAAGAACTGTTGGACGTTCTGCCCTGTGCATCATTACACATGATATGTATCAGCACATATAAAGTCAGCTGATGTCAGCCCTTCTTAAAACATAAATAAATCACAGTATAAATCTGTACAAATACAGTTTTGAAGAACACATCAACTCCATTGACGACCTCTTCATCCTGGATGTCATAACAATGCTCTACGTGCCATTACACAAGAAGAGCACTAAAAGTTTATCTGCCTGTTTTGAATCACATAAAAAACCTTTTTACATAGAAAACTGCTTACAAGTACAATTTCTCCACAAATCACAGTGTTGTTATCTCATCCCAGACAGGGAGCGTTACCCCTTGTTGCCAATATTCTTGTAGAGAACCATCGAAACGACCATGGCAGCAATCTGTAAAGACAACAGATCATCAGCACGTCATCTGAACACAGTGTAATGCAGGTATGTGCAGAGGGGGAGCTAACAGTGCTGCACCTGCCCCTTTGACCCTGATGTCCAAAGTGCCTTTTTGTCCAGGCACATTTTATTGTGTGTGAGTTTGGCTGAATCGCAGGAAATAGTTCTCCAGTTGTTTCGCTATTTTGGAGAACAGAATAACATCCTTCGCAATCAATGTGTGTTTTAATTGGTCTTTTGGCATCTTAAAGCAACATTATGTAACTTTTTTTTACCTTAACACTAAATCTAGAATTCTGATTTAAAGCCACTTAAGCTAGGTTGTAGTCATTAATAGTTCACTATTTAATCGTGTGTATCTTTTATTGTTTTTATGTTTATCATATTTTCTTGTATTCTTGTTTTCTTGTGAGAGAGGAGATTGAAACAAAAAGAAAATGAGCTGAAACTGACAAATGTTTGACATTGTCGTTCGAAAAATGATTGAAACGAATAATCGCTTATCAAATTAGTTCATTCTTCGTTAGTTCTTTAAATTTTCATGGCGGCACATCTATATAGACAAATCTTTTTTTTTTAAATAATACATCTTCAGAGCTTGTAGAAAGGTGCAGAATAAAAGTATCTCTTTTCCTTAAAAACAGTATTATGATTGAAAATTAATAATTTTACAAACTTTTTTTGGGTCCAAAATATTTGTTTCGTTTATGTCTGTGTAAGAATTCTAGCTAAGTGGCCTACACAAAATTTTATTTGCTACAGATTATGAAAATCACTGAAACTCTTTCCCTTTACTCTATAAGTTACCAGTACACCAAAATCTGCAATCCTAAGTGGCCGAACTCATATAACAAGCAATGAAAACAAAAATGACAATTTCTATTCCAAGACCTCTGTATAAAAGCAGCTATGGGGCCAAAGTAAGCAGCACTCTGCTGGCTGCTTTTTGCGGCCCAGATCTAGCCGACACCAGATATATTCATCATACAGCGTGGAATGATCGCACTTGGGCGGTCCACTCCTACTTGTGGCAGCATGGCCAGATGTCAGCCAAGAGTGAACCAAATAACCCAGAACTGGCCCAAATGTGGTTTATTCAGTGCCATCATTCCAGGCGGTATGTGGGCTGGATGAGGGTATCTGGTACATTTTGCTGTCTGGGAGAGAAAATGTAAAGCACCTGGGCTGTTTAACGTGGTTTTCTGTACCTCAAGAGCAGTGATTCCAAGAGCCACAGCAGCAACAATCACAGCGTTGTCCTCTAGCAGCTGTACTATCTTGTCGATGCAGCCATCAACCATAATGGCCTGGAGAGAAACAAGAGGTTTTAGTTAAGATAAGGTATTGCTGTTGCACTTCATCAAAATGAAAGATTATGTTATAAACATGCATGAAGTTAGTTGGTCTCGTACCGAAGCTCTGTTTTCGTTGCATTGACCCTCGGGGATGGTTGCATTGCAGCATGTATCTGGATAAACTTGATTTTGATTGAAATATGGGGACTGATCAAAATCTGTGTAGTTCTTGCCTCCACAGCACTTTAACTAGAAGAAAACGAGGAAAAGGAAGTGTTAGTCCCAAATCTTAACAAAACCTGTTTAATAGTCTTATCAGCACTGCTGTGATGAGAGGTCTAACTGTCAATTATGAAATGAAAAAATAAGTTCTCAATTTTTTCATATGAGATCTCTTAAAAGAACACAATTTTGGTTATAATTTCTTTCAATTAGGGAAGAAACAAAGAAAAGAAAATGCAACTCATAGTGTATGCTCAAAGAGCCACTGCTTTCATTGGTTCAAATGATTGCCTGTGACTATAGATATCACCGTAAAATATCATTTAAAATACACTACCTGATCCATGGTGGTGTCCCAGAGAGAGGTCACACCTTCATTCTCCCCGTACTTTTCTGTGAGGTCTTTTCTAATTCCATCCTCCAGACCCTGAAGGAGCTGATCAGCCTGAGAAGGTGGACAAGTAGACAATCATTGGTACTTGGTTGCTAATTCTGACAACTGCTGCTGAGCTGATCTAATTCTGTTTTTTGTTTTTTTTTTGCAAGACACCTACCAAACCCTGGAAGACGAGCAGCACCACAGCTCCTGCGACCTCGATGATGAACAGAATCAGGACAATACTGAAGAACTGAATGGGGAGAAAATGATAAATGACACTGTAAAATCAAGCCTCGCCAACAGAGTGATGAACAGACCTGAACAAATAACATTTAGGCCATCAAACATAAGCATGAAATATTTCAGCATTTACTGCTATCAGAATTCAAATTTCCAGATATGAAGGTAGTTTTCTTTGCTTTCCAGGTATAATTTAAGAATTGTTTTTATTGATAAAGAAGGCAGCTTTATACAGTATGTAACTTAGACTTCATACAACCACGACTTTAAAGGTGCAATATGTTTTAAAGTTTTAAATTAGTAAAATTAAAAGTAAAATTATCAACAGAATATGGAGGGATAACAGTTTTGATTATGGTTGCATGTCGGGTGTGGTTGTGGCAAGGATGTCTATGTATTATGTTGCAGAGAAATTTATTGAAGTTAGCATGCTCAACAGCTAGCCCCTAGCCATTTTGTACCTCCCAATCTGGGCAGTCAGCTACTATGACCGCTAGCTGCACGGTTAACTGAGCATAGCTAACGGCAGCTATAGTTAAGTTGAATTTGGCAGGTGGCCAATTCTTACATATTCAAGCCCCAATCGCATGATTAATTTTGATTAAATTTTTTTTGGTCAAATACAATATGAAAGTTTTCAATCTCTAGCTACGAAATACGTGGCATTATTTAAAACATAGGAAAGCCCAGATATGTTCCTGTCTTCAGAACATAAGTAAATAATAATAATATTTTTCTTCCACAAGCTTTTCCAAAACTGACATGAAATTGTCTCCTTTAAATGAAGTCCTACAGCCTGTTGACCGGAAGTTAACCTATCAAACATGGCTCACCGTCAGCAGCATACACCTGCTCTCCCTGATAGCTCCACAGCAGCCCAGGAAGCCGATGACCACCAGCACAGCACCCACTCCGATCAGCATGTAGCTGATGTTGGCCAGCTGGGATAACTCAGACGGAGCGCCTTCCACGCTATCCAGTACACCCAGCAGAGAACCACTGTCCACCTTCACCCATATTCCCACACCCAGGATGGCTGCACCTGCCAACTACATGAGGGGTGAGGACAGAGCAGAGAGAGTGAGAATGGACTTGGCATTAAGACTGAATAAAATAATGGAAAAGTCGTGAAAAGATACAGTACAGACAGGTGACATGATGAAAGGAGTTACATTTATCATAATCAAGCACTAAAGAGAGAAGTCACGCTGAGCTGTACCATAAAAGACGCACAATGTTTCGCAAAAAAAATACCTGTTTTGTCGTGAGAGCTACAGATATGAGACGTCATTAGCAGGTGAGCATGAGTTCAGCCTGATAACTACAGACTGATTCCAAAGGGTAAAACATCAATAAAACAGAATGTGCAAAGCCTTTTTAACCCCAAATCCCAAACGATTTGGGACAGGGGTGACAAAAGACTGGGGAACAGGGGAACACCTGTTGGGAACATTCCCCAGGTAAACAGGTTTATTGGCAAGAGGTGGTAGTATTGTGATTATGTATGAGAGGGGCAGCCTCACCAGGTTCACCACTTTGTGAAACACATGATTGTATAGGGGACAAATACAGTTAGCTTTCTTGGCAAGCATGTGACGAAAAGACTGATACCACCCTCATGTCTTTATGGTAAGGCAGCTGCTGGTTAGCTTAGCTTAGCATGCAGTTTACGGCAGGTTATGTGTCAGACAATTTCTTGGCTGGGAGCTGTGACTTCCTGGAGTTTCGTCGGAGACCCCATTAAGCTTCATCTTTAGCATAAAGACACAGGGGTGGTATTGAACTTCTTGTAGGCCTCATGTCTCGGCAAGAGAGCCATTAAATGTAAAGACTATGTTCAAAATGTTTTTCTTTTTCAGGTTTAGCTGTAAAGGAGAATGTTATACAAAGTCAAAGGTAATGGCTTGCCCTCTTTGACACATGCTGTTCAGTGTGTTTTCCTGTAGGAGCTGGACTATGAGTATGAGCATGACAGCAGAAACTGAAAATGAGTGGTTATCTTTATTCCAACTTACAAAGATGCCGCCATTAAAGATGAACATCATCATTTTGAGAAAGCCGGAGCAACACATCTTGGCTGATTGTTTGTTGTCTGTTACAAAAAAAAAGGAAAAAATCATTAGTTGATCTGCTCACTAAATGACAGTATAACTGCTAACATTTCCTTAATTATCACAGAGGGGATTTTGGTTATGTGGACAACTTTGCATTTTATCTCTCATAGGAAAATCAATGACATGAGGATGGCTTTCAACACAAACAAGCACCAACATTGGTCGAATGGCATTTGCTTTGGTTATACATTAACCACAGTCACCGGCAGAAACAGAAGGGGTCTGAATCTCCTTTAAGTAAATAAAAAGTGCTTCAAGCTGACGTAATCCAAGGTTTCGGTTGAAGTATGAGAAGTCGTAACCACACTTTATTTTTAAATTTGTCTTGCCTGCGAGTTATTTCAAGCGTTATCAAGCACACACCTGAACACAAAGGAAGAGAAATTCACTTCCCCCAGCTTTGAACTTGTATATTCTTCATTGTAAAACTGTACAGGATATTTTATAGTCTGGTGCAATCTATCAATTAAACCTTAAAATTATAACCCCTATCTATATTAACAGAGTCCAAAGCTCTGTTCTGTTCAAGCTCTGTTAAATGTTAACAACTTAAATTTTCCAATGCCATAAAATGAATGGCAAACGATTAATGAGGTCAAGGTATCTTCTTATCAACTCACTGGTAGTCAAACTGCAAGGAGCCCAGAAGAACCATAAAACACACACACACACCTTGTCCCCAACATTGCACCACATTTTTTTCCATCTACAATCTGCGTCAGAGAAGTGAACTCACTTTTATGGTTATTGATCATATTTTTCTTCCTTATTGCAACTTTGACTGGAACTGTCTGTTAGCAGCTGTTCCTTGTTTTTCAAGAGGCAATAAAACGTTTCCATGACACTGGAGAACACCCAGTATATGGCTTGGCTGATATCATCGGCAGATATTGGCCTGTTACAGATACAGTATATCTGTATCGGTATATATATGTGGTCCGATATGCGCTGATAAGAAAAGTATTATTTAGAGAGGTTACAACACAGAGCAGGATGGAGGATCATTGCCATACAAGTGTATGTGTTGATTTAGAAACTTTTTACCAGTGTTGTAAAAAGTACCCAGAAGTTACACTTGAGTAAAAGTTAAGCTATCGTAAAGAAATATAATGTCATAGTATATTATTACCTGATTAATATTCTAAATATTACCTTTCTGAATTTCTAAATTCCTTTTTAAAAAACTACATACAGCACCTTTAAGTAACAATAGTAATTTTCTGGCAACAAATGTACTCAAGTATCAAAAGTAGAAGTAAAAGTAAATTATACATATATTTATGTTTGTAAGTACTTTGTAAGTACGATATACCCCCTAAAAAACAAGTATGTCAAAACTGCACATGAGTACAATACTTAGTTACATTCATCACGGCTTTATAATCCCTAATATCAGCATCGGCTCCAAAAGTTGAGTATCGGTCTACATGACCTCAAAATTGCATGCTGTTTATTTGAATACATTTAATGGAAGACTTGAGGCGTCTAAACAGGACAAAATGCAAAGTCAGAGAAAAACAGTTTAAGGTTCCTGCATCAGCTCTGTTCGTGCCAAAGGAGGAAGTTTAGTAGGTAGAGTCCAAGTTTTTTTATTATACATGTTACTGTTAAAGAGGACTGGGCTGGATGATACTCGGCTTATGAAGTCTGTAGGTGGTTATTATTGTGTTATCACCCATTAAACAAGACAACAGCTTCAACAAAATGTCAGTACTCGGACATTACAGGGAAATGGACATCAGGTAACAACCAAGAACCTTAATTATCAAATAAAAAGTCCTTTGTTAACTCTTCACTTTGGCAAAAGCATACCAGATCAAGTCATATGCTCATTCACTATACTGTGTTTTCAGGCTGGTTTAGAAATAAAAGGTTTTTAACTGTTAATCATACAGTTAATAAAAGTATGAAAGTATGAAGCTCCTACCTGTACTGCAGAGAAGTCTGTCCGTCCGCTGAGGTCTGATCAATCAGGAGTGTCTGCTCAACGAGGCTTGCACATGCCCCTTTATCTTCTCATGGGTTTCACACACACACCCACCGACACACACCGACACACACACACCGACACACACACACACACACACCGACACCGACACACACACACACAGATAGTTGATGCCCTACACGACACACATGTCACCGACTTGCAAGCAACACTTCCTGGTGACCAAAGTCCCCTTTTAAAAATAGAGGGGAAACTTTCACAACCACCAACTTTACAACCAAGTCATGGTCCAAATAATAATATTAATCTTCATTAATGATTCTTTACATTAACACAAAGCTCAAGGACTGTTTCAAAGAGAGCGGCCAATTCAAGGAATTAAATCATTTTATGATGGGAATAAACACAAAGTTGATGAATGTTTCATTTTGTAATGAATGGGAAAACACTTTGGGGATAAAATGTAGTGACTGATTACTAATAACTGTCAATACTGTGTAGATACTTTTCTTATTATTTAAAAGAGTTGTTTGATACAGAAAAGTAGCATTCATTGATTTTCTCAAATGAAAACCAACAGACATAATGTATTGATCCACATCTTTTAATCTCAACTTTTAGAGGGACATGATAAAACTGGAAAATGAAATATTGAACAAGCATTAACCATTAAAAAACACAGAACACTATAAATTAAAAGCAAATGAGAATATCCCTCCAAAACATGGATGGATCTGAAATGACACAGCACCATCAAGGTATGTTTGACCTCAACCTTCAGGTATGTTTGACTTTGGACTGAACAGTTAGTGAGCTTTTTCTTCCTCAGCAGGATCACACGGGGCAGGTTCACAAGATACACAGTGTGCGGTAACGAGTCATAGTGATGTATTTTCATGCGACACCCACAGGGGGGCAGCATGATTAAAGTAAATCACAGTGATCTCCACTCCATGCTGACCTGTTTCATCGCCTTTCATTCACATCCTCGCCTGCAACAGGTGCTGTTCACCCACTAGACTAGAGAGAATAAAGCAGAGGTGTCGGGCAGAAGGCACAGCAGCTCTTTGGCATCTCAGCGTAACAGTCGCATTCAAATTACAATGAAGAGTTGCCACCAAGTTGGGAAAAGATCAAATGAAATATAAGGGAAGCCAAGCATCCATGATAGTATTGCAGTAACATATGATAAAGTACATTCACAATGAGAGATCTTTGACTGTGAGTATGAAACCCGCTTTCTATGAATTTCCAGCTATCAGCATGCGCAGCCACCCTGGTTGCTGCGGGGCGTCTCCTTCAGGTCGGTTCCCTTGTTGCTGGCCATTGGACTGACCTCCCCGTTGGGGCTCTCGTTCATCTTCTCACAGATTGCGTCCACCAGATTGTCAAAAACCTGCTTCACATTGATGTTGTCTTTGGCACTGGCCTCGAAGAACTGGAAGCCTGGAGAGAGAAGGGAGAGGAAGAAGAGTTAGAGATGATTAATAAGTGATGTTTGGTTTGTGTGTTTTCGCTGACTGTGATAAAAGTGTGTCTGTGTGTGTGTGTGTGTGTGTGTGTGTGTGTGTGTGTGTGTGTGTGTGTGTGTGTGTGTGTGTGTGTGTGTGTGTGTGCTGACCGAGCTCTGTAGCCAGTCGTTGGGCATCTTCAGTTGGGACCTGCCTGTCGTCTTCCAGGTCCAGTTTATTGCCTACCAGCGCTACTTGTGCGTTCCCCCACGAGTACGTCTTGATCTGGGTTGCCCTGGGAAACACCGACACAACATTTCACGAGTATTTCATTGTTGTGCTACTCTATTACATTGATCTCAAAGGTAACGTCAACTCCACCTCAACCAGCTGTGACATTAAAAAATGAGCCATCAGTGATAATATTCCAGTGTTGGAATGGAACTAACTAGATTTACTTACATACAGAACTTAAGTGCAATCTTGAGGTACTTGTACTTTACTTGAGTATTAGCACTTTCTGCTACTTTCTACTTCAATACTGCTGTTGTTTTGTAGGATTTGAATCAGTAGGTCTTTATGCTTTGACTACAGTAAATATTTTACAATTTGTGGAGGTATATTGTCAGATATGTGCCTCTATATGAACAACTTTCTACTGTGTTTGTGGTTATTTGCAGTTTTTCTTCGCTGCATGCTGTAAAAATGGAACAATTTCTGCCAAGTTTTGTGTTGTGTATTTACACAAAGCAAAAGAGCGGCAGGGTGTCTCCAGGTCATCGACACCAATAACAACAAAAAAGACCAACTCCAAACAAGTGTCTTCAGCTACTGGATAACAGACACATACAGGCAAACATGGTGGTTTAACAGCATGGCGTAACATGCGGGGGTTTACTCACCAGTCCTGTACAGCACAGAACGACTCCTGGCTTGTGATATCATACATCAGCAGGAACCCCATGGCTCCTCTGTAATAAGCTGTGGTGATGGTCCGGTACCTCTCCTGCCCGGCTGTGTCCTGTAAAAAAACGACACACCTGAGAAATTCTGGGTCTTTTATGGGACTTTTATTGTTTAAACCACATGTCAATCTCAAGAGAACAGCATAGTCACAGTTATATTATTCCCCTTCCCACATATACAGTATAGTCCTTATCATTAACTTTAACAACAAACGTATCCCTCCCATGAAAAGATTCCTGAGGGAAGAAAAGAAATGGTTAACCTGCTTCCTGAGGAGGAACGGTGAATCATTAACTCTGTTGTAACAGAAGTTAATCCCTCCCTGCATGTGTTGATTGTTGCCACACCCTGTAAATACACCAGGATGTGCTCCTTGCTCTGTAGCCATGCCTCAAGGGGCAAAATTGAGGCCTGAAGATGTTATTTTTCTTGTTAAGCCTCTTGTCTGATTGTGGGAAAACTAGTAAAACATTAAAAGACACATCTGGTGAGAATAAAAAATAAGAGTTTAACTGATGAATCTAAGGTTTAAATGTTCACTCCGAAGGTGAGGATTTACGGCTTGCAGTGACCTGCATTATATGTCAGAGCAGTCACATGAGATGTTACCACCGTCTCAAACTTTGGTGCAGGGTTTTATAAAAATGAGCTCATCTTGTTTTAATGGCCCCATGAAACCCATTCAGCAGCCATTTTCCCTTCCTTGTGAAAAAGTATGCAACTGTATCATTGTTAGGCAGAGCAGAGAAGCCATGCTATGCTGAATATATTAAGCTAAAAAAAAAAGAGAAGATGTATTACTTTCATCTAATAGCACTGCTGTGGGTGAGTCCGTGCCTTCCACTAACATTCAGTAATAGATCTGTCCTGGGTGTCAGTCTGCGCAGTAAGCACATTCAGCTCCAGCAGCTCAAACACATGCATCTTTCATGAACCCTGCCGTCTGGGGACGATGTTAAACATCAACTGTCATTAACTCCACAGTGTGAGAAATTAGTTTACGCCACATCCATGACAGGCAGCAGCGTGTAAGAGGGCAAACTAGGGGACGGGGTGACGATAAACAGTGTGTGTTACGTAACAACACTTTCAAAAGCACTTTTCACTCTGCTGTGTTTTAGAGGTAAATGCCGTTAATTACCTCGAGTAAATTACAGCTCTGACATTAAAGAGACTGCAGCGTTTATACTCAGTTTTGCTGATATATTATGTGTCAAACCTGTTTGCTCTCTACAGTGTAATTTTTATCTGTTGTGTGTAATGAAAAAGCTTCCTGAGCTTTCTACTGGAAATTATGAGGAGGCTCTTTAGACCTCAGTTATATGAGTGTCACAGCTTTTTATAAACTGATACCTCTGCTGTAGGCTAACTAGACTCTTAATCCTATAGACCAGGGCTGCCCAAAGTGGGGCCCGTGGGCCAAAGTTGGCCCGCCACAAGGTTCAAATCGGCCCACCAGATTTTTCAAGAGAAAAAATATATATAATTAAATGTACAATATGTAAGAATTTTAGTTTGAAAGATTGAAAAACTAACTAAAATTATCAACAGAATGGGAAGTATCATGTTGAAGAGGTATCTACTGAAGTTAGCATGCTAACCAGCTAGCCCTGGCCTGGCCTGTCCTGGTGCAAAGCTCCCGTGCTAGTGGTGTAAGCACCTACATTTCCCTGGTGCTCCCAGCTCACAGTCTGGACCTCTAGCTCTGGCAAAATGCTGCCCCCTATCATCAGTTTGACAGGTGGCAAATTCTTACATACTGCACCTTTAGATAATTATGATATAACTGTCTGTTCATTGCTATTTATTTTTTAAGGAAAAATATGCTTTAACTATGCGGGATCCCTAATTCATTTTTCATTTTCACAGTCCGAGAATACAGGTAGTGACACTTCAGAGTCAGTTGGGATCCTAGTTCCATTTTGCATATTGAAATTGCTATACTATAGGTGTTTACCTTTGGACCTGGACCCTGCCGCTCAGTTTCAGTTTTGACCCAAGGGAGTAAGTTTGGGCATCCATGAGGTTAGCTCAGGGTGGGAAGCTTGAACACTGGGATTATATTATGCACCTGTGTTCAAAGTTGCAAGTCAAATAAACTTATATCGAACGCACTATCCCTTGTCTTTTCAGTTGCTGATCATTCAGGAAGTGGTGAAATGACAAACAATTTGTCAGATTCCCTACGTTTCTAGGACACAGCAGTACCAACATTTGAGCTTCTTAACCTGAGTGTAATGTGAGGAAAATGGCTGCCGTGTGAATACGGACTACTAAACAAACTCAACTAGGCACATTTTTTGTTCTTCACGGTCTTCTTTTGGTCAAGAGGTGGCCAAAACAGGTCAGTACAGCATGATCCATATCTGGCTTTTCTGATATTGAGGGTCAATTGTGGCCCTTTGATCAGTGCAGGGTTATGTTTCTTTTTAAACACCAGGCACATGAAAAGGTCAGTAAAATCTGCGACTGATTTTGATTTGTATGCATTTAATTGATCAATAATATTTCTTATTTTTTATGAATACATTTGGTTAAAGACCATAACATATCACAAAAAAATCATTTGTAAGAATGTGAGAGGCAGCTAATTCCCAACTGAACTGACCCAACTAAAACAATCATATCTGGGTTTAAATTTAGAGTGTTTGTGCGTCAAAGTCTCTGAGTTGTTTTCAATCCACAAACAGAGCAAAGGGCAAATACTTTAAAGCAAGAATAAGAATAAAATTAGTGTTGTCATCCAGTTTCAGTGACCCAAATCTTTCCTAACAGTGTCTGTGTGCAGATGTACCGGCTAATTTCAAGACAACTTGCCCTGAGCTAACTGTTAAACATGCACAGAGGTAAATCAGTCTTGAGATTACAAAAACTGAGGCCCAAACAAGGTCTCCAAATCCAATTTCTTCCAGGCTGTCTGCCATTTGTGACGTCAATTCAAATACAAGGCAACCTGCACTACTAGCAGTTAATAAAAAACGCGATAAAACAAAACTACAGACATTAGGCTTTTACACTCAGCACTCAAACTTTTGTGTGCTGAGTTAAAACGGTCAAACTGTAACTCAGCTTCTGCACTGAGTAAACATCAGTTTGTATAGTTTCTTATCTGCCAGACTTCCACTCTTTCCTCCTGCTGCAGGGGAGAAACTAGACTGTGTGCATACAAACAGTTTGAAAGCAGGAAGGTGAAGGAAGGTAAAGGATAGTTCAAACTTTTCTCTGTGAATCTTTTTCATGTCAGGACACTTTGCCATAGTTTCAGCTCCACAGCACAACAGCCATCTATTGATTTTTTAAAAATATTGCTTTAAACTACAATAGATTAAGATAGTCACATATCTTCATCTGTAAAGTATGGCTTTTGATATTTCTATGAACATTCAGAGTGCATATGAGTACAGGATCTGTCGACAAGGGACAAGATTTGGTGTCAGAAGCATTCTGGTTTACGTTTGTAAAGTATTATATTTGAGTGGGCTTTGGTTACATACAGGTAAAGTGGGCCAAAAAGCTATCTCAGAACCCACCAGCCAGTGTCTGGTGATGCTTTTTTTAAGAAATGATCTGCATTCATTGGCAGACATATGTTTATAGATATTAGCCAAATATAGGAAATATAGGCTGTTGCTGTTAAATCAGACGATAGCCGATGGGCTCCGAGATATCACTACTTGTGATCACTAATTGGTCCTTGGACAGAAAATATCTAAACTACCATCATAAACGGCTCATTGAACACTGTGAATTAAATACATTTCAAAACCAGAGACATCTCTGACCAGCATGTAGAGATTAATATTGTTTATATATCATATTTCTGGGATCAGTGTTTCAGTATATTTTTCATACCCAGATCTGAAGTTTGACCCTCTTGTCGTTCCTGTAGATGGTCTTGACTTTGAAGTCGATGCCCACCGTGCTGACGAAGGCTGAAGTGAAGGAGTCGTCTGCGTAGCGGAACAGGAAGGAGGTCTTTCCCACGCTGCTGTTGCCGATGATCAGCAGCTTAAACATGTAGTCAAAGTTTTGGTCGGCGGCATCTTTCTGCTCCTGGCCTGTCCCTGGATCTCTGGCTAGTGCCATCTGTGGAGGAGCAGGACGGATGGAATACGTGACCATACATGGACTTTGCAAACAAATAGTGCTGAAACAATTAATTTATTAATTGATTGACAGAAATTCATCGGCAATCATTTTTTGTTCCAGATCTGCTGCTTCTCTCCGATATAATTGTAATTTTCTTTTGGTTTCAGGTGGCATGTTTGGGAGGGAGAGAAACAAAACTGCTCTGTCATTGGCCAATACAACATTTTTGTTTGAGATCTTAAAAGATTTAAGGATTGTTGAACGCCTCGAGGGTCGAAAGGCTCAAAACAAGTTGTTCAAATAAGTGTTTGAGTCAGTGAACAAAGCCGGCATCCGCTAAACCAGAAACACAATCGGTCTCGGAATATTGTATGAACAGAGTGAATGAATTGAATGTTCTCAGTAAAGCCTCTTCTTCTTCTTCTGCTGTTGTACTTTTAGCAGATTCAACGCCTCACAGCAGATAGAACTGCTTTGCGCGTGTCAAAATAGTTTCAATTCTGATTAAAACTGGGGCGGCTGCGGCTCAGGAGGTAGAACGGTCATCCTCCAAACGCAGAGTCGGTGGTTCAATCACCGGCCCCCTGCAGTCGACATGCTGAAGTGTCCATGGGCAACACACCGAACCCCAAATTCCATCCATGGTTTCTCCACGATGTCTTCCCTACATAGTGCACCTTTAAGTTGGAATCACTAATCAGAATGATTTCAATCGGATTAAAGACATATTATCCCTGTAACCACCCAGCTACTGGGTCGCAACATGCAACAAGTATGTCAAGTATTTCTTCAGCTGATAAATAGTCTATTCTGGTGAGAACATGCAGCTAAAGAGCTGATCTGGAGGGTTGGCATTTAACATGAGTGGTGAGTATGATTTGGCTCCATCAGGCTTATTTAAAGACTGCGGGGGTTGGATGTCAGAGAGGAGAGTACTGATGTGCTCCAATGTCAGAGTGAGGAATCTCCGCTATTTGAGAATTCAGGTTTGCCCTCACATGCCTGAAATTCATCCAGCTGAGCAGATGCTGGAAAATGGAAGTGTTGTTTTAAAAATCGTCCGTCTTCCTCCCTCATCCCTCTTGAGCGCTCTCATCCCTCTCGTGCTGTGAATCACGGCCGAGGCGTGCTCCTTCCACTGTTTCTCCCTCTATCCCTCACCCACTGCCCTCTCTGGACATCCGTCACGTGGACGCAAACTTATGGGATCAGTGGACGCTGAGCGGTGGGCAAGGGGCAATAGATCCTCCGCCCCTCCTTGTATGTTTCATCCATCACACATCTGACCATTCGTCGACACACTGACACTCCCATTTAGACACACACACACACACACACACACACACACACACACACACACACACACACATCCATTTATCGTCCTCTACTCTCCCTCATATTCATCCATCTATGCATCCCTCCTGTCATCATCCATCCATATCTAACCCTCTCCACACTCTCTCCTTCCTCCATCTCTCTGCATCATGAGGAGGCCGAGCCATCCATTCAACCACACATCCACCCCACCCACCCTCCACCCTCCTCTGTCATAGAGCCTGCACTACACACTCCTCCCTGATTGCTGTGATCTCTCTGGAGACCAGCTCAGCATTTACCGCTTTCAAGACCATAAAGTAGGGACTGGCCGGCGGGTATCCGCTGTTGTACACCGATATATTCACGCATGCGCCTGGACATCAGCATGAAAAGAAGTGCAAACTGGTGTGTGGAGGTTTGTAATGCTGGGTGAAGAAAACAGGTCGTCATGATACAGGAGCGACAGATGTTGACATCTGGTCTGAAGTGGCTGAAGTTGATGGAAATGGGGTGTGCGCACTCTGGATGATGACACTTGTTGACACTCTCATTATTTCTTTATAAAGCAGCCTGATACTCTGTCAATATAATAGTGAATGAGACGTAGGCTGACACTGTAGTAACTGTTAGGCTAATTTGCCTACCATACGGCAGCTCAACCACAGCCTGGTGACATTTAAACAAACCCTCCGCCGTGACTGAAAGCTCTGTGAGCGTCTCTCACCTCGGATGTTGTTTATGAGTCTGTCTCCTCCCTGTCTGTCCTTCCTGCCGTCTTCCACCTCGACCTCAGAGCCGATGGGTGTGCGCTGCTGTCGGGCGCTCCTCTTCAGGCGCTCCGCTCCCGGATCTCCAGACTGTGCATGTGCCTGTCACCGGGACACGCACCGTGTGAGCACGAGACAAGTCAGCCGGAGTGTTTACACGGCGCTTCCTGTGAACACTTTCAAAATAAAAGCAGTCGTTTATAAAAACTAAATCCATGTTAATGCAAATATGTGGCATGTCTATAGTCTGTATATGTATATCTATACATACAGGCAGTACATATATTTACACCGTGCACCTACCCTGAGCAATATCTGTTTGTAACTTGTGCAATTCAATGTCTCTCTTTTTTTTTTAATTTTTATACCTGTTAAGGTAGTTTAGGCTCAATTATCCTGTGCATATATCCTTCTGCATGTGTCATATCTGCATGTTAAAGGTGAATAGAGTGTGTATGGTCTTTATTATTAATAATAATATGTTAATTCCTTAATTCTTCAACTCTGTCTATTTTCTATTTCGTATTTCTTTTCTGTATTGATTTAGATTTTTGTAATCTATCACTCGATATCTAAAAATCTAATTTGGGCTTTATTGCTTGATAAAAACACTTAAACAACGTACCAATTAAAATAATTGCCAAAACAAACCTACTTCAATACACACCAACTGATTAATCACCAAATGGTTTCAGCAAAAGTAACATGCTACTACAGAAACACATTTCGCTTGAGCAATTGACCTACACGACCTTTAATCTGAAGGTTAAATCACCACATTTCCGGTTTCATCTTGTCCCTCACTGGCTACTTGACGCAGTTTCAACACTAAACTTCAGGCGGCCCTGCTGTTGTGTGTTGAATGGCGCAGGCGTTACGCACCAGTAACGCATCCAAACTCATGACCTCCAAGTTACATTGATCATTTGTACCGTGGATAAAATATAGCAGCTGATTCGTGAAGTCTATCATTCCCATTTAGTACGCTGAACTTCCAAGTAGTAAACTGCTGAATTATTACAAGTCTTCAGTCAGACAAACCAGTTCTGGCCTTTATCTACAAGCATCAGCCTGACTGTTGAGCAATGCAGGGGAGTCATGCACCCAGGCACATTTAATCATGCCCAGACCAGATCAAGTCTACTTGTGTTCGCAAATCTAAAAGGATGGTATTGTCAAGTAAGGAGAATGCTGGTGTGTATTTGTTCTGTAAAGGCTTTCTGTGATTTCGAGACAGAGTAAATCATGTTGGAGCAAGAGAAAAACTAGAGCTGCGGGGCAGTGATGCAACAGACCTGCCAAAACTGCAGTGTGGAAGAGGGGTTTTTATTGGTGCTTGGCACAACATCTTCCCTGAGACAGCAGGAGCACACCCTGAACTATACAGTGTTGTTTCTTTTCTTCCCACAGTGTAAATTAGAATTATACACATGTAAACTGTGGATTGTTTATTAAACAAAGACATGAAACTCAAATTCCTAGATAATCCCTATAATTCTGATAGGGAAAGTGTATCATGAGTTCATTATCATATGGTATTATATATTAATAATATAGCATTATATATATTGATTATACGATGACCATGAAGAGAGAGTATTATATTGATCACCTCAGTGGAGAACTGTTATACTGCCTAATGTCAACCTGTGATGTAAACTTAAAAAGTTAAAGGATAAATTCACCCAGAAACGAAAATTCAGTTATTATCTATTCACCCACATGCTGATGGAAAGTCAGGTGAACTTTCATAGTCCACAAAACATTTCTGGACCTCCACAGCAAAACAACATTGCAGCTTTCTCCTAAACAACTGAAGTAGATGGGGACTTGTTTTAAAATGTAAAAAAAAAACAGA
Source organism: Pagrus major (assembly GCF_040436345.1). NCBI lineage: Eukaryota > Metazoa > Chordata > Actinopteri > Spariformes > Sparidae > Pagrus > Pagrus major. The sequence continues at coordinate 20,411,052 of NC_133215.1, forward strand.
AAAAAAGAGAAAAGAAAGAAAATCTCCCTACAGCTTGTCCAGCATAATCCAAGTCCCCAGATGCCTTGAGATCCCAAATTGATGTGAAAAGATGTAATTTACGCCCTTGAGGTGCAGTTGAGCTAACGCTTTTAGCTTAGCAGCGGAAATAAAGAAAGGGTGTAAATAGCGTCTTTTCAAATTAATTTGGGATCCCATCGCTTCTGTAGACTTGGATTACACAGGACGAGCTCAGGAGCCATTTTATTTACTTATTTTTTTCAGTTGTTTTTTTTATGTTTTAAAACAAGACCCCGTCTGCTTCAGTTGTTGATGAGAATGCTGCAACACTGTTTTGCTGTAAAGCTCCAGAAATGTTTTGTGGACTACAAAAACGTTACTTTCCATCAGCATAAGGGTGGGTAGATATTGACTGAATTTTTAATTTTTGGTGAACTTATCCTTTAAAAAACAGAGGTACTCCCTTTAGAACTGGACCAAATCTATGCTGTGGATATTTCCCTCACTGCAGGGTTTTAAAGCACAACTATTCTCATCTTACGCCTGTGCCGAACAGTTCTACTAAAGGTCATTGTTCTTCATAAAACATATGACAAAAAACAAACCAAACAGGAACTCTTAACTGCAGAACGAGCCTGACACAGTTACATATGAAACCGTCATTCAATACTAGACAGGTTTTCATCTGAGGTATATTTGAAATAAAGCACCATCATCTTGAACAGTAACAGTCACTTTAACGTAAACAAGTCGCTCAAAACTAGAAGTAACATCACAAAAAAGATAAAATTCAGTCGACAATTTGTGGCCAACCTTACAGCCTTAAGCTTTAGCTGTAAAGTGAGCAGGTTTTCTGTCACTCGAGCTGTGGTGTTGTGCCGGATCACTCAGCGCCCACAACTTGTGGAACTCCTTGATGAAGGGTTGCACCAGGTCTGGCTCCTCAGTGACGAGGACGTTCTCCATGTTCCCCTGCACTGCTGTCAGCGTCCAGTTGAGGGAGCCGGTGATAAGCAGGCGTCCGTCCACCACCGCAAACTTGTGATGCATGTACACACAGCCCACGCTGCAGCGCACACAGATCCCTGCGAAGAGGGTAGATGGGGGAAAGGGTGGAGGGTAATTCTTTAATGCCTTGGAGATGTGTAGAGATGTGGTTCTGCACAAAGAATATCAATGAATATTCCTGCTCTTTAGAAGTCTTCTAGAAGTTTCTTAATAGACAGTGCTGACATGACCTGAGGAGTTGTAACAGGGTAAACAAATTTAAATGCATTTAAACTGCTGCACTTTGGCTTCATAGACTATTCAAGCCCACGGCAACACCGTTTCATCAAAAGCCTACGACAGTCAGCAAATAACATTTTCAGTCACATGAATGTTTTCGTCTTCTACATAACATCATGAGACACTTGTTTATTCCTTTTATCCAGTCTGAGCAAAGGAAACGCTTTGGATAGAAAATCTGCAACACAGAAGTGGAGAAGCAGCCATCATGTCTGACTTGTCTGATTTCTTAAATATTTACAGCAAATATTTGAGCATTACAACTTGTGTATGTTTCCAACAATGTTCAAACCCAGAGAAATCCACAAGTCTACACAAGGTAACGTCTCATTTGGTCATCCATCGGCACTCAGGTTCCTTCTATTCTTTTCCCCTCTCCTCTCTGTAATGTCTTCATTAAGTAAAGTATATCTCACCTCCAGCTAAAATCGGCAGTCAACATTACAGTGGCTACATAAACACTCGACAATGGAGGTCAACTCACAGATCACTGCTGCAGTCAGGTTAATAATCAGGAGTGAAGATAAATCCACTTTTTAATCCTAAAAGTTAAAAAGTAATCTCTGAGGTCTCCCCCCATCGGTAAATGGGTCCAGATCCAAGCAGTATCTGATGAGATGTTAACTTTTCTGAGCTGGCCAGCTCTGAGCAGCTGATCAGCAGCTATGCCCCCCACTCCACACGGCCCCATGCACACCACGCTCTGCAAATGTCCTTTGTTTTGTTTTGATAGAGATCCCCCTAGCGGCAGAAGTTACATATTGTACATTTAACTGAGTACATACATTATAAATAATAATACAATTTCTGACAGAGAACTTGATTGAAATACTTGTTTAATCTTTTGCACAGTTTCACCTCAGCTGTGCAGAATGAAAAATACCTGAGACAGAGGCATTACTCTAGGAGATTTGTTATGCAGAATACTAATTAGATACTGCTATGCAAGTTCCCTCTTGAAAGGTTAAGTGCATTTCACTTTAAAAACAAGTGAAAAACAATTACCAGAAATTAGTTTTTAAGAGTCAATCTTCTGAGCATTTCTCTTAAAAGTGCCACGTCCCTTTGACCCCCCCTAATCGCTCTGTGACTTTTTGGCTTTTAAAAAAATATTCAGCGCAACATGAAGAGAGCACAAAAAAATGGACGAGCGTAAATGCAACAGGAAATTTAAGGTTTTCGTCTTTCCAGTTTTGACCCTCAGAGACAAGCAGTCCAGAGGATGCCCCTTTAATAACCTTTCAGAGTCCACATACATCAGTGAATATCCCCCTTATGAGGGAAAACTACCTCAACCAGTGACAGCAGATAAAACTAGAGCACTGTGCTTAGTGCCAGTCACATTCAGCTATTTGGGGATAAAAGGTTTCTGCAGACAATGACAAAATGTAACAGAGATGGTATGGAAAGAGGAGTTTATTGTCCCTCGCACCAAAGTCATTTTCATGAGGTTTGCAGTCAACATACACACACACTTGAAAACACTTAACCTAATGAAATTCGCTGTCTGGTTGCCAATTTCTTACTTACTTAATTCTTACTTAACCATATGCAGCGGCAGTAATTGATTAAATGCGGAGGGCTGAGGGAGAAAGCGAGACAGTGTGAGTCTGACACGTGACACAAAATCTTTCAGAGCTTTGGGAACGTGATTACTCTGACTGAACCTCCATTCACCCCGACAGTTCCTATCATCTCTCTATTCACCACTAAGGAACCCCTGTGAGACTTACTGACAATGACACTGATAGTCCGAGAACACAGAGTGAGCACCGTTAGTTGAGTAGTCCCTTCCCGTATTTCAAGTGAAAATTGTCTATAATAATGATCCCACAGAAGTTGGTGTGACTTTTTTGACAAAAAATATCTCTGTAAGTGTTAAATATGTCCCCCTTGGTCTGCATTTGTGTATTTTTTTTTGGCAAAAGGATGCTTTGTCATAGTGACAATTTCAGTCACAGAGTATGAAGACATTTTTTTCCCTCACCGGCCTTGCGGAGGACCCCTATCTGGGTACCAGTGACGGTGGCGTAGTCCTTGTCAACAATGACGCGAATGGTGACACCCCTTCTGTGCAGCATGAGTACAGCCCTGCTCAGGTCCATGTTGGAAAAGGCAAAGATACACAGGTCCAAAGAGGAGGAAGCAGACAGGATGTGTCGCAGAAGACAGGACAAAGAGGTCTCCACACCATGAGCCAACGAGCAGAGGCAGGTACTGGAAAAGCAGAAAACAAGAAAGGAAGAGAAAATGCCTACTTGTTTAATCATCTACTGACCTTCTGTAGGGTATACTAAATATGTTTCCAATTTATATATTCCATCTTTCACCCAGGTCCTAAGTGCTCTTGTTCATACTTATGTGTAAATTTGTTTTCTGGGTGTAATTTAATGTATAAAAATGTATTCAGTAGATAAAAGAATAGTCCTGTGAGGTGAAAAGGGATTTGGATGAGGAATAGTAATCACACTGACTAAATCCTCTTACTGAAAGCATCTTGGGGCTGAGAATATTTGTATTAGTGGCTATTATCACAACACACTTAACAATGATACAGAGAAAAAATATACAGTGTATTGGTTCCTTTAACTCAATACAGAGATTATGTCTCACTTACTCAGATGAACGGGGTGTGAAGATGTGCTCCACACAGGCCATCTCTGTGGGAAAGAAGAGGACCTCGTTGAGGGTTCTTTGAGGCCTGAGGCGACGGACGAGCAAGACGATCAGCTCCAGACTTAAAGAGAGGGCCACCACACCCAGACCGACCTTCTTCACCGTCCACATCACTGAAAGTTACTACAGAACAAATCAAACATGCAGAATAATACAAACTTTTTCATCCTTATATATGAACGTAAATAGTTTTTGTGAGATTTTTGATTACATGATAATGAACATTTTCACATAGGTCTCATCAATAATAAATTATAATTATACTATCTGTCTGAATTTTGAGGTGCTGCAATTCTTGGTGTTATGTCATTGTAAATTCAAAAGCTTGACGATGTCACACATATCCAACATTTATTAGCATTTTCTCACATTTTACAAACCAAAACAAAACTAAGATCAAGAAAATAATCAGCAGATGAGTCAGTGAATAAAATAATCATTATTTGAAGATCAAATGTCATGTATATATCAAAAACAGAACATCTATAACGCTGCATGAAACCTCAATTCATATTTCTATAATCATGTCCAACAAGAAGGTTTATGAATTTAGCAGACAATGTTTTGTCCTTTTTCAGTGCTGTAACAGAACAACGTACATTTACTCAAGAAATGTACTTTAGTACAATTTTTTATACCTTTCATGTACTTTTGCTCAGTAGGTGATTTGTTAATTAATAACATCTCTAGTCACGTCTCCGTAAAAGATTTTGTTACAGGTGGCTTAGTCTGGGGTGTATTTTCCGCAGCATTGACTGAGTGATAATAAAACAATTATAGGCATATTACAGGACGAATACGTTGATGACAAGAGTCTATAGAGTGTATAGGCTAGAATATAGTATGGAGTTCAGTATTTATTCTGTATAGTTTCAAGAATATTATAGATCCAAGACGAAACTGACAGGAATGCCATGGACTTATCAAGATACAGCAGTTAGGTTACTGATATTTCGAAGCCAAGGTTGGGACCACAGAGTCTCACTTTTGCAAACCTCATTCAGATGAGAGATCAATAAGTCAGGCAGACTAAGCTAACATATTCAACTAAGAAACCCCTCTGTCCCTGAACTGTCTGTGCTGTTAAGGGGATGGAGAGTTGGCATGGCAGGTTAACAAGAGGGGTGCATTTCTGTAATTTTGTTAAAAGGAGGGGAGCATTTTGGTAACTTTTCTAACCAGGGGGATGCATTTTGGTCATTTTGTTAACCAGAGGGATGCATTTTGGTCATTTTGTTAACAATGGACATGCATTTTGGTCATTTTGTTAACTAGGCGGATGCATTGGTCATTTTGTTAACCAGGGGGATGCATTTTGGTCATTTTGTTAACCAGGAGGATGCATTTTGGTCATTTTGTCACAAACCCCCTTGTATATGAAAACCTAACATTAATAGGCAATAAACCTGAATCTGATTCACTTTCTTTAGTGGACTTCAGTGTATTCATTGTGTAAAGTTAGCAGCTTTAACTTGTTGACCGGGCTAATAAAGCATGGCGCAAACCATACTTATGTTAAACTCACTAGCTTCGTTGACATTGTTGTGATGGTCGGTTGTAACGTCATCATATCGCATCAACACCAAACACTGAGGACATATGACTACACCAAAGCTGTTTACACCAGGCTAACTACCGAGATGTATAAAGAGTTAACTTTAACAGCTTGTTGGAGGGCATGTCTAAACATTAAACATGGAGCATTTTAGGCAACACACCCAACCTGTCTTAGCTTCTGTCGCCACCACGCGGGAATAGGCTGGTGTCAGACGCTGTTACGTCACTGCCAATCATCTTAATTGACATGTCAGTGAGCCAATGACTGACCGTCAAGCGCGCACGCTCTCCTCCAATCATTTAACGCGAACAGTCACCGGTGGCGGGTCTTCAGGAAGCCTTTTCCTCATAACCACAACGTGAATTTTCTACCCCCAAAGGTAAACAAGACTGAACTTTTATAAAATAACTTTATCACAACACATTTAGTAGCTACGACCAGTCGAGGCATAATGAAAGTCGTTTTCTTACCAGCGGCTATTTAACTCGTCTTTTTATTGTGAAGCGATCAATGTTTTCCTGGGGATCAACAACAAACATGCTAACGTTAGTTAGCCTGCTAACTTTGCCAACAATGTGGTACAGCAGCTTCTGACCCGAGTTGTTTTCCAGTCTGGTGGTCTCACATACTTTGTGTTGTGTTCTCCACGTTGAAGCCGCCGTGTTTTTGTCTCCTTCACGCAGAGACCTGCTTCAGTTTGTGCACAATGGGTCGCCGCAAGTCCAAAAGAAAGCCCCCTCCGAAGAAGAAGATGACGGGAGATCTGGATTCTCAGTTCACCTGTCCCTTCTGCAATCACGAGAAGTCATGCGATGTCAAAATGTGCGTACAGTTTCACCACATGCTCAATCCAAGACAACTTGACTTTAAGTTTCATTTGTTGATTAGGTGATTGTTGCCAGCTTTTTAATTTCTGAATCTGCCAACAGGGAGAGGAGCAGAAATACTGGGATAATATCATGCACCGTCTGCTTGGAGGAGTTCCAGACCCCCATCACTTGTATCCTCACTCAACATAATAATTACACAACTGTGCAGTTTGGAAACCCAATTCTATCAACTTTTGGCACGAAAGTTTTTGTCTTGGTCCTGCTCATGGTAGTTGAACAAATCAATCTCAAACATCCACTTACTTGATTTTGCCGGCCCTTCGACTGGATCCTATTAAGGGCCAATATACTCTGTCAGAAGTGCCTGTCAGTTGGTTGAAAGGTTTCAGAAACTCCCTTCCCCCACAGCTTTCGGATATCAGGTTAATCAGGGATGTGTCAGACCATTTCTTATCAGAAACTGACATTCCCATCACGTCACATTGTGATTGATCAGCTTTGTTGAAGTGAAGAAGGAGCCAAGGTCGGAAATTCTCTAGCTGCATTTCATCCACCGAGCAGTGCAGTTCAGTTTGTTACACATTAGATCACCAGTTTGCGTCTGTTTGATTTTAAACGCCATCAAACAAAATGTGGTAAGACCCAGCTCTGATGGAGTATGCCCCGGTCCACCGTCTTTATCAGCAAATGGAGTTTGCTCACTTGTCGTGGCTGTAACTCAGTCTGCATCTACACTAACTTGTCTGTTTTATAAAACGCTGTGTTCGTGTTAAACAACCTGCATCTAAACTATTGTTTCCAGGTCATTATTTTAAAGGTCTCTTCCTACAGTTAAACACTTAAACAGCTAAATTTCTTCTCATCATTTTTGCAGTTGGCAAACAACAAAACTGCACATCATATCCAACATCTGGTACAGAATAGGACAGATAAAGCCTGGATGACTGAATTGTTATTTTATGATTGTGCCATCATCAGAAAGTCTTTCTAAATGCAGGCAATTTACAGCAGCGCAGGTGGGGTATATTTGGCTATATCTGCATTTAAAATGAGAGATCTCAGAAAAGGTTAGAGGTGACAGAACATTCTTAACTTTCCTGTCACGCAGCAGATTTCCCTGTACATGCTGAAACAACAGGCTGTGTTTTTATGTACAAACTCTGGAGACTGTTCTGAGAAACCTCTTTTTTTTTGGTCCAAATGGATGGCTGACAGAAAAATAGCAGATATTTCTTGATCTTTCTCTGTGAAATGGCGAGTTGATTCATAATGTGATTATGACTGGAGGATTGTTCACCCTACAAACGTTCTTTCCTGGCAATCGTTCACATTTTGTTTTCCCTTCTGTATTGATTACCAATGTTAATATCCCCATGGTCTGCACTGATATAAGCTCTTTTATCTTAAGGATTTTTTGGCCTTTCGTGGCTTCATTGATAGGACAGTATAGAGAGATGACAGGAAACATGTTGAGTGAGAGGGGGGATGACACACAGCAAAGGGCCTCTGTACATGGGATGCGCGCCCTACCAACTGAGCTACTGGGGCGGCCAACTGATATAAACTCAACAACATTCCTTTTATCCTTAATCCATTGCTCTTCAGATCTGTCAGAGCCAGTTGACGTGTACAGCGATTGGATAGATGCCTGTGAAGCAGCCAATCAGTAGCCCTCATGGAGCTGGATGTCTTTCAGGAACAGGATGAGGATGTGTCTGGTGGTGGTCGTGGGCCCAATACAATCAGGCTGGTCAGAGGACATTTATGAAACTCTTCTGCACAAAGTGGCTCTGAAGTGTTCCTGTTGTCTTCTCCAGTTTCTGTTTAAGCCACAACACTAGTTCTGACTGCCGAGATATATTACATCATTTGTTCTCTTCAGTGTAACCTGATTTATCTTCACACATTGACAATATTTGTTTCCTTTTTTTAAAAAAATATTTTGGATTGTTCTCAAAGATCCTTAAGATGCAGCTCAGACGAGCCTTTAAACAGTAGCTGTTATTATTATGAAATTGCGTTCCTTGATTTTTATTTTGTGTTAAACTGCTAGATATCGTGAGCTGCACACATACAATTTAAATACAAGAGGCATCCCATTTTGGCTTTTTAATGTGAAATCAATAGAACATAACATCTTTTTGGTAAATATGAGAGAGTGGTGTGAATGTGTGGATCTTAATAGAAACAGGTTGAAAACACTCATTCTCTCTTATAAACTGAGACTAGCAGCAGGACCTTAATTTCCAGGTTGGCTACACAGTTCAGGCATAATGTTACGGGTCTCGTTCACAGTAATAATTTCCCACAGCTCTCCTCATCCTCATAAAGAGTTGTGTCACAACATTAGGTCATTCCAACGGAGAGAGGAATGACTGTGTGTAAGCTTAGCTGCTACATTCAAAAGTTTTGAATTGTGCTTAAATCATTCAGTTTTTTTCAGTTGATTGTACGTTTTTAGCTTACATGTTCAAGAAATAAAATTTTTCAAGAAGTACAAATGATGTTTGTTGTTAAGCCCATATGTACAGAGAAGTGTAATCTAATCCAGAAGTCAAGTTATAATATTGGGTGTTATTTTCCTATGCAACAGCCATCAGTGTTAATAGCAACATTATGAATTTGATAAGTGTGATCTTGGAAATAAAAGAGCAATAAGACTTGATACCAGTAAGTGTTGGTTGTTTTTTATTTATTGTGTAATAAATTAAATGTACTGTATTTTGATTGCATGATAAAGCAGATGTTTAATCTGTTACATGAAGGATTCCAGTTGAAGCATTAAACAGTGAGTAAAATATTCACAGACCTGACAAACCCTCTTTCTGTTAGTGATCAAAATGTGTTTATGCAACCTTGATTTGGTTTAATCAATATAACTCCTATTTTTATGTATTTATTTATTGATTAAGGGAACAGGAAACAAAACAAAGTGATTAGCTCTGATGTGGCCACATCCTGTACAGCACTGAGCACCACCAGCTGGTAACAAATGGAGGGACAACTTAAGAAATACCAATTAGGCTTTAGATGAATAGTCAAAGAACCTGAGATTTAATAAAGACAATTAATAAGTCAATAAAATCAACTATACTTTTACAGGTGTCAGTAATGGGATAAAATAAATTAAATGACTGCCTTGTGTAGACTATAAAACAGATTGAATAGTAAAATTTGAATGAGGTGAAAGAACAGACTCAACTTCAAATGTGTGGTTTTTATTTGAGTTCGCACTGTTCCACTGTTCCAGTTTTGATTCATCATTACACACAGATGTGGTGAGCCATTAAAAACAGGCTTTTTGATTGGACAATGGGACACTCTCAGCTCGTGAATGGATGGAGAACCACCCAAAACACATTTTACTTTAAATACAGCACTTAAATCCAAAGGCATCAAAGACGCTGGCAGTTTCAAAGTGAAATATCTAAGTAAAGTAAAAGCTTCTGATCTACTCTCCTGTGGCATCTGTGACCGTGGCACATTTTTAGGAGTCCAGCATCCATTCATCCCCGCAGAGCACGGGATGTAGCAGATCACAAATGAAAGAAGACACAGTGTAGCAAGGCTGTGCACCAGGCAGCGCTGAGTGATAATAGATGAGATGTGGAGTGCCTGCCTAGGCTCTCTCCACCCAGGAAGAGTGTGTCCGTGCATGCGCGCTCTGCTCTGTGCATTGTGTTTGATGATGGACCCCAGCTGGAGAGGTATTGCCGACGCCTTATGAAACATGCTGGAGGATGATTACAATGGAGAGTGATTATCACTTAGTCTCTCATCTGTCTCTGCACGTCCCCTCCCACTCCCTCCCCCTCTCTTCTATTTCTCCTCTCCCATTCAGCACGCGAGGTCAAGTGTCACCCCGTCTCCGTTGTCAAGGCTGCCAATCACCCACACAGTGAGTGCGCGGCAACTGTTGCCAAGGAAACAGAGCGATTCGGGTTGCTAGGCACCTGGAGCTGTGCTCACAATAGTCATTTTGTTGCTTAGAAGCACACACACACAAATACACACAAAACCACAGAAAGAGCTTTGCCCAATCAACAAGTTTACACAACGTGAAGATTTGTATAAATATAATTACATACTGCGCTAATAAATAAGAGATTTGCTTACGCAGGAGTAAGAAATCATGAAATAGTAAATGATGGGAGTGTAATTTATCATGGGCACATTTGCGAAACAGATGCTAATATATTGCTGAATTTGCAATGCAATGTTGATTTTCTAATTTATAATACTTAGCAATAATGCTAATGTACCAAAAATGTAATTCAGGATGTTTTTTTCCAACACCTATGCTACCTGATTAATCAGCTTGCCCCGGCGTCCAAGATTTCTTCAGACCTACAACTCAACTTGATCAATAAAAGACATAAACATCCATCATTGTGACTAAAAATAGTTACCCATAAAATCAATCAATCCCTTATTTCCCCACTGGCACACGGACCCAGTGAACCTAGCTGCGATGCGTGTGCATTCATATATGTAAGGGGATGTATCTGTGTGCTTGTTTTTATAAGCTCCATCAATCCTCCATTTCCCTACTGGCATGTAGATCATATGAACCCTCATGCAGTTTATGTATGTGTGTGTGTGTGTGTGTGTGTGTGTGTGTGTGTGTGTGTGTGTGTGTGTGTGTGTGTGTGTGTGTGTGTGTGTGTGTGTGTGTGTGTGCGCCTGAGTCTCCGACATGACAGCCAGTCAGCTGAGCCGAATGCTGAAATGTCAGCAACGGGTGCAAGCCTTGACATGTCCTCATGTGTTACTGTCTCCTGTTGCTGCTACAGGCATCAAACTCTCACACATTTTTAGCTTGAGCCAGGGAGTCAAAAATAGGAGTGCAAGAGTAGTCGGTTATGCAGTGGGATGATGGTTATGCACAGTTAAAATGTACCATCCCATGGCATCGCAGTTGCACAGGAAGCCGAATATTTCAGCACCGGTTTTATACAAACTTTGTGAGGGAACATGTTTGGCGCAGAGTGTGAAGGGCTGTGAAAGACACTCATCAACTGATAAGATTATAGGCTCACCTGTGTGCACGACTGACTGACAAGGGTATGTAATCAAGAAGGTTTGGAATTAACGTCTGAGTCTGGAGACTTTTGTGTTAAGCTCCCTGAACTAATGCCCGGGGGGTTTAGCTTAGTGGCATGCTGCGAGTCTTCCCCACCAGCACCTCTGCACGAGAGCCCGAATGTAGCCAGCGAAACAAACTCATTTCCTCCACAGGTGTAAGGAGTGACATGGTTGATAAACCTACGATGATAAAACCTTTTCAGCGGCTGGATTTTGATTTGGCTAGCCCTGATTGCGTTCTATTTAAAAACCTTTCTGATTGAACAAAATAAGCCCCCTTTTTCCATAAAAAAGTCACCTCTGGGTGCTTCATTAAAAAACACCCCCATGTCTTGTGTCACCTCCTCAGCTTGGCTATACATTGATATGTGTCTGCCATTGTACTCGACTGAATAGAGTCTGCTTTTGGTCCCATGTAGATGATAAAGCTTCCACTCGACTACGCGTATTCTCAAGCAATAACATCCACATCTGTATTATCAACCCAAGAATACCCGTGGTCGAGACCGGAGCAAAGAGGCCCACCTCCTCCTCCCCTCCATCCCTTCCTCTCTCCTCTCAGCTCTGGAGCTCTTCCTCCTCGTCTGCTTGCATCCCTTCGGCTCCTGCACTCCTGAATGAGATTGCAGCGTGGAAGGAAGGAGGAGATGTCCGTGTGGAGGCAATTTCTTTAAGGGCTGCACCTACGATGAGAGAGACAATAGAGATCATATTTATCCTTGAATAACAATGCAGCAGGAGGTTATAATACACATTTCACGCATGCTTCAAGTCACATCTTGAGCTCATTGTTAGACTAATAAGCCGATTGTAAGCTTTACGCACCAGCCACACACACACGCACACAGACGCACACACAGGCAGCCTGCTATGCATCTTTACCTGAGCTGCACCAAGTAAACAGATTGCACTGCCAACAGCTAGTCCCTTTGCTCTCCCAGGTATCAAGCAACCGTTTAGCCGAGCGCTGAGGGAGAGGGCAGGCTCACCAATTATCAAATAGGTGTCAGTGTGTGTTACACCACACTGAGGGGGGAGACTGATTACCAAACAGATGTTCAGCCCTCACCTCCATCCCCTCCTCCTCACCTCATGCCTTCCTCCATTCCATTTTCCATTCCTTTTATTCCCCCCCAGCATCCATCTCTGTCTACCCATCTTTGTCTCCTCTCCTCTCTCCTTTAGACTCTCCCCCACCTCCTCCCCCGGTTTGTCCCACGGAGAATAAGGCCGACTCTTCCCTATCCACGATTTGCCAATTAGAGACTCGGTAGTTGTCAATCAACAGCTGAGGAGGAGAGAGAACAAGAGAGGAGGGGAGTCATTGGGAAAAGGGGAGGTTGGGGGAAGTGGGGGGGGTTGCATCAGCACCACAGACAGCTCCCCCTGGAAAACTCGGGCTAGTTCAGAAACATGACTTGACTGTCTTTTTTCTTCTCCCACTTCTTAACCTCTCCTCTCTAATCGCCCTGATCCCTCTGTCGTCATTCACGTTCTTGCCCTGCGTTTACCCTTTCACCCCTCTCCTTCCTGCTTCCCCAATCCTCCATCCTCAGATCAGCATGTTCCTCCATAAAGCCCATCCAAAAAAGAAAAAAAAATTGACACTCCCGGAAAGTTCCCATTTGCCACCGACAATCCTCTCACCTCACTCACACCTGTGATAGTCTACATCCGAACCCGCTGTCATTTGCAAGAGGAGCTGCCAAAGAAACTAGCCGGAGCCATCACGTCGAGAAGATCTTGACACTCGTCTCCCTCATTACCTATCCTCCTCTAGTCCTCTCTCCTTATCTCATCTCATCTCCCTCTTTCTCTCTCTGCTCGTCTCTTCCTCCATCCCAACTGTCCATGTCTGGGGCTGCTGATGATGACAACTCAAGTGGACGTGTCTTCTGTTCTCACCAAGAGCTGTGAAGAGATGTACGTAGGTGTCAGAGATCTGGTGTAAAAATACACCCTGCTGCTGCCCTCTTCACTACACAGGACCGGTCTGTGTCTGCTCGGTGTCACTGAAATGTCTCCGTCTAATTTGAAGACATGCTTTAGTGTAGTTTTAGCTGTGTGTGTGTGTGTGTGTGTGTGTGTGTGTGTGTGTGTGTGTGAGCTATGAGAGAGTGACTCTCACATACAATGGGTGTGCCTGCAGAAGCACTATTAAAATATGTTTTCTGTCACCTGTCTGTTTTACCTCTGACAGCTTTTTCCCAATAAAAGCTGCATGGGCTGCATAAAGAACTTTGTGTCATGGCGAAAGACATCTGGTTTGCATTTAAAAGAAAATCCATTTCCTGAATTGACTTGATTGAAAGTGGACTGGCTCCAGCTGGAGGGCCTAATGAAAGCCAATCGGTCTGCGCTTCATATTTACGTCTGAAGCACGCAGACCTATCAATCCTTTAATGTACCTGGTGCTTCGGATAGGATGCAGAGTCACAAGTGGCCATGCCAGAGAGCAAGAAGACAAGAAAGGCCTGAGATGGAGACAGAGACTGAGCGGACGCCAGGCTGCTGCTCGCACATTACTGCTTAATTGCTTGGAACTAAAGGCGCTGTTATGAGGATGTTTATGCCTATGCTTGCAACAGCAAATCTTTCCAGTCATTTTGGCTACACCGTGCAGCCTAATAGTCACTACCCAGACAAAAATAATAAATAAATAAATGACCAAGTGATGGCTATTGCAACAAATTCAGCTTAGAGTGCAGAATAAGAAACTTTCAGCTGAGACACTTTGGTTTTTCTTAATCTTGCTGGGCCTGAGTGCACACAGGCTCCAGTTGGCCTACTAGCCCAGATAACCAGACAACCAACACACCACTGTAAAATTGCAGATAGCCAGCAGCAGCAGCAGCAGCAGCACCTGTCTTCTACGTGACAGGCTTGGATATTAAGCTTTCTTTGTTTGTAAATACATCCGCTTGCACTCACAAGGAGAACCCAGTTCAGAGTGGCAAGCCTGGATTGAATCTTTAACCCTTCGCAGGGGGAGTGTGAAAGAGATTTTTTTTTTTTTTTTTTTAACCATCTTTTGTCTTTTATCTAACAGGAGGATGACTGACTGACTGACACGCTGCTGCTGCTGCTGCTGGTTAAATATTAAGCTGCGTGCAGGTGCAATTCTCCATCAAGTCGTTTGATAGGAACTTGAGGGAGTGATGCTGATGGGACCAACCTGTTCAGTTATCAAATCACAAAGCGTGCCAGCGAGGAATTGATCGTCGGGCGTTCATCCCGTGCCGTGCCGTGCCGTGCCGCGCTACAACCCGGCTCCCGAAAGCTTAAATCTACAAGTCTTGTTTTGGCCACTTCAGAATATGTGCACAGATATCTCCAAATATCAAGACGGACTAAAGTGATGGAGCAAAAAACCGCGCTGTGAACTGTGTGTCCAACAACAAAAGGAAAGAAAAACGCTTTTCATGGAGGAGGTATGAGCGCAGAATATTGAACTTACCGCTGTGTCCGTCTGTATGTCAGCTCCCCTGAAGATGCAGCTCCATATGCCATACATTGTATCCATGCTGAAGTGTGAGAATAGGCTATACTGTGCAGGGAAACGCCCCCCCTCTCCTCCTCCTCCTCCTCCTCCTCCTCCTCCCCGCTATCCCTTTCTCTCCTGTGCGCTTCTCCTCCTGCTTGTGGGGGAATCATATAACCACTCCTTGTTTTTTCCATTCTCTCCGAGGGAGGGATGGAGGAGCGATGGAGCCTATGCAGCAGCAGCAGCATCACCACCACCAGCATCCCATGCAACTCAGCTGCAACCTCTCACCTCTCCTCCTCCTCCTCCTCCTCCCCTTCTCCTGCTGCTCACGCTTCCTCTCTCGTCCATGCCTCCCTCCAGCCCTGACGCCGAGGAGCATGCCCCATAGTGCAGCGGTTCTCAAGCTGTGGCCCGGGGACCACAGAGGGTCCGTGACGGAGCACACTAGTAAAAATGGAAAAATGAAGTTTGGGGGTGGGTGTTGCCAATTCACTTGAAATCAGCACAACACATGGGGACAATTAGTACATCTGTCTTTACTGTGAAGTCCCATCGGTGGTGATTTCGAGGGCTGCAGGAGACGCAGCCCGCTTAATATTTAGAAGACGTGCATTTGTCAAAAAGTGGAAAGTAGCAGAGGACTTCTTGCCGGACAGCCTTACTGCATTGTATTTTATTATATTTTCAGTTGCCACCATGGTGCCTGAATTTTGTGATATTCTTTTAAGGTTAATGGATGCAGAAAAGACATCACCAAAATGCTGGAAATGCAGTGTCTGACACAGTGAAACTAAACCAGCTCCCTCTACAGGGGCTCTATGTAGCAATATTTAGCAATTCATATGTATTAATCACTTTTTTATTGGCCGTATGTGAGCTATTGGTTATTTGAAAGGGCACTATGTAAATGTAAATGAAGCAATTAAACAAACTCGGAAATATGTATTTTTTCCATAACTAAATAAACAAGCTGCTCTCAGAGGAAGATAAGGTCCCCAGACACTGTTTGAAGCCAGGAAGGTGGCAGGGTCCGCCAAATATAAACAAAGTAAATCAGTATGAAATTGTGTTGTCCTTTAAGGTCAGTTTGTAAAATGAAGAGAGTTCCCCAAAACTACATAGTGCAGCTTTAATGCTGCTGGACAGTGGATTTCTTTGTGAAAGAAAAGGGTTGCGTTTTAAAAGACAGTCTAAACTAAAGGATGTGCATGATCTCGAGTGCCTTTCCTCAGTGCCTCTCTCCGCTCCGCTAACAGAGAGCAACAGTAGCTAATGCTAGTTTAGAAATGGAGTCCGCTAACATAAACAAATGACCGGCTTCCAGCACAACACAGAAGTTCAACAGAGCCACTTCAAACTGAAGCTTACAGGAAAAGAGCCCTGAGACAAAATCTGAGGTACTGAGGTTTCCTTACATTGTCTGCTTTAGGAGTTTTATGCCTTATGACTTAAGGTGTGTTTGTGTTTCTCACAGGAGAGTTTATTGCACTCGTTCTATGATGGTTTTTAATAGCCTTTTATGACACCAAAACATAAGCTAAAATGTTAAAACATGGTGGTTTATGTTGCATTCATAGCGCCTCCATGCTGTGTTGTGACTCCTGTAATATTCTTAATAACGGGGGTGGAGAGACCTGTAAAATACAACGCAATCCTGTGCAATAGCCATGCAATAAATAACCTAAGCCAGCTGCCCTTTTGAGGCTTAATATAATGGTATAAAATATTGTTTCAACTCATGCATTTTTTAATTGTGCTGTTTACACCATAAAGGTATGTTAGAATTGGGCTAAAAAGCAAAATGCACACAATGTAAAGCAAAGCAATGTGACAATACATTATATAGTTGCAACACTGGACACAACAATAAGAAAATAATATAATACACTCACTACAGAAGAGGTTCTACATTAATGCTGCACAAAACAACAACACACACAACAGATGAAAAATCAGCTGACTGACAGGATTTTAAGGATTTATTGCTGGGCTGCTGCAGTGCGATACATTTTGCATTTCATACACTTTTGGTTGTATTAATTTTATAATCTCTCTCTGACTTCTGTTTTTGTAAATACATTCTGCTACGTTTTTTTATGCTTGTATCTTCTTGTATCTGTCTTTTTAAGTGACTTATTTTGAAATCATATTTTGTGATGTAATTCCAGGCATATTTAGGGTATGAGTGAGTACAATTAGATGCCAATCCTTAGAAAAAATAAAATGGTTCAAGTGGATTCAATTTAACGTTTTATTTAACGTTGAGTTTGGCTTGATTGAATTAAAGGGGGTTGTTGAGCCTTGGTGGAGGTATGCACACTACCATTATAGTCATTCTTTTACAGTTAATCGTGTTGTTGTCTTCACTCTTGGATATACTTTCCTGCTTTGTAATATATATTTATTAATATACATAATACATCAGATACAGAAATAGAGGATCTTATTAGACAAAGCTGCCGCTCAGTCAGTCATTAGTGCTGAAACTGTAATAGACTGAAATGAGACTCAGTTTGTGTGTCCTGAATCCTGTTCCCAGCAGGGTCTTAACAGAGGTTTCTACATGGCCTGTGGTGAGTGCTTGTGTGTAAGTGTGTGTGTTCCTACTCCTAATCCAGTCTCTGGGGACCTCTGTATCCGGTTGATGGTCTTCCTTAGCAAACGTGCTGGATGGGATTGATGGTAAGGCCCTTTCTAATCCTCTCCTCATCTGGTGGCCTGTAAAGGAGCTGCCCCTTGAAACCCAAAACGTGTGTGTGTGTGTGCTGAATGCTCAGTAATGACCCACACAAGCTCCATGCAAGAGCTAAATTGACTTTTGTTTTTGCCATAACTTATCTTTAATTCTCATCCATTTCTTCTCTTCCTCCTCTCTCTGCTCTCTTCAATTCGTTCGAGACATCAGAGACCGAGCCGCAGACAGGCAGCAAACATGTAAATTTGATGTTTGAGAGCCCACAAGGCTGATGCTGTAAGGCACTGGAGCCTTCAAGGCCATAAAAAACCGATAGCATATTTCCTCAAATAAGCAGAGTCTTTCTCTCTCGCTCTCAAACACACACACACATGCACGTACACACACTCTCACACAGTGTTAATGGCTTCATAATTGTCAGAGGCAGACCATTGAGCATAATCAGGAGACTGCAGCAAGGCGAAGACCAATATTTGTAATTTACTATGACAGATAGTACATTTTTATTACCCAGGGGCTGCTGGTTTGTTTTGGGATGCGATAAACCACACTCATCTACAGACTTTTTATCTCTCTCAGCTCGCATACTCACTAACACTCACTTTTTTCCTCTGCATTTCTTCTCGTTCTTCTCTCTCTCTCTCTCTCTCTCTCTCTCTCTCTCTCTCTCTCTCTCACACACACACACACACACACACACACACACACACACACACACACTCATACATACACACAGCCCCAGACAGTGTGTGACCTCGGGGTCAGGAGCATTACACCAAACAGACAGACACTGAGTCAGGGAGCAAAGTTCAGCCCATCACAGGAAATCACAGGTACACACACTCAAGCAAACCTACGCACACACACACAATCACTCATATATCACCCTCTTATGTATAAATGAAACGTGTCAGAACAGTTTGGTTTTGGGTTGAGGTCTGAAAATGCTTTTTCTCTGGATATGTAAATGCTTTAAAGAGTACACCAACAATTTAGGACTGTATGACTCACAAAAGACGTTTTTTAAAGATGATCAGAATCGATGCAGGAGAACCAAAGATATCATCTTCTTTAGTCCACACATTCTCCTCCCTGTCAAAACCTGTTGACATTACATATGATACAACTCGCTCATCAGCAATTAGGCAGAGCTACCATCCTCAAACAGAAATGAGTACAGAGGTCTGGTGGTAATTTATACATAATGTTGCTTTAAGGTCCTTATAATGAGTCAGTTAGGTTCAGGTTCAGGTTCAGGTTCAGGTTGCTTTATATGTGCCTGTAGGTAGATCTGGTTTGCAGTAGATGGATTCAAAGGATTCAAAGGCACGTTATCAGTGCAATTATATTCTTAGTTCATTTTGTCTCTACCTAGTGCCATAATTAACTTATTTACAAATGTATAAACTCTCATTCATACACACTCACTTGGATATACTCATACATAGAAAAGAAGGCTTTCATCTTGACACACATTTTACAGCAACACATAAAACCAGATAAAAGCACTCATGGCTCCACTAATCAGGACTTAGCAAAGATAAACAATAAAAAAAACAATAAAATAAACACCCTCTAGAATAAATGGGGCCAAATTCCATTAAAAATATGAAATAAATAAATTATTAGACATTGCTTCTGAAGCATTTGCAAATGTTAGGCCTCATAAGCTGCTTTTTAATATTATGTTTTAATAAGACTATATGAGTTGATATCAGAGAACTCTATACAAGAGTTAATAACAGCATCATAAACACTTCTAATTATTGTTAGATTGATTATAAGACATTTGTAAGCACATATGGAACTTGTTAACAGTTTATAGACACTTAAGAACGTTAATAAAAGCCTCATGCTAACCAGCTAGCCCCAGCATGTGCTGTCTGGTAATAGGCTACCACTATCTACCTTAGGAGGCAATAATCAGATAGTGAATGATACCAACACTCCCTTGGTGCTCCCCGGGCCTGGCAGAGTCAGCTGATAGGACGGCTAGCTGCGCTGCTTAGTTAGCAAACTAGCTAACGGCAGCTACAGATAGCAGCAATTAGCAGTAACTCTGGTGATATGCTGCCCCCTATTTGTTTGGAGTTTGAATTCAGCAGGTGGTCAATTCTTACATATTGCACCTTTAACTAACTTCGATATTACCATTGCTAACCTTTACTAAGCTTTTTTGTTGCTTTATTAATTAGTACCTTATTAAACACTTAAGTGAAGTTAACAATGAACTTATAAACAGTTAATTATGTTTTTTTTAGCCACTGGATTTAAAGTGAAAACAATGACTTATTAAGTAACTTAGTAATAGTCTATTTGCAGCTCTCCATTTGGTATGAGCCCTACGTACACATTCAAATGTTCTTCCACATAAGATGAGTATGTACCATGTGCTGGAATACATGTTTATCAAATGAACATTACACTGCGTCATGTCATTCCCATTCACTAGAAGTAAGTGGTGTTAATGTGGAGGCGACCAAAGCAAAAACAAATCACTTGTGTCTCACAGGAATGGCTTTGAATGTTTAATATATCACATAACTGAGACAAAAACCTTAAAGCACTACAAGTTGGAAGAGCATTTATAATTAAAAGCTCATTTCTACAGTTTGCTCAAATCCAGGAAAACGCTGAATGAATCACCAAAATGAGTTTCTCACTCGTCTCTGAAGGCATAAACCTGGCCTGTTCACTTCACTTCAGTGACATGACATATTATGAAATGTCTTGTTTTCCCAGTGTGTGGCTTTGAGAGAGAATTATTCACGTCCAAAACATTGATTTAACACTTGCACGCCATTAGAATAACACACGTGAATTATTAAATTGAGTGGTTTTTGCACTCTGGTGCAGAACTTTAAAATGTCAGTGATTCATACTCTAATTGGAGTGGAAGGATGCTTGTGCTGCTCAGTAGTCAGTTTGTAGGATTGGGAACGGGGGAAGCTGGCAATCAGGATGGAGAAACTCTGTGTGTGTGTGTGTGTGTGTGTGTGTGTGTGTGTGTGTCAGCGTTAACAAGAGAGACAAACAGGACACACAAATAGGAAGAGAGAGAGAGAGAGAGAGAGAGAGAGAGAGAGAGGGAGAGAAGCAGGTGCATCACTAATGGCTTTTTAAAAAGGTTACAGCGTAGAGCTCTTCTTTTCTAATGGGGCTCCGGCTGTGCTTGAGAAGCAATTTCCGGAAAAGATAATGTTGTCGAGAGAGTGCATAGAGTTCTCTGTTTGTGTGAGTGTGTGTATGTGTGTGTGTGTGTGTGTGTGTGTGTCTTGTCGTTAACAAGACTGACAAAAGCATACTCAAAGGGACACAAGGAGGGGGGCGGGGAGGGATTGGGCCAATTGAGGGAAAAAGCAAAAGACATAGAAAAAGATAAATTGCCAATGTGTCTACATTTCAAAGTTATTGTGCCATTACATTACATTTATTAGCTTGATGACTAATGCCTAATGTGGGCCAGCTGAGGTCTCAAGTGAAAAACATTTTAAAAATGCTCTTTTCAGTTTTGGCATATTTTTACATCCTTAATGTGTCGCGTTTCATTTCATAAATATTAAAACTGGTGAAGTCCATAAGCTTCTCTCTTGGTTCTCCTCTGTCTTTATGATAGCGTGGTGAACACTGCCACCCTGTGTCTACAGCACACAACTACAGCTTTTTGAACTGAGCTGGTCCCACATTTCACTCTGTGCTGGTTTTCACAATCTCCCGCCATGTTGACAGTAGTAACTGTCCATCACAGCATTTACTGCACATGTGCGTCCTTCATAATCAACCGAGTCAAAGTGAATCATACATACTGATATTTGATGTTCATACTGTATGCCATCTCTAAGAATATGTTGGGTAATGGCCACTAAGAGGCAGTACTTTCCCATTAGTGTTTCCCAATGCCTGATTCTGCTGCTAGTGCTACTACTTAAAATGTCATGCAACAAACTAAATCTGAAATTATTATGTACTGCACAGTACTCTAGGACTTTCTGGCATGCCAGAGTTTAAATATTCACTGAATGATGGCTGAATTCTATTTAGCAGCTTCATTTTAGAGACCTGGTATCGCTCAAGCCAGCTCACTGTCACACTGTCAAGGCTTACTGGGACACTTAAATGTTATTAGTAACGCCTGTGTTTGCCCTAAAAAGTCTGCAGTGAAAAAGTTCTATTGCTCGTAGTTTGACTGACTAATTGATTTAAGACAGGTGGATACAACACAAAATGTCTCTTTATACTGAAGCATACATCCATGGCTGCTGTATGTCAATGTTTCGAAGTTACAGCAGTGAACAACAGCAAAGATATATCCTTACTGAAGTGTGCAGGGGAATAGCAACATATCACGTGAAAAATGTAATTCAGGCAGCAATGTGTGGTAATTGCAATTTATTTTGGTATATAAATACAAAACAGACATTTTAACATGAAAATAACATTATTTAGACAGTTATGGTGTTCTCTATCTCTATCGTCAGTTTTCTTTTTCTTTCTTTTTTAAATTTTTTTTTTACAAAAAATTCCGACTGAAAAGTTTTACTGTAGGTAATCTCAGAGCTATAATGAGCACCTTCTGCTATAACAGGCATTGTGAGGACGCCTTGGCAGGGGTCCTTTGAAGGCCTGCAGTTCCACACAAGCACAAGTGTGTAATTATAGCAGCTACTTTTGACAGTTTAACTTAACAAAACAGATTGCCAAATTAACAGTTATGCTGCCATACAGTGTGCTCATTATAAACATACACACAAATCCCTAGAAGCACACACACACACGCACACCTTACACACACACACACACACACACACACACACACGCTTAATAAAACCATAGCATTGTCTTCTTTATATAACCCATTGTGAACTCTCCCGCTTGTATCACCTGCCTGAAGTGTCCTTTTGAACTGAGCAGAACCAAAGCAGGGTGCGAGCCAAACACAGCGGCCGTATGCTGTTAGATTTCACACATTTCTCCACTGCGCTACGTTCCTGCTTTAGACCAGGCGACTGCTCGTGTTCTTACAAGACAGCTTCAGATAGATTCACATCGTTCACACAATTTAAACATAATGATAATGTAGTTTACTATACTGTGTTAAGAAACCTATATACTGTACAAAACTATACACAACTCAGAGGTCTTACCTCCGTGTTACACACTGGTCTGTGCCATTGGTTTTCTAAAGTCAGTGTGAGGAAACGATGGCGGACTGAAGCATGAAAATCTGGACGTAACTGAACAGGACAGATGGATAAACAGTAGCATCAACAACTGATGCCATACTACACTTATAAAACATTCATTTTGGAAAGCAACGGGAGAGAATAATTTAACATTTAGATACAGTTAAAGAAACAAAAGTGGAATAAATGTGTTGAAGTGGGTAAGGGAGAGAGAAAGTGAGACTTTTGTGCAAACTAACACGAACAAAGAACACGATAATAGGCCGTAAGTAAAATGATAAAACTTTCCAAATATTTCACAGAGTGGACATAACACTTATAAACACACACACCTGAATAGTAAATACATAAAATATATTTGGAAAGTTAATGGAAATCTAGTTCAGTTCACCTCAGGGATAAATTAAGTGATGCCCCAAAACAAATGTGGAATCACAAGCACAACTCTAGCATGTATAAATCTCTCTTCTGTCACTTCACACAATGTACAGCAAAAGATCAGACCCATAGTCCCCAAAACAAATAAGTTACAACACAGTTGACAGAACACTTCATCTGTGCTATAATTTACAAAAGTGCTTTCCTCTTTGACAGCGTCTCTTTAGTTAGTTTTGAGGACAGAAAAAAAACATCTGTACCATAATACTTAACGGTACCTGCATTTTGATAACATAAAGGTCTTTGTTTTTAATCTTGTCCCTTTTTTCCATGATATTGTCCTGAGTGTTACAAAATGGTTTTCTGAGGACGATCCACCAGCGATTGGGATTTTCTTCCATCATGAAAAAACCCTCAGCTCCGCTGAGTTTTTTGTTTTGATCAAGTGTTTTATCAAGTCATCACCAGCCAACAGTCTTTAGAGTCACTGATGGGTGTTTGTGGAAAACAGGACAAGCAAATAGGACACAGTATTGCTTCAACAGCTCTGGCTTTGGCGAGTCTTTCATTGGTTCTTTTACACCTGAAAGAAAATGGAGGCCATCTTGGAGGACAAACAGGTCAGAAGAGGACAGAAGGACGTGTATCCATCTCCTTTTGGTCCTTAGCGGATGACAGGTTACAGCCATGCTCGCCATGTGCACATGTTGCTGTTCTGCCTCCTGTGATTGATGGACCTTCAAACCTGTGTGGACTTGACTCGTCGGAGAGGATGTCGTCCCTCGGGATGGGCACGGCAGGGTGGGGGGCATTCAGAGGGCAGGTCTAGACTGCGCTGGTGAGGCAACGCCGTGAGGGAAGGAGCACATCGGGAGGGGTGGGGGACAGGATTGGCTGATGGTCATGTGATCTCAGAATACGGTAGCCCTGAAGCCTAACAGGCAGGAAAAGGACAAAAAGAAGATTAGGAGAGGTAGCGAGGAAGTGAAATGTACAACATTTCAAACATTTGGGATGTGAAACATGAAGGGAATAGAGCAGATAAACTTTGCTTGACTGAGACAGTGAGAGACAAGAATGCAAAATTATGATGTCTAGACAACAGATAGGGTGTTCACAACAGAGATATCAGACAGTAAGAAGCATCTATTACATGCAGATACAATGAGACAACACAAGCGACAACAAAAAGCGGAGTAACAGATACACCTTTAAGACCACTTAGAGCCTACAGCCATGCTAGCATGTCTCTGAGGCTGTACTTGAGGTACAGGCGAGTTATGTCTGTTGCTTACAACACAGTACCTGACAACACAATAAGAAAGGAGCTCATGTATGTGGTGTTCAGTACATTACATAGTTAACATTGGGAAACACTCACCCTTTGCACAAAAGCTCCTTGATTAAGTTGAAGCTATTTAAGTTACGTACGTAAGTATGTAAGTACTTTTGAGCAAAGGACATGGGATGAGGTTGGGGTAGATTGGTGAGTCACTCCCAGGACCTTTACGCAGGAGACTGGGATTTAATTCCTATGAGGGGTGAAGCTGTTTTAACTCAAACACTGATTTCTTTCTGTTTCCTGAAACGGAAATATGAAGCTAATGTGTTGAACCAATCACATTGTGATCTTTAGCACACTAATGCTAACGGGGATACGAATGTCTGCACCAAAAATAAGAACAATCTTCTTAATAGTTGTGACATGTTACAGTAATAACCACACATCAACCTCATGGTGGCGCTAGAGGAGAAATCTGGGGATCAGCGGTGAATAAGATCCATCCGCATTGGAACATGAATTGTCTGATAGCTGGTGAGATATTTAATTTGGACCAAAGTGGTGGACGCATGGCCAATACGTAGGCCAATTTGCATCACCAAAAGACACCTTTCAGGCAAAAACAAATACATCATGGACACTATCGATGATCTCAGCTATTTATTTATATTCTTCCAGAATGATTTCCCCCATCCCTTACCTGGAGGCCACTTAACTTTTCGAGTGGACTCTCCACGCGGGGCAGGGTGAGAAGAGGCACCCCCATAGGGGGTTCTTGGCGCTGTGGAGGTGGAGGAGTCGGCATAGCAATCTGGGTCGGCTGGAAATTGTTGATCACACATGACACCTAATGGAGATCACAGCAAAAAAGGTTAAAAGAAAAAAGGAGAAGGAGAGATTTGTTCCACTGCAGCACAGAGATGGATGATTTTCTGGTTCTCAAAATGCTCCGAGTGCCATGGGAACAGATACTGAAGAGGACACTTGTGTGAGGGAGAGAGATAGAGAGATAAAAGAAAGAGAGAGGAAGAACGAAATAAGGGAGGAGGCTTGAAAAGATAGGAGGGGCACTTTGATTTTAAAGTGAACCCTAACCCTAGAAGTTTTTCCAGAAAATTGATTCAGGCCAAGAGATCCATTGTGCCATTGTAAAGATTCAGATCAGCCCATTCACATTCATGAGTGTAAAAACGTGTATGTCCTCTATCACACAGGCTCTTTTGCCTCAAGCTCACCTTAATCATCAGTCCATCCTCCCACCATCTCTCCTGCGCCCACATCACACCAACACTGCTCTCTCTTTGAATTCTTCACCGATTCAATCTTTCCCTTTTCTCTTTATCATACCATCCTATCCTACAAAGGCAAAACACAACAACCTACGTATTTGGTCAAAGTTGAGATAGTTCTGGTGTCTGTCGTGCTATTTAAAAATGATTACAACACCAAAACTGCTCCATGGTTTGTAAATCTCTGAGCACTGGAAGCTACTCTCAGCATTTAACGCTAAAGCCAAAGAGTGAGCTAGCCATGACTGAACTATTTCATGACAGATTTGTTCTGTGACTGAAAAAATACATCTAATTAATCAGAATCATCAGTTCGCAATTCTACATGACTCAATGAGCTAATACAGCAGCTAAATTCAACATGATGGAAAAGGAAAACTAAGCTAAGCTTCTGATAAAGCTGACTAGCCAAAAGGGAAGCTATAACTTATATGTTGACTCCAGTGAAATTAATCTGATTCGATTTAAATCGCATATTTAAATGTATTACATTGTAAATGAACGTATTATCAAAGCAGATGCTTAATTACTAATAACTATGGATTGTTAATGATCAAAATAAAACTCATTTTCTTCAACATACGCGTAAAAATGGACAGAACACATTTTGCTTGTAGATATTCACTTTCCCTGAAGATGATGAAAGGGCAGAGTGCAGTATCCTCTAGTCTTTTACTCATGTCTTTCTCCCCTTTCCATCCATCCATCTATCCTCCTTCATCCTTTTGTGATCCCTGAATCCATCTCTTCTTCCACCCTCCTCTCCCTCCCCATATTTCTTCCCCTGTCCTCTCCTTCTCACCAGGAAGGCAGCGATGGCTCCTCCGGTGACAAACCCAGCCAGGACATCGTTCCAGTGGTTTCTGTGTTCAGTCACCCTTATCACCCCCACCAGCACGGCCAGAGACAGCAGCACCAGGCACAGGGTGGGCTTGGTCAGACGAGTCCCTTTGGTCCGGAACACCAGGGTCACGTACATCTGGATGACAGAAACATATTTGAAATAAATACAATAGCATATTATCTGTTCATGGCAAGCTGAGCCAGGTGTTGAATCCACAGGTCTTCAGTCAGCCAGTTGAGATCATTCGAACGGTGCCACAGCTTGAATGGCTTAATGGGCTGAACATCTTGAAAAAGCCACAAGAGGCCGCACTCTCCAGTGATTTTAAAGCATCTGCAGGATTTGATGGGTACAAAAAGAAAGCAGCATGAAAAGACTGCCATGATTGGTTTAATGCCTCCAAAAAATAACAGGAACATGGCACTGTAATTAAAAAGAGAACAAACGCTCCAAGGTTGTTTTTTTTCACTTGCGGTACTTAATAAATGTATCATAAATAAATGTTTCTAATAATTTAATACTTGTGTTAAGATAAGGTGATGACTACCACACATTTAATTTTAAAAGTACTAAGTTAAAGCAGATGTTTACTTCAGAGAGTAGAGTCAAAATGTGTTTTTTCTTAATATCTTCTTATTCTTTTCCATATTTAACTGCCACAACAGTAAGTTGTAAGCTTTCCTGCCATTTTAAGGCTCTGACACACCAAACTGACATCAAAGAAGTATCTGTGTTGAAGACTGACTGTTGTGATGCCTCATGTCTCCTGTGTTCAGGCCAGAAAGCTTTACTTGAACACAGCGCAAAGACGACAGCCGACGGTTAACAATCTTGTATGTTCTGCGAGTCACAGGAAATACCTCTATGCCGATATACAAACTTCTAATTGAGAATGTGTCTCATGAAAAGTAGCAAACGGCACCTGCGAAGAGGCAGAGGAGAAAAATAAGGAGAAACCGCCTTAATGGGTGAAATCATGGCTACTACAGCCACAGGCTCAAGGGGTTTTGACTTTTTTGGGGTTTTTTCTTCTCATGCACTGATCCACATGCCATAAATGCCAATCAGAGTGATTTCTCTCACCGCCAAGCCGCCGCCGTTGTGCATGCTCAATCGACAAAAAAGCTGCCAAACGACACAAACGTTTACTGACGCCTGACAATGCCTGAGGGCCGACTGTTGGCCTGGTGTGTACTATGTGCTTTTTATTTCTTTCCAATAATATTATTATACATTATTCCAATAAAGATCCAGAAAAGATTGTAACAATTTGGCAGAAACTTTAGTACTACTTTCTAAGTGGGCAACTTCTGTAAATCTTCTTTTTTTGTTTGACCAGCACACCATCATCACATCCCACAATTACCCTTGTGTGTCTCCCTTCACACAGTGCCTTAAAAAGGTTCCCTACCACTGTGTAGATGGCTGAATAAAAGCTGAGCGCTGCGTCTTTGGACGGGAAGGATTTGCGGGCAGACACCACCAAGTATGGGTTTCCTGTGCAGGCTCTGCGCTCTGCGATGTACTGCAGCGGAGACTGACAGCCCAGAGCCGTGTAGTTTGGCCTGCAGGCGGACAGAAAATGAGGCGTCTGGTTTCCTGTCACCACTTGACCTGCGTTGGCAAAGATGGTGGTGGTGAAGAGGCCGAAAGAGTAGACACCTGTGGAACAAAAAAAGAGACAAACTGAGAGAGAGAAAGGGTGTGTGTACGGAAGCTCAGAATAAGTGAATCAGTGAATCAGTGAGACAAAAACAAGCACTTAAATGTGAAGTAAATGGTTGGGCTGATTGGTGTCTGTGTGGGAGGGAAAGGCCAGAGAGACACAGCCTTTGCGTTTATGCTTCATATCTAAAGTCCATCACTTTAAAAGACTCATAACTTTGATAAACAGGGATGATGAAAACGATCAAAGAACATCAACAGAGCAGGACATGAAGAGGAGGGCAGGCGAAATTAGTCCACAGGAAACCTAAACTAAGGACGAGGGCTCTTTCCGGCCTCATGACAGAGGAGCACCAGTGTAAGTCTTAATGAGCCTTGGTCCCAGAGTACAATGGCTCTATTTAGCCCATAGGCTGTAAAAGAAGTAGCCCTGGGGTCTGAAAAGTCAATGTGAAGTGCCTTAAACCTGCATTCTTTCTAATGTCCAGCAAGGGGCGCCTCCCCAGGTTCCAAGAAGAAGCCCGATTGAATAGAAGGATATAAGCAGAAGGATATAAGCAAATGTCTATACTTCTCACTTGATTAATCACCTCAGCAAACCGTTTCCTAATGAGTTTATGATCTCTATGGCTTATTTCAAGTCTTGTTCAGTGCTTGGTTGCACTAAAAGACTCTTAGGGAGTCAGTTGGTCGGTCGGTTGGGCGATTTCATGTCCACAGTAAAACATCATGATGGATGATGGGTAATTAGTGTTTCTGAATTTTAGGCAGTGTGTCCCCTCAGTGTTGCCGTAAGCCAGGAGCTGCTCTTTAGCACACCACTGTAGTCAAAATAATGAACAAGACATGAAGACGTAACGTTAGTGCAACAAACTTTTAATATTTTCTCCAACGTGTCACAAATACCAACAACTCTTTCCTTACTGCAACTCTGAGGGGACACGCGCTTTGCTGTTGATGACTGTCAGCCATCAGCGATGGACGATGGCATCGTAACCAAGCTAGCTAACTATGGCTGGCACTACATGAAAACTTAGCTCCACCCTCTTGTCCAAGATCGCGACAGTCAAAATGCCAAACTCAAGGTTTCAAAACACTAGTCCACAAACCAATGGGTGATGTCATGTCACTGACTGCGTCCACCTGTTTGATGCAGCATATGATTTAGTGAGAGACAAAGAAACTGTGATCTTTAGGACTATAACTGACCCAGGAAACGTACGATCCTTCGGAGGAGAGGGTTGAAATAACAGCAGTCAGCGGTCACTATGGTCTTCTCCTGAGCTCCCTCGCTCTTCACCAAGAAACTGGTCACTTCCCCGATCAGAATCTAGGACAGAAAGAGAGACAGAGAGAACAAACATTTTAACTAAACTGTGTTGTTAAGGACTGATCATCTTCACTGAGTATTGTGTCAGTTAAATATGGTGTACAGAAAAATTATTCATGAGTGTTCCTCCCTCAGCCTTGTAACGATTACAGTTTTCCTTGGCCAGCCTGCTTTTATATTTCCCTCACCATTTGGCTGATTTTATGCTGCTTTACTAAATCCCAACATTAACACCTCCCATTCGCTCACTCATTCTCATCAGTGGGAGTTTGTCGACCTCAGTGTCTCATAGATCTTCTTTCTCGCTGTTTCTCTTTTTTTCCGCAGCTCCATAAAACCATGACTGTACTTTGATTAATAATGTCATGTGGGCTAATAAACTCAAAAGGGAGGATTAGATTTGGCAGAGGACATGAATCACACACATCTTATACTACTTTTCACGAAATATTTTAAATATATTAGCAAATATTTTATCCCACCTTTATCACACCTCAATAAAACCTCCATTATCATTACAGCCTTGTAATGCATTTTGAACACCCGTTTACAGAGCACACACCCCGAGCCTCTGGCAGCCATTTGAGAAGCCGTTTTAAGAGTTTAAGTCAAATCAGCAGGACATTGATCTCTTTTGACAGGGAAATAATTTGACTTAACACCAAGTAACACGTCCCTGGACACCATTACACCCTGCATACTGAAGCTGTCTGATCAGGGGACCCCTGCTGACAGAAGCATGGATAGATGTAGGTTACACGCTCATACAATATGCATGGCCCAGAGCCAGCAGTGTGGGACGAAGCTAATGCACCAAAGCTCAGTGCGCTCGGTGTGACAGGCAAAAAGGCTGAGGTTTACCCTGACGTTATGGGCCAAGAACCACTGAGGGAGGGTTTGGTGAGAGTTGTGGAGCTTGCGTGTCAACAGAAATTATTTCTTCTTTGGAGTATGACATGACCTGCAAAACTAACCAGCCCTGAAGTAATGTGTGCTGGGCTGACAAGGTTCTCAGGTAGTTAAGACGTCATATCACGATTCGAAGGCTGTGTGGTTGTTTTTGCTGTTCCCTGCTCACCTTCAAACTTTTGATTAAATTTACAGTGACAAGTTCTACAAGGTCCTTTTATAGGTTAATTGGATCGTTAACTCTGACTATGAAAGAACCAAATAAACAGTGTGCGATTTTTTTGGTTCTTTCCTAACGATGGATGATAGTTGGCTTTATAAGTAAGGAAAGAGAGATGAGTCATATAAAGAGGACAGCTTAAAATGAAAGAGTATCCACGGCTAAAGCTCAGCAAACCCTCCAAAGAAGAATAAAACTAAACTAAAGAAAGAAAAATTTGAACAATGAAATGTTACTGCACATGAACACAATCATACATTGGCCTCAAATTCTTCAAAAACCATGTAAAATAAGACTCAGCTTCTCTTATATTGGGCCTGCTTGAAGATTCTCCCCACCAAGCACACACGCAAGTTTGACTACACTTCAGTTATTCCTGCAGGGACGTTTGTGTGAAGGGTCAGCCATAAATCATTATCCCCAGAGCCGACGGAGGTTCGGTACCCGGCTGCAGGGGCTGTGGCAGAGCTGGTGGGTGCCAAAGATTAGACAGCTGGATTATGTGTAGCACATTTTTACCTCCAGGCTGCTCCGAAATCACATCAACCACTGCCTGTGATGAAAATGACTCCATGCTCCCACCAATGCTACAAATGAAAGCCTTAAAAATAACCACATGAATCAGGTACTGGGTTTGGATATACAGTATGTTAACATTAGGTGGTGTTTATTATGTCAACATCACTTTTTTCAGCCTTTTCTTGGAGGGGACTTCCTAAAAACTAGATATTACATCCTGTGTCACACTGTCTTAGTGTTGTGTGCCTTATTGTGCGTTGTCACTGGCTTGCATTTGGTGTCTCGTCAGTTCTAACTTCAAACAGATGATTTTTTATTTTTGTGATTGCTGATTGTGTCCTTGTGACATCAAAAGTGAACGTTGGCTTATTATTTTAATCCAAACTATGATCTTTTCCTGAACCTAACTAGGTAGCGTTGTTGCTGAAACCTAACCAAACTTTGACTGATTACTAATAAAAGATTCTTTTAAACATCTGAAAACAATAAATTCAAAAGTTAAAAAGTAACCTCTACGCACACACAGGACACAAACTCGCCCACATGACAGTCATGTGCAAGATCCATTTGTCCAACACAACATGCTGTGTACAATGTCTTTGCCCGTCTGACTTCCTAAAGGCATTCCAGCGGAAAGTTTCTCATATAACCTTCCAAGGCAGACTATAATTTTCCATGCACATAAGTGTGAGGTCAAAAACACAAATTATTAAAAAGCAATGTGCACTCAGTCTGGAGCTTGCAGAGGCGTGCAAGTGCTACATCCTGCAAAACCAATCCCAAAGTTTTTACTTGGGTCAGTCTTCTACTGGGCAGGGAGTCATACAATTTCACAACTTCACCCTGCCATGCTGGATTCAGAGTGAGATTTGACATGCTTACATAGTACGTGATGGCCTTATATACACTGTACAGTGGTATAATGCTGTGAGAACACTGCCTGCATACGTACAGTGTATGTACATTTCAATGGTCTGCTCAAGGTCACAATCCATTCCATTGAAAGAGAACTACAAAGGTAGGTTATAAAACTAATGGTTCATTTATACAGAGGACTAAACCTGCCAAAAGAAAAAAATAAAAAATAAATGGCTCAATAAATACATGAATATGCCAAAAATATCATTGAAAATTAATGTAAGCATACTTTTTTAAATTTCTGTATTTGCATTATGAAGCAGAAATGCATTAAGAAAAGTAAAAAGAAATACAGAAATACAATAATTACGTTTGTTGAAATAAATAGGGGGAAAATGCAAATGGCAAACAATACACAATACATAAATACAGAAATTAATAACATAAATAAAAAAATTTAAAATTAAATGGGAAAGGCAATAAAGTTGAATTAATACAAAGGTTGATAAAAAGAGGCAAATTAAAGCTAATATCTCTTATGTCACATTTTATAAATTAATTAATGCCTACATTTATTTTCAATTTTATTTTAACTGCATTTAATGGCATATTACTGAGGTGGTTATTTACTCAGGGAACAAGACCATGACAACATTCAAACACCACGACGCAAGTGTTTCTACAACATAAAACTATGTAGACTCACTTTAACATAAAGTTGATGTGTGCTCTCTCTCAACCTGACACAAGAGTCTTGACTAAACTGTTATTGTCCTCATGTATTTCTGGGAGATGCTCTTGTGAAGTGAGTGTGGGGGAGAAGAGGAGGAGTGGAGGAGACGGCAGCCACTGATGACAGTCCGCTCGCAGCCAAAGGGGGCAGAAGGCATAAGAGACTTGTAAATGGTGTTGTTGGCGAATAATCACTGTGAAACTGAGATAACGAGAGTAAAGAAAAGAGGTTGATTGTAACATAATTAAAACTATCAAAGGATCATTCTGAGTGCCAAACTGGCTTCAACAGCTGTCTTTGCAAAGCGGCCAAAACAAGTTTCTTTTTTTTCCTTTTTTTTTTTTTTTACAGCAACCCGAGGGAGTTTCCCACTTTAAACGTGTAGGACTGAGGAGGAGGCAGAAATATAATATAATAATATAATATTCAAATTATGTTTTTGTAAGTGTATAATAACCTGAAACTAATAAACCATGGTGGTTTTCATTTCTTAAAATGAGCCTTTTATATCTTCATGAGGTCCACCATGCTTTTACAGTAGCACTGAATGGACAAATCAAATGCTACCTTAAGAAAGAGCCTTTCTCGTTTTTTTCTGTTTTTAGCGGCCGCTGCAGGTTCTCCTACATATTTGGAAGGGGATGGCAATGTGAGGGGTATTCAATTAGCTGCAATCTGCAAACTCACCAATAGATGCAGGTAAATTCTACACACTGGACCTTTAAGTGAGTTGCCTTAAAGCAGGATATGCATGTATTAAAGGAGACATGTTGTGCTTTTTTGTTTGTTTTTTTCAAAAAAGGGAGGGGATATAAAGAGACAGGAGCTAAAATAGAGTGTTTAGACAGGGGGATAATACTGTCCAGTGCTGCATCACTGGATAATATGAGAAAACTGATGCATGTAAACCTATTCTAGCAGTAACCCAAAATTAAATTATGAACCTGAAAATGAGCATAATATATCTCCTTTAAGAGAGTTTTAGAGTTGCCACAAGCATTACCTCAAAGAACCGGACCTCTCTGCACTGCTACGTGTGCTAAATGGCTGCAGCACATGCATACGTATGTACATTCACAGTGAACAAAACATAAATGTAGTGATGTTGAAAACTGAAAAAAAAGAAAAAAAAGAAAGAGAATTAAAATATGAATCTGCTGTGAAATTAATTTGTCTTCATGGCACTGAAGACTGGAGCCAATTTTCATCAAATTTCATCATCAAAACTTAACAGCTTGACCCGATTTCTGTGAAATACCAACAAAAGTTCCTCTAATCTGCGAACACCTGCTTCATTCTGCTTATTTCTTACAATTAATTAAATGTAACTGCTGAAAGAATTGTAATTTCAGTAAACTGTGATTGAGAGCTTTTTGCCATCTGCTGTATATTATACTAATTATTCTGATATGTTTTTACATCATCACTAACCAATTAAGGTAAATAGTAAGCTATGTTTAGAGGTAAAAAGTATGCATCAACTTGTTGGAAAGGACCAAGTTGGTCCATCTCCAGCTTATACTTTGCTTTTGACTGAATTGACAGGTTTAGTAACACCGACTTTCATACTTTTCATACCATATTTTCGACAGCATGGAGCACGACTTCCTTCATGATTCCTTAAAGGGGACTTCAAACAAAATCGGAGAGACTGAGGGGCGTGTAGAAACAGAGAGGGAGAGATGTTTGTGATGTGCACATCTGCACATGTTTGTTAATAATATAGAAGCTCCTGGTGTTGGCTCTGACTTGTTGACACATCTATTTGAGGTTTTGCATTTGACTTAACGAGCTATTAATTTTGGTATGACAACAGAGCTGTTTGTCGCTTTACGTCTAGTGTTGTGTCGTATAAAGCAGCAGCTGCAGATAATCCCATTGGACACTGAACGGTCTTGTTTCTTCTTCTCTGGCATGTTCTCTCCCTGCTTCTCTGTGTGATGGAGAATGAAGTCTACGTCCCCATTAAGGAAGCAGTTGCCTTGTCCTTTCTTTCATCATTCGCTCAATTACTTTTATTTTCTTACCACTCCCAAGCTAATGTGTTCACACTGACGTTCGATGGTGATGGGCTCCCACTGAAATGCCACATTTCTCCCACAGCCGTGTATTCAAAAGTATCTAGAGTCAATACTAATCCCTTTTCATACTGATCTCACTGAAAGGTTGCTTCCTGCTGCTCCACTGAACATCCACTTTAGTCTCAATAAAAGGTCTGCAATAGAAAGAACCAACAAATGCATTGATAGCACAAGGCTTTGATGTAACCTTGGCACTATCCAGCAGCTTCTAACTGAGAAGTCTCTGTACAGTAATCAATGTCCATGCTACGAATACACAAAGGCTACAATCTCTTGGCCTTTCACTAATGCTAGCACAAAGCTTGGGGAATTTAGCAGATGTTTTCATGGCTGTTGGGTGGTTACTTTTCTGTGTTTGAAAATTTAACAGACAGAATGAAGGTTAGACCGGAAACTCACAAGTTTTTATCTTCTGTGGCTTTTAAAGCGCCTTTGTACGCTGCTCATAAAAATAAGCATATCTCAAAAACTAAACGATGTAGATAGTTCAAATTAGTTGTTAAAAGAGTTTTAAAAATATGTTGTTCATGTTTCTACATTCAACATTTTGGATCAGTATGTTTTGTGTTTTCATTTGGAAAAATTTGATGAAAAATTGACTTAAATAACCCATTAGGTTAAGCTTAGGTTGTACAGATTACGGGGATATGAAGCATTTGAAGACACTTCAAGCAAGCAAAAATACCAATGTAGACAACAGTGGATCATTTGTATTGCTTTTATTGAGTGCACAGGGTTCAGATTTATCACACTGTGTATTTAAAGGTACACCAATCATCATTCTTATATTAAAGCTATGGTTGGTAAGTTTTTATGAATATTTTTTGTTATATTTCTAGAAAATCTCTTAACCCTCTTATCCTGACTGCAGTCAACTAATCAAATGCTCTGACACATAAAAGAAACAAATCCAGTATCTGTGGCTGTTGCAGGCCTCTAATAAGCAAATCCAATCATCTTATTTGGCTTGTATGAGAAATTGGACAGACTACCTGTCTGTCTACCTACTAACATGCCTGCCTAGTCTTCCATAAGGCTGCGGATGTATTTTTAAAACTATTAGTGAGCTAGTCGCACAAGAATGTCAGAGAAAGTGCAGCCAAAATTTCCCAGTGCTAACGTACAGCTTGACAGCGATGAGTACTAACATTAGCCATGTTCGCTCTTTACGTTCATCATGATAATGTTCGGTGGTATCTTACATGTGAGTGAGATACTGTATGAGATAGTTGGGTATGGTTAGAGATGACTCACAGTAGGCCTACAACCTCTGAGCCTGTTGTTCAGCAGCTAGCTACCTCAGTGGCACTAAGCACACAGTCCCTGAGCCAAAGAACGAGTGAGTGGTAGCAGCAGAGACAGACTGTTGTTCGGCTGCTAACAAAGTAGCACAAAGCACACAGCCCCTGAGCCAAAAAACACACCAACTGCGGTAGCAACAGACTCACTCAGACGCTAACGTTAGCACAAAGCACACAACCCTTGAGCCGAGCATAGGGTGGTCTTTTCAGACTGAGCTATGTTTGTGACGACTATTTTGCTTGTGTTTATATGATTGTGGCATTTAACAGAGTTGTTAATTCATGTGTTTATCTGACTAAATAAGCTAAGAGAGCTTCTTGAACGTAGCAAATTAGCTGCAAACACATCTCCCAGCTGGCTGGCAAGAGCTATGGAGCAGTTGGTGTCTGTTCATCTTTTTGGTTGGGTATTTTCAAAATGTAGCTTGTGTTTGCTGAATTTCTACAATCCTACCAATCCCAGCTTAAACAATGGATTAAATGACTTTGTGAAAGGTGTTGCTGGTAGTGACGATCCCACAGAGAACTGTTACCTGACTCCACAAATCCCCTCAACTCAGTGGCTGCCATCCCTTTCAACTCATTATTTTGCCCTTATACTGCCCACAACTGTACTGTTTGGTTCAGTCTTAGCAGTGTTGCTCTGAGAATCCACAGTACACCACCAAAGACACTGTTAGAGATTAGCTGGTGAGTATAGTGGAAAATTTAGCAGCTATAGAGACAGATATTTCTCCCCAGAGTTGGTGGAGACCAAAGCAGAGCTAAAAGGAGAATGAATATCGGACTCACATTCATCAGGTGAGCAAAAATGAATGCTAATGTTGCTGTGTATCAAATAGGCATCTATTTGCTAACTTTGTCACCATTAACAGCTTTATATGGTGATGATAATATGTTAATGTTGTTTTAAAAGCTGGTGTGCTGCCCCAAGGTACAGAATGTTTGATTATGTATATCACAGGGCTTCAAATACAACACTAGCACCACCGAGTGTTTATCCCAACATACAATAGGATGAATCTTGATAACAACAGCCGTGAAAAGAGCTCATTTGTTGCAATAAACACCGGAAAACATTTAGTTTTTGTAAAGTTATTCATAACCATCTTTTATAAATCATCAGTGTGGCTCTCTGTCTGCCTGCTTTCATCCAAACTACAGCTTCATTTCGGCAGAATTTCTGTCAAACAGCAGGAACATGTGAAAGCAACTACAGTAACTCCCATCTGACATTTACAATACAGCAACTGCTGATGTCTTTTTCTCATCATTGTTTTTAAGCATCAAGAAAAACACACGCACAAGGACGCACCTACAGACACGCAAAACAAAAAGAAGTGAAATTACACAAATTGAACAATAGGGCATCTGGGAGAGAAAAGCAAAGAAAGAAGACAATAAAATAACATGTGAATGTACATATGTGTTTGTGTGTAAGTGTGGGGAAAGGAAGGGAAATTCTTAAAAAATAAGAGGATAGGGAGACAGATTTGGAGAGGAGCCAGAGCTGCGTGGAAGAAGACGTGATGGACCGACATTCAGCAATTATGGAATACAAAACACATCAGATTTTCAACTGCACTAGTCTGCCTCTA
Source organism: Pagrus major (assembly GCF_040436345.1). Classification (NCBI taxonomy): domain Eukaryota; kingdom Metazoa; phylum Chordata; class Actinopteri; order Spariformes; family Sparidae; genus Pagrus; species Pagrus major. Next base: position 20,448,860 of record NC_133215.1, read on the forward strand.
AGGGGAGGATGGTAAAGTCTGAGAGTATTTTTTGAGGTTCGGCGGATGTTTTTTGAGGCGCCAGCATGTAGCTCACAGCAAAATGACGCTCCTATCAATGCTGAGGTGTCTGCTGCTACCTCTCTGTGTGTCATCAAACCAGATCCTTCAGGCCTGCCCTTCTTCAGCAGGTCGATCTGAAAGGGCATTTTGAAGCAGCAGTGGCAAAACATGTATTCATGTTTCATGAAATATGAAACAACAACGCCACAGCACCTGTTACACACTGAATAAATGTAATGCAAGTTTTCTCTGCACTTCTTTGATATCATCATGAAGTCGTAAACAGCACGGCTCACATCGTGGCACTCTCCAGTATTTCTTTCACCTCATCTAAACTCAATTAATTGACAGAATGTGTCAGTTTTTATGTTGGAAACTGGAATTAAATCTTCAACTAACAATAGTGCAGTAGCCTTCAAGTCTGTCAATCCAAACAAAGATCTGGCTACACACATTATCATTGTGTTATAGGGGAAAAAATGTTCTGGTTTGTTTGTATTTCTTTTAACCAGTCACAGTCGTCTTGGGTGGTGCAAAGCCCAGGATGCAGCCTGCAAAATAAATTTGAAGGGAACTTGTTTTGGTGAAACATTTAAACTTGGGGGAGTCCTGACGTTAAAATTGCTGAATCCCCACAAAAGAAAACGTAACAGCTGCATGCTTGTAGGGTAAACTCCGCCAATATTACACAGTTTACAGGTCTTGGAGAGTACGACTGCATATGTGAAACAAGTAGTATAAAGACTTTTATGGCTCCACAGGAAACTGCATGTAAGTGATGGCACTCAATGGCTAAGTTGCATCTTGGATAACGTAGGCACCAGATTTTGAAAAGGAAAAAGAATCTGTGGAATACAGAGTACAATGCAGACCAAAACCTGGTGCCTACATTACCCAAAATGCAACTTGAGTGACATCACCAGAGGCAATTAATCAGATTACATGCAGCTTCCTCTGGACCCACAAAAGGCTGTGATGTGTAAAACTGGTGGAGGTACCCTTTAAATTTGTACCATTAGGGCCCAGACACATCAAACCTACAGCAAAGAACTAGTGGCAATGAAGGCTGACTTCGCATTACTTCATGTTGCTTGGGTCTTGGGCAAAAAGCTGCCCTTGAACACACCACAAAGACTAAAGCCGACAGCTAACTAGCTTGTACATGCTGCTCCTGTGTGAGAGGACATAACTCTCCATACCAGGTGGTGGTGGTCTATATTTTTCATTCAAAAAGGGAAAAACTCAAGCTACAAAACTTAAAATGTTTAAAATTGGACTTGATCTCAGCTCTGTTTGAATTCCCTGATAAGTCACAACACTGAAAAGTCAGTGTGACAGATCCTGGTTGACATGAGGACACTTCACTCTGAGCAAGACTTTACAGTCCCTTTAGAGCAGAATGTTTCTTCCTTGTTAGGAAAATAAAAAAAGCATCCAGTTTCAGGATGTTTCAGTTTTTTAAAAGAGGATGAGAATATGTGTGACAAGGTACTCATAACCCGAGAAATGTGTTTTCCCAACATCTACTTACGACCTGCCAATCGGTTCAGTGATAACTTTCAAACTGTAATTTCTTAACTTAGTCTTAGTGGAAGAGAAAGTTTTATACTCCACTGGAAATATACCGGAGCGAGGTGTAAATCACTTGGCAGCCAATTAGTTTTGAGCAGATGTTGACTGTGTTCTGGAGGCAATCGCTATGTTTTTTTTTAGGCGGCATTTATTTCATCCTTGAATAGTCAGAGAAATCTCAACTAGTCAGAGGAGGCGGTATGATTAAGATACAGGCAGACGTTTGTGCGTAAACACCGGCAGAGGCAGAGAGATGACGGAGAGCAGAAAAAAGGGTAGGAGAGAGTAAGAGAAAATGGCGGAGTTGATTAAAAAAAAAGGCAAATGAAGAGCGAGACGAAGAATGACTGACACAAACTGCCTTCTCCTGCCTCAGAGAGCAGAGATCACATAACCTTTGTTGAGTGTGTGTCTGTACTGTAGTTTCATCAAGAGGGTTGCAGCTCTGGAGTTTTTCACCTCTGACAACTATATGCGATAAGTTGAAAGGATGCCGGTGGGAACAGAGGTGGCACAGAGACATAAAGGTGTTTGTGAGAGGGAGAAGCTCTGGAGGTTGAGTGAGTCTTAATTGGTTTTCTAGGATTTTTCTACCTATTGTGACACCATGACAGCCGATTGTAGGATGCTCTTTATCTTTGTGGGCAGGACTCCGAACAGCGTGTTTGCGTGCTTGGGGAGTCTTGCTTGACGAAAGCTGACAATAGGGATCAAAAGGAGGAAAATGTGAAGAAAGAAGTTAATCGTAACACATAAGGGCGCTTCAGAAAAAAACACATTCGTTGAAAAGCTAATTTTCCAAGAATGTGTAGAGGGACAATAAAGCATGTATGGAACGGTAATGAAAGATGTATCCGGAGGTTTATTCAACCACCACTTTCAATTTACAGCTCCTCCACGGAGAAAAGAAAAGATACATCAAACCGCAGGGGTGTATACACAGATCCATACTGTCTCAGAAGAGTAAAATATACTCACAGCATGCACTCTGACTAATGCCAACAGCAATCAGAACAGGAACAAGTGACGCAGCAACCAATTCCTGTTTGACGTCACAACATATAAAAAGCAACCTAAGCTCAAGGCGGAGTGTGGAAATGTACGCTACTAGTGTATGCGTGTATTTATTGCAGATGTGTTTGGGATTTTTCGCTCATCATTAACAGCTCCGAGGTATTGTGAGAAAACACTAAATTTAGATACGCGCTTACGCCGTGAAGTGTTTCTCAGTGAATCATCTCTGTCGCAGTGTCAAATCCGTTCACGGATGTATAATGTGTGCTTCGGCGGAAGTCCTTTACTCTTACGCACCTTCTGAAAATGATGCAACGCAGACTGAAAGCAGCTCTTCGGCAGTTATTGTGAAAAGAAACACTGAAAACCTTCACGAGGGTTACACCGAGTCTACATCAAGCTTCTGCAAATATCACATGACATTTGTTGACATTGCGAGCCCAGTGCTCTACTTTAAACACACACACACACACACGTTCGCAGGCAGCCTTCTCACACACCAGCGATGGTAACCATGACAATTCAGCTGCTTCAGCTTCATCATCACCCACACTCTCTCCATCCATCTCCTTCTCTCTGTCTCACCCTGCTTTTATTCGCTAATGGCCGGGCAGCTTTCCCAGGTCTTTGTGGAGGAGAAACTAGGCTACCAGAAACATCTTCCTTTTTTTTCTCTCTTTCTATATTTTTTCTTTCCTGATTCAAATATAAATCATCCTTTCTGGCCTCCTTCTTACTCTCTCTCTCTCTCACACAATTCAAATCCTGTTCGCACTCTGCGAGGTTTGAGGTATGACCCCATTCGCCTTCTCCCCGCTTTCCTACTTTCTTTTCTAGTCGCATTGCATTTTCCTCCCGCCTCTCCGCCCTGTCTGTCCCTGTACTCCTCTTCTCTCCACCTCCTCATATTCCCCTTTTCTTCCAATAAATTCTTCGATCTGCCAGCCCATCCTTCCCGTTCAGAAGAAACAGAGGGATCCTGGATCAGTGTGGGAAGGGACCTTGCAGCTAATCTGCCAGCGTTAGAGTGCTGCTGGATTAGGGTTCTCATCTACGGGATAGAGCATGTCTTACAGGCTATCACAGTGGGAGTGTATAGCTGGTCAGGCGCATCGACATGGGGCTACATGGCCTGCTGTCTTCATCTCTCAATCCTCTACCCAGTTTGATTGGCAGAGACGGGATAAAGCCGTGATTATCCCTTATTATCCGTGCCCTTTTGTCACTGCTGTGTCTCATGGGCACGACTGCTGCAGCACTGATCTGCCCGTCTGCCTTTCTCTCGGTCTCTCGTTTGCACAGAGGAAGAGAAACACATGGATGGATGGACAGACACAGACGGACAGTTGGTGACAGTCAATTGCAAAACTAATTATACCATCAAACTTGGACCTTTTGTTAGGATGGTTAGGATTAGATCAGTATAATAATAGTAAAACACTGATGCAAGCATTCATGAGAGTCACATTACCTCACGTTTCTCTCATAGTGGCTAAGAACAAGTAGTTCACCCCAAAATCAAAAGCACATAATTTTCATATTACCTATCGCGCTCATTATCTATCTATATTGTTTTGGTGTGAGTTTAGGAGATATCAGTCGTAGAGACGTCTTCCTTCTCTAGAATAATGGAACTAGATGGTACTCCAATGCGCCCCAAAAAAAACTCAACAGCAAAATCATGACTCAGTTACTCAAGATAATCCACAGACCTTGTTGTGAGCAGTTTCATGTTCTACTGAATAACACCCATATCACCACACAGAGAGAAGAGGTCTACTCACGGACAAGAGGCTAGCTAGTCTGACTCACCGGATGTACACTGTTGGTATAAAGTCATTGGGCACCATTTCAGGCGGCATTCCCCTCTTCCTTCCACTATCTGGCATTACTGTTTTCAAAATCCCCGTCCCTATGTGACACAACAACAACCTCCAACACCAATCGACTTGTTTAAATACTTTTTCTGTGCCAATGTGTCGGCCATGTTGGTGTTAGTGACGTATAGTGAGCGAGACAATGTAGTTCATTGAGCAGTTACACACAAAATTAAATGGTATTTTGTCTTTACGACAAACTGCGACTGTGTTGACCTGCTAAATGATCTTTTAAATCGACAAACATCATACGTGTGATTCATGGCACAATTCAAACAGGATCAAAACGTTTTTGTCGTTCCCCATTGAGTACAGCACAATTTTCGGCCTGATGTGTAATGCTGCAACGGCCATGTGGCCATGTTGTTTTGGGAGACGCTGATTTTGGTTTGAGGATAAGTTGGATGAAATGCATGAGATACGTTCTGGTTTTTGATTCATCATGCGCAAACATGTAAACGCTGCAACAGAGTAAGCATTAACGTGCTAAACTGCAGTGTCAATAACAGTATTTGTACGGATTGACTTTTCACAGCACCAAATACATTTCACATCACCACTAAAATCTCTTTTGCCAAATTTGTGGCGTCTTCCTTTTTCCTCCATCCTTTCTGACGAGGAAATCATCCGATGGATCAAACGATGGATTGTGAATCCACCGCCTGGGACAGAGAACGATAGGAGAGTTTCTCCCGCTCGATGGTTCACCCCAATCCTCTTCTGCCTGTCATCGTGACTCCATTATTCATAAAGGATCGTCCCGAGGCTTAACAGTATGCAAACTTCTGGACAATTTGCATATGGGCATTGGGACTGATGTGTGTGTAAGAAGTCTGTGCGTGTGTGTGGGTGCTCTTTCCTGCCATGTGTGATAAAATTCAAGAACGATGACAATCGCAATCAACTCGAAAATGCCAGGAGAAAAGGATGATTGCACGAATGATCAAAAAGACGATCTATGAACACGCTTACTTCAGCTTTACTTCACAGAGCAGTGTATGTGTGTCTACGTGCGTTGGTGTGCGATGTCGCTTGTCAAAGATGACAACTCTGATTACAATAACAATAGGAGGTAAATATAGAATAGAGAAAGGCGTAAAATGAGAACAGGAAAGCCCGGATTTTCTGAACATAATTTTCTGAACATTAGCATAACAATTGAGCAGTCAGGGAACATGATGGGAGCCATCTAATACAGGGGAACTATGCTAACAACAGGGCTTACCTACAGCCTCCCAGCATGTAAGCGAGGAAACACATAAGCTAATTTCCACATCCAAGTGATTATGACTGAGAGAAGGGGAGGGGGAGTGTTGCTGGCTGCAGTTAGATTTAACATTTCCATTTTAATCCTGAGGTCTAATCAAGAAATTAGACGTTTTTTGAATACTGCTGCCTGTTCCCACAGCTGGAAGCGTAGCCTTGTGGTTAGAGAGAAAGTATGCCTTAAAAGCAAAATCTACTCGAGCTCAGCGACATTTTGGAACAGTTGGGATTGAAATAAATTCATTACAATGACAATAACCCAGTCAGCAGGAGGGAAAAGGAACAGGGGCAAGTTTAACTTTGGTGAACTTGATACAAGAATTCAAACTAGAGCAAGGATTAGAAATGATGTTCTGGTTCTGCCTGGCTTTGGTCACATCATCGATATAAAATAATACATTTGTGCATACTACAATGCCTTTTTAAAAAAAACCTGTATTCTGCACTGCACGTCTGTAATCAGGGGTACTAGACAAGTTGTAACCATAGTAACAACATTAACTGCGTCGGGCTCAAGTGGGGTTCAGACATGAAAAACAGAACACTACTTCTCTCGGACTTGGTAGGTAGGTTTTTTTTTTGCACTTATTACGTATGATTGTTGATCTTTGATGGAACAGACAGAACAGGAGTCTGATATGAACTGATGTGACTACCTAGACTAACCGATTCACACCTTAACAATCAACTAAGGACTCATAGTATGCTACAGAAGTCTGTGCAGTATCCTCAGGTATCATTGTGTGTGTTCAGAAAAGTGAAGTACATGTTGTTGCATCTCTAATAATGCCTGCTTTATTGTAACATTTCATCGTTGGTGGCAAGTTAAGTGTGATGAATTTTCAAGCATCAAAAAGCATTGTGTGTGTTTACGAGTGAGGTCATTATGAATGCATTATAATTTACTTTATTTACCATAACTCACTCCAGATATTGGCTTCATAGAAAGTGTAACCAAACTACTTGCCGCAGGCTAACTCTATTAGCTTCTAATATGTCAGAATGACTTTGGGAAATCTATGTTTGTCCAGTTATCTGAAGGAAAAAGACAAACCATCAAACAACGAATAAACATTTCTTGAAACGGAGCCCTGTTTAGTTTCCTCACTTTTTCTTTACCTCACCCTGACATTTGACTTTTAGAAGGCAAAGAAAAATATCCGTCTTAGCATCCTGCAATTATTCAAATCTGCATCTGCTTTACTTCTGCCACTTGTCCTTTTCAACTCAGACTATTGTGCCTCCTCATCTCCTCTCACTGAGGCGGAGCGCATTTAGACTGTGAAAAGACCAAACACAATGTGCCTTTGACCACATCCAGCATCTGCTTTTGAAGATTTGACAGCAACAACAGCACAATGCAGTTTTTTTCACGTATCAAGAGCTCTCACTTAATAAACTCTGGCATGACTGGATGATATGGTCTGCCTCCGTGGTTCGCCCCAATCCCCGTCTTTCTGTCACATGAAGCTGCATTATGCATGAAAACTCTTCCCAAGCTTTAACCAACAGCTGCAAACAAACTTGGCATCGGACAGACTCTCTTGTTCCCACTTTCCTCGCCTTCTCTCTTAGTCCTTTAGCTCCTCTATGTTTCTTTTTGTATAACTTCTGTTTTCGCTTTGGTACCTCATCTGTTTCACACAACCTGTGTTCCTCAACCTGTGTTTCTCCCTCCTCCTCCTCCTCCTCCTTCCCCTCTTGTGGTGTTTGTTGCATTTTGAACTCTTCACTGTCTCCTCTCAAAGAGTGCCCTCGCTTCGCCTTCCCATTCTGTTTGAGAGGCTTATATTTAGCAGCATTAGAACGGAGCTCTCCGGGGCAAAAGTATTTAGCATTATGCTTCTGACCCACATAAAAAAAGCTGGAAAAATAAACCTCTACATTCAAAAGTTCATTCATTCCCCGCCTCATATCCTCCTATTTGAGCTTACAAGTGTGTGTGTTTGTGGGGCGCAGTGTGAGTCTCCACGTGCTGTGAAGGCTCATTCTTAAGCCTACAATTACTATTTGATCCTGTGATTGGTCGCAGCTTAACTGTATCGACTGACTGGTGGGTTGCAGCGTGCAATCAGCACACACATACGCTCTCCGTTACACAATACACACCCTCACAAAGAATTAGCTAATGCTTCAAATGGCACTTTTCCCTGCTCTTTCGGCTACCATGGCATGATAATTGGCATGAGTGTTGAGATGTCACCTGTGCTCCGTCTGCTGAGTATATTGTATATAGGCTAAGCACAGTGTGTGTGTGTGGGAATGGAATTAGCTACGGTTGTGGAGAGTCATAGAGATCGCCTGTAGCCACTCTGACTAGTTCTCAGATCTAGTCAGACACACACACACACATCGACTCGCACACGCAGAATCCGTTTTCAGCGGCGGTGGAGGAGAAGATGTGTGCCGTCATCCACCCACGCACTCACCTCCACTGATGCACCGAAAACTTGCAGCATATTTGCCGAGTACCACACAAGTGCCTCTATTTCACCCTCTCACTTCCTCTCTCGCTTTGTCTGCCTCACACACACACACACACACACACACACACACACACACACACGCACACACACATACAGTACTCTGCTCTGGTTCTAATCTAGTAAGCACATCAGTATTCAACTGTGATCAGTGCCGGTGTATGTTGCTTAAATCTTACAGGTTCAATTGGACGTGAAAGCCCCCGGAGACGACTAGCTGCTTTTCAACATTGTCAGTTTCCAGACAGGCTTTTGATCCGGCCCGAGAGACGTGGTGGATTCTGTTTTAACCTGCAGACAGGGTAGCATTTAAAGAGCCCAAACCCAACTATGAGAAAACATTTTCATCGTGGCCTGTGAGAGTCCTTAGAGGATTTTCATACAGTGAAAAATGAACAATATCTTATCACTGCTTGTGATGTATGTATGCCAAAATGTATGAAAGCTTTGATGTACCAAAACAAGAAACCCCAAGAAATGTTTGTGGTAAATATTCTATGCAAAGTCCTCTTACTTTGCTATTCCCCAAGCTTTTGGCTGTATCTCATATCCTTCTTCAGAGGAGAGAAATAGCTCAGATGTTGGCAAATGACCTAATTACTGGACTTTGATCAGGTGATGAAGAGGTGGTCATATAACCCAAAAAATAATTTAGAAAATCTACCAGAGTCACATCACTCTGGTAGTCCCATGGTTGAGAACAACACTCCACAAACACACAAAAAAAAGTTTAAAGGATAAGTTTGCCCAAAAATGAAAATTCAGTCATTATCTACTTACCTTCATGCTGATGGAAAGTCAGTTGAAGTTTTGTGTTTACAAAACATTTCTGGAGCTTCACAGTGAATCAGCGCCTCCTAAACAACTGAAGTAGATGTTGACCTGTTTTCAAATGTACAACAATCTCCATACGTAAAAGTCCCTGGAATGCCCGAGATCCCAAATTGACTGGGGTACGAATGACACAACACAATTGAAGTGATGTCGCGAAAACCTATCGGCGTTGGCGTTCACACTGACGTCATGATGTCAACATTGCTGATGTCCGATCATTCATGAACAACAAAGGAGGAGAGGATAATAATCACTAATCGTGGCCATTTGCGGACACCCAGAGCTGTATGATAACACATCTACTCGCACTGAGACAGGACAAATAAGGAGCTGCCGTGGAGGGAAGAGAGTGAGAATGTCAGGCTACCTGGTAAGTTTCAGAAATACGTCTCAGCGTAGCACAGCATAGCTCTTATCGATCCGAACTCCATTCTGGGAACAAGTATTCAAAAAGTTGTTTGCTTGTTGTCCGGCCAACAGACCTGACGAAGCATGAATTCAAGCTTTTTACAAGACGGCATTATGATGTTGTTATTTTGGCGTCCTTCTGATCCATTTATGGCAGTGAGATCACAGAGAAATCTCTTCGTTTTGGGTTCATACCGATGTGGTTTGCGGTTATTTTTTTTTACGTTATTCACACGACGCAAATATTTTATTCGTGTTTGGTCTGAACATGGCATAACGCTTTCAGCTTAGCAGCTACAGTGAAGATTTGAGCTTTAAAAGGGTGTAAAGAACATCTTTTCTAATCAATCTGGGATCTCGGGGCTTCTGGAGACTTGGATTACGCTGGATGAGCTGTATGGAGCCATTTTATTTTTCAGTGATTGTTTTGTTTTTTCAGTTGTTTTTTTATGTGTTAAGGAGAATGCTGCAATGCGGTTTTGCTGTGAAGCTCCAGAAACGTTTTGTGAACAATAGCATTTCACCGGCCTTTCCATCAACATGAAAATGAGGAGATAATGACATGATAATAAGATAAAATAAGTGGAAAACTTAAATTGAAATAGAAATAAAGAAAAACACATCCAGTGTAACTCATCAAAACAGTGTGCATCCTTGAGCTCTAACAAATGTGTCGAATGCATTTTCTTTCTCATAAAACATCTGCAACCCTGATTTTCATTTGCTGCTTATCTTTGCACATTGCTGTCCCTTATCAGTGGAATACTGTGAAACCATTGGCGGTGTATATGGAATCACGCACAAATGCACGAGACAAACGGGTACTCTCCATGGAGCTACTTGAGGTTCAAAACTCCACAGGGAAGCTGGTGTTGATGAAAGGTAATTTAAAAGATGTTTGAACTTGCAACAAAGATGACAGGGCATCCAGAGCCATGCCTCGCTTCACTTTGAGTGCAAACAGCCGTCTAGCACATCAGGTACAGTCTGAAATAACGTATTACTTCTTCATGAAATTGCACAAAAAGTAGACTTTTTTTGATATGAAAGTAATAGACCATATTCACATGGTGATCATTTTTCCTTTCACATCAGGCTCAGGGCGGGAAGCTCAAATGTCATACTGCTGTGTTCCAGGTTGCATGTCATATGTCTGACAAATCGTTATTTTCCCGCTTCAAGATTGATGACAATTGAAAAGATAAGGGCTAGTTAAGGTCTGGAGGGACATCAGGCCAAGTTTCAAGGAGAAATGACATATTTGATTGCCCATTAGCTTCCTTCCGACGGCATCTAATGTTAGCATTCAACCATATCCTAACTAACATCACCATTTGATATTGTTACACGGTATGATAGGAAAGGTGAAAATGAATTCTGAAATATCAAAGCACATATGAACACATTTATTTAAGATGGGATTTAAAACGCACTGGATGTAATCAAGCTTCAACTTTCAGTTGCTGATAACGATTTGTCAGATTTCCTATGCTTATACGTCTTGCAACCTGGAACACAGCAGTATGAGACATGGGAACCTGGAACACTGTTGCATAATGTCGCTCCTTATCAGGTCCCAGGAAATAAAAATCTAGGGACAGAGGCCTAGTCCACATGTACACAGGTATTTATGGAAACCGGCTTTTTAAACCTGTCTGTGAGTCAGCATTTGATCCTCACCTTTTTTTGCCTAACCACAACACTGTTCTTCAGAGAATCATCATGGATAATGCTGTTTTTATTCAAATATAAGCCCTTTTCACACAAAGACTGCATTATCTCCACAGCGAAGGCTCGCCAATTCTCCGCATTTGTTTGTTCACACAGAACCAAGCAGCTCCGGCTTAAATCCACACCAGTGTGTAAATTCATACAGCACGCCAGCGCTGCAGATCCAAAAGAGGCGTGGCGGTACACGTCATGACGTTGACATCTGTGTGGTTTTTTCAACGTGTTTCCCCGGTGTCCACCTGTTAATCTAAACATGTACCTGCTGACTGTTTATAATCATATGGATGCTGTTATAATGTGTTGTGATTGAGATCCTGGCCCACCATGCATCCTAGAAAGTGACAAAGTTACGTTTTTCGCTCTAAATTACATAATTACATAATCACTATCAGTAAACAGGACGCTGTCTGACTCTCTCACTCGCGGGGAGGGAGGCTGTTTTCTGGGGGAAAGTTCACTGAAGTCTTGGTCAGGAGGGCTGACCGTCGTGGTGACTTTTTTCAAGACAGTAACTACAACAACACATTAGTGGAAGGAGACAAACACGTGGTGAGCTAAAGTTTTTTGCTGGGGACAGACACTGTTTTTCGGGCAGAAATGTGACGAAGAGTCGGTAGGACGGACAGACAGGATGACAGACACTTCTCCACGTATAACTGCGGATTTTCTTTCCTCATATAAGTTGCCAAAGACACTACCAGTTACCACAGTACTGTTGTTTGGTCCTGTAACGCTACTTGGCGACTCATTTCTCTTTTATTTGATGAGTGACGGATCTGTTTAGCTGTCAGACTGTGAACACCATCAGATCAACGCGCCCCCACATCAGAGCCGCAGCGAAACTGTCCCCCCTCTCTGCATCTGAAACTTTCACACAGAGGACGATGTGGAGAATCGGTGCATGATTCCCGCACTCAAAGGGCAGTGTGAATAGGGCTGTCGTCACGGCTATTTTGTCTTTCTTCTCCATCAATGTATTATCAATGTCTGTTCATATCTTTCTGTATATACACAATATGACATCCATTCTGTCAGTGTACAAACTCCAATATCATAACACATACTCTGAGCTCACATTTGTCAGTGATGCTACGTACACTAATAAGGCCCAATTAGGTGTCTGCAGACACCTACATAGGCTGCATCATTGTTTCCAAAAATCTTCACTTCTGCCTGTCCAGATATAAACACTTAAAGTTTCTGAATATCTTCACCCTGGAAGGAGTTTTCCAAAAGGTCCATTTGACCAGTGACCTAAAATGCAGTTTAAGCTTTTGAGTTGCATCATGGGAAGTGTGGGATCCAGAATGTTTTTTAACTTGACCCACAGTCAGGAAGAAGGGTCATGATGTCTCAGTCTCTGCTGCAACAATCTGATCTGAATTGTTTTTCTAACGTGTCTGTCTCTGTATGGAAGCACTAACCCTGTCTCTTGAGTAGAGTACTGCAAATGTTTCAACTTGAACAAGGAACGGCAGAAATCCTGCCTCCTCATCATTATACAAAGAGACAGCAGCAGAGAGAGAGAGTGGGTATGTAGGAAAAATAAGAGAAAACTTGTGGCGTTTCTGCTAAGTTTAAATATCAGTTGGAGCTGTCACACACACACGCACAATAAACACACACACACTAAGTCAGTATATGTTGTTACAGAAAACGTCTGTACTGTCAGTAGAAGAACTCATCCATTTTCCATCCGTGGCTAAAAGCGTGAGTCAAAAATTGAGAGAAAACTGGGATGAATAATATCTTCTTTCTGTTTTTTTCTTTTATTGTATCTGAACAGAGGCTCGTGGGATGGAGCAGTATCTTGGAGCGAGAGAGAACACAGATGCTCCGACTTTCAAAAAAGCCGCTTCACACTCCAGGCAAAATCACGCCACTCCGCTCCCACTCTGCACAGATCGCATAGCCTGGTGCCTGCAGCCCCCATCCATTCCAGAGCATGTTAGGCTCCAAACAACACACACACACACACACACACACACACACACACAAACACACAGAAAGTGCACCTGTTCATCCGTCATATGTATTGAATACATGCCTGTGTGTGCAATTGCATCTAATAAAATCATCAAAAGACAGAAAATAACTCCTACATTGTCGGAAAAGTCTCAGATTAATATCTTAAAAAACATCTACAACCATGTTATTATTGTTATTATCAATAAACACATCTATATCTATCAATATGATACATTGAAGATTTGGGGGGCAGAAGAGGGGATTGGTCTGGTGTCATCTATAGAGAAGCAAATGACCCAGGACTGCCTGGATGTACGCGATTATGTGAATATGCTTGTACTACACGTGTGTGTGTGTGTGTGTGTGTGTGTGTGTGTGTGTGTGTGTGTGTGTGTGTGTGTGTGTGTGTGTGTGTGTGTGTGTGTGTGCTGCCCTAATATGTGGCTCAGAGGCAGCCGTGTCATAACACCACTTAACTGCAGGACATCAAAGAGACAAGCCCTGGGGGACAAGACAGACAGCCATGGAGACAGGGCTTTGATGAGGATCTGAAGCTGTGTTTCATCATTAATAATGTCCCACTGTTCTGAAATAGAAAGTATGGCCGCTGTGATGGAATTCAGTACATTCTAGATGGATAATAATGTTACTGTGCCTTACAAGATTCACTTCAAACTGCTCTAGTGCCAGTGGAAATGAGTGAGTTACCACAGAAGATGGCAAAAAAAATAAAGCGATTTGTTTTTGATTCGGTGCTGCCAAGAATTTCATGACCTACAAATTGCAATTCTCTATAGATGCTAAATTATTAAAGGTGCTTCCATATGCATTTTTAAGTGTTGGATGAATCTGGTGGAAATAACGTAACCCTGCGTCCTCATGTGTGCGGAGGAGGGAAGCCATTTAGAGCTGATGTTTTATGCCCTTTTGGTAGCGTGCCGTCTTGAAATAAGGACAGACTCTCTGTTCGCTGGAGCTATCTCTGACTGCTCTGTGGAGGACAAATATAGTGCCCGTTGCCATGGTTATGACAAAGAACGCATCCACACAAACAGAGCGGTGAGACCACGAGGACACACACCCACACACCTCTCTCCTCTTTCAATCCACAAACGCCACGTGCAGATGAGGAGGAACTATCCATGTGTGTGTGTGTCTCACATGTAGGTGAGATATGTGTGTGTGTGACCACCTGTGGAAGTACGTTTTTTTTTTTTTTTTACAAGTTGAACACAGACTCACCGTGACAGTGGGGATGGCAGTGACGAGGGAGTAGACGAGGACGGGCGGCGCCTTGCTGTTGTCCTCCGGTCCTGGGTACGGCTTGGAGTAGGCTTTGTCGAAGCAGAAGAAGCCCTGGATGTGCACGGGGAACGTGTCCGTGTACTCAAAGTAGTACGCCAACAGAACGGTCCCTGCCATGATGACCAGCTGGAAATAAAACATATTGGTTCCAGCTTTAGGATTGGATCCACGGGAGAGAGAGTAGGAGTTGAGAAAGAAAAGACAGCCGGGAAGAGAAGAGTGGAAAATGTTGTCACGGATGAAAAATGTAAAAAAAAAAAAAAAAAGGAGAGATTTTTTTCCTTCTCAGAGCAAAATGATGGATGCTTCCGTAATGTGTAAAATGAATCAAGTGTGCGTGGAGAGATAGTGAGGGATGAGGATGAGAGAGAGAGGGAGGATGGGAGGGAGGTAGAGATAGAGACAGAGGGAGACAAATAAGGAAAAAGACAGATAGAGGGGGGGGGAGCAATGACAGAGATAGAGAGTGAGAAAGCGAGAGAGTGAGAGAGAGATCCCTTCAGCGGTGTCAGTATGCAGAGTGGGAGGGTAAAGAAACAAATGGAGAGCGATCAAAGAAAATAACGGCGTATGGAGGAAGAGGAGAACTGAACAAGGATGGGAGAGAGGAGAGGGGAGTGGGGGGGTGGGTGAGACACAGATGGGGTGAAAAAGAGCAGAGCGGTGGAGAAGACAAGAAGAGAGGAAGAAGAGAGAGAGAGAGAGAGAGAGGGGGTAGGATGACAAGAATTATATATGTGTGTGACTCTGCATAACTTATGTTGTTATTGTACCACACTGCTATTCTGCCATCTAAAATACCAGCTGTATGCAAAGCACAAGCCACGAAGCATGAAATATGACCTTCATAACTATTTAAAGAGGAATTTGATAATCAAAATATATTAGCAATTCATAACAGATTGTATTCATGAGGGAGAGATAGAGAGCAAGAGAGGCGGTGGTAAACATAGAAAATGTAAAAAAAAAAACAACAGCACAGATGAGACAGATGCACGAGTACTAATTATTCATTTATACTCCAGTAAACAGCACGCTAACTCCTTTCCTCAGTTCTCTCAAGGAAAAAAGAAAGAAGAAACATTTACAACCGCAGAGCGAGCGTCTCTTAATCTGTAGGCTGGAGGTTTGTGCGGTATTTGTTTGCCCTGCAGGGAAAAGGCCCGAAACAAACACTACAAGTTAAAAAAAGGAGCGCGAGTTTAAATATAGCGAGCTGCTGATTAGCCTCGTCGTAATCTGCAGCCTAAATGTTCGCCCGATTGACTTCTTTTGTGTGTGAAGGACAAATTTATCAGCAGCAAAACACGAGGAGCCTCTGCTGGCAGACTGAGCTGCTTTATAGCTTGAGGGACGTCGAGGCAGGGAAGAAACAGCAGTTTGGTGGGTGTTGGTAATGATTTGTTCTTACCTTAGAGGGCTTACAACATGTGTAGCATTTAAAACATTAACACTGTAAATTACCATATTAATAATAGTAATTATTAATTGAACAAAAAAAGGAGGATTGGGTGATAATTAATATGTCAAAGCCAGATCTTAAACAAGGACGTGGGCTGTTTAGACCTTTTCACAGCACAGTTTGACCTGTGTTGACCTAACACAGGTGGAACTAATGTTTTTATTAATAAGTGCATTGCATAGCAATAATTGCCGAAAGGACATGTCATTCCTGTAATTAGTTCCACCTCTGCTTTTCATGCTTTGACAGGTCAAAGTGTCCACCGTGACTCTGATTCATTTGGAGAAAATAAAGGAATAAGAGGGCTCTAGTTGTAGGTCTGCCATCAGGATTCAGGTTTGCAACACTCAATCAGAAAGCAAAAAAACATGTTACATCAAAGATGCGAAGTGTTTTGACAAAGAGTCAAAGAACAACAGGTGGTGGTCATCGGCACACAACGTTGGCAAAATGCAAAATATAAAGAAGTCCATCTTGCTTTCAAGTTCACTGTCAGTCTACTGGGGGAGCCTTTTGTCATTTGTGTAAAGACTCTGGCAGATTGGAAAAGTTTGACTTAAAAACTGTTTTCATTTGCACAATAGAAACTAGTGAGTTACTCATGTCTCAATTCAGAGACCACACCCTTCGAAGGCTGCATTTGAAGACCGAATGTGTTTCAGCGGAGCAACGAGGCCGTCCCATTTCAAATGCTCTTTGAAATGAGGCAGAAGAATGCAACCTTTCTTTTCCTCAAGCATCCATCTATCCCTAGATGGTGCTGGTGATGGTTGGATTTGTTTTTCAAAGGACAACTATGGTGGAAACAGCAGCTGAATACACTTCTAAATGTAAGTATGGGGTTTCAAATCACTCAAACAGCCAATACAAATATTGACAAAGCAAAGGACCCCAATTTTGTCATGGTTGCTAGACAACAGGAGTGGCGTTTTATGACTCAAGGGTAAGGTCGGGGAGAGCTGGTGATGTAGATTCCCCGTAGACTGAACCATCTCATTTAACCACGCTCAGTTCAGCCTTCTCAGTATATGAAGACCACGCCTTCATAAACTGCATCCCTCGAAAGGATACGGCTAGCCATTCTCTGTCCAAAGGTGAACTAGATGGACCTCTGAGCACATCTATAGATCACACACAAAAAGATGTTGTTTAATCTGTGCACAAACGGTAAGGGGGAAAAAAGGGAAAAAAAAGACGTGTTGCACTGGTTGCCTAGCAACCACACAGTGATGACAACACTCCAGGAAGTCACTGTGCCTGGTGATCCTCTCATCTTATGCTGGACAGGAGGCAAATTATTCTATTTAATTTGAATCTTTTATTGTGACTACAAGAACAAAACAAATTTGTTTAAGTTACAAAATGTAAAAAAAAAAAAAGTATGGACAGCACTAAACAGGAAACGTTTCAAGGCAGCAGATGGCAGAGCAAGTGACGAACCACTGAGAGAACCTCCTCCAACATGTTTATCCTCTTCAGCAAAGTGACAGAAGACCCACTTGGACTAATGCTACAGGGAGAGGAAGGAGAGACTTGTTAAGCTAACACGCTTCAGCTTTATTACACATTGAAGAGCAACAATGAGCACGGCAGGAGAGAGGGTGACCTCATTCAAAACCCTCTGCTCCACTGTCACATCTGCAGCTCTGCACGTTTCCTTGTCCTGTGTCCTTTACCGTTGTTGAAAACCTGTGGATTCCCTTCATGAATTTCAAAATCAAATAACTGATCTGTTCTTTTCTGTGGCAATGTTCAAACTTCATCTACTTTAGTCTGTTTGCAGGAGACTTCTTTACACTGAGGGTCCCGAGCGAGGAGCGCCTCACACCGGGGGGACGATGTATTCAGTGACAACACACATGCCCTAAGGCCGTTAAAGCAAAATCATGAGGGACACAGAAACACACACATACATGCACACACATAGCCACACTCGCTGACAAACTACACAAACACCTCCAGCCTGTAGTTTATATATAGACTATCAAGCAGCTCCATGTTTTTCCATGTTTGTTTCCCTCTCCACACGCTTTGTGTGTTCGAGCGAGTGGGCGTGTGAGTATGTGTTTCAATGAGCAGAGGGTGTTTGAAAAATGTCTGCAGGCATGTGGGTGCATTCCCATGTCTGAGGAGGAACTCTGACACTGACACAGGCACGCTGTGTCGAACATTTCTCTCCATCACCCGCTCCTCTCCTCCTTGCCGAGCTACAGAAGGCTTGAGGGAGGGAGCGAGGAAGGGAGGTGTAGAAAGGTGGGAGGAAGAGAGCGAGGGACCCATCAAAGTTTAAACAAACATTTGAAGACAACTGCAGCAAACCTCCCCGGGAGATTATGCATGTCATTTTGCATCTACTTTTGCACCACATAGGCATTAAATTTGGGTATGCTTATTGAGTGTAGCATCAGTCTGAGAGATCTAACCAGCATGTGTGTGGAATAAAACATGAGAAGACACTTTGTATTCATTCCAGGACAAAATTACACTCAGAAGAACACTACAAATTTTTCAGTATGACTTCAAATTTTAGTAAATGTAGTTGTCTAACGTCTCATTAGCCTTCCTACTGAATCCAGGCTCAGAAGTCTTACATGACAGTTCACTCCCACACGACAAAATAACCAACTTCCTGTACTCTCTGCAGCCACAGATAGTTTGTCTGAATATTAATAAAGGTCAAAGCAACTCCAAGTTGATGGCTTCTAATTAGCACAGGGACACATCCTGCACGAGTCACCTTGGAAAATTAATTTGCATAAAAACTCATTTCCAAAGCATCACATGCACGTACGGTATGAAGCTACTGAGGAGCTTAAGCTGCAGAGGGGGTCAACACAGGCCGACATCCCTCTGTCATGAGTCATCCCTGTGCAGGCTGTTCACCCAGGGTCAGCGGAAGAAAGCAAACAGAAACTCTCTTTTCACATACACATTAATTCAGCTTTATTGTCCCCAAAACTCCTGATCTTGTTTCTCATTTCACCTGTGGGAGGAATGTAACACAGCAGCTTGTTCTAAGGTTCTGATTAAATTTCACTTGCACTGGCACTCTGGTTCTTGTCTGTTCCAGATTTACTCTCTCAGCTCCAAATCTTAAGTGATCATATGGGAAGCCTGGCCTGCAGTCAGAACTTGAGACAAAGCAGCTACAAACAAATCACCACATCGTATAGAGAATCGCCAAATTAATAAAACCAGCAGAGTCTTCCAAATGAAACAACAAAGTACAGAATTGACACAATGACACATGGAAGCGTTGATCGATTTGATGCCCCTTTCTGCAGGACGACAACATTTGTCTGTTCCAAATCAGTTGACCATTGTCAACATATTGCTTTCATACTCGAGTCTATGTTAATGAGAAGCTCTGTCACTCAATTTAAAACTACAGACAGCTGCTCCCGGCACACAAGTTCACATCAGCCCAGGCTTGACCTGACTGATTATCATGTGATCATAGTAGGTCTCTGTTTCTCTTGCTGTGTCTAGTTTATTCCTGTCCTTTTACAGTACATGCAGTACATGTGTAACAGCGGAGATGAGCTGGTTTGCTCACACCACGGGTGATGCCCCCCAAATTTTAAATCTACAACTGGTTTGTTGTACACAGTTCACACAGTGGGATTTTGTTTGTATATACCAATTATAAAAGGATCAATAGTGTTCTTTGGCTGACAGATATTCCAGTTCTGTATGGGATATCACTTTAGGGATGGGATAAATTAGGCAGATCAGACAGTGAGCTTTTCAGGGGAAGACAACTATTAGCTGAAGAGAAGCAGAAGTTCTGATCCCATAAATGTGAAGCTTAAAGCTGCTGTAAGTGATATTTTTATTATAATAAGTGTTAACTAGCGCTGTATTCCAACATTAATCAGGCGGTCCTGTCTACTCGAGGATCCTCCTGTTTGCTCCTATGTCTGGTGATTGCCGCTGCGCATTCTTGTGGCGTAGAGAGGAGGGAGGGGATTACCTACTGCAAAACGGACAGGAGGCCAGCTAAAACGCCTACAATGCTTCCAGTAGCTTTAAATATGCTATTCATTCTGCTCCTGGTAGGAGCAGTGTATGTTTCACTGGAGGTGCAAGTTGTGTTCAATGTTGTATAAACTATTTCAAATGTAAACTAAGCATTTCCAACAAAAAATGCAGTTGCCACAACTCAATTATGTAAAATATCAGATTCATCTTACATGCAGGCCTCGTGTCAATGCTCGTTCATTTAGATTGCAAGTCAGTTCATTTGAAAAAAGTGCATTTTAAAGAAAGATGAGTTATGGGACTATGATAAATATTCTTAACGTTTATTTATGAACATGCACCTGGCCTTCTGTCATTTTGCAAACGAGGCCCCCAAGCAAAGCAAGTTGAGTATTCCAGATCTAAAGCAAGCTAAAGACCCAGATTATGAATACAACAGGTCAAACACAAAGTAAATGAATCAATTTGAATACGTCAGTGTAGTTAGCAATAAAACTGGTTCATCAGTTCCTGTGAAACTGCTGAGAAGGTCATCATTTGTTAAAGCAACAAAATGTAACTTCCTTTAGAAAAACAGTTGCGTGTTCAGTCTCATTCCCATGTCGTCAAAAACAAGAACAACAACCTGAGGATGAGACTCAACAACCGACTATCTTTCTCCAGGAAGTTACATTTTGTTGTTTTAACATCATACCAGACTCTGGCCCCTCAGCTCTCTCACACTGTTTCATATCTCACGAGATTTCAGCCAAACACATACTTTTATCTTTTCCTTTTGAAAGACACTGTCCTCTGTCTACACATATGTTTGAAAAAACATAAAAGTCTTAAGATACTGTATGTACCTTTCATTGATGAGGAAAATAAAGCAGCCGTGCACGTTTGAAGGCACAACATACAATGAGGGTTTAAAGGCTTGTAGATCACAAACTCCCACTCAGACACAAAGAGCCTTGTAAAGATTTAACCGCAGTGTGAAAATAAGACCAATTTTAGAGTGCCTTTTTTTCTTTGACTAGGAGTAGAAAATGTTGGCCAGATAATCAAATACACACTTTATGTATGGGTTTGATGTTCTCTGTAGCTATCCGCACTTTGATACCAGATTCTGCTTATATTACAGCAAACGTAGAAATGTTAATTCTCTATGATTCATAAAGATTTGGTTTTGCCAACTCATAAATTAAAAATCTAGGCTGGTTTCATGATGACAAATGAGGGATTATGCTGTTATGCAATGAAACCCAATTTGATTTAGCTACTCAAATCTGTCAGCGTAAATTTAGCCACAGGATGAGTTTATAAAATGAGGCAGATTTAAGCTGATGACCCCTTTCTGGCTGACCCAGTAAACTTAAAAGACTTATCAGGCCGTGTAATTAAGGCTTAATGCTCGTACCTCTGCACTTCAAAGGGAGTAAAAGCAAGGAAATCAAAGAGACTAATATGGCACTGATATGACAGAAACAGAGGGAAATCTCTTCCCATAAAAGCCCTTGAACCAGAAAGGGAGGAAAATAAAATGTGACAATAATAACGTGGTATGGCTAGGGGTAAAGGTGGTGAAAATAGATGTGGGCATCGCTAATGTCTCCTGGGATCAAACTGTGAGCTTGAACATAAGTGGTACGTGTCTTCCCTCAGCCTGTGTGGAGCGGCCAGATGGCAGAAAAGTCAACTGATAAAGTCAAACATGTTTACGAAAGGTGAGAATGTGTGGATGGAGGCTGGTGTTGAGATGACAGCACCCTGCTGGGAGAAAACGAATGTCACACTGCTCAGGATCAAGTGGAGACACGCTGCTTCGTCACGTTCTTGAAATGTTTGATATGTGTCTGAATGAGTGCAAACTATAGTATGAAGGAGTCCTACTGAGCATGACGGGACTCGTCCAGTTTTACACTTAAGTGAGAGTCATGCCACTGCAAAATTTAGACACATTTGAAAAAGCAACACCTTCATTTTGATGGATTTCTTGGTTATTTACAGGTTATATTTCCAACCTGACATTCGAGGAGTCCCATATGAGATTACAAGACGAGGTGTATGAAACATCAAACAAATATAACATGCATCTTCTTATGCACGAACAAATGAGAAAAACCTCAGCTAAAACATGACACGGTCTTTCAGAAAACATATTTATGTGAAACTTGTCGCATAAATTGGTCACCGAATAGCAGGAAAAGGAGAAGAAATGCTAATCAAGGATGATGTTTATCCTGATTGAGGGCTTTTTCTCTCATGTCTCTCTTTTTCATCTCGAGGCTTCCTCTGAGTGTAATTTAAATGTTTCACATCCGACAAAGTCTTTGTGCATCATTCATATTGACAAAATCAGTGTCTGTTTTGATCATAGGAAACAAAGTGTTGTGCAGTTCCCAGGGGGACAGGGGACAATAGGATATCAAACTGAACTAATGTTGGACGTCAATGAGATGCCGCATTGAACATCTCTGCTTTTGTTTTTCAATCAGAGGATAAAAGTGAGTTTATCCAATAATTTAGTCTACAGTCTATTTTCTGTTAAAGGAGACATATTATGCTCATTTCCAGTTTCATCATTTTATTTTAGGTTACTACAAGAATATGTTTGCATACTTCAATGCTCACATTGCAAAACGTTCTGTTTAAGTTCCTGTCTCTTTAAGAACCCCTTCCCGAATACCCAGTCTGCTCTGGTTGGTCATCTCACACATGCCTGAACCAGTACTGCTCACCGTGTCTCCCGTTGGCACTCTGATATTCAGCTTCCAGTTAGCATCACTTCTACCTTGAATATAGACGTGGTGACGTAGTGCGATGTCACAGAATTAAAGGCGGGACAACTAACGAGGCATTTTGTCCCTTTCCTTCAGTGTGTTACGGAGGTCCTTGTGCATATAAAAGGTCTTGAAAGTTAAAAAGTCCAAAGTCCCCGCCAAAGGGTGATCCCTCTCCCATAGAAAACACTGCTCCTGAAACGCCTCGTCAGTAGTCCCGCCTTTAATTCTGTGACATTGTGACATCACACTACATCCCGATGTCACATATTTGCATGATTTATGCCTATATTCACAGTAGAAGTGAGGCTAACCGGAAGCTGAAAACACGGACCAGTGGACTGGAGACACAGTGAGCGGTGCGGGCTCAGGCGTGTGAGCTGTCCAATCAGAGCAGACTGGGTATTCAGGAGGGAGGGTCTCAAAGAGACAGGAGCTAAAACAAAATGTTTCAGACGGAGAAACTGAATATCTTTGGGTTGTGGACAAAACAGGAAACAATCATCATTTTCTGACATTTTACAGACCAAACAACTAATAGCTCAACCAAGAAAATAATCAAAAGAATAATAAAGGATGAAAATAATCGTTAGTTGAAGCCCTACTCCCTGCCATATTTAATAAAGATAATAATATCTCTTCTTTTAAAGTTTGCTCATTAATTGGCCTCAAATTAATTGACAAATTACAAACATATCTCCACACCATCTCACTAAATTAAGCGCTTCTGATCAAAAAACCCGGCATCATCAAGCGCAACACTTTTTTCCATTAGTGTCAGGTTGGTTCCACATCACAGACTAACAATCCTCACAGCGTGCAGCACAATAAGCTCCCTAAATTATCACCAGACAAGGCTACAACACCTCTCCTCCCTCTCCTTGTGATTTGGTTTCCTGATGAGCTCACATAATCGCTCAGTCACGTGATTACAGGCTTCATCTCTCCGATTTCCATCTTTATCATGATTTGAAAAAAAAAAAAAAAAGAAGGTCTGATTTTGGACCACAAACACACACACGCACACAGAAGGACACGAAGCAGATGATACACACACCATCCTCCTCTCACACATACTCATTTGCATTAATAACATGTAAATGACGGAGCAAAAAGCCAAAAAACAAAAACGAGGACAGCTCATAGAATCAACAGGGATAACAAGCGAATGAATGGGCTTGACTGCCGCCTGGTGTCGCTGGATTGTATTACAGCACATTGAGAGAGACAAGATAGATGAGTCCACTGATTGAAAACAGTGGACAGGCCAGAGGGCTAGAGCCTTAAAGAGAGGACTGGGAGAGGCAGCGGAGGGAAAGTGGAAGAAGATAAACAGACGGATAAAGCAGCTAATGAGACATTAGTATAGCGCAGACTGCGGTGGGGCAAAGCCGAGCGTACCGCTGGGAAATAAAACTGAGGAAGGCAGCAGAAAACAACTGGGGAGAGGAGGTGAAAGCCAGTAAATGAGGATATATGAGAGAGGGTGAAGTAGAGAGAAAGGTAAAACACAAAGAGGGAACAAGGGAGAGGAAGAGGATCAAAGTAGGCATTCATCTTTCGGGCAGCCACATGCACTTCCTCCCCCTTTCTTTCCTCTCTCTTTCTCCACCTCTGTTGTTTGTCTGATTACTGGGTGTATTTTATAACCATGCCTTGTTTATCTTAAACTCGTGTGTTTTTTTGTTTTTTTTCTCTTCCCTTATCTGTCAAAAAACATCATTTTCATCCCCACCCCCCCGCTGCATTTTCTCTCAATAATCATCCTCGCTGACAAAACTCTCTGTATATCTGTTGTCCGTCTGCATCTACAGTATGTGCTTCCCTTTTCCCATTCTTCCTCCCTTCTTTCACTTCTCACTCTCTTCAGAGCACAGTAATCACATAATTCAAGAAAATCCCCTGTCCTCAAGCAAACATGCCCCCGCATCTTACAAAGGAGAGAATAAAAGCAGATGCAGGCTCACACATACAGACATGTTTCCTGAACAAAGCCCTACAGTGCAATTAAAGGTCTCATTCCTCATTTCCATATATAAACAAGTATTAACATGGATTAATTGTTAAAATAAACTACTCTTTGTCATGCATTCCAATTAACTAGACAGTAATTTTTTAAGAAAAAAAATGTATTTTCGCAGCACAGGCAAGAAAATAATTTCACTAACTAGTTTGACTTTGGTGCAATCTGTCCTTGAGGCAGAAAATATGCCAAATTCATGAATTGTGAATATCTTGATTTTGGAATTAGACTCCTCTGTTACAATTTATTTAGATGACCTCATTCAGAGGAACATGCAGCACGGGCAGCGGCAGCAGCGAGGATCAGTCTGCAGTTCTGAATCCTATAATTGCATGAAGCTCAGACAGAAGCAAGAGCGAGGGACAAGATAATATCTTGCATAAGCAATTTTATTTTAGAGGCTCACTCCAGTGAGGATCTTATGTTTCTCTTTATGATAAGATAATCTGGCCACGGTGCTGCAGCCTAGATAGGTGACTCCTCTATTCAACGTTTGTAGACGATGTGAGCCTATATGGTGATATGCAGGCTCTCTCATGCCTCCCTTCCTCCCTAAAGTGATAACAGGTGGGAAGCAGCTAGCTAACAAGTGTTTCAAACATGCACCCAGAGTGCTGAGAAATCCCAGAGCAGCAGACAGGCGGGCAGGTGCTATTCATGGAGTCTGGGAGATAATGAGGGGGAAACTAGGGAGAGAATAATGGGAGAATGAGTCTCTGTGGCGGTGTGTGTGTGTGTGTGTGTGTGTGTGTGTGTGTGTGTGTGTGTGTATGTGTCAGCTGAAGAGGGAAGGGACACAAAAAGAATTTCTGTGAGCATTTCTTATAAAATGAGAACGAAACCGGAGAATTAATCAATGAGATATTCTCAAATAAGGTGCTGTGTTCAGGGCCGTGATGAAAAATGAATTGGCATGTTTTGCTCTCTCTCTTAGGTGGCAATTAGAGATGTTAATGTCATATAAATTGCCCATAAAAGAGGTTACAGAGAAGTTGAAGATAATCATTAGTTGTATATTAGGAAATGCCTTTCAGAGCTTTCAAACAAATCTGGAGTGAGTGCGAATCAGAGCACTTATGGTTCAGTAAGCATATTTGGTGCTTAGATATGGAGAAATTGTGAGTGGAGTTTGGTTTGGCTGTGTGGAACAAAATATCTTTAGAAAAGAGTAAATACACACACAACAAATGTGTTGCTGGGAGGTAGAAGATGTACTGAGGCTGTGTCGTACCCAGCAGGAGATGTGGATGAAGTAAGCACATGCAGAGATGAAGACGCTTTGTTGTAGGGAGCTGAAGGCTTGGTGGATTGAGGATGTTATTCATTATTGGAGCAACCTACACTGTGCTGCCTTCACACCTTAGCTGAAAAAGCGATGCCAGAGGCTGTCCGTGTTCAGACACAGAAACACATATGCTGTCAATAAGCAAGGTGTTTCCTCGAGTTGATGCACTTCAAAATCCATTCTGTGATCAGCAACAGCAGTAACCAGGAGCAACCCTGTCTCCAAGAGACCATCGTTAAAGGCTTTAACAAATGGAAGACAACCCAGAGGATGTTTGTGTACCACACACATCAGGGTTCAGGCTATGTGGGAGCCAGTGCTGAGCTCTCACATTGCAATACATTACCAACAACAATTATTTTAATCACTAATAATGGATTTTTTAATGTTATTTATTTTATTTTTAATGAGTATTATTTAGGAGGATAGGAGGACAGGATTTTGATACTGAAGACTGAATTTACCTCCTGAGTACCACGCGTAGTTAGGTTTAGAAAACAAAAGCAATTTGGGGTAAAATAGATTTGGTTACATCAGGGACGTGGGAAGTCAGTCACAGTTGAAGGGTCAGTCTACATAATGACGTCACTTTAAATGGTGCACAACATTCATGTTTTTTGTTGTAATTTGAATGGCCAGGATAACTTATATCTAACAGTTATTAACAACAATTCATAAAAAATTTGAATGTTTTGCACTACAGCAGATGGCACAATTGAACACCAACATATTACAGGTCAAAGCAGCCACAGCAAATACAGTCAGCATCAGCAAGGAGATGAAGCGGGAGTAAATATTCCACACACTCCCTTATAAAATCACTAGATTTTGTGATTTGTTGAGTTAGGAGAAACTTTATCAACTTTGTAAAATACTGTCAATGACAAATTCTTAATTATTTGGACCTTCTTGTACTTTCAGCATACATTATGTTCCTTCTTCCCTTTTGTAAAAGAAACAGTTTGTCTTCTAAGTCCTCAAGGGTTTAGGGATATCCCACTGTCAGATCCTAAAGTGCATGACGGCTCTCTCGCAGACATTTTGAGTCCTTTGTGGCCACTTTCCGTAAGCGTGCATTTCTGCAGACTTTGCTCGAAGGTTTTTATAGTTCATAGCATTGTAATGTTAAATACTGGGTTATCATGAGTTACCCGGGGAAGCCCAAAACGTTTCAAAAAAGAGAATGATGATGTCGCTCTTGAAATCTGATTTTTTTCCCTTATACTTGCAACATTTTTATTCAAACAGAATTTTTATTATACTCTACCTAAGATCTCAACTCTTCTCCTTGAACAGATTTTCTACTTACATCACTCGGTTTATTAAATAACAGAAAAGTAATAAGCTCTTGAAACACTATGGAACTTTTATCCCGGAAACCTCTGACTGAATATGTTTCTATTTGTGTATATGTGTACTTTGTCTTTATTATTATACTTTATTATTATACATTTTAAAACATTAAATAAAAACTCCAAAACCCACAAGCTTGGGAAATGTCACAAAGTGCTGTCCTGACTTAAACACTTAACGTCTTAGGAGAGACATTGGGATTGGGCCCTCTACCACTCAGGGCTTCATCTCACTCATATTTCTCATCTTTATTGCATACATGGACATAAAAATACTATTTATTCACTCAGACTGAAGTCTCTCCTGATCGAAGTAAACATTTGTGTAGTGCTTCAAGTTACATTAGACATTTTCAATATTTAACCGAGACTGCAGTTTATTCCTTGACATTTATAGAGTGCTTCCAGTTCAGCATTTCACTTCTATGGTGGGATCCACCATGGATCAACATTGATGCAGCAGAACCAGAGACATCGTCCATTTTACTCCCCACATTCTTCTTCCTTCCTTACCTTTGCTTATAAAACTTGGAAAAATTGTCAGGATGGTTTATTTATTTATTGCTATTTGTAGTGTAAATGTCGCTACTCTGGTTCCTGGTCTGTTTATTTGTTGTTGTTTGTTTTCTTATAATGGTGTCTTGTTAGCCCTTTGGGTCTGGGCACATTATTTCTGGCACCTACATTAAATCACAATGCAGTTCCACTGGTAACAGATCGATCAGAGATTCGGGTATCGATACTAGTAGTAGCATCAGCTAACGTAGCCTCAACCACAGATGAGGAGCAGGCTACAGATGTCTGGTAAGCTAACTTGTTTCTTACCCAAACTTTAACTCCACAGCCCCAGATATTAGTCATTTTCAAACTTGCAGTCTTCAAACTCAATTCTGGCTGAAGTGACATCAATTGCAGAAATGTATCAGATCTCATGCTACTCCCCTTGGAGCCACAGAAAGCTCTTTGCAACTTTTAATATTCATTAGAACCCTCAAAGACCTATAAACAGACTTTGATGTGTAAAATTGGTTGATTTCCCCTTTAACCAAATTCCTAAACATAACCAAAAAAAATGTTTAATCCTTCTTTGGTTGCTCCAAACAGATTTTATATTGCACAAATTGAATTTTCAAGTGAACGTTTCGCAGCCACACTGACAAACAACAATTTGGGACTTGCCAGATACGTCCAACAACATCTCCTACATGTTGATTCCTGCAAATTAGCAGTACATAAACTAAGACAGAAACCTATGCATCACATTTTTATATGGAGCAAAAAAAGAAAGAAAAATTACTGACTGTGCAGAAATTACTGAGCAGGCACAAATGAGGGCATCTGCAGGGAAGCTAGGAGATGAGAGATGCAAGCAGACATGAAGCAACACCTCATAGTATCATGAGAGACAGCACAGGCCGTAGACCTGAAACATTATGTGGTCCGATGCTCAGCAGTCTGTTTACTTTACAGAACTCGCTGTGCCACAGGAGGATGCAGCCAACGAGGCATGAGGAAGGAGCGGGGAGGAGGAAGCTGCGCTGCTCCGAGCTGGCAGTCAAGGCTGAACGGAAAATCTGGGAAGCCAGAATGCACGCTGCAAAGGCTGGGTGCCACGGATTAGCAGCTACAGTCTTGCATCCACCACCAGTTAACAGTAAAGATTATCACATCTGACTATTGTTACAGCTGATATAGCTGCTGCTCCTGGCTGCAAGTTGAGATCCAATCAAAGAGTTCACTTGTGGTCACTTTGTAGCTCAGCTTCAGTGCAGATTTTCATTGTAGGTCTGCCTGGCTCAGATCACACCAACAGACGAGCCACCAGTGTGTAAAGCAAGTCAGGAATCAGTTGTATCAAAATGACTCTTTAAAGAGGGTCCTTTGAAGCAGAGCCTCTGTTAGACCCCTGACCAGTCTCTTGTGTGGCTTCACAACAAGGCGGCAGTGACAGCAGCAGCATGGAGCGAAAACAAGAGAGAAGAGCGACACATACACAGACAGAGAGACAGAGAAATAGAGAGAGATGTTGTTTCGATCCCATGCAGTTAAAATTGTTTGAAATCGCCCTTGATGAGGCATGTTCGCATATTTTAATCCAGAAGAAGAAGGAAACGATGGCAATGAGAGACAGACGGTGAAAGAAAAAACATGGAAAGTGGGAACAGAAATGTATAGTTATCAAAGTTAGAGATGGCAGATGAAAGGAGCGATGTACTGAGAGTGGCACTGGCAGAGACAGAGGACAAAAGGCCAACGTCGTACAGATAAAGTGATACAGGAAAAGGAAATGGAGAGAAAACGAGACAGAGAGTTTGGATTCTGAGAAAAAGAGGGAAAGACAGAGGGGATCAGCAACAAGATCATAAGAGACGAAGAGGAATGAGACCAGGCGTTCGAATTGAAAAGAAATGGGTAATGAGATGCTAATGTAACAACAAAGGAGCGAGTGCCCTCCGGGGGGAGCTATGCTACAGCACGCTGCTTCAGTATGAACACAGCAGAGGGGGGGGAATTTAATTTAGAAATGCCTTTTATTAAACTACTGCAATGTACACAGATTCATTCAGGTGCATATGCAGTCATTAAAGTCAGATCTGATTCACATCAGCCCACCTCTGGCCGTGTTTGAATAAGATAAAAAAAACAAGAGGTGCACCCCTGGAGAAGGGAGTGATTGAGGTGACAAAATGGCACAAAACACAAAAAGCAGAGACAGTATTAGATTCACATAACACCTTCTCCCCAGAGGTATTTCACCTTCCAGTCTGTGATGTGAGGTGAGCATGAGGACAAAGTCTACTCCCCCCTGAGGGGGAGGAAGGGTGAACAGAAAGAGTAGGGGAAATGAAAAGAACAGAGAAGAAACGATGAAGACCCCAGAGGAAATGTGAAGCTGGAGAGAAGCGTTGAGAAGAAACAAGGAGAATGGAGGTCTCTGCAATAGTGGACAGGCTGGTGAGTGGGGGGAGGGGATGAAGGTTTGCAAGTAAAGGGGAATAATGGAGAGATCCATGGTGATAAAGATGTAATTACTCAAGGGAATAAGTGCTGGAATGATGTGGAGGATCTGTATGAAAAGAGTGACTGGGCAGTACCCAAGAGACCGTCAAAGAGAATACCGGAGGATGGGAGGAACACCACTGACAGATATAAGCCTAGAGATATTATAGGCGCACTATGAAAAAATTAGAAAGCTGGAAAATCATTATAACAAGTCCTCAAGAGGACACCGGGATTGAGCCAATACCAGAGCACAATGAAAATAAAATAAAAGCAAGATTAAGATGGTGCGTAAACCTGCAGGGATTGTGGGCTACTTGTGCTATAAAGAGATGCAGCAGTAACAGTGGTGTGTTGGAGAGCATTGTAATGTGGAAAGAGATGGATGGATCCGTGTGTTGGATGAGGCACAAAGAGCAGATGAGAAAAGCTATAGTGTGATCTCAAGAGGATGTTGTGAATGAGTGAATGAGTACAAAGGAAAGCGGTTGACAAGAATCCTTCAGGAGACTCAGAGCGAAAAAAGAGGAGTTGCAGCTGCAGGTACGCATAAAAAAAGATGCAGTTTTGCCCAAAAAAAATGTACACAGGAAACTTAAAAACAAAAATGCAACAAGACCAACTCTTAACAAAATCTTTGTTTACTTACGTTTGGCTGTTAGGACAAAAAACATCCATATCTATCTGTACTCCTGTTTGCCTGGAGGCTTTATCTATTATTGCAAAACCTGAACTTATGACTTATTCAGTCAACTCTCCATGGCCCCATTTGACTCAACAATTTTCACCAATCTCAAAAGAAGAATGCAACATCATATTTTCAGGGTGAATCCAAAAGCAAAGATACAGTTTTAATGCTGAAAAAAAACCCAACAGCTAATTCAGCTCCTTCAGTGTTCGTTGCTCGGAGGACCTGCAGACTTGGAGCATGTTAGCGGTGGCATGGGCTAATTGGGTTTCCGCTCTTAATTAGGCCAATTAATTAGGAAATGCAACTGAGGCTATGAGCGTCTCCTCCAGGTCATTTAGGGATTACATGCAGAGAAGAAGAGTTGTGGGAAGAGGAGAGGAGCGGAGGAAAGGAATCGAGGAACTTATGAGCCAAAAGGTCACTGGAGAGGGCCTTTGTTGTGAGAAGATACCTCCCACTGAATGTTATCGCTGAATGATTCATGGGCTGAGGGTAATTACCCGTTTGTGACAATTTAATCAAATCAATCACTTCTTTTGGGAGTCAGTGGATTGAAAACAGAGCCTGCTAATTCACACAATTTCCCAAGTGATGCTTATTGTTGCTAATCTGCCGTGAGAAACGTGTGAAATGATGGAAGAAAGAAAAAGAGGAGAAGAGGAAGAAGACATTCACAGGCAGAAGACTGTAAAATGTGCTTTCATGACGTGTTCATCAGTGACTCCGAGCTCCCAGCGGATTCTAAAATCTCCAACGCCTGCAGAGTTTAAAGCTAACTCTTCATCTCTACCCGCTTTCATATACAACCATGCAAGTGGTACAACATCAGCACATGAAGATCGAGGTCATGTTAGGATAAATATGACAAGTGCAGTCTTTGGTTGTAGAGTTCAACATTCAGATCAGATCTGGGTCAAATTTTCAGATGTCAGTCACGTCTGATGAGCACAACAAGCCATCACTGCTGCTGTACATTGTTCCCTTTTGAGCAAAACACTCACCTCCACAAAGAGGAAGCATGGCACGATGTAGGTGCTGGTCTTCTGCAGGGCTTTGTCGTCAGGAAAGCTCTGCACCACCCTCCTCGGTGCTGACAGCTGACCGCCAATCATCTGCAGGGTCAAAGGTCATTACAAAGCTTTGGGTTACTTTGCTCAGTTTGTGTCAAAGGGATATGCTGGATGGACTGTGCAGTGGGAGGAAACACTACTTCATGCATTGCAAATGTTGAACTTGGCATTGTAAAAAGCTATTATCACATAAGCACAGATAAACATGCAAAGTTGAAAAAGTTGTGGAACCTTTTTGATCACTTTTAATCTGGGATTAATTTAACCTAAATAATATTGGCAGGTCATCAATATCGGAAGATAAAGGCTTTCAAATTATGTATTGCCATTGGCCCTAAATGTACGTTTTAGCTTTAAATGTAAATTGTTTACCAAATAGTTTTCTTTTTTGTCCAGTAAATGTGTACATTTTAAAAAGTATTGTATGTCTGCTATCACAATAAGAGTCGGCAAAATAATAAATTAATTCAACTACAGGAGAGACGACAACAATCCAATATCATGCATCCCTACTCAAAATGTTTTGTCAATGTTCATATCATTAAGTAATAGATGCAGGATTTGCTGACACTGTGAGAGCAGCCTGGGTGATTTTGAGTCTTCTTCAAGCTCATCCCTGTGGACAATAATTGGCTTGCCTTGTTGGTAAGGAAACAGACCTGACTGGCACCTTTAGAGAGTTCAACTTTGTAAGTCACTAAACAACTCGTCTGAGTTCCAGGCAGTATGAGAGTGTAAATAGTCATCTATTTATATTCAGTGCCTGGCTTAGAGTAAATCTGAGGGTGAGGGTTTCATATTCTGATGAGGCACAGCGAAGAGGCAAATAACTTATTGAACGATTTCTTTGTCAACTAAAAGTTGAGTATTTACGAGTTTTGAGCATTTTTGAGCATTTGTCCCAAAATTTACCACAAGCTATAAAAAACACCAAGAGGTTTTAAACTACATGTGGTGCTGCTCCCATCTCTCAGGTTATGCAGGGCAACACAAGTCTATGTAGGAATGCATTTATTCACAAGCAAGCAGTGGTGAAATGTATCATTTACTTTACTCAGGTACTGGACTTTAGTACAGTTTAGAGGTATTTAGAGTATTTCCATGTTATGCCACTTCATACTTCTACTCCATCACATTTCAGAGGAGCACATACTTTTTACTCCTTTATTCCTCCCTAAATCCTACACATCAGTACTTTGCCAGGACTTTTACTTGTTAAAGAGTATTTGTATACTGTGGTATTGAGGTAAAATAAATCCTTCTTCTTCCACTGCAATTAATCTGCAATGCAATCCTTACCTTAAAGGGTAAGTCCACCAATTTTACGCATTAAAGTGTGTTTAAGGGTCTTGAGGTGCACTACTGTATATGAAAGTAGTATATAGTCTTTTGTGGCACCAAAGGAAGCTGCATGTAATCTGAAAAATTGCCTCCAGTGATGTCACTCAGTGGCTAAGTTGCATTGTGGGTAATGTAGGCACCAGGTTTTGATAAGGAAGAAGAATGCATGGAATAAAAAAGGCGATATCTCTGATTTTACTGTATCCATTCTGGTCATATGTTTTTAAACTGTCCACAATGAGTCCAAAAGTGGCCAGTGGACTGCTCTACCTACATTACCCACAGTGCAACTTAACCACTGTGTGACATCACTGGAGGCATTTAACAGATTACATGCAGCTTCCTCTGAAGCCACAGAAGGCTTTAACACACTACAGTACTCCCCAAGACCTGTGGTGGAGTTACCCTTTAATCTCATCTAACATTCACAGATGTGGTATCAAACCTTCAATGTAAACAATAGAAGCACCATGTGTCCTGCATATTCAATCCTACACCTGGAGCTCATAATGTGCCATCCATCCAAAGATACACCTTCAACGCTGCTGATAGCCGTTAAGTGCTTCATGTTGTCAATTTTACAGATAATCCGTCCGAGCACATAAAGAAAACCTTTTACCATCTGTCATCAGAGTAAAAACACCTATTTTTATGTGCACACTACACTCATACACATACACATACACACACAACCTCACTCACCCATAAGCAGAGATGCCCAAAAAGACAGATTTTGCACGATACATCAAAAATGCACACACACAAACACACACACACACACACACACACACACGTACACACACAGGTACACACACACACACACACACACACACACACACAGGTACACACACACACACACACACACAGATACACACATACCCACAAACCAGTACGGATAGGCAATCAAAAGTGTCGGGGGGGGAGAAAATGAGGTTGAAAGGAGGAGAAGTAGACTGGAAACAGAGGAGCGATGATCAAAAACAAAAGCCTGACAGAAAGAGATAAGAGAGAGACAAAGTCATGATGCAGACATTCGGAGACTCTTCAGAAGTAAAGAGGATGGGGGGGAGCCAGCAGACTCAGCAATGGGAAATAATAGCGATAGGGGGGATAACAGGTAGAAGTTGAACAAAAACAGCTTCAGTCCCCAAAGTGAGAACAAGAGGGAACAGGGGAAGAGATGGCAAGGAAAGTTAGAGGAGGGAGGCCAGCTTATGAGAGGCTCAGGGCTGTCTGACATGCAAATGACTGCACTGGTGATAAATAATGTCAGCTTCTCCTCTTTTAAATTTAGTGATGCCTCAAAAGGCATTCAAAGGCATTTGAATCAAACGGCAAATGCATTTTTTCTCTAAGAACTGCAGACTTTGAAATCATGATTTTATCAATCATAAAGCAAATGCCCTCAGCAAGTCTTCAGCATAATTTCATTGAGTCAAACACCAATTGGTTCTCCTCTCAGATATCGAGCCTGCTCGCTCATCTCCTTGACAACAATTATCTCGCTGTCTTTATGGCTCAGGGCGAATCTCTGCTGCCGTGTCAGCCCTTTCCCCGATCAATGGTTGTTTTTGGTGAGAGGGGAGGGAGCCACTTCATGATGTTGGAATACGTCCATGTCTTCATAGAGCTCCTGAACACCTATTAGTGATATAAGAAAATTTGATAGGTCCAGTGTGCAGGATTTAAGAGGATCTGTTGGCTGAAATGGAATATAATATTCATAATCATGTTTTCATTAGTGTATAATCACCTGGAACTAGGAGTCATTGTGTTTTTGTTGCTTTAGAATGAGCCTTTTGTATCTACAGAGGGAGCAGGTCCTCTTTCATTGAGTCCACCATATTGATTCGCCATGTTTCTTCCAGAACGGACAAACCAAACACTGGCTCTAGAAAGGGCCTTTATACGTTATATGTTACACAGCTTGCAAGCTACCAATTTAAGCTGAATATGCCGTGGGACTTTTAACTTAGATAAAATATATAAACAGAGCTGTATTGCAGTCATCACTCAGTTTGCTAATTTGTTTATGCTGATGTTGTTTGTACACACACTGTACATGTGGTCTGTGCAAAATCTGCCACAAAAGTTTGAATTTTCAAAATATTTGAGGCAATTCCCAGACTGATGATGAGTTGAGGGTTCACTCTTAGAGGAAAAACTGAAGTTATCTGATAACACTGCCAAAGATCCTTGATTAATTTACTTGAGAAGATGGTTTACTCTCAACAGGTTTGTAACAAACAGTATTTTTTGTTGAATCTTTATTTCTGGTGAATATTATTTAAACTTGTCTGACTCTAGCCTGCAAATAGCACAGGAAGTCAAGCTGTTGTTGTAGAATATCCCTATTATCTCGAAAAAGGAATTTGAAAATGTGAATGACAGTTGTAAGGGCATGAAAGTCTAAGTCTAACAATAGCAGAGATGTCAGCGCTGAAATGTTTTACATCGAAAATCACATCGAATCATGACCTTAAATCAAAAGTCAAATCTTATTGCGCATTTGGAGAATTGTGACACCCCTATTGAAAAACATTAATTACTAAAGCATAGAAGGTGTGATAATTAAACCTGAATTACTAGATGATCTCTGATCCATAACAGTTTGACCTAACAGGAAATTGTTGTCTTGAAACAGAATTCTGAGGCAACAACACGCTGAGCTTCAAAGAATTGTGCTCAATGTAGATATCCTTTCAAAGCATATGATTTGTAAAGCAACCTACACACCAGGAATGCACCGGAGCCTCTGAATAATGGTCCCTTCAATTTAAAAATGCAGGATTTGGGGGGATTAGGAATCACTATTTCTGCAAAATCACCTCAGGTGCTCCACAAACTCGAACTTCAATTATCTGGCAAAGAAGTCCCTCTTGGCATTGTCTGTTCCACGTCATAGATTCATCATTGGGTCCTCTATTTATAGCTTCAAGTGAGACTTGTTTATGGGCTTAAATGGTTGAAATGTCCCAAAATGTAAAAAATGTACACACATAGTCAGTGTGTCATAGTGTGTCTACTACACACATATTTTTGTCTTTGCATCGTGCAATATTAAGCTGAGTGACATGTGCACACACACAAACACACACACACAGCTGCACAGACTCTGCTCACTGTGGTTAAGAGTGTTAATTATTCATGCTGTGGTTCACATACTCGTTTTCACTCCTCTTCCTCCACTATCGCCTGTCTGCCTCATGGGATTCACTATCCTACTATTATCACACTATTTAAATATAAGTACAAGCCTCTACTGTAGTCCAGCTTCAGCTACACAAAGTGCTTTGATTGGTGAAACGGCGTTCATTGATGCTAAGTAAAGAGAGAGAACATGTTGTACAAGTTGTGTTAGAAGATAAGGGGATTGTAAACACACACACATGCACACACACACACACACACACAGGAGGAGGTTGTCTGCTGTAAATACAGTATTTGGGTCTTCTTTTATGTTCCCATTTTCCAAAGCGGTGAGAAGCAATCAGGCGTAAGGCTGGCATGACTGATTGTCTCTTATGTTGCTGTCCAATGTCGTTCACTATGATGTGCAGACTTAAGCTTCACACTGGTACCACGGCAACAAAAGACCCACTCACTTTCTCGCAGGCACACAAACACATTCACAAGTGACCGTCATCCAAATATTCATTCCATGTTAACTTGGATGTCAGTCCAACAAGTGGTGCTGCACAGCTGATGCCTCTGTGTGTGTGTGTGTGTGTGTGTGCGTGTGTGTGTGTGGCAGACAGACAGAGAGAGAGAGAGGGAGAGAGAGATCATCCTGCAAAAAATCCATCCTGTGCTGCACCTCAGGTTCACAATGTGGGTCACAGAGATGCACAATCACACTCAAACACTCTCTGTCACACATACAGACACACACACTCATGTTCAGGAAAAAAACCAAAGAAGAAGCAGAAGAAAACCAGAGAGGTAACTGATTTGAAAAACTCTTACCTTAAATCTCTGTATGTTGGAAGCTGCTGCACAGTGATCGCTGCCTCCTGCGACTCTCCGTCTCTAGGAGGATTTGCTCCTGCACCGGTCTCCCATTCTGTGGTCGAGTTGTGGTCTCGGCTTCGCTCCTTTTTTTTTTTTCCTTTTTCCCCCCTTTCTCGTCTCTTTCAAAGCAAAACCGCCCCTCACTTCCTCCGCTCTGCCACTGAGAAGCCCTCGGCACTGAGTGTGAATAGAGAGCGATAGAGAGCTCGCAACAGTGCCAGGCACCCAGCCTCCAGCCAGCCCAGTCTATATCTGTCTGCACTCTGCCGCTGGGTCGCTAAGCTAAATATGATGATCTTCAACAGCACTTCAAGGCTAATTAGTCAAGTGAAGGGATCCACAGGCTGGTGAGGGAGGCTCCTCAGCGCAGTTACTGGTGGATACGAGGAGAGGAAGACAGAGGGAAGGAGAGAGACATGAGAGTATGTGTGTGTGCATCTGTATGCAGAGAAAAAGAGAAGGAGAGGCAAAGAGGAGGAGGAGGAAAAAACAGAGTGGGAAGAGGGAATAAGAGAACGAGACAGCTGGAGTGGAGAGTGAGAGCAGGAAAGAGCCAGCGTGTGTGTGAGTGAGAGAGAGAGAGAGAGAGAGTGTGAGAGACAGAGGAGAGAGAGAGATGCAGAGAGAGATAGGGGGAGAGAGAGACTATGTGTGTCAGAGGCTGAGGCAACACAGTGGCTAAAACTGTAGACACTGTACACTTTAGTACCCCAGGAAACCACTTTGTTACTGGCAGACACGATGGGCTCAGCAAGAGTGAGTGCACAGGTGTGCGTTTCTCTTGCTTTGTCTGTGTGTGTGTGAGTGTGTGTGTGTGTGAGGTGATATATATATATATATATAGAGAGAGAGAGAGAGAGAGAGAGAGAGAGAGAGAGGAGGAGAGAGAGAGAGAGGGAGAGAGCAATTATGTCAGTCAAAGCCGGAGATAAAAAGCCAAGAGTAATCTGAGGGTATACTGTCAGTGTTTTTGTGTTTTTCCACTCACACGTCTCTGTACTAGACATGAATGACAATAATGACAATGTGAGCACAGGTGAGCGGTGACAACAATCCAGCTCAGCGGCTTTGGATGGTAGACAGCGGGTTAATGATGCATCGCCAAGTGGTAAAGTGGGACGCATCCTGCACATGGCCCTATGTGGGTCAGAGGCTCCCAGGTGCACGCTCACCAGCAGCTTTAGGCTGTTTGTGTGTGAGTGTGTGAGTAGGTGTGCATTGTTATACATGCAGAACGGCATAGGTTTGTGTTCAACACATTCCCTGCGTCCCTGAGGACTAGCACAAAGACAGTGTGCATTTCTGTACGTGTGTATACATACATGCATACGTACATGTGTGGGTACATGTTAAGACATACACTGACATACACTGACAACAGTGGACTGACCTGTACTTGGTGTGGACCTTGCCCCAATTATAAAGTAAAGCCCAACCGATTTTTGGGGTCAATACCAATAATAGGAAGTAAAAAATTCTAATATTGATATATCGGCAGATACAAATACGGTCTTGCCAGTGAGCCCTCATGTAGTTATCAAACTGTGTGATAAAGATTTGCTTCACCACCAGATGCAAATGTTTTTTGTGCCCCTCTGCTCACTTGGGCAGAATGGGAGGCGAATGATGATATTGCATGATCTAAGGCTCGAAAACCCCTGTCTGCCTTTCTTTTTCCTTTAGTAAGGGTGACGTTCATCCAGCGATGGGCTCAGGTGTCTGTTAACTGGGTTGGAAAAGCAGTCGTCATTTTGAGAAATGGGTGAGCCACAGCACTTAAATTAGAGGCAGCCAGATAAGTGGGTAAGATCTGATGCCATGTTGCAGCAGGGTGTGCATTCAGGGTGTACAGTCCAGTAGATGGCAGAGCTTGTGTGACACAGGTTACGACATGGTTACCCAAGTTCTATAAGCACAGACGGAGACCTCTACCTATGAACCCTGTCACTCCATCAAAGAGTCTGATAGAGGGATTCACCTGTGCTTACCACTTGTGTGGTTACCGTATCGTAGCGTTTCTTCCCAGTTCTCATCCCACTTGATCAAATATCAACACTGTCTCCTCTTGCCCCTCCACATCTCCTATGGACCCACAAGGTATTCTTTGAAATCTGTGTGCCACGCACAAAGTTTTCCTGCCAGAAAGACTGGTAGCACATGGTTAATGTGTAATATCCCTTTGGTTATGTTTGGCCACAAAAACTAAGAGACCCCTGACATTTGATGGGACATAAATTATGATCTCCTGGGTGCAGGTCCTGTGTGTGACCGTCCACTCCACCCTAACCTCCACCCCAGGTGCTCTGATCATCTCATACCGCAACAAATGGGCTTACAATGGAGTTAGTGTAATGTCTGTGCATTTTTATACAGAGCCTAAAGGGTACCTTCTGTGTCTGTATGAGACACCAAACAACGTGACAAAATGGCGGTATTTGACACCCTTGACTACATTGCACTGTGTGAAATGTATTCATATTTAAAGAAGTTTGAACTTCTGGCTTTCTTCTTTGCTTTTTTTGTTGTATCAGTAAAAAGAGGTTCTGGTGGTTGGATTTTGTTTAAGGTGACCACATTTCTGAAATGAAAACCTGGGACATTTCCAGTTCTGCACTCATGGTAATATCGATGAAATAAAAACGAGGGACAAAAGTAAGGTTGGCTACCTAGCTAACATCAATCAAAACCTAAATTCAGCATTTTGATTGACATTAGCTAGGTAGCTACATTTTTGCTACGTTAAAAAAAGCCATCGAACCGGAAGTCCAAAATTCTTCATTTAATGCCATTATGAATCTCAAAGAGAACCTGTTATGAAGAAGATAGAAGAGAGTCAGCAGCTTGTGAGAAGTGCCAGTGCATAAGAAAAAGGTACACCGAAGAGTAAAATGTTAAAGTGCCGCTACTGCATACCGGTGAGTACTGAAGCAAGCACTGAGCTAAGCTAACAAGCTGCTGGAGGTAGATCGTATTTACTGCACAGCTCAAGAGTTGACTCAATCTTCTTGATTAATTTTTGGCAAGAATAAATGTAATTCCCATAATTATTTCCCAAACTATTTTCCAAGATTAAATTCCAAGTAAATATTATCTCCTCTCATATTTTACCCAAATAATCCATTCAGAAAAAAACGGACTTTTGACATCCCCCTCCATTTGAAATCTAGTTTGACTGGGAAATTAAAGATAAATTGTGTAGTGAGAGTATGCTAAGATAATTGAAATCTCAGGAGAATAGGTGGACAAGGTAAAAGTACAGTAGAGCAGCCCTCTTGCCAATCCAAATTACATTTCTTACAAAAGACTTTTATGCCAAATGCATGAGGAAACAGCAGTATGAAAGCTGCCCACCCACTTGCTGCACTAAAAAAAAAAAATCCCTCACGGCTTGAGAGGGACTACGGACCACTCACAGTAAAGTGTCTTTTTTTTCTGAGAATGAAGGATAAAATCACGTGGTGCCAAGGATGTCATAGTTACCATGGCAACACTGCATTCATAGAGTGTAATGACAAGCGAGCAAATGTGCATATACAGAAGTACACACACACTTACACATTTAGTTTGCACGTACAATGTAGATGAAACAAGTGCCACTTAGAAATTGCCTTGCTCGCAAACCATTGAATTCCCGTGGCTCAATGAACCCCCTCTCACAAGTTCACACACCTAATGTACCTAGCCCGACTCAGTGCTGTCTGGGTCGACAAAAACATTCAGTGCACAGAAGGTTAAAGAAAAGACAAAAAAAGAAATGAGCTCAAACACAAAACTCAAACGGAATGACCCAGTTTGTAATTTTTAAATCGCTGACATTGTGATCAAAAGCTCCAAACTTAAATACGAAGGAAGTATGATATCAAGTGGGTTAAAGCGCTGTAATTTCTTCCTCTTCTTCTTCTTCTTTTTCTTCTCATTATCATCACTCTTCCTTTGAATAAAAGAGTCCACTAAGGCCAGCTCCCATTGTGCAGTTTCACTAATGTGAAGGCATTAGAGGCAAAGCATTGCTTTTCAAAGGTTTATATGTAATGACAGCACATGGTTGCTGCAAAGACATAGAAACAGTATGTCTCAGTAACTATGTATCCGTCTTTTACACACTCCCAAAAGGACATCTACAGTATATTATCCACCCCATCACTTTAACTCATACTCTGCAGGGGAGCAGTTTTCTTTGGTATCTCTATCATGATGGCTGATGCCTTTAGATATGCTTGTCTGGTCTCATAGAGCGATGAAATAACTCAGGTAGCAACATACATAAGAAGAATGTAAAGACTGAGAGGAGCTGACAAAGTCAAGGGCGACACAGGGAAGGTAAAACGCTGTAGACTCTGTAAATAGAGCAAGTACACATAGGTGTGCACGTGTAGCCTACAAACAGACACACACAAGCTTAGCCAGTACACCTGTCCTTTCTTGACTTTCCCTTTTGCACGCTCCTTTCAGCCCTGTATCCCTGGGAATAACAACTTTACTGGACACTTCTGCATCTCATGAGTTACATCCAATGCCAATGTATTGGATGTATGTGTATGTGCCCTTTAGCTAAGGGTGTGGAGGTTGGGTTGTGGGTTTGTGTATGCTGAATCAGATTTTCATGCAGGAGACCA
Organism: Pagrus major; assembly: GCF_040436345.1. Lineage (NCBI taxonomy): Eukaryota > Metazoa > Chordata > Actinopteri > Spariformes > Sparidae > Pagrus > Pagrus major. Next base: position 20,490,954 of record NC_133215.1, read on the forward strand.
GAGTTCGTCTCCTGTCACAGATCAGCATCGGAATGCTTTTTCGTTTTTATGAATCATTGACAAAAATGACAACCAAGCGTGACCATAATCTTAAAGAGGCTATAATCAATATTTCTATGTAAAGAAAGGATAACATGACTGCTTGCATGTGACTCGGTGACAAACACACAGAGAATTATGAGTATTTTGTATTACTGTTCTGGTTCACTCTCACTGCTCTCATGGTCTTAGATGGTCATAGACTTCAGCTCTCCTTCATATATTGGGTTTTCACATGAACGATAATTTTCACGCTCACTTATATAAGTGGTTTGACAAACCGTACTTCAACTGGTCAAGACAAGCTCATGGTTTTCTCTACAAACATCTGGGGCCGAATTACTCATGGATGCCCCTATGGTAGCTAAAACATGAACAAGTGCCTCTAGGGTGCCCTTGTAGTGGAGAAATGTAATAAAGTGTCCTATAGGGTGCCCTTCCACCTGTCCTTTCTGGGCACTGGTGGCCCAACGCATACAGCTGGTGACCTTTTAATTTCTTTCACCCCTGTCCCTGAAACATCCTAAGTCCCCTATAGGCTGGATGTATACAAATTATGTACACACAAAAACCGTGCGTACACCTTTCCCCACATATAAACTGGTATTTACAACGGAAGAATGTGCGTACCCCATGCTTACATCGGACCAAGTGTACACACGTTTCTCATGTTAATGTTTTTCTCCAGTTTAACCTACTGGTTGTTATGTTTGCTGTCTACACCGCGTTCAGTAAGATGTCACTCAAAGGCGCCTGTATAAACTTAACTTTAAATTATTCATGAGTGATGAATTTTATCATTTTTTTAATAACATTAATGATCTTTTCATTTAATCCTGTATTGTGAAGCCCTTTGTTAAGTCCATCTCTACACAAGCTCAATAGAATAACCTTTGACAATCCACTAAAAATGATTGAAATATTATCGCAATGACGGTTTACAGGTACATGTACATGCACTGCAAATGGCCACAGGCATGCATAACGGTCAAGCTAATCACAGCTGTTGCGATGCTCTCTGATGCAACACAATCAGTTCTACTTTTTCTTTTTTGCCATTCTTCTTCTTACTGACAGGTTTAATGAGTGGTGGAGATGTTTATGGGCGTTTATGGATAATTGTGAGGGTGGAAATGAAGATGAAGATACACGTGCACCCATTCCACAATGATTGAGATTGATAAAACAGTATCAGGCGTGCCCACAGTTTCATAAATCTCATGAAAATAACTCTTATTCTTATTTGTCTTTGTGCGTACACACAGTTTTAGTCATGAATCCACACAGAGTTTTATGGATCTGGCCCCCGGTCTTTCAGCAGTTTCCATGACATTCTTCTCGTTCTATCTTCTTGAAAAGTATATGCAACCTAATGAGCCTCGCCATTTACATGTGTATTGTATGCAGGTGAACACAAATGGGGCTCTTTCTATATGGTATGCTACACAAGCACATACAAGCACACATGCAAGCAAACAAAAGAGCAGTGTTTAGAAGGTGCTGGTACTCTTATGCATGAACACACAGGTACAATAGCACATGCAGGCTGTATTGTTAAGGAAAGGTTGCTATTCTAACAAATACCAGAGCCCCTGCTCCAAAAACACACACATAAAAGACAGTGAGACAGTTTTGCCATATTTGTAAGGGAAAGCCTTGTGATACGAGCCTGTGTGCTGACACTGTCTGGCTGCTCATGTGAAGACTCTCTCTTGTCTTGGGGAATCAGAAGTAGGCCGAGACAGTGGATGTGCTCATTTCATACACCATCACTGTGGATCACAGCCAAGGACATTCTCGCTTCAAACTGCCATGCTAGGGAATTTCAGCCATAAAGTATTAATCAGATTTTTAGCAAAATGGGATTATAAAGTAGATACAACACAGGTCAGCTTAACTGTAATCGATGTAGCTAAAATACTGACCATCTCTAAAGACACTGTTAGGCCTTGGCTTCAGGGCTTCAAACTCAAGATTTGGGCACATTAAAAAAGCAGTTAATCATGAGAAAATGAGCCTGAAGTATATTGTGTATAAATTAAATATGAGTAAGCTATAATGAAATATACATAAAAATAGCTTGTCCTAGTTTTAAATCATGGAGCGACAGTATAAAGTCGATGAATGGTGCCTTTGGTCTGTCTTTGGTGTCACTCAGGAGCTAAACTTTTCATCCTTCCCACTACAGTGTAAACATGGTGATGTGAGGTAATATAGGAAACCCTAATAAAATTATACTTTTTGGTTTTTGTTTGAACAGCATGAAGCCAAAGCTCAGCCAGTATGTTTACAGTCATATGCAAAATACACTCTAAATTAACTTCTCATCACTATTCTTTCTAAACAAACATTGCAAATGTTTTGCTTGTCTTAAATGCAAAATAAAAGTAAACAGAGTTGTTGCAAATGTAATCAGCATAAACACGTCAAGTCACGTAAGTTCACCGTAAATCAAAAAACTTCAAAGGACTTCCTGGAGAATATGCCTACCTAAGTCTAACTAAACTCACAAAATGAACGGTATGAGACACTGTGCAAATAAAAACCATGGAAGTAAAGCCTCAAACACAATGGAGAATACCGAAAAAAACACACGTCATTTAGAAATGAAATACTGCATCCTAGCATGCCCAGATGGATGTGTTGTGTATTTAAGTTCGCCTGATCTTTTTAAATAGAGGAACACTCCATAAAAACCTGCGTTAAGACTATGACACACATCTAACCATCAGCTCGAAAGGTGGCACTTAAAAGATTGCAGCTCGAATCCCTCACAGAGGATGACTGCAGCAGCCGACTCGGATTTACGATATACATCTTCACATCTGTTTATTGCTCACATTAGTGAAACTGCACAATGGGAGCTGGCCTTAAGTATTTTCCAATCACTCATGAAAACTTGGCATAACTCAGCTAAATACACTGCTCTTAGTTAGCTGTTTAAATCTGACATTCACACAGTAGTCAAAGACTTTAATGTCCACATTAAAGGGAAGGCAGAGTGTTATTTGCTTCTGCATATTCACGTGTTTCCTCTGAAAACGTGTCAAAGTAGCCGACTATGTCTGACCGGACCACGGGAGCTCTGATTGAACACAACTGATTAAGTGATGAGAGGGCCGGCCAAACACGGCCAGAGTGGGACCTACGGTAACACAGCATCCGGGACCCACGGCTGCCAATTTGACGACAGGGAATACAGAACCAAGTTGGTTTTCTTCCCGGGTTTAGCTCCTGGCAACCCGGGTTCTAGTCAGCTAATAAGTTGTCATAAGAGGCTGAAACATGGTGGATGAAAGTAAACATTGTGTTGATGGTAAGAAACTATTACCAAAGTAATTTACTGTATAGTCACTGTATCGTTTCCCCTGAAGATTGATTGATGGGTGGATGGCATGGTGTTACTGGTTGACATTGGTTGGTACAAGCTTATGTAACCAAGTATCCAATATATAGTTGTTTAGTCCTGTAAAGTCTTATTTTTTAGCTTTAAGACTGAATTCTTAGAAATTAATTGGATGGTGAACTAACAGTGCTTGTTACTGCTGTTCTGTTTTTAAAATGGCAGATGCAAACAAGGCAACCCCCCAGAAGTTTTATTAAAAATGTAAGATATCCGCTTACACCAATATTCCCTTTTCATGTTAAAAGGCAGGATGTGAGCTGAAAGGGATTTTATACTTTTCAGGCTGCGCTTTCATTCGGCGAAACGTTTCACATTACAGGTAATAGGTCTGCTCATAGTCTGGTTTGACTTTTATTCATGAGATACAGCCTTGTACAGTGGGTTCCTTGTAAATATTACCTTCTCTTTTTTTTTTAATCACAGATGCCTCATCTCATCAAAACCACTCCTGATAGCATGGCATGGCCTTGAGCTCCTGAAAGAAACAAACCACATGTGAGACTAATACTTTAAATGAATTTTAGGATTAGGCTCTCAACACCCCAGTGACATGTCTTTCAAAGTGCAAAGATAACTTGGACTGTTTTCCAGCACAAAAGCAAATACTTCAGTAACTTTTCCACAGCAGTGTGCACTCACCAGATGGCATGTCATACTGGTCGTTAAATGAAAGCAAGAAAGCATCTCAACCTGTTGCTTTAGAGAAAAGCTGCTCACTGAGAGCGACAACAACAGGAAACATGAGGCTGCTGCTGCTGCTGCTGCTGCTGTGTGGAGGGCTGGCCTCACGGTAATGACTGGAGTCAGGTAACCACCGGACACACCGACTCTGTTCCTCCTCGCTGACGGGCTGTGGCACGAAGGAAGGCGGCAGAGAGCCCTTCCCTGGACCGCTTCACTTCATTTTTTTTTTTTTTTTAATCAATGCTGCGACTTTTCCCCCCGAAACAAACTTTACAGAGCTGTACAAGTTTGCTAAATGTAACGACGTGTGTTCCTGTGGCGGGCGTCGTGTTTCTGGAGCTGGCTCATCGCAGAGGCTTCTCAGGTGTTCACGGGGAACTTTGTGTCGTCTTTTATTCTTCTCGCCACATCGTTCACTGAGCCTGAAGGACGACTTCTCACTCTTTTGGGGTTTTTTTTCTTAAAGTCGTGCGTCCTCCACGTTTTCTCCTCGCTTTCGTTTTCCTTCTTCGGCTTATTGGACTTAAAACATCAAGTGTGAACAGGTAGGTGTGTTTCGGCTTCACATTTTTCTCTCTGAATTTTAATAGCCTACAAGTTTTTGGTGTACGTGGTCGGTTGACACCTTTTGAAACTGGGCCAGGGGGTGGAAGTGAGCCCAGCCAGAGTTAGACAGCCCCAGCAGCTGTTGACTTGTCTGACCCCTGTTAAAGCATTGCAAACCAAAGAGTCATTTATTGATTAAAAACCCTTTGGAGTATCATTTGGCTGTGTAGATAGCACTATTGACGTTTTCTAACACTCCTTGTCTTTTTAAACACTTACCCCAAAAATACACTTTGTACTTGGATAAAGACACAGTGAGTTTGCAGTCACCACCTTATCATATTGTAGTTTTATCTTAAAACGTATAATGATGTTTGCACAGTCGTGTCATGTGTTCCTTCTGCAGGTTTTTCCCCTTTAGAGGTTTTATGGGTAATTAAGTTCAAAAGCCTCAAGTCTGCAGGGCATTTACAGTTTGTGATTCTGTGGTAAAGATAGTGGTGCTATCTTTCTGACACTTTGCTAGCTGCTGTTGCAGCTGCATAACTACAAACACACCCCACACAGGCAGACAACACACACCATGCATGCAAGACCTAAAGTTTGGAATATCAGATTAACCACACGTTTGCTGTATGTATGCCTCACCAACTAACTAGGGCAAACAGCTTTTTCATCAGTTTGAACTACACCTAAACTAGATCTGTGTTATGGCTTCATTAAAAAAGGGTTAGTTTCTGCTGCTTAGCATGCAGCTGAGCATACTTGATTTACAAGAAGAGACCCCAGCAGGAGCTCCTGACATGGCTCTTCTTCTGTCAGGCTGATGAACTGAGCGCCTCGAGGCCATATCTAGGGGGGTGTTACTCACCTCAGGCTTAACTCTCAGGAAAAGAGTAACTATCTTGAGGGTTTGTTAACAGGCATACTTGTGCTTGATGTTTCAAAGGATGGTTCACTGCTCAGGATGCATGTAAATATAAATGTCACAGCAGCCAAAGAAGCGAGCTGATCACAGATCAGCTGTTTTATGACATAATAAAAAGGCCAATCACTGTCCTGGCATGAGTATGAGATAACCTTTAGCTGTCTCTCTCAGACAAGCTGTCTTGCTCTAAAATATGCAATCAAAGGATGTATAAAACTTTAAAGAAAAAAATGAGATGCTATATATAACATTAGCGTTACCTTAAGTGATCTTTGCACAGGGATAAGATGAAAGACTAGAGTAGAAAGATCTGCTGTCTGACTAATCACAGAAGGCAGCAGCTTTATGGGTAATTAAGTGTCACCATACACGAACAAAAGATAAGAAGAGTCAACATTCAGTGGAGTCAAACCACTGAAAATGTGACAGCAGCGTGACAAAGTCAAACTTGGTCTAAAATATATCATTCCACTTCAGCAGACTGATGAAACCAGTGATGTGTGGGCATACAGCTGATGTATCTTAAGCTCTTTGACATTATTTGTAACTAGGATTGCAACTAACTTTTTTTTTTCATTATCGATTATTTTCTTGATTAATCGATTAGTTGTTTGGTCTTTAAAATGTCAGAAGATGTCGAAAAGTTAATCATTGCTTGAGTATTTGGAACGTAAACGAAATCTATTTTTAAATTCAGTCTTTTGTTGTGTTTTTAAACATTGGCCAGAATGAGCTATTTGCAGATATATTGTCTTCAGCGTGTATGTAGGCTGATAAATGATCAGTCGGCCTGTTTGTTGCTGTTCAGCTGAAAAGTTTCTTTTCTTTTTAGCACACAAAATATAGAATAGAGCCCAGATCGATGTGCTGCTGTCGTCATTTGCAAACCAGTTTGGTTTTGATATGAATCTGCAAAAATCTAACCAAATGCTCAAAGAGGAAGGGAGAGACGGGTAGAGTGGGCGAGGTAGCTGTTAAAGACAGATAAAGGGCAGGAGAAAGTGTGTGGTCGTCAGCACCACCAATCAGCGGGAGTTTTATCTTTTCAAATCGCGTTGAAGAGAGCAGGAGAGAGTCAGAGACTGACAAAGCGGAGGGAGATTAAAAACAGAAAGATAAAGGGGAGGAGACAAAAGAGTAGCTGGGAGTGATGAAACCCACCACTTCTTTGCTTGGAAAACTGGGTGACGGATGAGTTTTCAGCAGGAGGGAAATTCCTCACTGCCTCAGTGCCCCCAGCATGTCTGTCTGTCTGTCTGTCTGTCTGTCTCTCTGTCTGTCTGTCCTTAGTCGGAGTGATATACAATTTTAACTGCTCTGCTCTGCATTTGTTTCTCTCTCACATAGTCTTTTGTCATCAGAAGTGAACACCACCTTAACTGCACATTTCCATATTTCAACTAAGCTTTTAATGGGTTGTAAAGTATAGCCTGGTTTATGGTGTCCCGTGAGCATTATGTTTCAATGTCAGAGTTTCACAGCTCTACCTTATGCTCCCTGTCTTAATGTCATGTTGCCACCGCTCCAACTTTCTGTGTGCAGACTGCACAAACACACTGTGCTTCAGGCTGTTGTTATTATGGCTGTCCAGAAGATTAGACTCAGATGCCAGGTGAACAGAGATGGTTCACCTGGAAACAACAGATGGCCACACAGAATGTTTGTTTTTCTTTTAGTGGTAGAGGGACAAGAAACAAGTGCTAATTTTTTGTTCTCAACTTTATTATTCTCATCACAACTCTAAGCCAGGTTTCCATCCAAATGTCAACCAAATTTGAACCAAATTTCGAGAACATCTGCAAAAGAAAATGTGAATGAATGCTTGCTTTCATCCACCATTATTATGCCATCATTAGTAGTTGGTTTATCGAGATAGTAGCTGACACTTTTCCAGCCGTCATTGCAGAAGAAGAGGGCGCAATGAAATGACATAATTAAATGAGAACCAATCAAACCTTAAATACTGAAGAACATCATGATACACTTGTCTGTTTCTGCTGAATTTCGCTTTTATTGACTACCTTTCTCACCTCAGCCAAGTATAACATTTCTTTTGCAATATTTTTAGGATTTATTTGCATAAAAATACACTCAGGTGTTTTTAAGAGCAAACTGAAAATTTGCATTAGAAATATGTTGGATGGAAATGCACCCTATACCTTTTGTTCCGGTTAGGATTACGAGGGGATCCTTTTTTTTTCATCAGCTTCTATCTTAAAGGGTTATGCCAGCAATGACTTTGACTTTAAGTCCCTATTATGGGTCATCTCAATAATACTGCATGCAGCACCTCCCACAATGCAACTGGAGAGCCTCTGTCAATAAACCCTTCCAGATTTACTTTTTCTCCAAGTTAAGATAACCCTGATGACATCAAAATTACATCACCGGGGTCATTTGCCTCAGTCTATAGACCAAATTACAATTACATTCAACATAATTCTCTGTTATTTCAGTTTAGTCACTTTTCTGTTAACTGAAACAACACTAAAGAAAATGACAGCTTGTTACAGTTACAGCTGAAAATGACAATAGAAATAAACAAGTATGCTGGTTTCACATGTCTCCGTGATGCAAATCAGCTGCCAGTTGTCTACTTGGAAGTTGTTGACACAGTGATTTGGTCAATAGAAAGCTTCTCTCCAACCACAGATCTGTTTTTATCTGACTGCATAGTTGTCATAATAATGAGTGAACTGATAGTCATGTGTAAAACGGGTGTACTGCCCCTTTAGTATTGCAGTCTGTGTTAGTGTACCATGTGATGGATTCATTTTCAGTGTTGAGATATATTGAAATATTAAAATTGTGCTAGGTTGCTCCACAATGAGCTCACCTGGCCTACAGCATGTTTCTGCTTTATGTCACCATGTCAGTCTTAACGCACCCGAGGCACCGGCCACACCCCAATGTTCGAGTGAGAAGTCTAAAATTCAGCAGCTCGTCCTTTTGTTTGTCCTCTTTTCCTTGTGTCTTGTTGAAGCACAGAAGGCAGTTTTCAGACAGCGCTCTTTAAATCATTCTGCTTGTGTGTCAGTGTGTGGTATTCCTTTCATTTAAAATAATCTGTTGCTGACTGAAAAGACTCAGAAATCGGTTAAAGAGGGAGGAGGATAAGAAAACATTCACCATCTCCAGTTCACTTTGTGTCTATTATACACATGCCCTTCTTTTGACTCCAGCAACAATGTTTTAATCAAGCAGACAAGGATTAGACAGTTAAGTAATGTGTTGTGGTTGTGAAGGTAATGGTCTGAGGAGATAACTAAGAAAGACCTGAGCTGCTTTGACAATATAATATGTTAGCTTCCCAGCTTCACATCTTTCTCATGAATTACTCTTTAAGGTCTGGTCTTACATTACAGTCTCCATCAAGTTACCTGCTCTTCAGTGGCTTGTAAGAATGAATAAGCTTTAAAACCTGTATGAAACCTGATTTTCTGTTGAGAATCAAAATCATGACACCAATAATATGAACACCTGTCAGTATAATACAAGTTAGTGATGTTCCTAATGACATCAGAGATGATGTGTGAACAATTCAACCTCAAGACATACACAAATACACATGGCCGCGGTTGTGAGGTGACAATGTCTGGTTAGCCATCGAGAAGAAACCCCCGCACTGTACACGGTCGGAAACAATTATATGAATGGTGTGTGAGTATGTATTTTAATTGCTGGCAAACCACGAGTGCACATTGGAAATGGGATATGCTTAAGGGTACATGCACCAAATTGATTGAACACAACAAATCATTAATGGATGACAGAACTAGGCCCACGTTTCTTGGTGTGTGTGTATCTTGTGTGTATGAGAGAGGAAGACATGGAGGTGTTTGCACAATTTAGTGGTGCCAGCAAGCTGTCTAATGTTCCACCTCCTCCCAAAGCTGCAGTTAATGTGTGATGTTGTTGTCTAGTCAGTTAAATGGTAATCGCTGCCAATTCACAACTCGTTTGGAAGACAGTCACCTGTTACTGAATAGCTCGAATTGCCGATGACAGATTTACATCCCACACTGAAGTGACCTGATTTACCAAGCCTGTTTTGTTTGTGTGGTTTTGGTAGCTGTGGTTTTGTTCCTAGCCCTGGCAGAAATGCACGCCGCATATACAGTGTAAATATCCTTTAAATCAGCAGGGGACTTGGGATTTCTTTACCGTTTCTATTGCTGCTCACAGGCAAAAAGTCTGGTCCCCCTCCAGTTAAAAATGTGTTTTTGTTCTTTCTCCTACAGTTGAATGTTTGAGGTTTACTGTGTAGGATGATGAATATGCAGAGTTTGACTAGAAGGCTGTTTTCACATTCATTGCTGAAATTGTACATTTTCTCTGTGCTCACTGAAAATCTATTTTAAGAGGCGGGCCTATGGGCATGATTTGTGACATCATAAATAGTTTGGAAACCAATCCTGATCTAATATTCAACATACACAGGTGTGATGTGGAAACTTGAACACTGAGAATGGACTTGGACGGTGAAGTAGGAGACAGAATTTTAATGAGGGAGAAAAAGAAGGTGCCATTTTAATATTAATCATCATTAAAAATAATCAATTCTTTACTATCTAATGAATGCATTTGTAGATCACACATTAAAGGCCATATCCATGGAGTAGGGTAGGGATTTTGATGATAATCATGATACTTAAGAAGTAAATGTTGATATTGTGTTAATAATACCCATATGATAATATCGTGTAAATATCCAGAGCATCTTGAATAATTTTCATTTCTTTCCGGTCTCACTTTGTCATAGTAGGTGGAGGTGTTGCTGGAACGTTGAAATTTTCTCACCAATTTATTAGCCCATGACAACGCCGGTGTTACCCGGTACAATGGGCTTTTTACAAGAAAAGACACTGACTATCTGTAGACGGCTGTATTCATTTACTGCTAATGCAAACCAAACCTTTCCTACAGCTACTGCTTCAAATTAAAAGCACTTAACTGGCAAAATACAAGTTAAATTGTATTTTGAAGTAGGTTAAGCATCTACAGAGCAAATCAAGTCATTTTTGGCATTTGTTGACAGCAGATCAATTTGAAACACTACTCTGATTTCATGACAGCCCTACCAGTGAGAAGCAATAGACCATAATTGTAACACAATAAGATGAAGCCTTGTCAGACTGTATAAGATCACTTTTTTACACAACTTAAGGAACAAGCATGGAGTTTTCAGTTGCTATAACCTTTTTTTCTATATACATTGGTGTCCTTGACATTGTTTTTGTCTGCGCCTTTTTGGTATATGGGTTAAGAAACATGTGGTCACACTGTTATCTGAAGTGTGCTTTTAACAATGTTTGCAGTCACACTCTTATTGTGTTTGATTTGTATTAAGTAGTGGATGCAGCCTTCAGGGTTCATGCTCTAGCTGTACACCAGGCAGTAATACTTCTGACTGAGACTTTTAGCTACCCCTACTTTAGAAAATCAGCTGTACAGTCTGCTTCATTCTGTATCTGTGATCAGTAAAGTGTCATTATTGCTTTTTCAGTCATGTTTCAGTCAACCAGTGGTGACAACAAATAGCCTATTATTTGCCTGCCCAGGTCAAGACAGTGTACCTTGAGTTTCCTAGACGTGTTTATGACCTTGGTGTGTTGCCTAAACCCTGAAGAACACATCGTGTTTCCGCAGAGAGAGAATGCATTCTTCAGTAGCAGCCTGTTGAACCTGGTTCAGCCGTCGAGTGAAGTGTGTGAAGTGCTGTTGACCTGGTCCTTGAAACCTCACAGTGTACAAGTGTATTTGTAACCAGACGTGTATGAAAAATGTGTTTTAGTTTGATAATTGAATGTTCAGTTCATTTTAAGTCACTTCAACAACATTTAAGACTGGCATGGAAGATCAGACATCAAGTTGTCCATGTAGACAAGTTACTGTTTATCTAAGCACTCCCACTGTTACAAGAGGAGAGTGTATTATGAACAAATTTTGCTGTGTACTTTGTACATAATTGGCAAAAGGCTGGTATTTCTGTCAAACATTATTTTCTCCACCAAGGAGGTTATGTTTTCACCCGTGTCCATTGGTTGGTTGGTTGGTTTGTGAGCAGGATTACACAAAACCTGCTGGACGGATTTCCATGGAACTTGGGCGAGGATGGGTCTCGGCCCAGAATAGACCTGATTAACTTTTGGTGCAGATCCAGGCCAAGGGACGGATCCAGGAATTAACACACTTAAAACAGACAATACCAAATGATTTAACTACGTAGCCTCCTCAACCACACTAGAAGCACAAAAATCAGGGAGAAATGATGAAATAATCACAATCTGAACACGTTAACAACATCAGGCAGGCATGACGCTCTGTTTCTGGAACGCTCCCAGTAGGATATGAGGTCACATGGAGGACGAAACAAGGCTTTGCACACGCCAGGTGACAGACGTGCCCAGTGGATAAAGGCAGAGAGTGATAGAGGGCTATTGAGTTTGATATTGGATTAGGCCTGATTGAATTAAAGGGACTGCTGGGCCTTGGCAGGGGTATGCGCTACCATCCTAGTTTTAACAATGCAATAATGCCATTGGGTAATGTGGGATTGAAGAACTCTCTGTATAGTAGACAGACACACCACCATTTAGCTTGCGGGAATGATTAAAAATCATTCAGTTTGAAAAGAATATTTTGTTCCATTAAGATCAATTGAAAATCAATTGAAGATCATAAAGTTGCACACAGGCCTGTTACAAAATAACAAAGGCACAGACATTTAAAAGTAATATTAAAGAAAGTGTGGGTGGCAGAGAAGCGGATAAGGGCAGATGTAAGTGAGAGAGACATGAAAGACAGCTGAGAGCAGAGCAAGAGGGGAAACCTGATAATGATGGGGTAAATCTAATAGCATACCCTGTATCTTTATAAAAACTCAGTGAATATAAAGAGATCATCAGATCTGTTAAAAATGAATATAATTCCCTTTAAAATCGCTAAAGAGATTAAAGTTAACTGAGATTCGAATAGTTTAGCAAGATATTAATCGGAGGGAGCAGCATTCATGATCTTTTTACAGCTTTGGGCTTGTTAGGCAAGATACTTCATTTAAATAAGATATGAAATAGGAAGGAGGTTTTGCATTCTTATTTTATTGTAACAGAAGTCTGGTTGCTGCCCAACGGAGAGACATTGAAATTGAGCTAAATGCGGAGGTGAAGTCAAATCATTGCATTGATAGTGTTGATGCTGCTATGAATGGGATTTTGAGCATGTCTCTTATATCAGTATTCCTCAGTGCCATCAGTCCAGCATCAAACACGTCTTACATTTGTGTTTCAAAAGTTATTTTGACCTGAATTCATCCGTCATTGCCTCCAATCACTATAATCTCAGAGATCGTGAACAGCTGCTGGTTGAAAGACGAGTGTGTTGTCTCTAATTTGTGTAATGATGTGCTGGAGTTGAGTTTGTTTAGCCACAGTTATAATGAGGATGGAGGAAAGTTAAACATTACGGTGCCTGACTAGACATTTACAAAATGACTGGTCACCCATGTAGTTTAGATTTACACAGACTCATATGAAATGTTATGTTAAATCATGTCTGTTGAGAGTTTACTTTAGTGTACCTACAGATAGGGCTGGGCAGTATATCAATATTATATCGTTATCGTGATATGAGACTTTATATTGTCTCTGTGATGCAGCATAAGTGTTGTCTTTTCTTGGTTTGAAGGCTGCATTACGATAAAGTGACGTCATGTTTTGAACTTACTAGACTGTTCTACTTGTTCTAATACTTGCCTTTACTTACTTAGTCATTATATCCACATTAATTATGATTATTTGGTCAAACATGTCAAACCCCACCATATTGTGATATTTTTCTCGCCCAGTCCAAGCATTTATGAAGCACTTTTGAGGAGATTTCCAAATATCGAGATATATATTGTGTATAGCAATATAGCTGAAAAATATTTCAATATTATTTTAAAGCAATCTTATATAGAAATTGGCATTTAGTGCGATTTGGCGCCCCCCTCAATTTCTGAGTGCAATACCACTGTCATAAATTCAAATCCCAGCCGCAAATTCTCACATTCAAGAAGCTGGAACCAATAAATGCTTGACATTTTTTCTTAAAAAATAACTGAGACGATCAAATATCAAAATAATTGGCAGCTGATTTTCTTCCAATCGACTAATCAATCAATCAGTTAATTCTTAAAGCTCAACTACACGTACATGTGTAATGTTGTACTATGTTGTCCCCATGTGTGTGATTCTGACTGCAGTGTGTTATGTGAGATGATGTGTGTAATCATGACTGAGCTGCGAGGCCCCGCAGCACACAGGCCTACAGGCTTTTGACTCAGTGACAATAGCCAAAATGTACCGAGACTGGATTACGCCAGTCCTGCATTCCTTTCCAAACCTGTTGGACACAGGCACACACACACACACACACACACACACACACACTAATCCTGCGCACACAGACAAAGAAATCACTGAAGCAAGCCAATACATGTCTTACTCATGCTTGTTCAAAGTGCAAAGAGAGCACTTACCAACAAGAAGAGTGGAGGAATCAGAAAACTCACCCTGATCATTAAATCATCAAGTATCACAATGAGAGACAGTTTCTCTGTGCTGTTCGTGCACTGTTGTTTGCTTACTTTTGAATAAAAAAGTCTTTCGCCATTCTCGCCAAACAGAAGTTCCAAACAAGGCGTTTTTCTAATTAACTGGCGTCGACTGTAAACCGGATGCAGATTACACCCTTTGTTTAATGCAGTCCATTACGCTGTGAGAATAAACCACCTGTCAAAACCATCTTTCCATTAACACAGTTGAACTTCCTCTGAATGCACAGCCTGGTGAGTGATTAAACCACAAGCAGCTCGAGGGCAGAGCCACTTTGGCTTCATAAAAAGGTCACTTTGCTGTTGTTTCACTGGCATTTTGCAGGTGCACTATGCCTCTTAAGTGCTACAAAACGGCACCTGAGCCTCCGCTGTTGTTTTTCCATGCGTCTGTCCAAGTCTTTAGCTCCACAGTAACTCCTACCTCCATTGAGCCTAAAATCACATCTAACAATTTTTTTTATTGTCCATTAACACGTTGATTATTTTAATGCTTAATTGGTTACTTAGTACATTGTAACATCTAAAATGAAAACTATCCCCATCACATTTTCCTCTTCAAATTGCTTGTTTTGTCCAACAGTCCAAATAACAAACATATCTTTATTCAATTACCAGTAATTAGAAAACCAGAGAAAAAGCCAAATATCTCCACATTGGAGAAGCTGAAACAGAAAATGTTTGACATGGCGATATAAATCTTAATAATTTGAAATTTCCTCAATAGTACTCCATAAATGTGAGGACTGGGTGACAAAATCAAATATCACAATATTTTTGACCAAATATAACAATGTCGATATTGCGACAATATTGTAGGGATTACTGTTAGTACTTGCCGGGGTTTGAGAATTTACTTGTGGTGGTAATGACAGGTGGTACATTGTGTGATGGCGTGTTGTGTGACAATGTGAATGAATAACTTTTTTGGCCTATAAGGTGCTGGCCATGTAGAGTTTATGATGTATATCCTACTGCTGTAGGGTAAGGGGGAACAGTCAGCAGTCCTTGGCTCTGGAGTCTGGAGTCTGGAGGTCACGTCTTGATTGGCTCAATATCAACTTCCAAGTTGAATAAAATGTTCATGTCTTACATAATTTTAAAATTAAGCTAAACAGCTGTGGACTGTCACACGGTTCCATACGACAATGAGCCCACGTAGAGCCTATGTATGTGAGACATTGGGCATATATTTGGCAGCTACCAACAACAACTGGGCGGACTGTTCTGTTGCATGTTACGTTATGTAACATGGGTATAATGACTAAGTGGGTAAAGGCAAGAATTAGAACAGTCTGGTAATTTCTTGTTACTTTACTGTAATGCAGCCTTTAAAAAAAAAAAGTCTTACGCCATGTCACGATATAACAATACCCAAACTCTAAGACAATCTATAGTCTCACATCATGTTAACGACATATCGATATATTGCCCAGCCCTTATTTATGCTTCTTACTCTCTCTTGCAGTCCGTAAAGTCAACTGATTTTACAAATTTTTAAAGAGAGATTAATATAAAGCCAGGCATGTTCCTACAGCTAATTGTGTAGAACAGTATCTACTCTATCAGATAGAGACGGGTTGTATCAGATATGCAATAATGGATAACTTGATTGTGAAATTCTTTCTGAAGTTACTGTAGGTTCATTTTGCTGTTTAAGTTTCTGTCACACAGCCAGCCTTGTGAAACCTCTGTGCATGTGTCTGCATGCGAGACACCGACAAAATGGAGACTGGCACATACTTTCAGGTGTCGCAGTGTGAACTTGATGTGTGTCTTTGAGCTTGGTTTCGGTGGAAATGCTGGCAGAATGTTTATGTTGTGTCACAGCCTCAAGTGTCTCGTCAGGACTTGTCAGAACAGGTGTCTCAAACTCTGATCCCCCGCTTCACATGGCTTCTTCTTGTTCGTGCTCTCTCATTCGTATAAAACCTGCAGGATTTTCCATTTCTATGAAAACATTCTGTCTTATCTGCCTCTTCTTCATTTTATTCTCACCCTACATTTTCTCATTGCGAAGGCTTTCTCCCTGCTCTTCATGACTTGTCTGCGGTGGGGCAGGTGAGGCAGGTCAGGAGGTATCAATCTTGTATCTGTTCATGTTTTTGGAAATGGTTTTGTTTGAACAGGGACTCTATGAAGGAGTCCGCAGTGTTGACCTTTTACTTCCTTTGCTGTTTATCCTCTGCTCTCTCTCCAATTTTATCGTCATTTGATGCCATTACGCAGAGACTTGACTAATTACAAACTTTCTGAGATTCCCTAAAATTACAGGTACAGGTTGAGATGTTGTTTATACAGCATATGTCATGAATGACACTGGCACTGTTTACCAGACTTAAATATAATGTAAAAAAGCTATAATGACATTCGGTTAGAGGAGAGAGGCAACATTGCCCTCAGCCACACTGTCTCTGTTTCACATGAAGCCTCAGCTAGCCTGTAATCTTCACTCCTCTGCAAAGCCTAACACACACACACACACACACTCTCACACACACACACACACACTCTCAGACACATAGAGGCTGCATTCCACCTCAGGGTTAAAAGCTGTTGTTTCGCCTCTTATCATGAGCGCTAATACGTGCCTCAACTGTCTGTGCCCAGTGTTTGAGGAGATAAAGCTGTAGATAGAAGAGTTCATGAATGCCAAAACATTGAGAGCACAGTGATTAAGTCAGGCGGTCTTACAGTGTGAGGGCAACAGTTGATTACCTATTGTCTCCGGCTGTGAAGTCACACGAGGACAGCACTGAGGGAGTGCACATGTAGAGCTGCACAGTAAACCAACATGTTGCTATTACTGTGCAACTGTTATGTTGGTTTGTTCTGAAATCATTTTCAAGATATTATTATGGTACTTTTTTACTCCATTTCCCAACAACCCTTTTGTTTGTGTGTGTATGTGCGCACAAAGGCCATTTTAATTAATGTATGAATGGCTGACATCACCACAATGATGAAAACTGCAACATAGAAAGTAGGGCTGCACAGTACATTGTTTTAGCATTGCCAAGATATGCAAATTGAAGCTGCTGTAAACACTATCGTCATTTTAGCTCACTTCCTGCCCATTTTGCAGTTAGCAATCCCCTCCCTCCTCTCTACGTCACCACACTTGCACGACCCCTTTATTTTTTTCGAGGCAGCTCTTTTTGCCTTTCTTTTCTTCAAGCGTTTTCCTTCGCTCTGTCTGTTTGGAAGTATAAGGCATCACTGGGAGCACTGGAGTTGGTAGCTAACCCTGCTCCACCGTTGCTGGTAAACAGGAGAATACTGCTTTGCGCATTCAGACAGGACTGCCTCTTTATAGAGTTGTATGTCCTGATTGGATATAGTGGGCAGGGATACAAGAAAATGTCTTTTCTCTTTTGCTGCGCGAGCAGTAGGAGGAGAGACATGGGTTACTGACCAAACACTCTATAACAGTGATTACTGTTGGAGTATAGAGCTATTTAACACTTATGTTGATAAGAAAATAAATCTTACAACAGCTTTATTATTTCAGATGTGTTTTTTGTGTTTTTCTTTTTTCTTTATTCCTTCTTTTTTGGGGGCCCTTTGTGGTTTAAAAATCTATCTCTCTCATATTTCCCTTTGAAAGAGGAACTCTACACAAAATATTTTTTGCACAGTACTTATAACCGTATAGATTTGTGCTTATTAGCTTATGACGCACAATTTAACATGCAACACTTGTCTAAAAAAAATTTTTTCACTTCAAAGTGATCTTGAATGTTTCTTCTTAGTTCAGCCACTCATCCCTTTCAAACAGTCAAATAATAGGCAGGTTTATCGCGTTTATGTTTATTATCCTGTTTTAATTTAACTGACTGACCAAAACTGAGCCATTCTTGGAAATGCATACAGTTAAACCAATGCAACAATATGACCTCTTCACAGTTGGATTGAATAGATAATCCTGCATGTTAATTATACTCAGTGGGCCAAGATGACTCATGCACGCTGCATAGCACATTATTCTGCAGCTTCACCATGCATATGTATGTTCCAGATGACCGTGTTAATCTCTGTAGCCCCTCTGCTGATTTGATGAGTGGATGACAAGGTTTTACAAAGGCCTCATCGAGCTGTCACTTTTGATCTGCTGCTCAGCTTAATGGCTGCGGAACTGATTTTCTCACCCAAAATCCTTCCAGACTTTAATATTTTAAATGTATGAAGCAGATGGTGATTTTGTCATGGCCAGTGATCAGAAGCCTGCCCATATTGGAAACCACTCAGAGGGCAAATATCAAGCAGTATGAAGCTATATACAATGTTAAGCTTCATGTCACCCATCTGTGTGTTTATACTGATGAGATAACGACTTCACAAACTGCATTCTGACAGTAAAGACAATCTCAGTAAGCACAGTAAGATAAGCCTGGTGGATTAGGTAATCGTACTAAGATTTTCTCTTGGGATACTTTTTCACCTAACTTGTTCAGTTCTATTCAAATGTTCAAATGTATATATGTCTGCAAATAGTTTGGTAACCATAGTTATAGGTAGGCTCATAAGCACAAGATTGCAGGTATCTATATGAACAACAGTAATCTTGAATGCTTAATTACTTCCTTGTGACACCACAGAATATGAATAAGCACATACTGTAATGCATACTGTAATAAGGCCATGTTCAGACTGGCATTAGCCCTGCATGAAAATAAGCAGCCTCCTTATTTATTTGAATGAGGCCAGTGCGGCGGTACAGCAGGGGTGCCAACACAGAGGGCTTTGGCAAAATTAATGCATGGTCATTTGGCAAAGAAGTTCAGTCTGGCTCAACTCTTGCTGGACTGCAACACTACGCTTCAGTGGCCAATCAAATATGTACAAGTGCACATTGCCGGTACTGTAGATTACTTTGGAACACAAACAGGGACTTTCTGCTGTTTGACTGACGATCGTGATGGCAAAAGATGAAATAATTGCGGCTACAAGTTGAAATATCCTGTCTCAAAGTATTAAACTGCTGGGCAGTGTTTTGGCCTTTAAACTCAGTGTTTATTTACTCAAACAGGACTGCATGGATGATTTTTCATGTCTCACTGGTACCTGAAACAACACGTCTCCCACTGAAGCATGCAAGGCTGTTTTTAGTCTGAGCGACCTCTAAAAAGTCCAGTTTGTAGGAGAGTGTTATAAAAACCTAAAAGTCATACTTGAGAAATATGTTGAAATATTACTTTGGTAAAGGTAAAGGTCACCCATACAAATAGTACTTGAGTAAAAGTCTTAAAGTAACTGACATTAAATATACCTAAGTATCAAAAGTATTTTTCTGGCAACGAATGTTCTTCAGAATAAAAAGTACAGGTAAGAGTAAATTCTGGTCTACTGTAGAAACATGGCAGTGCAACATGGGGGAGTCCAGTGAAGTGCACCCCCCCTCTGTAGATCTAAAAGGCTCATTCAAAGTTGACAAAGATTCTTAGTTTCAACTGATTATTAGCTAATGAAAACATAATGAACTGCAGTTCCTAAAATCTGAAAATTAATTGCGTTTTTTGCACTTCCGGTTCCAAGTCAATGGGTTTTGAAAATGGGTTTTCAGTTTAATGTCTGATGCCTTTGGTTGCCACAGGCTTGAGATATTTTCACGATTTGATCTACGACATGAAAAGCGTCAGTAAAGACCCCGCTTTTTTATTAAAAAGCGTTAACGTGTCTTAAAAACAGTGGTCGCCAGCAAGTGGTTAAATGAAACTGCAGAAGTTGTCAGGCACTTTTAACGTCATCAGGCCAAACACGGCGACTCATCTACTCGCTAGTCTGACTTTAGTTACAAACCATTCTAACTCTAACTTTACAACTCATAGATCAATAAATTTACAGTCAAGTGTGTATACTATAGCGTAGTAAGATGCTTAGTGTTGATGATGTTATAGGCATGCAACCGCAGTGTAGTTCATTTAAAACCTCATGTTAGCCCTTTGTTTCTGGTGGGTTCATTTACGCTTTAAAAATCACAAAAGTGGTGTTCAGATTATCTTGCTGAACAAAACCTGTAAGTATGATAAACTTGTGTTTGCCACATAGATGATTTTCTACACCAATCCAAAATCCAATGGAAAGTCCCATAGGCATTTTGTCGAGGGAACCAAGGCGATGCTAACTTCCAGGTCAGCCTACAAAAATACATCCCTGCAGCTCTCTATTATGAATATTATATTGGATTACTGCCAATAGATGCCTTTAAATCCTGCACACTAAACCTTTAAGTGCAGCATGGCTCACTGCAAATAGATTTTGCGCACAAGGAGCTGTGAAGCCCAAACTGCACAATGAATGAGTTACCCATCAGCCCATATAACACCATTTTTAGACCACTTGCTTCGTTTGCCAAACTGCAGGTGTGAAAGCACCCTAGGACCCCTGCAACCTTTACGGTTAAACTTAGAAACATCACGTCTCATTACTCTCTGGAGCAGCCCAAATAGAGATCAGATGGAGTGCCGTGGGTGTGAATTGTATATGGAAGATGCTGTGGGCAAACTCAGGCGAAGGCTAAAACCAGCCTACCTCCTGTTGAACAGAGACTCTATTGTGTGTGTGTGTGTGTGTGTGTGTGTGTGTGTGTGTGTGTGTGTGTGTGTGTGTGTGTGTGTGTGTGTGTGTGTGCGTGGTACCTGACAGCACACCATTGATCCCCCTCAATCCTTTTTATGCCTGTGTAACGTAGAGACAAAATGAGAGCAAAGGAATTTGCTCCTTTGAGGTGCTGTTGTTTCATCATAGTCTTCTCTCGCAACACGATTTAGTCAAATTGTCAGTGCATTAAACTCGCTTTAGTCTAACCACTGAACACTGGGACCTGTAGGAAGATTTCTTTTGATAATCCCTCGCAGTGATTCCTTTGATGCTCCCCAGCGTGTGTGTTCCTTTGTGATCATTTGTGCTAACTGTACGTATCCACAAAGTTAATACTCTGATAAATATGGGATCGGTGGGTTGATGACATCTTGAAGTGCACGCGTTATTTGAGCCGCAGGGTGACTTCAGAGGTGAGGCTGGAGTTGGACTGTCATGCCTGTGAAGTGCAGCGGTTATAAATGACTTGGAGTAAATCTGCATTGTATGTTGTTGACTTTGATAATCCTCAACACGCTCCAAAGTCTACTACACTGTTAGCTCTGTGACGTAGGAGGCACACACATATCGCACATTAACCTTCCATCCCTTACTGATATACACACACACACACACACTCACAAAGCAGTGGAATGCAGTGTTTTCATTCCCCCGACCCCGACTGTCAATCAGAGGAACTTGGCTTGTGTGCTGTTGAAGCAGCACCATCCAAGCTACACAAATTCCAACCATACCACCCACCCACTCACATAAATACACACACACACACACATCCACCCACTGTGTCAGATTTATTTCTATGTAGATAAGAGGCATATCCATCTCCAATAATGCAATTTCTGCTGCAGAGTCTGTAAAGCAACTGAAAATCAATAGCTGATGAAAAAGCACTTTACAGCAGTTCTCTTGGTTCCATCCTTCAAGCTAGAGAGCGGCTGCCTCTTTGATTTGCCCGGCCCAGATTGAAGTTCTATCTAGGAATTTGTTTTACAGTTAGTTGGCCGTCTGTTTAGGTCAGGCTCTTCCTGAGCAATGGCCAGTGACGACAGCAGAGGATGCGCAAGTTCAGAGATCAGGGTCGTTGCGATTGCATGGTCTATCTGTAATCGTCTGGAGGACAGAGATTTTTGCACTCTTCCTGTTCCCAAATACATGGGTGGAAGGATATTCTCAACTTTGTGGCCTTGGAATACTCTGTCCTTGTCTCACAGGCACGGAAATCTGAAACTGTTTGAATCGAAACTTTAAAGTAGCATTAAATCTTATTTTAAAGGAGACCGATTATGCTTTTTCGTTTTTTCCTTTCCTTCGGTGTGTTTTATGATGTTATTGTGCATAAAAGATCTTGAAAGTTAAAAAGGTCCCTCAACAGAAGCTCCTCTCTCCCACCTAAATCACTGCTCCTGAAACGCCTCGTATTCTATGACTTTGTGACATCACACTATGTCACCATGTCACACATTTGCATAATTTATGCCTAGCAGCTAGTTTGGCACGTAAGAATTGATTAAGCACAGCAGCTCTGTTGTTGTTAGCAGTGCTGGGTCTGGCATGTGTGAGCTGACCAATCAGAGGAGACTGGGTATTCAGGAGGGGGGCAGGAGCTAAAACAGAGCGTTTCAGACAGATGGGGAATACAGTGCTGCAGCACTGGACAGTATGAGAACACTGGTGTGTTTTTTGAGCATTAAAGCATGTGACCCCAAATGTAATTATGAACCTGAAAAATGTGTTTTTAAGAAAAAAACTGCTCCTATCTCATCCAGTCCTGCTCTTTTTAATTATGCGGTTTACATGCTAGACCCGAGTGTGGCACGCTATTCCCAAAGAGTTGAAAACCCAGCCATGTTGAATAGAAGAAGGATAATAGGACACGTAGAAGCAGCTCCGTAACTGAGCCTCTAGCAGATGAACTGCACTTCAAAGCAAAGATGATTCCAGCGTAGCATCACTAATACAGGTATTAGAAATTAATATAACTCCTAATGTTAGTTCTCATATGTGCTGACAGCACTGTATATAATTGAGGGCACACAATCTGATGCTCCAATCCTACCTCTACTACCCCTCCTCCCAGTCTCTCCAAGAAATGGAGCAGAAACTTCAAAGTATGTGGCCAGCGGTCGAACAGCAGCGTAATTGCATCATCACACAAAAACAAAATGTCACTGGGTGGCCTTTTAATGACTCCCTCCGCCCCCAACCCCATACAGACCTGAAGCTATTTTAGCAACTCGGTGTATGTTGTGTGCTCAGTGGCCTGTATTTACACAATCACCCAATTCAGAAGACTGTTGCTCTCTGATCTTTCTACTGTACATGCCTTCCTGACGTTAAGTGCATCATGATTAGAGCTGCAAGGATTAGTTGATTAATCAATTTGTCAAATATCAGAATATTAAACTGAAACTATTTTGACAGGTTGTTTGGCCTGTTCCAGCTTACCAATGTGAGAATCTTCTACTTTCTTTTTGGTCCCTTATATGAGGGTTAACTGGATATCTTCGATTTTTGGACTTTTGATTGAATAAAACAAGCAATTTAAAGTTAACGGTCTTTCACTCTTTCAGCCATAATTGATTACTCAGGGGAAATAATCTGCAGATTCATTGATGATGAAAATGATTGTTGGCTGGATCCCTAATCTTGATTTTTAGCCAAAGTGAAGCTGAACATATCTCTGTGGATGTTACATGATTAAAATGTCTCTACCGTTCCTTCAGTGGGGTTTGATCTGATTATAAAATGGTTATTGATGCCTTTTAGATGCATCAACATTTTTGATTTCTATACATGATTTATTTATTTTTTACTGTGTGACTACTTGCTTGCTTTGTAATGATCTACAATTGAATTAAACAGATGAATGTACTTTAATTATCTTTGCTCATGCTCAGCCTTCCTCACCAAAACTCAAGAAGTTGCCTGTGTTAGAACCCCAACAAGACGCACATGGTTACGTCTGTTACGTTTCACCCTCCAACTGTGAGGAACATACAGCCCGGTCTCACTGAATAGTTACAGGGAATCATACTGTTGAGAACTGGGTTTTAAATTTCCAATTATTGACTTTTCTGCATCAAGACGTAATCTTTCAAGAGAGAATCACAATGCACCCAAAAATCAATATTTTTTTTCTCGACATATAATGTTTGCTCTGATTAAGCTGAATCGCCATCAGGGAGTTGAGCCATGCCTGGACTCAAGGGCGCCCTGTGACACAGACTCATAGTCTCGTGACCGACAGTTCACAGCTTTCATGCTCCACTGCAGCTGGTGTCCATCCCTGTGAAGTCAAAGTCAAAAACCCTGTTCTCTTTCCTTTCTAATAAAATGTGCACCCACATCTGTGTTGGAGTGGAGTATAGCATTTGAATGAGCTAGTTTCTTGTGTCTAATATTTTGATATGGGATTTAAATTCCTGAAACATGTGCTTTGCATAGACAGCCTATCTTTTTATTAGTTGCAGCAAGATGCCCACACTGACATTATATTCTACATGCTAGGTAACGCAAAGTAACTGAAGGCCTTGGTGGAATGTAAGGGCTACCCATCAGATCACACTGATTCTACCGATTGCCTCTACCACAGTCTATTCAGGGACTTTAAGCCCCCAGAAAATGAAATGCTAATGCGTTGGCTTTTCTGGTTTTGTACTCGGTTTGAAAAAGGCTTTTCACGCACTGGGATTTGGATATAGCTGGACTCCAAAATAGTTTGTGCACAAGGTCGTTGGTCTTCAGATCAAATGTAACACTGCAGCCTTTTGCCTTGTAGGAGTCGTACTGCACTCCACAGAGAGTCCAGTTTTCATTCTTATACACAGTCAGTTGTGTACTGCCTGTGAGAGTGTATGAGAGAAATCCACAAGCAGTGAACTGTGATACTAAATGATTCGTATAGTTTTTCATTCCAGACACCCCACTGTTCTTCCATCTGTTCCCACTGAGCTAATGTCACTACATCAGCACTCAGCATATAGACTTCATGGCACCCCGCTAGGCAAATATACATTGTTATATAAACATGCGCACATGCACTGAAAGCAAATATACTTTCTTTTGCACCAGGCTTGAAGAATGTTTGCTAAGGAACCAACT
Organism: Pagrus major; assembly: GCF_040436345.1. Classification (NCBI taxonomy): domain Eukaryota; kingdom Metazoa; phylum Chordata; class Actinopteri; order Spariformes; family Sparidae; genus Pagrus; species Pagrus major. Next base: position 20,515,854 of record NC_133215.1, read on the forward strand.
GAATGAATGAGAGGCAGCTGGAGTTCCTAGACCGTTGTGTGCATACACGCACATGCACACGCACGCACACGCAATATTTATTAAGCTCTTTTTTATTAACCAAATTAGAGCTGAAATAGTTAATTAATTGAACTGTTTTGATAGTTGATTATTTGTTTCATTACAGTTCATGCTAAAACGCCAGCCTCTTCACGTGCTCTTCATGAGATCTAATACATTTCCTCAAGTGATGTCACTTGAGTCAGCATTGGTTTGGTCTGAAGGAGGTCTGTTGAGTGAGTGAGCCCGCTCCTCATCTCTGCTGGAGGCTAATAGCTTGAGGCTACATTGGCTAAACATGCCCTAATCTCTGACCAAACTGCTGGTAGTCAGAGTTGCATTGTGGGTAATGTAGATCGAAGGTCCCCATGTTATAGGAGTAAGCTATAATTTTGAACTATTCATTTGGGTTTAGACAACCTGGATTAAAGTAAATTGTGATGGGCATTTTCTATTTTTTTTCTATTTTCTGACCATTTCTGGACCAAATCATAGACTATATTCACACGGCAGCCATTTTACTCTGACGATAATGTTGTATGCAGGGAATCTGACAACTTGTTATCATTTCACAGCCCCCTGATTAATCAGTGCCCAATAAAGTCTGGAGGGACATCGGGTCATATTTCAACATAAAACAACAGATTTGGTGAGCTATTAGCTACCGTTAGACAACAGTTAACATTAGCCAACATTGGCATACGTTCTTTGATGGTAAATTAATTGGTCCAAGATGTACGTTGATATTTATGGCTTTCCTATCGTAATATGCATCACTATTAAATGGTAATGTTAGCTAGCAAGAGGTTAAATGCTATGTTGCTGTATAACAGTAGTTAATGGGTTATCAAATATGTCGTTTTTCCTTGAAAAATGGCCCAATCCATTGTCTCCTTAGTTGCTGATCAGTCGAGAAGCTGTGAATTAATGACAATTTGTCACATTCTTTACATTTTACACAACGTTTGAGCTTCCCACCGAGTGTGACATCAGAGGAAAATGGCTGCCATGTGAATATGGTCTATTAATGAATTAATTGGCAGATTAGATGAGAAAAAGAATAACAGAATATTCATTAGTTGCAGCTTTAATACTGAAAAAGCCTGCCAAAAACCTTTCGAACCACAGGCAAAGCCCAATTACTTTAGTTAAATTAAACCGAATAACACTGAAAATTGTTACATTTAGAAGCTGAAACAGGCATTTTTTCCTATTAGAGGACTTAAACAATGACTTGAAAATTAATTTCAGAGTTGGTATTATTCATGTTGGCGCTCTGTCACACTATAAGTGGCTTACTGGGACAATAGAGTACAACAGAAACCTTGTTAGTGTTAATAGAAACACCTGTGCTTTTCCTACTATGAAAAGTCAAAACCTCTGCAGTAAAAAAGGCCTGTTGACTAATCAATAAATTAATCGCAGCACTAATACTAACTTTTCTCTCCCTTGAGACTACCATTCCTCCTGTGTCTACTTTTCTCTTTTTTTGTTGTTGGCCGTAGCACTTTCTGCCCATTGTGTGAGTGTATAGAGACGGAGAGGGACTGAAGGATGTAAACTGTGTGTGGGAGCTCATACCACTGAGGTCAAACAGCCTCCAACCTGCTCAGCTGGCTAGTGTTTGTGTAGGTGGGACTCAAATTGTTGCCCTGAAAAACAAAAAACTGTCGGTTCTAATGGAAGTAAGGCTTCAGTCATTTTAGCCATCTGGGCTGGCATGTAACAGGTGTTACAGGTGAACCGGTGTCTGTAATTAAATACTGTAGCAGCCAAGCTGTGTTCATGGCTGTCTGCCAAATTGGCGTTTTACTAACTCAATGCTGTTTGGTGCAGTTTTTGTTGAGTCCCACAGGACAGTTGTGGGTTGTTGTGCTTTCTGAGTACCACAAGCGGATTGTGGGAGTTGTGTGAAAATTCACAGTTAAGGTGCAAAGAATTATGGTTAAAGTAAAGATTAAGCATTAATAACACTTCTGTTTTACAATGGGGACACTTTCCAGTAAATCCTGAATTATTTTAAGTATCTATCATTTTAAATATTATGTATTATAATTTTCTGAATCATTTTTTAGTGTTGTAATTTCAGTCTACATAACATCTATTGCATGTCGGTCCACTCTGAAAAGGAGGATCCCTCCTCTGTTGCTCTTCTTGAGGTTGTTTCCTGAGGGGTGACAAGAGGATTCATGTAATAACAAACAAAAAAACGATTTCCGTGCCCCAAATCTTACCAAATCTCTTGAAATACTGGATAATTTCACTTGTTTGGGTGACTGAGAATCATTTAAATGAAACTATCCAAGATTTCAAAATCACTCTTTGGTTTAGTTGGCAGCAGATTGACCTGCGTTCACTTGATAATGATCAGGGTCATATGGAAAGCAGTAGGGCTACCAAAGATTCTACTGTTATCATGGTAACCGATGTCCAGAGCAGAATTTAAAGCAGGCGCTTTCTCGGCTGCACCAAAAAAACAAAAAGCAAAACTGATAAAGCACAACAAATGGCAATGATAGATGATAAATGGACTTGCATTTGTGTAGCACTTTTCCAGTCTACCAACCGCTCAAGGAGTTTTACAACACTGGCAGAGGCTGCCATGCAAGGTGTAATTTGGGGTTCATGTTTTTTGCTCAAGGATACTTCAACATGCAGCCACAGGAGCTGGGGAATCTAACTAGGGACCCTCCGATTACTGGACAACTAGCTCTGCCTCCTGAGCCACATGCTTAAAATGGAGCTCTGCTGTGGCGTTAAAGTAGTCTCAAAACCTGCGCACATTAAAATATTACACTTGGTTGTCAGGTTGACTTTTGACTTTGGAGGCGGGGACAGTGGCTGATGTCTCCCCTCCTGTCCCTGTCTCCCATCAGACTCATAACTGCAATAACAGCAAAGTATATGGGTGAAAAATTACCGTGAGATTGATAGCTTGAGTTTTTGCAGTAATTTGCACTCTACTGATGTTGCTGAACTAGTGTTCAGGACGATTTCATTTAATCTCTGTTCTTCCGATTCTTGAACAGTCTATGTTGGATTTGTTCTTACATTTGTGTCACAGGTCGTCCCATTTTTTGGACAACCACTTGCTGCATTTGCTTTCATCTCTCTCCCCTCTTTTCTGCTGCTCCTTTGCTGCTCTTCTCTCTAACCATCCTGACTTTCTCTGTCTCTTAACTTTTTGACTTTGTCAGCCTTCCCGTCTCTACCCTCCTGTATCATGTCTAATTATCGAAGTCAGTGTGTGTCTACGGGGAGCTCCTCAATACCTCCTCATCAAAGCCTCTGTTTGTGTTTGCTTGTTTATCTCTGGCTGCTATTCTAGGCGCTCTCCTGGAGCCCTGATGAGACACAAGCCTCCACTCCCAACGGAGGCTTATACTGTAAGCTGTCACTGCACCTCCAGTCATTCAAAACACTGCCAAAATGAGATCTACCTCGTCTTGTCTCCCAATCACTCTCTCTCTATATATATATATTGTGCGTATATATTACTACATGTCTTTCTTCCTCTCTGTCTAACCACCTCAGTTCTTGAGAGAACTCCATTGTAATGAAAAGTATGCCAGAGGTTGTTTCCGCGTCAAAAATGTTTCCCCTTATCTCTTCTTCTTTCATCCATCTGTTTTTCCCTCCATACACAGATCACCTACATTTTTCACATTGTTTACTGTGGGCACTTTTCCCCTGTGACCCCGCCACCCTCCCCACACCTTGAGGGCACCACAAGGAACCTTTAAGGAGAAGTTTCTCACTATGCGATTTAACACTAAAGCCCTGAAAGATATCGGTGGAGCAACAACAATAGCATCAGCTCTTCTGAGAAACCTCATTTGTAGAAAATGTGAGGCTTGGATGGAGGGGGGCATTTAGGGAGAAATGAGTAATGTAGGCGAGGGTTGATATGACAAAAGCTCATTATGGCAGCTCGCTCGTGAGGTTTTTTATTCAAACTTGAAGCGTCATTGTCCATTTTTTTTTTTTAAATAAAAGGTGAGGTCAAGTCTGATCTTCCCATTAATGTCCATAGCTTGTTTATGAGGTTTTGCAGGTTAGGAATTTTGAAAGTGTCTTTTTGTGTGTGTGTGTACGTATGAGTGTGTGTGTATGAGTGTGTGTACTGGTAAGGACAAGTTTACGGCTCCAAACTCTGTGATGGCGATTAGCGACAACGGCTGTGACAGTGTGTCATTTGTTGCAGAAATAGGGCACTGTCTTGCTCAGATCTTCCCCAATGTGAGATCTCAGTTGCTGTGATGGCTGAATGTGTTTTTTTGGTGTAAGACAGAGCTCTTTACAAACCACACAGGATTTTCAGTGACTGGAGGGATTATTGCTGTCATTGTTTAAAAAACAGTTTCAATAACCGTATTCACTATAATTACTTTGATCATATAAAGTCTTTTTTTTTTTTTTTTTATGAAACCCGCCTGTGCAGAAATGCATGTGGGACAAAAATAAGTCTTTTCTCTCTCCTGAGAAGTTTACTTTTTTTTTCTTTTTTTTTAAGGTTTTCTAAAAGCAGAGTTATGGTTTGTGATGGCAAAAACTCACTAATGACTGAGTTGCTGTGAACTGGCTGCTATGTATGACTCTAGTCTATGCTCTCTCATGTGACTGAGTTTTGGGGAGCTCAAATATCGTCCCATTTAGTGCCGGCTGCAGGGGAAAACAAATGCCCAAGCTAATTTTCTTTGAGATGCCTGAGGGTGTGACACAAAAGACTTAACAGGAGTGTTGGGCAGATGTGTTTGGCGAGGGTGGGAATGATGAGGAGGATTGTGTGTCATGGTGGCTCTCTCTCTTTTGATCACAGAACAACTTTTACATTTGTAAAAACCAAAAAAAAAAAAAAAAAAGGATATATGTGAAATAATGGCCTCTGTTTATTCTCCCAGACCAGTGAGCAAAGTAACTCTGGAGCAATAAATGGATTCAGTCGACTTGTCTCGTATTTGTTTAACCTCTGACCTCTAACCTCAAACCCTGTCATGTTGTGTCACAGGTGGCAGGATGGAAGAGGACAAGTACAAACAGCGACTGGAGGCCATTGCTGTGAGTATATGCACACACACATAAATACACTCAAGAAAAATCCAGCAGCATTATATGTTGTGGGAAACTACACATTTACACTTGGCTGTGAAAAAAAATGTTATGACATAGGGTGTTCTGGCAAAAATAAGGTTAATGTACAGTTTCTCTCCATCGTAACAGTTGGTTTTAATTCATCAAATCCCTCGATTTCTTCAGAAAAAGTGCATACTTTCATAAAAGTCAGAAGTACAAGCTGGAGGAGTAAGGGTTCACCGTTGGCCAGTTGTAGGCAGATGGCCCGGTCTGATTGAGGAGGATTTAAAGCAATGTTATGTGAATATTTTACCCTAAAATAACAGCTTCAAAATGTAATAGGGTGAACGGTGTCTCTGTCTCAGCCACTCCGCCCCCCTATCACTTGTGTCTTTGCTATGTAACATCAATGAGAAGGTAGGATCATAATGCCTATAAGCTTCAAGGTAGTACATCACAAACTATCACTGATTTTGGTAAAGCTGGATCATATTTTATGGGGAACAAAATGTCCCTCTTCTCTGCCTCAACTCTGTTATTTACAGGGTTTCCTGAAAGTAACATGTGGCCACTGTATCATGTAGCTACAGCATTGCCAGATGTATGATAACTATTGTATTTGTACAATAATTTTGGCAAAAAAGCCTGAGCGTGCATGTTTACTTCATGGCAAAAGTTTTCAAGACATAACATTGTTATCTATGTTATTCTAGCTGTTCTGTAGTCGTGTTAAAACCGGGCCAAATTTCTTTGAAACGTTACATTTTTATAGATTATAACCTTCATTTTAAAAACATTTGATCACTATTTTTTCCACTCACAACCAATGATCAAATAATGTTATACATTACAGTGTTGCAGGCAGGTGCCATCGCAGTTGTGGCAATCGTGTCTATTTCCGCCTTTATATCACATTCGTCTGTACAGAGAAAGAGAAGATAAAGCGACTAAGCTCTCTGAGCTGTCCGTAACTCCTAAATAATTTATTGAATGTGCAATGTGGTGAGCCAGGGTGTCCCTGGTCCCATGAAAACAACACTGGGTTGCCATGGGGACAGCTGCTCCGAGCATTATGGGATGTACAGTGTACCTGATGTCTGTGGTGACAGTGTCCTTGTGACAGATGGTTGACCAAGTGTTTTACTCTTTCTCACTGATGTTTTATTCACTGCCGTCTCTTCCCTTTCTTTGTCTCTGTTAGTCATTTACATCAGTTTCTTTATATGTCTGGCTCCTGATCTGAATTTCTCAGCCCACCCTTCTCTTTATTAGAATAATAATAATGTATTTGTACTCCTCTTGCTCTCACTCTCTCTCTACCAAATTATCAATATGTCTACATTCACTCTCTTTATTTGCTTTTTTCGCTGCTTCCGTCCTAATCTTCGTCTGTCAGGAGAAGCGTCGGCTGCAGGAGGAGCAGGACCGAGCCCGGAGAGAGATGGAGGATGAGAAGCTCAGACTACAGCAGCTCAAGGTCTGACACACATACACAGGATGATCTAATCGGTCTCATTCATTCACACACATATTTACACGCACATGCAGCTTTAATTTCACTCATCCAACATCCTCTGCAGACCCATTTCAGCTTGTTAGCATTCCCATTTATTTCCTTTTCTCACACATACACACACACACACACAGATGAACTGTACAACCTTTCACACTTCCTGGTTTCTTGCAAGGTTAGAGGCAAGCCTTCCTTTGCTGAAATAAGTTTTTTATGTGAGTGTTTACACACACTGCAAGTCACAGAGCTGCTCTATTGTTTTCACATCGTTTCCACACTGGCGTTCCCACTTCCTACTCCACTGTGTTACACTGCCCTGGGGCACATTCCTCAAATTGTGCGAAATTTGTGCAGCATGTGTTTGTGTCTACACAGGTATGCATGTGTTCATGCAGGAGACCGTTTTGCATATGCCTACCATGTTTGTGTGTGCATGTGAGTTAGTGTGCAATGCACTAAACATGAATTGCATCTGTGAGATCAAAATTCAAGTTGCAAGAGGCTTCAAAGATGAATTTTAAATGATTATTTCGACACTTGCTCTCTCACAGGAGTTGATATCATCATAGCTTTTAGTACATTCATTAGACTTGACATTGACTCTAACCCCAGGGTAGATGTAAGGATGTGATAAAAAAGGAGCAGCGGCTTATACACAGTTCCTGACCTGAGGGAAAGTCTAGAGAGGGCTGCATCCAGCAAGCCAAGGGCACGGAGAGGGGAACAGAGCAGGGCTTGTTCTGCAGTGCAGGAGAAAACACAGAGATGGTTTTGTGATGCTTATAGTAAAGTAGGTAGCTACTGGCTAACGGTTGCCAGATTTTGAAAACATGGGGGCCATAGGCTGGAGAGGAGTGTGGCTTTTCAGATGCTTTCAGCAGTAAGTGAGACGCTTGCAGACATCAGCTATGCAGTAAGAGAAAGTATAGCTGCTGTGAGTGAGTGAGTGTCTGCACTGGATTTCTGTGCATATTACTACTTGATTATGATAAAAATGAAAATCCTGCCTGTTTGGCTGGATTAGATTTACTAAAAGTTCCCTGCAGACAGCACTCTGTTTATTTCCGCTTGTCAGGGTCAGCTAAAGACCACCGCTCCTGGAACTGACAAGAGTTTACTGTCTGGCTCAAGGGCACTTTAGCTGCACAGTTGCTTTCTGAAAAAGCACTTGAACCGAGGGCAGCTGGTCGCAACATGGCTGTCATACTGACTAAGTCAGCCTGCAGCTAGTGTATTAGTCCTGAAAGTAAGGGGAAAACAACAGTTTTTTTATATGTTTGAGAGAAAAATGTTTCTCCCTCTTGAAAGTTTCTGGCTAACAATTAATTTCATTGAAGTTTTTAATAGCTACATCGTGCAATCATCTGAGTTTCTATTCGTTTTTGGCAGAGAATTTTTTTATAATGGAATTTATTTGACTAAAAGGAAAGATTAATTGGTGGAGTAAATAATGGCAGCCTTGGTTTGATAAGCCTGACAAATGGCACTGTAACCACTATCATCATAACATCATTTTCATGTCACTTTAATCACCAAGGTTCTGATTGTGCCGTCGTATGTCACCTTGTTTGTTTGTTTGTTTGTTTGTTTTGATGTCTGGATGTAGCATGAGTTATGAACACGTTTTCTTCGAGACGGCAGCACAGTAATAACTTTCTGACTTTTTCCTTGTTTGTACATGTAGCCTGCTTTACATTCCTGTAGTCCAGCTCATGAAAACGCAACAAAGTTTGCATAAAGTATACTTCAGTGTTTCCAACAGACTAGAAAGCAATTCATGGTGGCAGGGTCTTAGTGTGTCGAGGGCTTTTCACGAGATACCAACCTTTCGTGAACGCGTGAATTTCGCCAGCCGTCTTCTCTGCACCAAATATCAAGCTTCCACGCTTTTACCTCCAGGGATGATCTCGTTTTCATGGAGACAGAGGTGGTGTGCATGGAGGGGAGGGGCTGTGTGTGTGTGTGTGTGTGTGTGTGTGTGTGTGTGTGTGTGTGTGTGACAGAGAGACGGAGGGAGAGCAGGGAAAGGAAATGCAGCTGAACGAATATGCTGCGTTTTTAAATAGTGTTTAAAAAAAAGGAAAAAAGAAACACAATATGTGGCGGTCGGTGTTGATTCGGTGATTACTCAATGTGTGGGAAACACTGTACTTCATATTGTCATTGAAAAAGAAAAATATTCATTCATTCATTCATGTCATTATACTCAAATAAAAAGTATACACAAATTAAAAGTAAAAAACGTGACTTTTTTGAAAAGGTCATTTCCACCTTTGTCAGTTCAAAAGGCACCTATACACTGAGCACTAATCAGTTCGGTTGAAATTGACTTGAAACAAGATAATATCTGTCTTGGCTTGTGTAGTTTGAGTGTTTGACTGTTGTGTTTGCAGGAAAAGTCACGCAATGTGTACACTTGTGTTGGATGTGTCACTCGTTGTCACATATACAAACACACACATAGAGCTTTTTATGAGTTAGTGCTAGATGTCCAGAGGGGATTTGTAACAGAATGTAGAGAAGAACAAAGCAGTGCAAAGCAGTATTAGACTTAACAGACTGTCTGTCAGGCAGTTGTAATGGTCTGTTCAGAAGATGTTCAGAGAGTAGTCGGCTACAAACTGAGAATCGCGCTGTTGTTTGGATAAAAGTTAAAAAGTACTCAGTTTGGTATTCTGTTGGGAATAGTAGGTTGCATCGGGCAGCTTTCGTTCACTGGGTCATGTCTTTTTAGAGAAGTGGTGTAGGAATAAGATGAGAATAAAAAATGCACACACATACTTTAAATTCTAGCGTTCTCTCTGTTGGAAGGCAGAGATGAAGACATGGACTTACTGGTGTTTGTCTCTTTCCGCCTCTCGCCTTTCTCCACAACTTTCAACAAATAATCACATTTTCGCTTTTCCTCATCTCAGTTTCTCAATCTGACCACATCACTGCTCCATACATCTCCTCTCGCTTCACATCTCACTCTTTTAGACTCAGACTCACACTCACACACATTTTTGAATCATCCTCATGTTGCTGTATTGTTTGCATTTGTGCAACACATTGCATTTCGGGAATGTTTGTAAAAAGTAAACTTTGGCCCATACCATACTACAAACTACTTCTAACCAGGTTTTGAGTATGTCGTTATTTCCTGAGTCCAACCGATATGTAGTTTTTGGGGCCAATATATACAAATTTTTTGCAGTGATCCCTCAAATGTGGTAATCAAACACACAAAATATGTAATGGAGGCAGGATATTTTACAGGTTAACAAAAAATGTAATGGTCTAAAGGGACATTGGTAAACTGAAACGGTAAACTTCACAAGAAATTTAATAATAGTAAATCACCCCATACATAATTTTCTGCACTGTTTTTTAAGATCAAAAAGTTTGAAAAAGTATATTTTGATCAATACATGTTCTCCTTAACCTAACCAAGTAGGCTTATTGTACCTAAAAGTAAATAAACCTAAAAGTAATTTTGTTGCCTAAACCTACTCAAACAGAGACAGAAAACTAGAAAGAAACTGAAAATAAAACCCAGTCTACTGGCTGAGAATCAAGTATTTTGACAGTCTTATATTTCATTAGTTTTAGGACAAACCGAGACTTTATCGAGTTGGAAAATTATCTTTTAAATTGATAAACATCATATGTGTGATTCATGACCCAATTCAAACAAATGTTTTACACTTTGAACACTTAAATAAAATGGTGTTGGATGACTGTAGTGTCGCAGGTATCAGCAGTGATGAGACAGTCTTCCTCTGAGTACTCTGCCAGCAGCCATTAGTTTCAGTTGGACCGCCTGTTGCTGGTAGCAACCACTGCTGGCACAGTTCTGTAGCAGTTCATCTGAGATTGCTCGCTTCCTGTACCGTTCTTTGAGCAGGCAAACATTGACAGAAGTCTTCATCTGCTCTCAAAATACCCTCGTCTGGCCATTGTCTGTTAATCGTTATAGTTTTTTCAAGTGGAATATCAGATGTAAAGAGAGTTTCTTCTGATCAGCTCAGCGCTAATCAGGCTAGCCATTCCGTAAGTACAAAATAGCTTAGCTGTCCAACTAATTCGTTTTATAGATTAACTGTTAATTTACTTTTTGGCTACTGTTGAAGGTTTGTATTTTAATTCTCTTGTGGATGTTTACTAGATTAATAAGTAGCTAAGTTTTTCTGGCATGTTGTGTTACAGAGGTAGCCCTATGTAACTAAATGTTGACAGTTAGCTTAACTTTGTGAATCCAGTTAAGCTAGTTAGCGAGCAGTTACATCAGTGCTACAATTGTTGATCTTAAAGTCTTGTTTATTGTATTGCTGTTTAACTATAAATCTATATTTTACTATATGTGTGTGTATATATGTGTATATATATATATGTGTATATATATATGTGTGTGTATGTATATGTATGTATATGTATGTATATATATATATATATATATATACATATATATATATATATATATATATATATATATATATATATATATATAATTTAGTAAGATATAGATATATAGTAAGATATATATATATATATATACAACATTATTCGTCAACATTAACTTATGACAAATATATCTGTATCTGTACGTCTGTAACAATTAACGTAGCCTCCAGTTTTACAACTGCAAATTGTCCTGCTGAGCGCATTGTCACTAGATTTGCTTTGTTTATCAAATTGCTGTTTTGACAATATTACAACAACACTACTCCCAGTCAAAACTTAAAAGGCCACATACACTAGATATTTTGAAGACATTTTCATATATATATATATATATATATATATACGGCACATATCACAATATGATGATGAATATGAATCCTCTTTTCCTGTATGTAATTTTATATCTTGGTATAAGTATATTGTGATATGCAACAGTATTGCTTTTTCTGTAAAATCCAGTGATAAATAGTTAATGAATTAAATTAAACAGGTCAAACAGGTCTGTTTGTTTTTTGGCTTATCAAGCAAATTAAATACCTTTTTAAAAATCAAAATTGCAGTGATGCAAAGCAAACATAAAAATACAATATTGTCAACAGGCACCTCTGCTCGTTGTTTTGTAGTTTTGCTCACAATGGCCTAATACAACCAAATATATTAGATGGATTGCTATCAATGTATAAACTTAGAAATGTCAACACAATACCAATGCTCCTGAAATTGGACTCACTCTCCTGTCTTTCCTCCTTCCTCTTCCTCACCTCCTCCTTCTCACTCCAGAGGAAGTCTCTGAGAGACCAGTGGTTGATGGAAGGAGCTCCCTTGTCCCCAACCTCCCAAGAAAACCAGGACCCTCGCTCACCTCTGTGGGGATCCCAGGCCCAGGAGATGGAAAAGCGCATTGACAAGTACAGCCACTGTCTGTGTCTGTGTCTTTATGTTAGTGTGTGTGCGCGCAAGTTAGAACTAGGAGACAGTTTGAGACAGTTTGAGACAGTTAGCAGAGCTGACAGAGAATGAATGAAGCTACACTTTTTTGTTGTATTTGCATAGTTGGAAGTTCATGTATAATTGATAGTTGCTGCATTCCCTTTTCTATTTTTGTTTTCTTGTAATTTTTTATTGTTGTCGTACATGTATGCTTTGGCAAAGTTGAGTTTTAATCCTGCCAGTGCTGAACTCACAGGCAGAGAGTGAGAGTGAGAGGGTGATGCGGCCTGCATACTTGCCAGATAGGACCAGGCTTTTCTTTATTGCATTGGACAATGTTGTCAAGTCCCTGAAGACTACACTCCAACATCCCAATCTTATTATTGCAAAGGTCCACAGTGCTGTCTTGCTTTTCAAGAAGACTCCTCTCTCACTCTCTCACACACACACACACACACATACACACACACACACACACACAAAAGCCCATGGCCCCTGGGCGAATTTAAAAAAAATGTGCCTACAGTAGCATCAAAAAAATACATGAAAATATATATTTAAGCATCACATGAACAACTAAAAGCATTGTAATCTAAGAGTGCACTGTTAGGACAGATATGATGTGTTTGTTTTGTGTGTGTGTGTGTGTGTGTGTGTGTGTGTGTGTGTGTGTGTGTGTGTGTGTGTGTGTGTGTGTGTGTGTGTGTGTGTGTGTGTGTGTGTGTGTGTGCATGCGTGCGTGCGTGCGTGTGTGTGTCTGCACAACTGTGTGTCCATCTCAGGTTGCAGTCAGAGACTCAGCGGTTGGCAGAGGAGGAAGAGAAGCTGAAGGAAAAGATGGAGGATGGCCAAACAGTGAGGAACTTGCACGCACGCGCACACACACACACACACAGGCACACACACACTCACTCTGTGAACACAAAGCGGGTTGAAATAAGTGTTGAACAAGCTTGCTCAATCATCTTCCATTAGGAGGAAAATTTCCCACAACTTCTGTCTGTGGCTTTCTGCCATGAATAATGCATTTCCTCTCTTAATGTACCTTTGATGTAGCACCTCTTGTTCAAAAGCAGGAACTTTATGAATGGAAGCAGCTCTGTTACATAAACAATTCAGCACTTGATCCACTCTAGAATTATTGTTTTGCCTCAAGCCAAGCGCAAGAATGTTTACCCCACCTCACCCAAGGTCTTCATAGTAGAACAAAAGAGTTGTCCTTCCTCCTCTCCCGCCTGCTCTGGGGGTTTTTTAGTAAGGTTTTTTCATAGTTCATATATTCATCTTAACCTTGGCTTTTGGAGTTCAGCAAAAAATCAACTGGAAACATAAACAGAGGACTCCATTTTTGTTATACCTATTAGAGCAGCCTTGCTGGCTATGATGGAGGCGGCTCTGAATGTATGACCTTATCATCTGTGTGAAAATACAGCACTTAAAACAGGCTGTGCCAGCAGAGCTTTGATTTAGTGTGCAGACTGAGAGTGAGTGACAGCCAATACCTGGCAGCTCAAAAAGGCACATCAAGAAGATTTTTTTTATGATTTTCTTTGCCTAATGCTTTCTAATCAGACTAGGGAATATGTTCAGGTCCTTGAAGCAGGCTTTTGATTATAAGCTACGCACATAAACATGATCAATATAAGCAGATGTTATGTATTTAAATACATGCTTTACCAAACTGCTGAGAGGGGTAAACCTTTCAAAGGTAATGTAGGGCTTTTCAGCTCAATCACTCCCCCTTGTGATTAGACAGAACGTCATAGCCTTCATGGCTTTTGAACAGCTGAAATCATTACAGTAGTGGACACATTAAGTAGTTTAGTACAGATTGTACTCGTCTGTGCCATTTAGAAAGGAGGGTAGATACTTATTTAGACAACATGAGGGGAGATATTTCATAGAAATGTTCTGGATTGTGTCTGTTTCCATAAAACTTGTGTAAAGTTCTCGCATTTGCATTTCATCTGTTGTCTTTTTATATTCCCTTCAAAATACACCAGAGCTTCAGGCAACACAACACAAACAGATTCACCGGTTGAGTCATACTAATTTTAATTCCTCCACTGTCTCTCTTACCCACCAGGAGGCAGTGAAAGTGGGAGAGGCCGGAGCAGGTAAGTGGGTTCAGAAAAACCTTTTGGCACCGAGAAATGTTAAAATTACAGCAGTTACAGTCAGTTTTTAGTTAAATTGCATTTCCATTAGCTTTGTGCCAGAGGAAGTGATAAATTGATGCAAATTTCACACTGTAGAGAAGTTAACATGAGCATTTTCAAGCAATCTGACAAGCCCTAACATCCACAGTATGTAGCAGAGTGCAGAGCTGTCATCCATCTGCAAGCTTTTTCTTAAACTGTTTAAACACTGTATTCTGTCCAATGTGTGTCAACCCCACAGTAGTCTATCATTTTCAACCACTGTGTGCAGACACACTACTTTTCTGGCTCCCAGCACCTGGTAGCCAAAGTCTTGTCTCAAATGCTACTCCTACTCAGTCACATCTGTACATATTCATTAGGTTTCATTTGTTTAATGTTTGGGCTCCTTCTTACTTTTCTGTGTTTGTTTGCAATGAAAAAGATCTTGGTTACTGTCAGTAGAAAAGAAGCGTGTCAGTCAGGACGAAAAACCATTGAGGAGATATCCTCATTTACAGTCGTGTAGATATGTAGAACAAAACAGTTAAAGGGGCACTCTAGTTTTGGAGACAAAATTCAAACTCAGAATTGTGATATTTACAACACTAATGAGGTAAAAATACAAACTCAGAAATATTATACATATTATATATTATTTTTTCCATAACTGAATAAACAAGCTGTTCTCAGCGGAAAATAAGGTCCCCAGAACATTGTTTGAAGCTACAAAGGTGGCAGGGTCCACCACATTTAAACAAAGTAAAACGGTATGAAATTGTGTTGTCCTTTTAAGGTCAGTTTGTTTATTCAGTCATGAAAACAAAGAGAGTTTGTGTATTTTGTGTTTAGGCATACAATTTCAGTCAATGAAGATCTTTCTCTTCTTATTAAAATTTCTACCCCAAAACTACATAAAGCACCTTTTAACAACAAAAAAGATGTTTTGTAGCTAAAATCTAAAATACAGGATAGACTATGGACAGGATGCTATGGAGTAAATGAAAAGAGAAATAAATACAATGGCATATAAAATAGAATAAAATGAATAAATGCAAGAGTAAAATACAGTTATTAAAGTACAACAAAAAAGTACTACACTACTGTGTTGATTAAATCACACTGTGATCCAGTCCTCAGTGTTGCATCTTAGTCTGAACATCTTAATGTAAAGGAACATGTATATAGTCGCTGGATTCATTTTCTGAGAAATCAGTACTCAGTTTTGTAGTGATTCATGATTTCTACACTGCATGTCTGAAAAACACTGCTACCTGCTGACACACTTGCAATACATACAGTCTGTATTCTTTCTTCCACAGAAATAGTCCATGATGCTCTTGTGCAGAACGGAGAAAACAATGCAACAGGACTGGGTGGGTATAGAGTTGACTCGTGTCATAAAATGCACACAGATGTACATCAGAGTACTCGCATAATGCTCATGTGCGGAGTGGAAAACAAATCCTGCACACGTCCATAGCCTTTGTTAACATCAGTATCTTATCTCCTCTCTATTCTTCCTTGTGTCAATTCATATCATACACCAATTCCTTAAAGACCATACAATCCCCTATAGAAAAACTTTCCAGTATGTGTTGTTTATACTGATCTTAAGAACATTTGCATTATAAAGGAAGGAGTGACCCGGGCATACCTATACTTCACTAAAAGTTCATACATGCTGTGATGAATATTTACGCATGTTGAATAAGGTTTTGCATACATATTTATGCTAATATGCCCACAAGTGCAGAACTTGCATTTTTAGAGGGCAGCGGGGATGTGGACATGTCAGTGGGTATGCTGCTCACGCTGTTGAAGAGCACAAGAGAATCTTAAAAAATGAAACTGACCCATCCATTTGTATTTTAATCATCCAGGGTCTATAATCACAGACTGCAGGATCTTAATCTGCATTTAATGCATTCTCTGTGCATCTTATTCCAACCGTGTCATCAACCATTGTGTATTCCTCCCATGACAAAGCATTGAAATGATAATGATAATGATAATTTACATTTCTCACTGTTTTTATTTCGCTTGTGTTTTGTTACTTTTCTCGTGATGGTACAATAAATATTCTCTTCCACTGATTGTTACATTCTGCTCTAAAACAAATACAATAAAAGCCTCCAATTATTATTATTATACAGTTCATGGCCTGTAGCTAAAACGTGGTCTTTATCAGCCTCTGCATTTTATACTAGAGCAGAGGTGACTGACCTTTCTGTGTAAAGCATTAAGATCCTATGATGGCAGAAGCTTTTGTCAACTGCATTATAAAACATAAATTAGCTGTATTGACTGCAATGACATACGCAGACTGCAATCAAGTAACAGTGAAAGCTAATAATCAGTGATAATGAAAGTTTGTTGGCATATTGATTGCAAATTCATTCAACTTCATTCAAATGCATGAACAGCACTAACTATTCAAATTAATGCAAGTGCACAGAATTCTCCTCCTTTACTGACAGTGTTCTTTATTTTATGTTTTTCTTCAGAAACAACTGACGTTGAAGTGAAGACGAACCAAAGCTCAGCAGTGGATGAAACTGCAGCTGTCCTAACAAATGGTGGAGGGGAGTTAGAGGCAGACACCAGTCACGACGCTTCAGAGCAAAGTAATCAGTCCACCACCAACGGACCAGTTGTAGCCTCTGAGGGTGTTATTAGCATGAAGTTGGAACCAGGGTTGAGCCTGGTTTTTTCTGAGGCATTGCCTGGTCAGGTTCCAAATGTCGACATTAACGAGGAGGAGGAGGAAGGGACCCTGGTGATGAGAGCAGAACGTGTGATCATCACAGATGAAGGGGATGATGTACCTGAGGAAGATCGACAGAAGACCATGCAGTCAGAGGAAACCCCTCTGCCGAATCTAGAAGCAGGCCAAGAAGGAGGGGAAGCTGTGGAGGCGGTAGTAACAGAAACAGAAGCAGCTCTGGAAACCTTCACAAAACCAGAGTACAGTGAGGCAATTGAACCCACTGCAGAGGCACAACCAGCAAATGCAGATGGAGACATGCAGGGTGGGGTACAAACAAATGAACACGGAGATGGAGAGACAAAAGCTGAAGGACAGGACAACCAAACAGAGGACCTCACCTCTGTGCAGGTGCAGGCCCCATCCAATGCTCTGGAGGGCACTACAGTGGCTTCTGTGCCAGTCTACTCTCAGTCCACTCTCTCCCCGGAGGCAGAGGCTGAGAGTGCAGCTGCAACGTCACCAGAGGGAGCAGAGGCAGCGTCAAAAGCCCAAGACCCTGCTCCTCTGCCGGGCCAGTTCCAGGAGGTTCCCCTGGCTGATCCCCAGGAGAACCAGAGAACAGCGGCAAGGCCAGGAGAGCAGGAACCTCTTCTGTCACAGGCCAAAGCCCCAGACACCCATGCAGAGCCAGCAGCAGCAGCTAACAGCCCAGCCAGCACAGAGACACACAGCCCGACCAGGGCTAGCCAGGAAGAGGAGGCACCCAAACGCAAAACCTGCCAGTGCTGCTCTGTCATGTAAATGCCCTCTCTGTACATTTATTTCCTCTCCCCCTCTTCAGTCTGTCTCAATACACAACACACTCCTTCCCCCATCTCTTTGTTTTATGCACCCATCCTTTTTCAAATCAGTATGTCCACAAGCGGCTTCCCTTTCCTCCTCTGCCCACTGCCCTCATAACTTCTTCGTCCCACTCTCTAAATCTTCAAGAGGAAATGAGCTCTCTCCGATGTGAAGACGGGAGGTATAGACTGGACTTGTCAGTGTTTAAGTGCCTTGAGGAGCTCTCAACCCAGGACTACACTTTTAAATTCTCTTCTCACAATGCGGACCAAAGTATGAGGTGTTGGTTTTTTACACTGTTTGAGTTTGATTTTATTTTACCGGTTAGTGTAGTGAGCCAGACAATCTATATAGGATCATACAACCCAAATATTAAATGGAGTTAAACAAAACACAGTCTAAAAATATATTATTTTAAGCTGTTGTATCTACATGTATAATTCATTTTTCATGATCTTAATATAAGAGTTAACTGGAAAAGATGTGGAGGGGATCAGAGAGGATCTAAATTAATGACTTTAAAGGTGCATTATTTTATTGATTTTGGTCTTTTGATTTGAGATATTTAGAATCCAAGTATAGGACCTGAACATGTTTATTCACTCTGTAATACAGGTTTTGACAATACACAGACTAACTCTATGAAATGTTCTTATTTATAAACAACAGCGTGCACCACTGAATATTTCGTGGGCTGTTTTTAAAAGAGCAATTATTTTTGAAATACCTGAAAGTATGAATTTTGTATTTTTACCAGATGAGCTATTGAGGCGAGGCTCCGGAGCTCCTGGCATAGCTCTGTGCATGGATGTACATACTGTAGACAAAAACATGTGGAACTGAGAGTGTCTGAGATGTCAGCTTTAAAATGATTGATGAATGATTTAATGATTAAACTGACATTTGTGATACACTGCCTGATGTACTTGATGTTCATCCAGCGTTTCTGTTCTTCAAATAGTGAATATGTCCAAAAACCACAACACTCTTTGACGCAAAAGAAACACACTGGATAATATTTAACTATTTGTGTCATAATGCTGGATCTTTCTAAGTCTTAAAGCAGGGACAAGTGGTTTAGGACAGCCGCCTGTCATATCTCTCCAGCCACAGTTGGAGTGGGAGTACGCAGTCCGCCTGAGACAACTCGTCTATCTTTAATCATAGAGCTTAAGTTGAGGTAATTAGTCCCCTGAGGAGAAGAAAGGGACTAACAGGATCTATCTTTGAGAGATTCTGCAAAAAAAGCAGTTTTGCGGGGACTGAGCTCATGAAATGATGTACCTGGTGTTCCCTGAAAACACTTTTAAAAATCCTCCACATGGAGTACATGGACCTCCCAGCAGTGTCTCTAACAGCTCTTGTGATAGTTCAGTGACCAGCCGTCTCAAGGGCCAGACCAAACTCTGTCCCGGGGGAAGGGGATGCAGCAATGAGTCCCGTAGCTGTGAGAATAAGGCCTGCTGAGCTGAGAGCTCTCAGGGGGGCTTTCTGCAATAGGATAAATTTGATACATTAAAACACATTAATTCATTATTTTTATGCCTTCAGGCCTGGCCAGATGCAATATATTTTTCTGGTTGTCTGTACATCCTGCATCCCATTCTGTTGAAAGATATCTCAGGAACGCCTTGAGGGAATTTCTTCATATTTGGCACAAACGTCACTTGAATTTAAGAATTAACCCATTCAATTTTGGTGGTCAAAAGTCACGGTGACCTTCCAAACACGTTTTTGGCCATGACTCAAGTATTCATACACTAATTATGACAAACATTTCACACTAATGTCTAATACGATACAATGATGAAGTAATTATATTTCATATCCAAATGGTCAAAGGTCAACTTCACCATCACATCATAATGTTCTGCAAAAATCCCTTTCTGGACATTATTCAACACCATAACTCAGGAACAGAAGGGGAGACAGTGACCATAGATCATATTTGGTTGGATACTGAATTGACACATTTGTACAAACATTCTCTGTTGAACATTTCAGTTAGCATTAAATGCAGCTGAAGGTTATACACATTTAAAACCAGGGATTAGGGAAGAGCAAAAAGCTTTTAAAAACAAGTTCATACATACTCTGAAGGTAGGTAAACATTCTTAAAGAGTAGCTCCATCAGTTTTCCTGATTAAAGTGTGTTTACAGGTCTTGGTGAGTACAACTGCAGATGTGAAAAAAAGTACTGTAGCCTTTTGTTGCTTCACAGGAAGTTGCATGTATCTGATAAATTGCCTTCTTTGATGTCATTCAGTGGTTAAGTTGCATTGTGGGTAATGTAAGTGTCGGTTTTTGTTCTAGCATTGCACTCCTCCTGTTGGACTCATTATGGAGGGTTTAAAATAAAATTGATACAGCTGAACCAGAGATGTTTTTATTCCTTGCATTCTTCTTCATTTTCCAAACCTGGCACCTTCATCACCCACAATGCAACTGAGCCGCTGAGTGACATCACTGGAGGCATTTTATCAGATTACATGCAGCTT
The DNA here is from genome assembly GCF_040436345.1 of Pagrus major. Classification (NCBI taxonomy): domain Eukaryota; kingdom Metazoa; phylum Chordata; class Actinopteri; order Spariformes; family Sparidae; genus Pagrus; species Pagrus major. Next base: position 20,536,041 of record NC_133215.1, read on the forward strand.
CCTCTGGAGCCACAAAAGGTTTTGTACTACATTTTTCACATGTGCAGTAGTACTCCAACACAACACAATTTAATCAGGAAAAATGGTGGAGTTACCCTTTAAACTCTTTGACCAAGCAAACAGATACATACTTCCAATATGGGTGCAAACTGTGAGGTAAACAATGTCTATAGTTCTCTGCAGTGTGTTTAATTATAAACATGAACACAATGATTGTAAAGGGTCAGATTGTGTGGACTGTTGCAAAGACAACGCTGCTATTTTGACTGTCAATTTGGCAAAGGCTGGAAATAAACATTGGTTTGGGTCCCAGATTCACTGAATTACTCCAAGCGTTCGTAGAAATCAATCCCTGTTGATTCAACAATGCAACAACAGTGTTTTCTGACCTCAGTGCAAGTGAGAATATCTTCAATAAATGAGTGCATTAGGTTTTACAGTGATTTCAACAAACTCAATACATATAATGAAATTGTAGCTCTAAGTATGAGCCAATGAGATTAAAGTAGATTTATTGCCTGCTGTTTACAATATGAGTATCAGTGAATGCACTGCAATATTTCATGTAAGACACTGCGAGTAAGAACAGTGTAAATAATCATGATTCACACTATTCAATTCTTGTGTTACTGTCACAGGTAAAGAACACAGGTGGACTCTGCTCTCTCAGTATTGTGAAACTGGATTTTTCTGTTGCAACTATAAAACCAGACAAGCCTCAATACTGGCAACACTCTCATACGGACACTGCAGAGCAACTGAGTCCAGATGACCAGTCGTATGACTTCAACATACAGAGACATGTTTGCTGTGTGTGCCATCACTCTCCTCTGCTTGGTGTCTGTGAGCCATTCAGCGCCTCTGACCTGTAAAGACGTGCTCCAGCCTTTGGATCAACTGGATCCTAATGATTTCAAGGGCGAATGGGCTATGATTGCAGATAGCCTGAAAATCATTGAATCTCATGAGCCTTTTGAACTAGCCAACAGCATCAGTCTTTATTTCTACAACTCAACCTTCACCAAAGCCAATCGTTATGGTGAGTCGTGCCATTACTTTTCCCATAACGTCTTGATTGAGGGCCCTCACTATAACTTCACGGTGGGACAGATGTCTAACTTCAGTGGCACCATCTACCGTACGTCCTGCGCAGACTGCGTAGTGCTGAGCTTCAAAGTGGAGTCAGCAGGTTTTAAGTCAGAGGAACTGTGCCTGTTCAGCAAAAGGAGGGAGGTGGATGAGAAGGAGCTGAAGGAGTTTGCCGCTCAGGTGGAGTGTCTGGGGATGCCTAAACTACTGATGATGGATCCTACCAAGCCACTTTGTCCAGTCCGCCCCACCAACGTCATACAGTAGCTCCAACTGAGGAGAAAACAGAGACTCCAAAGGCTTAGGAGTTGTTGGTGCATGATATCTGTTGACAGTGTAAATAAAATGATTGAAAATACATACAGTGTCTGTGACTGCTTTTGCAAATGTAAATTGTAAATTGTCTACAACTAGATGAATGTGAGATTTCATGAATAACCTTTGTACTGTGCCTGGTTATCAAGATAATAAAGATACCAAAAGGGCTTGAAAGTTGAAACCTGAGTGGAAAGCCTTTGAAGACTTAAGCATGTTTGTTATCTACCAAATAATTGTTTAATAGTTGTATTTCGGCTCCTCATTGTACCTTGTTTTCATGAAGACAGTGCAGGTGAAGGGGAGGGGGATGCTATAGGTTAAAGTAAAGACCAAATCAGATGTGCTAGAGTTTGTGGTCTGATGTTGTTGTTGTATTTGATCAAATGCCTTTGAATGATTTGTTCTCAGAGATGAAACTTAAGATTTGTTGCTGCAGCACAGGTTTGTCTGAAGGTAAAGTTAGAGCTGCCTCTGTGGACTTTGGGGTCCTTAGCCTAAATGTACAGGTTCACATTTCAGTAAAAATCAATAAATACATTTAATGAAAATTAACAGAGGCAGAGGGGCCAACAGTACATTTGGCTCTGTTTTTTAATATACATGACAGAATGGATAACAGTATCTCTTTGAGCAAATGTTGCTTTTTGTCTTTGTTAGCATTTTTGCCACAGCCACTTTATACAGTCATAATATGTTCAGTTTGAAATAGTTTTATATTGATTGATGGCTTAAATCTCCACACTTTAACAACAACCTACTGGCACTTTCTAAACAAAGTAGAGGTGACTTGTTATTAGTGTTCTTATTCCCTCCCACACACAGATGTGTATCCATCAATCATTTATCTGCACTTACCAGCAGACCAGTATAAACACTGAGTATTTCCAGAACTTCAGTTCAGGAGAAGTTCAAACAGTAAAACCTTTTCCCCCATTTTATTTGATTAACAATGTTTGACTGACCTTGAACCTGCCACATTACCACAGCTAAGATAGACTGGAAAACACCCAGTGAAAACAATAAGTAGCCCAGCACCTAAGATTGCAGGTGCTGTATCGTAGACAACTGGACTTGTTTCAGTTTCTTGAAGACGTGTCACCTCTCATCCAAGAGGCTTCTTCAGTTCTAACTAACTGGAGGGGAGCTGCAGGCTTTTAAACCCTGTATGGGAGTGTTCTTACAGATTCGTTAAGGTCACGTGTGAGCTCTGAGTAACAACCACTCACATCTGAGCTCACCAAGCCCTAACATCCCACATGAAGGCCCGTTGGGTCAACGAGTCACAAGTGGCCCTAACGACTCTGAAACTCAGAGCTCACACATGTCCTTAACGACTTGGTAAGGACACTCCCACACAAGCTTAGAGGAGGACAGATGATTCCCAGATTCGACTATACTCATATGTCGTTGTTTCATTTTGGCAACAGGTTCTAGCAAAAAATTCAGTTATGTATCAAAAACTATTGGGTGAACAGCGTGGCTCATCAACGTTGTCAGGAAATTAATCAGAAATATATGAAATATCATAAAAATGCCAAAATACACTGAAGTGTGTCTTAAATACATTTTAAGACAAGTGGCGGTTGTTTGTTTTTAAAGGTTAGTTTTGAATTCAGTCTACTCACCCTCACCCACACAAATGAAAACAATTAACTGGAAGCAGTTTCACATATTGTCTGTGTGCCAATGCTGGAAAGTAGCTCCAATAGGAGCAACTGCAGCTTTAAAGAACTGCAACAAAGAAAATACAGAAGGAAATCAACTTTGATAATAATGTTTATCAGTTTGACTGAACAGTTATTGATTCATCTCTGTATGTTAATAGCCGAAGGTGATGACAAACAGCAAACCAGCTGCCGGCGTGCTTGCCATGGTGTTGTTTTGAGCTGTGCTGTTGCTGCAGAGTAGTCATCATCTGTGGCTGCGCACTTGTCAAACGGGAGGGAGGGAATGACTGTCAGCTCCCCAGACTTAAAACAAAGATTGTCCACGAGTACCTGATCGCGAGTCCGAGTCCAGTCTCAAGTCTCTGTGTGTGGTGACTTAAGTGTGACTCGAGTCCCCGTCTCTACTGTCTATCCAGCCCAGTCACCAGGATATAATGTTGGCACTTAACATTTCTGCAAACCACAGATACATCCAGGGTTAACATTTGTACCAAACTTGGCATGTCACGTTCACATTATATGCTTGTAAGCCACCTTTCACATGATGACGTGGAGGGGATGGTGGTGGCCGTATTACAGCTCACTGCAGTTTGAGTCACACCATTGGATATTTTAAAGGACACCTTGGGACATCTCCAGCTCCAAAGAGTTGTCACAAGAGAGAAATATAAAATCAGTTTGAACAAAATTAGTTTTAACTTGGTTTTGCAGAAACGTACTTAGCTAACATTGGGTGCTACCACCTATCAAAGTCTTACCAAAAGCCAGTTGAGAGAAACTGAAAACACATTTTGTATTGAGAAAAGCCTTCATCGCTGTCTTTTGCTCTTCTTTTAATGAAAGTTCTGGTGTAACTAGCGCTATAGCAGCTATGCTAACCTTTTGCTTGACAAGAAGGATTTGCAAGATCAGCACCTCATGGTCGTGCCTACACTCATTGGGCCTGGTTGGGCTCAGTCTAATGATTTATTCTTTAATGAAGAGTATAAGCTTCGCTGTGCTATCCCTTTGTGTTGCTCAGTTATGTACACTATGTTTGATAAATGAATAAGTCAAATGAAAGTCAAAATTATCTGAAATGAACTGGAAACACTTGTGCCATCTGGAAAACATATTTATTTTTCAGTCACATATTTGCTGAAAGTAAAATACAGGTGTGGTGCATTACGTTTAAAGATTGATATGTGTGAACAAAAAACCTAATAAAACAAGTCTTTCAGCAGTTTATGATGGTGGCATATTGATGTTGACGATTTAACATCTTCAGAAAAATAAATCTAGTTATGCCAAATGTTATTGGCATAACATTATCAACACTATGGGATCTTTTTATGGTCTCTCAATTTTTTGTTCCTCTGTTTTCTCCTCAGTTTGAGGTGCTGGATCACCGGCTGTCTCTTCTGGGCAAAGCTCCTTGGTAGGATCCATCACAACCGGTGGAGGCATCTTCAGACACTCCACCTGAGCAGTGAACCCCTCGATCTCCTCCTGCTCCAGCTGCCTCCTCCTGCTGAACAGGTAAAAGTGCTGCCTCTTTCCTGACTCCACATTCATGTGCATCAGCATACAGTCATGACAGGATGTATGGACGAAGCTTGCGCTGGTGTTGCTTTTGTCTGTCCCATCATAGGTGAAGTTGCTGCCTTCCAGGGTGATGTTGTAGGAGCTATACATGCACTTGTTATCCAAACGTATGCTGCGAGTGTAGGAGACGTTAATCTCAGTGGAGTTACTGGAGAAGTTTACACTGGCACTGTCTCTTTGTTTGAACCGCTCCAGGTATGGTAGATGGCTCAGACTGCCTGCAACTAAAGCCCATTTTCCCTCCAAGTGATGAGGATTCAGTTGGTCCAAAGGCCGGACCAAGTCTTCACAGGCCAGGGGGGCTGAAAGGCTCACTGACACCAAGCAGAGGAGAGCGATGGCACATGCAGCAAGAGCCATTTTGTCTTGTTTGAAGGCAGTCAGTCACGCTGTAGTATTAAATGGAGAATGTGGCTGATGAATGGGTCTGGCTGGGTTTGTTTCAGAAACTTCCAGTGTCACAATATTGAAAATTCCAGAGGTCAGAGTCCCTTCTGCATCTGTGTATTCAGTGATTGTGACATGAAATTATAGGACTGTGTGTGACTATTGATTGTTGACAGTGGAGTTGTAATGTTTGTAATGTTGTGGGTACACTGTTTGCTGTTCTCTTTACTTCTCCTGGAATTAATTTCTGCGAAATTAGTATTGGTGATGGAATACCATTAGATGAATGAACTGCAGATTATAACATAAATGCTTTAAGAATGCAAGTTGCACACGCTCATTTTCTCATGGTGTTTTATTATACTTATCTCAGAGTCTCAGAAGGGCTGAGAAACAATTTTGACAGGCACATTGCACTAATGTGTTTGTGTTGTGTCATTATGGGACTGCTTCGCACTGAATAAAACTATAATTGTTTTTCACTTTGAACTTTCACTTCGCTTTTCTGATTTGAAATTCTTTTTGTTTTCCATTCACATTGAGCTGTCTGGGACACTGCTCTGCACATGACAGACCCCCCTGAGCAAGAACTTTGGCACACAACAGCGATATGATAGCATATGAACGGTTAAATTGTGCATGCGTGAAGGCAGTGGTAAGGATGTTTACTCTGTGTGTGCAAATGCGTGGTTGGATCGAAAAACTCCAGTTTTGCAACACTGTTGATTCCAGATGGCCCGATGAGCCCTTTATCCACGTGTTGATCCTTTTTATTGTGAATATAATGATTTTTTTTAAATAAAACTTACAAAAAGTGAGTTTTTTTTTATGTATTTAAAATATGCATGTAATCTCAAACATTCTGTTTTACTGAGAGTTACACACATAAGCACAAAAATATAACATTTTGTAGGGCATCTTTGTTCATTTGTCATCTGATCAAAATATCAATCTTAACGCAACTCTTAAAAATATCTATTGATAGGCAAAACAAGACATGAACACATCAAGATAGACACAGAAGTCTCAACTTTTATTGGAACTGTGGTTTTACAAATACACACAGACACACATATAAATAGGAACCTACACTCTTAGAAATAAAAGTCCTAATTGAACCATATAGGGTTCTTCTGCTTGTCCCCGTAGGAGACCCCTTTTTGGTTCCTGGTAGAACCTTATACAAACGTTTCACCTGGAACCCTTCCAGCGGATTCTTCCTAGAACCCAACATAACTGAGAAGAGAAATAGACCTGAAAATGACCTGCAGACAGTCGACATCTTAACTGCATCTTAACAGTTTTTATGTCACAGACATGAAGACAATACACACAACAGTTGATGGCCATTTTTTTCCCTTGTTGTACTGAACCCTCAGTCTTACAAAGAACCCTGGACGAACCCTTTAAAAACCACAAATGGCTCTGGGTAGAACCAGGAAGAACCTCTCTCTCTTGGAACCCTTTTTTCTAAGAGTGGATTTGCATACATACAGATATACATACGTATCCTTGCCTTTAATAAAGAGTACATTCACATATAATTACCAAACTAAACATTTTTTGCTGTTGCTGTATATATGTCAAATTAAAACAACTGGGTAAAATCCTTTAAAGTATTAATTCTGCAGAGCAATGTCCCTCATGACTTACATACTGTTATAAATGACAGAATCAGGTTGTTAATACTGATGTATTCATGTATAAGCTTGTCAAGGTTAGGCTAGTTTTGAGGAATGTAGCAAAGCAGAGAGGGTAAATCTCTCATTTGTGAAACTGCAAACAATTAATTGACATCTGAAACGAAGGGTAACAACATAACTACATGCTGCTTTTTTCTCAAAGCAAGTCAAACCAAGTCAAAAATGTCAGAAACTGATTAAAGCTTGACAAATGTGTTCTACTTTATCAGCTTATTACAACGAATATATATAAACACATGCTTTCATTAAATATGAATCTGAAATGTAACTAGTTGTTAAAACTGTCAGATAATTGCAGTGGAATAAAAGAAAAAACCCAAAACATCTCAAGTTTTTGAAAATGATTTATTTTTGTCTGATGGAATGACACTGAAAAGACGCTGGTATGCATCAACACTTATTAACACTGTGTGAACACATTTCAGATCATTGAGTCTCTTAAGCCTTTTGCCCCTCTGCTTCCTCTTCAATTTGAGCCTCTGGTTTGCTGGCGGGCTGTTCTGCACAGAGCTCCTTGGTAGGGTCCATCATGAAAGGTGGAGGCATCTTTAGACACTCCATCCGGGCCTTGAACTCCTCCATCACAGTCTGGTCTACCTCTCTCCTTCTGCTCAGCAGGTAGAAGTCTGTTGTATTATATTTTGGGGACTCTATATCAAGGCTCACTAGCACACAGTCTGGACAGGATGTTTGGTAGAAGGTGCCATTATAGCTAATGAATGGATCCGGAAAGTTAAAGCTGTGGCCTTCCAGTGACAAGTTGCGATGGTGGTACTGGCATGTATCACCAGCATTGTCGACCTGGGTGTATGAGGAATTGCGTAAATAAACAACTACACTGTCCCTTTTTTTTACATGGTCCGCTGCTGTCTTGTCTTTCATACTGGCTGCAACGAAAGCCCATCTTCCCTCCAAATGATGAGGATCCAATTGATCAACAGGTCGGACAGAGTCTTCACAGGCCGGAGGAGCTGAATGGCTCACAGACACCAAGCAGAGGAGAGCGATGGAAGTTGCAGCAAAAAACATTTTGTCTTGTTTGAAGGCAGTTGCTGGGATACCTCTGTCAGTCACACTGATGAGCCGAATGGAGAATGTGGCTGATGAAGAAGTCTGGCCGGTTTTATAGCTGTTTTAGAAACTTCCAGTGCCACAATGTTGAAAGAACCCAGAGGTCGGAGTCCCTTTTCTCAGAAATACAAGGTCAAATTTGCTTTGATGATTTGAAATTAATTTGTCTGTAATCAGCAATGACCTGTCTGAGACTCTGCTCTGACAATGAAGGACTTCACTGAATTAGCACACACAAGCTAACATATATCTGTATACTACAGTCATATAAACTCTTATATTGTACATGTATAAAGTTAGTGCTAAAGATGTTTACTCTCTGTCGTACTGTGTGCAAATGCGTGGTTGGATCAGACATCTGCAGTTTTGCAACACTGTTGATTCTAGAGGGCAGAGTCCTTTATCCACCTGATGATTAACTAAAATGAGTTTGGGCTGTTTCAACTTCAAAATGAAGGTTCAGGTGATGCTTTAAAAATTTAAGTTTTCTTTGTTTCTGTGAAACCAAATTTTAAGTTAACTGAACTTAAGAAATTATGCTCATTTTCAGGTTCATTGTTGGTTTTGGGTTATTACTTCAATAGGTTTACATGCTTTAATCTTTAAAGCCCCCCTCCCGAATACCCAGTCTGCTCTGATTGGTCAGCTCACACACGTCTGACCCAGCACCACTAAACAACAATAGACCAGCTGTGCTCAATTAATTCTTTTTTTTTTTTTTTTTTTATACTTTATTTTTAAGTGCAAAGTTTCACTGTTTTACAAAAGCATAATGAACATACAATCCAAACAAACCAGAACATTCAGGTCACCGAGGGGGATGTCTCAGGAAAATAAATAATTAAATACACACTCAACAATACTGTATCATGTAGTGTAGGGCCACGGAAGTCCGTAGATGAGAAGTTAGAAGGGGAAAAGGGGGCACTCAATTAATTCTTACATCCCAAACTAGCTGTAGAGAAATTATCCAAATGTATGTCATGGTGACGTAGTGTGATGTCACAAACTCACAAAATTAAAGGCGGGACTGCTGACGAGGCGTTTCAGGAGCAGTGTTTTCTGTAGGAGAGAGGAGCTTCTGTTGGTGCGGACTTTGTTCTTTATAAATTTAAGAGATCTTTTACATACACAAGAACCTTGAAAGAAGCATATTAGGTCTCCTTTAACACTTCACACATGTGTATATGCCCACCTGCTCTATATTGTATTGTATGTTCATGTTAAAAGGCAAAATACAGTTATGAACTCTAAAGGAAAGCTTCCATCGTGTGTTCTCTTATATTGAAATGCAGTAACCCCCACTTTTGTCACACTGCTGTGAGGTTTGTCTTGTCTTGGGTTTTTGTCTCGTTACTTCCTGTTTTATTTTGAAATCTAACTCTCCTCTCGTTTCAGGTCACTTGCCCTTCCTCATGTGTCACCGGTCTGATTGTCTCACCTGATCCCTGATCGTTTCCACCTGTTCCCCATTACCCTCATGTGTTTAAAGTCGGCGTCTTCCCTTTGTCTTGTGCCAAAGTGTTTCGTCCTAGTCCGTGCACCCAAGCCCTTAATCATAGTCATAGTCAGTTTTGCCAAGAGAATTTATTCGCCACGTAAGTTGTTTTCTGCTTCCTCTTTAAGAGTGATTTTTTTGTTTGATAATATTTTCTAGTTTAGGGTTTGTTTTGTATTTTTGTTGTAACTGCTTTCTGTCCTCCCGTTTTCGGAGTGATTTTGTGTTAGATAGTGTTAGATAGTTGTAGAGCCTCCTGTTTTGGTGAGCCGTTTTCTTTTGTCCCTTTTATATTAGATTTGGTTTTCCTCCTTCGGGAGCGTTTTGAGTTATTATCTAGCCTTTTGTTTTCCTCCTTGAGAGAGTTTTTGATTTCTAGTCTAGTCTTCTGTTTTCCTTGTTTCTAGTGTTCATTGTCCCTCCCGTTTATGAGTGTTTTCCCTCCTTTTGGAAGTTTTGTTCTTCCGCGATATTCTAGCCAGGCCTCAGAGATGGCAAGTGTTTCATAGCATATTCATTTGTCACTCTTCAAAGAAGGAGCCGAACTCAATAAAGAGTGCTTATAAGTGATATCCTCTGCATCTGAGTCCTCATTTTCATCCAGGCCTGACAACTTTAAAGTGATCATATACCAATAAACTGATCAATGCTGATACTGTTTACTAATAGATAAAGGAGTGATAACACAGTACATGCTTTGAATTCCTGAGATACAGTTATGCAGTGTTCTAAGCAGACCGGATGGCATACAGGAAATGAAAGAACGCTCATTACAGCCATAAGAGACTTGACTCTGACTTGCACCTCAGAGACTCTAGACTTGACTTGGACTTGCAAAAAAAGACTTGTGAACATCTCTGATAGACAGTGATAGGTCCCCAGTCCCCCTATTGCCAGTGTTGTAGGCTATCTATCTTGAAGTAGCAGATTCCTAAGGGTGTTTAACAAAAATCAGGTAACAGTGGTTATCATTTAAATAGGGTTAGGGTTAAATTGCAGTTTACCAAACCGCTATCATCCCAGTACAACTTCTGAATATTTAAAGAATATATTCCGTGAAGGAAAGGTAAAACCACCAAAGTAGTGGTTTTGTTGCCTTTGATTAACAGTGAATCCACAACCTTACCACAGGTAAGAGAGAGAGCCAACAAGCAAACATCCAGTGTAAACAATCAAAAGTCAGAGTACCTGTTGTCAATGTTGTTTCACAATCACACCACAAGGTGAAAGATGTACTCTGCTCTCCGCTATTTCCAGAATTGTGAAACCTAACTTTCCTGAAACAACTATAAAACCAGAAAATGACCCATATAACACATTTAAGAGCAGCCTGCACACATCACGGTAGAGTGCAAATTATGATTTCAACAAATGCAGATATGCTTCTTGTGTGTGCCATCGCTCTCCTCGGCTTGATGTCCGTGAGCCTTTCAGCCCCTCTGGCCTGTGAAGATTTGATCCGGCCTCTGGATCAACTGGATCCTCGTCATTTGGAGGGCAGATGGGCTATGGTTGCAGGCAGTCTGAGCCAACTCCCATTAATGGAGCGATTAAGAAGTAGAGAAAGTGCCACCGCTAGCTTCTCCAGCAACACCAGTGAAACCAACATCTCCTTCCGTCGCAGCATGCGTAGAGATGACAAGTGCCACTACGCATCCTACAACATCTCTCTGGAAGGCAGCAGCTTCACCTTTGACAACCGCAGCGTCAACACAACCTTCACGCATACATCTTGTCGTGACTGTATACTGCTGAGCTTTGATGTCGAATCGGGGAAGAGGCAGCACTTCTACCTGTTCAGCAGGAGGAGGCAGCTGGAGCAGGAGGAGATCGAGGAGTTCACGGATCAGGTGGCATGTCTGAAGATGCCTCCACCTGCTGTGATGGATCCTAGCAAAGAGCTTTGTCCAGAAGAAACAAACGGGAATCCATCAGCTCAAACGGAGGAGAAAACAGAGGGACAGAGGAGCTGAAAGACATTGAGAAGATGTTTGAAAAATTGTATGTCAAATTGATTTACCTTGTAGCTTTACCTTAACTACTCTTTAGTATATCGATATCGATATTTTGTATATCAAGGCCAAGACAAGCCCAAGTCACTGAGGGGTTGAGACCAAGTCAAGACCAAGATCAGCACAAGTCACGCAACATGCACACCCAAGGCATTCCTAAAAATGATCTGAGCCACATAAAAACATTCACAGTGTGGCAAATTTGTTTTGTTTTCTATGAGCAAACAGATATATACAGTTATTTTCAAGGCTTCAGTCACATGTCTATTTGAATGTTGCCACTAATTTTGCTTCATATTTTACACCATTTTTTTGTGCAAGTTGCGAAGATATACTTTCAGATGTAAAGCAGCGACTGGATTCACTTTATTTTTGTCTTTTATTCGCTGAGATGTTTTCATCACATAAACTACCTGAAACACCATGAGAAAATGTCCTCAGACAACTTTCATTCAGAGACTACCAAATCAAAGCATTTTTATTTTTATCAACCCTGGTTATCAGCTGACATGTATTTCTGTAAATTTGCAGTTTATAACATTACTCCAGTGCAAACACAACATTGTAAAAGAAAAACAAAAAAAATACAGAATTGTATTTGACCGCAGGTACATAAAGGGAGAGCCCACCAGTGTTAAAATGAAATAGTCCTTAAATCATCCCCTCATTTCACAATCACAGTATCCTCAGATGGAATAGAGGACTTTGCTGTTTGGCACTGGCAGTATTGCGAAACTCTAACACAAATATAAAACCGGCTGGGTTTTCAGTTTGATGCTACAGTGCAACTGAGAGTTGATGCTTGCAGACGATACAACATATAGTACTTCATAATCTGAAGCCATGTTTGCTGTGTGTGCCATCGCTCTCCTCTGCTTGGTGTCTCTGAGCCATTCAGCTCCTCTGGCCTGTGAAGACTTGGTCAGGCCTGTGGATCAACTGGATCCTGCTCATTTGGAGGGCACATGGACTTTAGTTGCAGGTGGTATGAGCAGTCCTGAATATAGGGAGAAATTCAAAACTAGAGACTCTGCCAGCATTAGCTTTGTCAACGGAACCACCTTCACACGCGTCTTTGGATCCAATGACAGTTGTCAATATCTGAACTCCAACATCACACTCGAAGGCAGCAGCTTCGACTTCGCTCAGTATAACGTCACTGTGACCTTCCTCCATACATCCTGTCAAGACTGTATTTTGCTGCGTTTTGACAACATGGCAAAGGAAGTCCAGCGTGTGTACCTGTTCAGCAGGAAGAGGGAGGTGGAGCAAAAAGAGATGGACGAGTTCACGGCTCAGACGCAGTGTTTGAACCTTCTTCCACCTGTTGTGAAGGATCCTACAAAACCGATCTGTCCAGGAAAGATGTCCAACGATGCAGAGGCTCAACCCGACGCGAAAACAGAGTAACAACAGGCCTAACAGACTGTGGCACATGGTCGTATGGGTTAAATAAATTGCAAATGAATTATTAATGGATGCTTTGTGCAAACAGTAAAATGTGCTATTGTTTGCTGATAGCTCATTTTTTCCAAGAAATGTAATCGTTCAAATTTATCTTTTTGAAAACAGTGTTATATTTGGCATGTAATTTGGAGCAACCTTCAAGATGCAGTCTAATAAAAATGCATTGTATCAATCATTCATTTATTTATGTTTTATTCATTTATGTTTTGACTTGGTGACAGAATTTCTACATCATTCCTTGCACACACACTATAAAACTAGAGACAGACAGAGAAAATATTTAAAACCACTGATTTGAACTTATGTTTATTTACATTGTAAATGTGTGTCTCTATATTTATAAAAAATGTATTCATTTTAGTTGGATTTGCAAAATGATTTTTAAGAAGGACATCATTCATTTTTTGCATTTTGTTTATCGTATTTCAACATTTTTTACACAGATTACATTAAGATGTAACCACTGGAGGATTACTTTGATCAGTCATTCAGGCCACTCATATTCAACAATCAGAATCAGATCCACTTTATTCCTCATTGGATCACAATGGAAAGTTTTCTTTAGAAAAAGGAAGGATGTTGGCTTACTTCATCAGGCACACTCGCGTCGAGCAAGGATGCCATTAAAAAGCCTTCATTTGTTGGGACGTCTCAGAGTTAAAAAATCACAGAGAAAAAATGCTGACTGGTTTCAACCCACACTGGGTCTTCCTCAAGGTGTGACTGGAAAGAAGGATCAAACGACAAAGGGCCGTGATTCCTTAAATAGCAAATCACATAATGCATATGTCACAGGTAAAATGTATGAAACACGTAATGCATAATCACAGTGGTAGCTGTATCATAAAATAAAAATAGAAATTCATCAGTACATCAAACGATGAGAGGATGAAGCCAGTTTACAGAAAAGGTCTGAAGTCTATTTCGTCATGTAGACCTGAAAGTTTTCTTTGACATGGCTCACAAGCAAAGACACACGTTGCACGTGAAGTTCAGTACCTGTGTTCCTGCCAGAATACCCCGCAAGGTTTTCATCTATATTCTCTTAAAATCCAAGTGGCTTAAAGAGTCATAAAAGTTATAAACTGGCAGATTAAATGGTAAAGCTTTTTACATTTTTTGCATGATGTACAGTAAATGCAAACGTAAACTGTTGTCTCACTTTCCTTTTATTTTTTTAATGTATCGCTTGAGCGAGAGATTAGAATTGACCGCTGGAAAAGGTCACAGTTCAAGTAGCACGTTCCATCCTTGATAGAAAATGTTTGTATGTTACTATGTACTGTCATACCGATTAACTAAACCTCGGTCTCACTTTCCTTATATTTAAAGAATATATTCCGTGAAGGAAAGGTAAAACCACCAAAGTAGTGGTTTTGTTGCCTTTGATTAACAGTGAATCCACAACCTTACCACAGGTAAGAGAGAGAGCCAACAAGCAAACATCCAGTGTAAACAATCAAAAGTCAGAGTACTCAAAAAAATGTTGTTTCACAATCACACCACAAGGTGAAAGATGGACTCTGCTCTCCGCTATTTCCAGAATTGTGAAACCTAACTTTCCTGAAACAACTATAAAACCAGAAAATGACCCATATAACACATTTAAGAGCAGCCTGCACACATCACGGTAGAGTGCAATGTCAATTATGATTTCAACAAATGCAGATATGCTTCTTGTGTGTGCCATCGCTCTCCTCGGCTTGATGTCCGTGAGCCTTTCAGCCCCTCTGGCCTGTGAAGATTTGATCCGGCCTCTGGATCAACTGGATCCTCGTCATTTGGAGGGCAGATGGGCTATGGTTGCAGGCAGTCTGAGCCACCTCCCATTCATGGAGCGATTAAGAAGTAGAGAAAGTGCCACCGCTAGCTTCTCCAGCAACACCAGTGAAACCAACATCTCCTTCCGTCGCAGCATGCGTAGAGATGACAAGTGCCACTACGCATCCTACAACATCTCTCTGGAAGGCAGCAGCTTCACCTTTGACAACGGCAGCGTCAACACAACCTTCACGCATACATCTTGTCGTGACTGTATTCTGCTGAGCTTTGATATCGAATCAGGGAAGAGGCAGCACTTCTACCTGTTCAGCAGGAGGAGGCAGCTGGAGCAGGAGGAGATCGAGGAGTTCACGGCTCAGGTGGAGTGTCTGAAGATGCCTCCACCTGATGTGAAGGATCCTAGCAAAGAGCTTTGTCCAGAAGAAACGGCTGGGAATCCATCAGCTCAAACGGAGGAGAAAACAGAGGGACAGAGGAGCTGAAAGACATTGAGAAGATGTTTGAGACATTGTATGTCAAATTGATTTACCTTGTAGCTTTACCTTAACTACTCTGTAAGTAGGATCAAATTGGTCTTTAAGATACAACCTTTTAAGAAGAGTTTGAACTTCTTTGAAACATTAAAGAGACTAAAGAGAAAATGTATATCCCTGACTAGAAAAACAGACACAATTTATTGCGCAAAATACTGATAATATACAGGACATGCGATTGTAGGATCGGGTCATCAGCATGTGAAGTTCAGAGCCTGTGTTGCTGCCAGAATACCCCGCAAGGTTTTCATCTATATTCTCTTAAAATCCAAGTGGCTTAAGGAGTCCTAACAGTTATAAACTGGCAGATTTAATGTCAAAACTTTTTAAATTTTTTGCATGATTTACAGTAAATGCAAACGTAAACTGTTGTCTCACTTTCCTTTTATTTTTTTAATGTATCGCTTGAGTGAGAGATTAGAATTGACCGCTGGAAAAGGTCACAGTTCAAGTAGCACGTTCCATCCTTGATAGAAAATGTTTGTATGTTACTATGTACTGTCATACCGATTAACTAAACCTCGGTCTCTGAAATTTTGTTGTTGTCAAAGTCTTTTATTCCAGTACAAACACAACATTTTTGGTTGAGGTTTTACTTTAAACCTCAAGAAAACGAGAAACCTCAGAACAGTTTACTGCATTTTCTCCACACTGTCTGACTAAAAGTGAACTCAACAACAACAACAAAATGACACGTACAAAAAAAAGTAGAGCCCTAGTGCAAATATGAGTCACAGTATTGTCTTATTTCACAATAAAAGAATCCACAGGTGTTTCGGGGTCTCTGCTCTCTGGTGTTTCCACTATTATGAAACTGAAGGTTGATTATAAAACCTGACAAGCCTCTTTAGCAGCATCCTATTCTGCTACTGAGTCGAGATGTACACTCGTATGATTTCAGCACACAGAAACCTGTTTGCCGTGTGCACCGTCGCTGTCTTCTGTCTGGCGTCTGTGAGCCTTTCAGCCCCTCTGGCCTGTGAAGACTTGACCCGACCTTTGGATCGACTGGTCCCCCGTCATTTGGAGGGCAGGTGGGCTTTGGTTGCAGGCAGTCTGAGCGATCCTACACAACTGGAGTTCTTCAAACGTAGAGACAGCTCCAGCGTTAACTTCTCCAATACAAGTGCCGCCTCCAACATTCTCTACACACCCAGCGTCCATTTTGGCGGGAAGTGCCACTTGCAGTCCTTCAATGTCTCACTGGAAGGCAGCATTCTCACCTTCGATGTGCGAGATCGGGTGAACCTCACTGTGACCTTCCTCAATAGGTCCTGTAAAGACTGTGTGCTGATGCGCTTTGACAACGAGTCAAAGGAACTCAAGCGTTTGTTCCTGTTCAGCAGGAGAAGGGAGGTAGAGCAGAGGGAGATGGAGGAGTTCACGGCTCAGGCGGAGTGTCTGAACATGCCTCCACCTGTCGTGATGGATCCTAACAAGGAGCTTTGTTTCGAGCAGAGCACCAGCCAATCAGCACCTGCTCCGCCCGAGACGGAACAACGCTGAGGAGACACTGTAGTCCATGATTGTTCATGATATTGGGCTACATGTATATACTGTATATGTGTAATTTTTCAAGTGGAAAATGTGTCTTAATTTCAGAATAAGACTCAATTATTGGCTGAGTATCTGCACAAACCTCCCATGACACATTTAAGACAATGCCTGTCTGCAGTGTTGGATGGTCCATATTCTTGTATAATATCTGTATTCATTGTCGAATTGAGCCATTAAAATTCTTAATTGAAAGTTATTTGTTTCAGAAAAATTCATGTAACAGTTCATATACAATTGATTGTGGTATTTTCATCTCAATCACCAGAATAAAAAGCTCCTGCAGATACTGTATGTTGACACCTTACGTTTCATTATGTTCTCTTTTCAATTTGATGTTTTGACACTGTGGTTTAGTTAGGTTTGGGCACAAAAAGCACTTGATTACTGTAGGGTTAGGGAAAAGATCATGTTCTGCCTTACCTGATTCTGGTACCACAAACACGGCTGGAAATCGTCCCTCACCAGGCGGTCGCACCACCACTACCCCCTCCTCCTGCAGACTTGAAGTTCTGCTCATATTAAACACATGTAATCTAAACGTGATATGACACCTAACATGCTATGTATAAGCGTGCATTTTATTATGGACTGGCCTGAAACTTTCCATACCTCTATCCTGCATTTGAAGAAAAGTCACTAAAGAGGAACCTTAGCAAGTTATCATTGCACTTCCATAAAGTTGGGGGACTTGCTAGAGACAGATTTTCTCAAACTTGTTAAAGCTTCCTCCAGGCGGTCGTCCTCCTCCTGACTTTGACGTGTAAACTCACTGAAGTGCCCCTTTTATGTAGTATGATAGACAAACTGGAGGAAAGTTTTTTTCTTTTCGCTGATTTCTTTCTTTAATAAATGTCTACCACCACAATACACAACAATGAATGTGTTTTCTTCAATATGCTAATTATTAATGAGGTGTTTGAAATAAAAAAATGTACATACATTAAATCCACTCTTCTCCAATGTCTTTGTTTCAGCTCATTTTCAACATTCCTTCTACCTTAGGAATTACAGACATACTTGCCAACCCTCCGGGATTATTTATTATTTATTTATTTTTATTATTGCTCTCTCCCAGCTTCCTTTTGGGGTCACAATTCTCCCGTACTCCTGATTTATGACAAATCTTCACACCTTTTTCCCCTTTTAGCAACCATAACCTGTTTCTGGCACCGCACTGCAACATGTAGTGCTGTTGTGCCTTGTCCCTCTCAGTGCGTGAGAGACAGACTACCTGGAGCAAAGAATTCCCGTTTTTCTGGGTTGTCGTACAATCTGCCACGTCGATTTTTCTGTCAATTACCATCGAGAGGCTGGAACACATGAGGCAGTGGCGTGCAAAGATTCTCTAAGGGGCACGGGGCCAAAAATGAATGAATGAATGAAAACTGATTAATATTACTTTATGGCAGAGTTTTATGCAAGTTCATGCCATAGGAGTGAATTATTCTGCATTGTTCTCTAAGTAAAATGTAAATTAATTAACAATGCTGTTTTATCGTACTTTTAAAAAAAAAATCCCCAGTATAAACTCCTTGCAGCTTCCCAAATGTGAATATTAGCTGGATTTGTGTTTTTCTATGATAATGAACTGATTATCTTCATATGTTTTGGACTGTGGGTCAGTAATTTGAAGATGCCACCCTACACTAAATTTGTCTTTTTCGACAACTGACAAAGAAAATAATTGTTGTATTTCTAAACCTGATGAGTCAGAACTAAACTTTATTGCTTGTTGCTTTGTGTGTATCCCTCTTTGGCCCCAGGCAAGTCGTCCAAAGTCCAAGTTAGTCAAAAGCAAACATCCATCGTTTCTAAACTTCTTTCGTTGCACAATATCAGAATGTTCTGTCCAGCTGGATAGTATCCTGATGCAAGTTGTACTAAAAAATCAGCTCTAGTCTTGATGAGGCATCAAAACAAATAAAGAGGAGGAATCATCACAGACTCATTATGATCTCAACATACAGAGAAATGTTTGCTGTGTTTTCTGTTACTCTCCTGTGCCTTTTGTCTCTGAGCCATTCAGCTCATCTGGCCTGTGAAGAATTGATCCGGCCTTTGGATCTTCATCACTGGGTGGGCAGATGGGCTTTAGTTGTAGACAGTCTTAACCTCCTGCAACCTCTGAAGGCCCTGAGACTGAGAGACAGCATCACCATGTACTGTACTTCTCAAACTCCAGTGAATCTTCCAACTTCTCTTACACCCTCTAGCGCTTTGGCGATGAATGCCAGAAAGGACCTAGAAAGATAATCCTGGCAAAAAAAAAAAAAAATTCTACTCAGCTCAAGTCAAAAACAGAGGAGAGAAAACAATTTATATCAGAAGAAGAAAGAAAAAAATGGCTTCGCTTGCCACTCAGAACAATTCTCTAAAAAAAAAAAAGGCTTTGTCTGAACCTAAACCCTTTCAGCACCTCTAAGGCTCTCTGATCAACATTAATGTGTTTGATCAAACAAACAAAATTTGCATTTTTGTTTTGTTTTATATGGAATATTTCATTGTTGGGACCAGTTGCCAGGCGACCATCTGAGACTCCAGAAAGTTATTTCCATAAAGCATCAAACTGTTGTTTTTGTTGTTATTATAATGTTTTCATCCCATACACATCCCCACTCATCAATATTTTTCTTTAATGCATCAGATTTTAGTAATCAAATAATAATATGTATCTTATCTTTAAAAAAACATCCTCCAAAGTCTGAACTCTTGCCACATTTTCTTCCACAGAGGGAGAAACAGAAAGTCCTTAAATGTCATTAACAGAATCAGAGTCTATTACCTGAAGCAACATGCATCTGCTCCATTTTTCAAATTAGACAAAAGAGAGAAGAGAAGAGAGAGAAAATATTTTAAAAATGATATAACCCAGAACAACATTTCAAGCGGGAGAAAACCACAAAACAAACAAACAATAATCAAACTTTCCTTTCATTGCCTAATAATGGTATCCACATACAGATAAGGGATCGTGAACCTACACTGTGTTGCAACACTGGACATTCTTGATGCAATCTGTACTATAAAACTGAGCCTCCACTCAGTTCCCCTCTCAATCACATAGAGCAACTGAGACCACAGATTGACAGGCAAAGACTAGATATCATTATGGTTTCATACATGTTTGCTGTGTTTTCCATCACTCTCCTCTGTTTGGTGTCTGCGAGCCAATCAGCTCCTCCAGTCTGTGAAAAACTGCTCCATCCTTTGAAACAACTGGATCCTCATCACTTGGTGGGCAGATGGGCTTTAGTCGCAGGCAGTCTCAACCACGCGCCATCCATGGAGGCCCTGAGACTGAGAGACAGCATCACCATGTACTTCTCCAACTCCAGTGAAGCTTCCAACTTCTCTTACACCCAAATCAACCGCTTCGCCGATCAATGCCAGTACCTGCCCTACAACATCTCAGTAGTAGGTAGCACCTTCACCTTTGATGTAGGGAATCGCTTCAACCTCACTGGATACTTCCTCTATACATCTTGTCCAGACTGTCTTGTGATGCAGTGGGCTGTGAAGTCAAGTAAGAGGGTGTCATTAGACTTGTACCTGCTGAGCAGGAGGAGGGAGGTGGAGCAGAACGAGATGGAGGAGTTCAGGGCTCAGCTGGAGTGTCATCAGCTGCCTACACCTGCTGTGATGGATCCTACCAAGGAGCTTTGTCCAGAACAACCCGAGAGCCAACCAACAGCAGCAGCTCAGAATGAGGAGACAACAGAGGGATTAAAGGCATGAGGGACTTTGGAACATGATATGTATTACAGTACAGTACAACCTGGTCTCATTCTCATCTGTGTACAAATAACACAGCTTTACACATTGCATGAATACGCTAAAGTCCAATCTCGCATACGGGTGATACACCAATCTGATGTCTGTTAACATCAGTGGAGAGCAGATCAAGATAAGTGTTATCAAGATAACAAACAAAAAAACACACACACATGGTCAAAGCTTTTAGGTTTAGGCAACAAAACTACTTGGTTAGTTTTGGGCAAAGATAATGTTGTGTACATGAGAAAACAGAGATAAAAGGGCCGGTGGTATTCACTGTTGCTCTAAGGATAGAAAACCTACATCAACCAGAATGCACTGCAGCACACCGATCAAATAAACACAACCAAGTCAACCATGACATTCCTGTGTCCGTTTGGCCCGTCCATCCCCACCCTTCACCCTGCGTCACCCTTTATACTCGCTCAACTGACACTTTTTATTTGTTCTATTTTTCCCCTAAACTTGTTAGGGAGGACTGGCATATCACCTGCACAACAGACTGGACTTGGCGTACTTACTGCACACATTTTGAAAGCCTAAAGTCAAGTTATGTGAAGCAAATTTGCTTTCTACAGATTCTCATTCCTTATTCCCCAAACTATCTTAAATCACAGGGCAATAAACACAATGAATGTTTTTCATCATTGAGAGATGTCGCCCTAAATAAAACTTTGGATGCTGCCAAAACAGTGTGGCAAGATGGGATTTATTTTGCTACAATGTGCTTTTTTCTGTTTAATGTCTGTGTTGTCATTTGGCAGACGTACATCTGATGTAATGCAGCAGACTGTTTGAATAATCAGTGACCTGCATGCTTGTATTTATTGGCTATTAACAGAGGACAGAGGCTGTTGTCTGTTGTAGTAATTGTAGAAACCTTTAAGACTTGATTTGACTACTTTTCAAATAAACAGATTTATTCATGACAATACTTTTCCTTTCTGAATATATTCACATTGAACTCCTGCCTGTAATTTACACCAAAATGCAAAATAATTCAAACGTTAAAATTCTAAGTAAAATCACACTGTTTATTTTTTCCCAGATATAAGAAGAGAAAATTAAAGCATGCTGTGATATAATCACTCATTTATCCCTCTGGTACATTCTTCATTCACTTGAATGGTGTAATAATTAATGTGTGTTGCTCACTAATTGGATTAGTACTATACATTTTCAAATCCACAACGGTTGGTTAAGCTTCGAGCACATGTTTGTGTGTTTGTGCATGCACACGTGCTCATTCTTGTGCACGTAGTAGTGACTGTTCCCTAATGTGAGCATGGCATGCAAATGTGGGCGTGCACAAGTGGTGTGCTGAGGGGCCTTAGTGTGCACAAGGGAGGAGATACAGCCAGCGAGGCTGTAGAGCTGCGAGCAAAGAGAATTATTTTGTGTTGATTGAGCATCAGTGACCTGAAACAAGACAAGTGTGCATTCTCAGAAATGTGTGTCTGTCATTTGGGGAGCATCTTCAAAGCATTTTGTTAACAGGTATGTGCAACTGTATGTTCTAGTATTCCTGATTTGCTTTTGTGGAGCTTGAAATTCTTGTACATTACACCTCCATTATATTTCAATCAGGCTAATAATTACAATAATAGGAAACAAGTCTGCGGAGAGCGGCTTTACTTGGTGTTACTTTCGCCACAATGACTAAAGCATATCAAAGTAAGCGACTGCAAAATGTGCAAAGAATGATGTCAGCAATCATTAGACAGAAACAGAACTAATTCTAATTACGGATGAAGTTGGTGGCATTTATTTAAATTCATTTGCATTTTG
This sequence comes from Pagrus major, assembly GCF_040436345.1. Lineage (NCBI taxonomy): Eukaryota > Metazoa > Chordata > Actinopteri > Spariformes > Sparidae > Pagrus > Pagrus major. Next base: position 20,558,271 of record NC_133215.1, read on the forward strand.
TCAAATGCCCTTAGATCTTAAAGTACCTTAGGACAATGCTGACCCCAAAAAAGGAGGGCAAGTTTATTTATAGGGCCTGTCGCAGATGTATTTTTAATGATGATCATGATTTTGCTGTTCTTTTGATAAAGCGAGCCCCCTTTGTAGATAATGAGCAAAACATAAGTCTGTTATGTAACAAGGTTTTAATCTGCAATCTCTTGCAACCTTACCTCTACCCAGAGAGAGTTGGAGAACCTCTAGTTCAATTCTGCCAGCTTTCTCCGAGCATCTTAGAAAATAAAATTAAACAGCATGTCATATTAGATATATAATGCCATTAGTTTGTTGAAGCAAATGTGAATAAGGGAAATATCTCATTAGGGCATGCCAGCGTTTACACTCGGGGTAGTCAGATTACCATGCCACAATATAAATGAGGGGATTGTTTTGCTATTGTATTAATCAATTTAAGCGTTCTTGTTTTCGGCAGGATTTTCAACAGAATCAGCAGGTGTGAGGGAATTTAAGCCGAGACTCTTACCAGAGTTTAAACCCTCACGACACTCACCTTCTCATTGTGACAAAAGACTCGTTTTCATGCTCCATTTCACACAAAAAATTCTCAGTCAATGAGTGACGTATTATGCTACTGTTATGAAAACTGCATGAGAGTGAGTCTATTGTACAACAGGGCTGGTAGAAGTTTACCCAAGTAATACAGTACCTGAATACAAACAGTATATAGTCTTCTCTGGTTATTTTCTGTGTCTGAAAAGTGCAGTATGCATACATTAAAATAATGAGCCGAAATTCAGTCACATTTAGACACAATGAAAAATTTGTGCCAACTTTTCCATTCACCCTCCCACTCATGCACCATGAGAAAACAGCCAGTCTGACAGCAGCCAGGGTACATTTCATAATGGGCACTGAATGAATGAGTCCACTCTAATAAGCCTTTTGTTCTGCATGTGTAGGACAAGAAATAAGTAGTTTGAACTGAAATTTTTACATACATGTTTTAAAAAATGTTGAAATGGTAGTATTACTGTGCCTACAGTACACAGTTTAACCAATGACAGTCCAGTGCCCAGCTGGTGAATGGTTCCCTTAACCAGCCATTGTTGATTGTAAATAGTCTGGCATAGCCCTCATGACTCACTGTTCCCTCACTGTTCTCATCCTAATTTACTCACATCAGGCCAGGTTGTTGTGCCGTGATGCCGACATGCTCTGCCATTATTTTTACTACAGTGTTCGCCATTCGTTCTGCCATGTAATGCTGTCAGTCCTTATTATTTCTACATTAAGGGGGAAATGCCACTATAACTATCTGAGTATCTATCTTTCGTATCTGTCCATCTGTCCCAATTAATCTAGACTCGTCATCCCCAGTGCTGTGATCTACATTCCCCTTAATGATCACAGTTTTGGAGTCCAGCCATGTTGACTTGGCAAGAGTCAGCCTGGATGGTGATGGGAGTTGCAGGCTGAACAGGAGATGACAGCAGGATTTTGTGTGTATTTGTGTGTATAAAAGAGAGGGCGAAGAGGGCAATAACATTGATACAGGGCAAGTTTGAAATAGAAAAGAGAAAAAGATATTAGAGGGGCTGGACTCCCCTTTAGCCCGTTTACCCTGCGGACAATCCGTATTGTTATTTCAGATTGTGTGTGTGAGTGTGTGTGTGGTGCTGAGCCATTCCCCTGCCTGTAAGCTGATTAAAGAAAGGTGTGCTCAGCAGAAAACTTTATACGTTGCACAGCGGAGCAGAGTAGCTGTTACCTTACTGCCAAAGCTGAGCTCAAAGTTATAAACAGACTTCCAGTCGCACAACAACACCAGCACTCAGTATCTGCTATTAAAAAGATAGCCTGTAATCCTGCACAAGCTACCATACGCAATTCTTTGTGCAAATGCAGTAGCTGATAAATTAAAATAAAAATACATTCATAAGGTGAGGGACTACCACGAGCCTGTAAATGGGATATAGTTTAAGACTGGTGCACTTTGCAAATGTCAGTTGTCTAAGCAAGATGAAAAACAATTGTTTGTATTATTTTTTATTTGTTTTTAACATTTCCTTTGAAATGCGAGTTCCTTTCTATTAGCTTTAGTGTCACAACACAGGTTGAATGAAGCGTAAGACGAAAATTGAAAACATAATACTTAGCATTTCAAAATGATTACACAATAAATGTCACAGTAAACACAGCATGATGATTCATTCTCTTGGTAATAGTATAGCAAGTAATTTAATCTGCGTTGTAATAATGGGATGTAAAATGGGTGGCCATGTTTGTTGTTGAACTCCGTTAATCACTCTGTTGTTCCCCTTTCCCCTCTGTGTTCCTCTGCTTTCACTCAGACTGACTGGCTGTTGGCCGAACATCCTGACTGCTCCAAACGGTTTTACATCAGCAGATTTGTCACCATGGCATCAGAGCCTGAGGCTTGGCAGGAAAAGGGTCCTGTCAACTCACTAGACGAGCGGGTCAATGAGTCCTGGGCGAGAGGTGAAGTGGGTGCAATCATGAGCCACGACTCCCCTCTGCAAGACAAAAAGGCACCAAGGGCAGAACCTGAAGAGGACATTGACATCCTGGAGCCTGGAGCTGAAGACGAAACTTTGGCAGATAACCAAACACTCTCAAGAACCAAAATAGCTGATGTTACTGAGTTGGAAAATCAGGAATCAACAAGAATTAGTGTTTGCACCCCCGGGGAGACAAAAGAGATTGTGACAGAATCAGAACAAGTTGCCCAACTATCAGAAGCACTACAGACTCATAGGGAATCTGAAGAGTCCGTTGATCTATGTGAGGATGTTTTACCGCCTCCTCCTGCCATCAGAGCTTTATCAACAGAAGAATGCTTTGAGACAGAGGGCTTTTCCGGTCTAGAGGGGGAGGTGGCTGAGTGGATCAGTGACGCTGAGATAATCTCAGACGCAACAGAAGGTCTCATGTCCCCTGACAGCCAGAATAGTCAAGAATGGCCACATGCACCTCCTCTCACCGAGCCATTAGATAGAGAGGATTCTTCACCTGAGGAGATGACAGGAGATAATATGACAAAAGAGGAGAATGTCACGCAGATGAACTTTTTACCAGATGGTAACAGTGAACCTGAAAATAATATGTCAGGGGCTGCAGCTTCTGTAATAAATTCAACTCATCACTCTCCCTATGACAGAAACAATTCAGATGATGAATATACTCTGTCCTCCCCTCCGTTTGCTGATGGAAGTGAGGAAGAAGAGGAAATGAGTAGTGATATTATGTCTTGTCAGCAGCAATGTTCTACACTGGATATCAGAAGCAAGCCTCTCCAACATTCATGTTCAGTTTGCATCGAACAAACCTCACATCCACCTTCAGTTCCCTCAGTCAAACAGAGGGAGGAGCTGTTGACCCAGAGTCAATGTGAACCTGCCCCCAGGGGAGCAAACCAGGAAGCTGCACAACAGGTGCTCGGCCAGGGCTCTCCACCTTTGTCGTCCGTTGCCATGGAGCTGTCCGATCAGGGCGGGGCAGCTTCTCAAGGCTCTGGTTGTGTTGTAGCTGTGAGAGAAAGGCACAGCCGGGAGGGGGGAAGGACAGAGGGAGAAAGCGAGCAAACAGGTGGAGAGGAAGGGCATATAGAGGGTGGACTTGAAAGGAACAAGGCACTTGAGCAGCAACAAGGCAGAGGACTGTTAAGGATTTCAAAAACAGTCCGAACACAAGAGCTTAAGACAGAAAGATACAGATTTGTGTCTTCTAAACACACCAGGATGGAGAGTGACTCGTATGATGACAGCCAGAGTGACAGTGGAGTTTCAGCGGACTTCTCCCCATGCAGCACTTTAGAGGGCAACACTACCATCTCTACAGGCACTCCAGCAGCTGCACTCAAAGAGACTCCCATTGAGAGGGAAATCCGACGAGCTATAGAGCGTGAGCACAGCCTGAGAAGGTCCAGAGGGCTACCGAATCCGCCTACCACACCAGAGTATGTAGAAATCCCTCTAAGGAAAACTGTTCTCTGCCAGTCGTTAACTGCTAATCCTGAAAAAAGTCAAAGCAAAGACAGGCAGTTTGCAGGCAAAAAGATGCAGCATGAGATCCACGAGGAGGTTCGGAGGGAACAAGATCTGGTCAAGCTTGGAAAAGTTCCAGGCATCTATGACAAAGGCACGGTACGTCAACTTAAAGAGAAGAAGCAGCTTTTTGAGGCCTTTCAGACACCCGATGACTTAATTTTGACCGCGTCAACAAGGAGTAAGGTGACGTCCTGGTCTTCTGCCAGTGACATTTCAACCCTCGAGAACCAGGAGGACATCTCATCAACCGTAGACGGCTCAAATGTTGGGAGGAGTCTTACACAGAGCCCAAATTCAGTGAAAGGAGGGGGTTCCACTTCTCTGACTCCCCGAGGACCAGGCTTCTCTGAGAGAACAGGCTGTCAGGTCATCATCCTGGAGAATAGTCTGAGTGTCCCAGGACAGAGGCGCTACCCTACCAAACCAGAAGCACAGCCCGTCACTGTAGTTGACTCTGGACGTCCAAACATCTCATCATCCAGGACAGGAGAACATGGTTGGATTAAGGGTAGAGAGCAGGAACAGGAGGAGGAAGGGGCAGAGGTGGCACCCAAGGAGAACCCCTTTTTCAAGCTGCGCTCCTCAACCAATGTAGTTAAAGTGGAGCAGGACATCCGGGAGGCTCAGGAGAGGGAGAAGGAGCTTCACAAGCAAAGGATTAGTCTGTATGGGGGCACGGAGGGTTCAAAAGGAGGGGGGATGGGAGGAGGGGGAGGACGAGGAAGGCCAGCCAGCATAGAAGGAAAGAGTCCAATGTTGTCTTCTACTTCACTAAATGGACTGGCTGTTCCTGACTCACCTGGTTCATCTTCCAGGGGGGTAACTGGACCCCCAGCAGGTTAGTGTATAGCACTGAGTGTTGGTCTAGGAATAAAAGTGTGTGAGGGGGGTGCAATTGATTCTGCTTGCACCCACAAGCACACACAGACAATGTGTTTGTGTGTGACTGCTTGTGTCTGGGTTTGTGTGTAATTTTTATATCTGTGGTGAGATGATGAAAACCCCCTGAAACAGCACAGTGAGCACATTATTTCATTTTTCTCATGGTCAGTGGAAAACCACAATCAGCTATCGAAACCAGTGTTATTGGTTATGAGCAATAATTTTGCACCGGAGACCATAAGCTGGCTGACAAGAAAATAAAATTCTGTAACTACACAATAAATAAAGTGCCTCGTCTGTCATATTAATTGCAAAAGTTGAGATGAGGAACAGTCATATCTCGACACTTTATTGTGTCAGCAAAGCAGCGTGATGGAAGAGTCCGATATTCATCGGAGGTCTAAATCCAGCGTTCAAAAAGTGCTTACAATGTGTTTTTAGTTCTTGTGGTGAGATTCATAGAAACTATTCACAACAAGCGCAAATGCGAAATACAGGGCTGCATGTACAGCCTGCTGAGAGGACGTGTATCTCTATGTCATTCCAACTTTGCTGCAATGGTACACATGTACTGTAGAGCAGTGATTCACTTGTACCTCAGCATATACTTCTGCAGTCACAGGGGGAATATGGAAAGATTGTGGACTTGCTCAACTAATGAAAATATAGATGTGTGTGTAGTATCCCACTGAGCAGGCAACGTCTGTGGACGTCCAAAACAGTTTGATATCATGTCCGTCTGGCCAGGCCATGATCTGGACGTCCACTGACAGCCAGAATTAGTCGATAAACGACAAATAAACGTCTATACAACGTCCAGAAAAGATGTATAAAAAACTTTCATTCTGGCTCCCCAGAGGACATCTTTTAGACGTCTTGGATGTCCATAAATGACGTCTAAAAGACGTGATCTAGACCACTTTTTGCTCACTGGGATATTACAATTTTGATTCAACAAAGACATTTCCATGTTCAGCTGTAACGCCTGAACATTATTTCAACTTAGGGAGTGTGTGAAAGTTACTGTAGCAAGTTACCAGCGAGCAAGTAATCAGATACATTTTGAAATAGCTCAAAGTAATGAATAAGCAGGTGAAATAACTAAAGGTATTGGATTGGTATTGGATGGACAATGGAAAAAAGAAAGGATCAACATTTACGATAACCAAAAGTAATGGAAAATAGTTAAAATAGCGAAACAGTTCAAAAATAGCTTGCTGAAAGAAGGCCAAAAGGAACAGCTAAAATAGGCTAGGTAGCGGAAAGTATTCTACATTTTGAAATGGACGGGCCTAGCTAAAAGTAATGGATAGGCTAAACAGTTGAAATGGTTAACTTAAAGGATCGGATAAACAGTTAGCTAAAAGTAGGCTAATAGGTAAATGGTTGAAATAGCTGAAAATAAAGATTATATTTTAAAATAGATAGCTGAAAGTAGCCTAATGGATAAAGAGTCAAAATAGTTAGCCAAAAAGGATAAACACTTTAAATAGCAAAGGAGTAATGAAGTAAGTAGCCTAGTAGCCTCATGGATTCTTGAAGGCTAATTAAAAGTAATCAATAAACAGCTGAAATAGGCTAGTATCATTGAAATAGCAAAAAGCACCAGATAAACAGTAGATTTAGCTGAAAGCACTAACAGTTGAAATGGCTAAAAGTAATGGATAAACATGTAATTAGCTGAAAATTAGGCTTTGATGAATGAATCGTTGAAATGGCTTGCTGAAAGTGTCGTATAACAACTAAAACTGTTCGATGAATGGCGAAAAAAATAATAGTAAGCATTGATTATCAGCTGAAGCTAAAAATAATGAATACATACCTTCCAAGTGAAGGCATGAATGCAATATTGGGCAAACAGTCCTAAAATTACATGGTAGGAAGCAATATCAGCTTTTCTATAATCGTCTCAAATAGCATTGAGCAATAGCAATAGATTGTCGGTGTCGATAAAGTTATTTGAATACTTCAGTAGGGCAGTGCTGTGAGGGTAGGCTACATCAGACAAAAGAGGTTAGGAACTACAGGTGTACAGTATGTTTGAGTGTATGTTTGTGTGTGTTGGCAGGGAGGGTTGCCAATGTGTTTTTGTTACGTGTATGAATGAAAATGTGACCAACAACTGTGTGGCAAACTGACCAGGGTGTGCCACTCTGCACCTGAATGACAATGACTGTTGGGAAATGATCAAGCAATCGTGTGTCATAGACTATGAGTCATAAAACCTTTTTCATATCCTTTCATTTCTGGTGCCTACTTTTTTGTTTCTATTTCATGTTCATGTTCAATCAAGTACATTTCTTCTCCCTAATTCCCTCTGCATTGCTGTCTGTCTCCAATCATTTCTCTCTGCTGCTTCACCGTGTTCACTTCTAATTTGATTCAACGAGGCTTCATTGCTCACAGTGTGGAGCAAAAACAAAAGCACAGGGATAGTTTTTTTTGCCTCATTTCTGCCCTGCTCTTGCTCATCCTGCCCTCAGCCACTTTTTTGTTCTTTCTGTCTCTTGCAGCACGCCAGTCGGTTGGCAAGTTCGGCTTGTGGCCCCCGGCCCAGGCTGAAGAGGAGAAGATTAACCGTCCAGAGGTGAGTCAGCGATCCCCGTCGCCCTATTGCAATGAAGTTGAGCGATTACAATTCCCTTCATACTAACTGCTTGCTAAATTTGACCATGGGAAAAAAACACCAGGCCTTTTAGTGACATTATTAAGTATTTTTTGCTTGATAAATTAACACACTGACCCTACGTACACTCTACACTGGCTATAGAACATGAAAATGTAAGCAAATCACCTTCCTGAGTCTCCCTCGAATGCAGCTAACAAGATATCAGGTTCCACAATCATAAAACTTCTTTAACTGAGAGTTTACATGAATTGCAATGTTGCTTTGGGGGTTCAATTAGTCTCTCAGCAGCATGAATATGAACGCATGTTTCAAAGTGCACTAGATTGTAAAGGGTCCAATGAAGAAAGGCTGTTGGGAGGATGTCAGCATCTCTTTTGCACCAAATATGGGCCACAAACATCTGATAACACACCGAACACACAGTAAGGAGCTTATCTTTACAGATAAGGGAAGAAGGCAAACAGCCCTGAGACAGAGCGGGAGGGAAGGACTGTAGAGTGGGGTTGTGTGTGTGGGCAGGAGTGTGTGTGTGTGTGCAGTCAATAGCGGAGAAAGAGGAAAGTCAATTCAGAATCCCACTGATTTCCGTTACCTGCCTTGTGGGTCTTGCATCTCTTTGAAACTGTGGTATCTCTGATTAGAGTTGAGTGTTGCTCCGTGGCTTTAGCTCCTTAATTCAGTTTGGCATTGATATGCCGGGTTTCAGTTGCACGGCTCAGTTTGACGTTAGCATTAGTAACGTTTTGCTTTCTCTCCTCTCACTCCCTCACGCTCCCTCTCTCTGGTTATCTGCTCTCTGCACAGACCTGGTTCCTGATTACAGTTAAAGAATAAATGGAGGATTGCGGGAGAAATTGGTCTCAGTTGTTGACTTAGTCATACTGAACATGGCCCCAGATCACAGTCGCATTAACCTCCCTCTGACTAACAGAGCTAATGATGCTCATCCAGAGAGATGTCTTTTTTATCTTTTTCCTCCTTTTTCCTGTGATGGCTTATTGGTCTACTACTCTCACACGTCTGATGTCTGTCTTCCTGTTTCTTTTACATTGCAGTCACCACTCACTGCTGCTTATTCCCATCTTTTCACCCAGGTCCTCCACAGTCCCCGGACCCCCAGACAGAAGACCCCTCTGGTACAACGCTGGGAGTCAGGCCTTGTCAACGGACACAATGAGGAAGACGACTGATGCGATGTCGAGGTGTTCAACTGAAGGAGGGCAGAAGAGGCTCACCCAGACCTATAGTTTTTAAAATGGAGGGCTGAAAGACTGTGATAAAAAAAAAAAGGAGAACGGTATGAGAAAAGTGGGCACAGACTAGAGGAGAGAGCGGTGACAAAGAGGAGGAAAGAGAGAATGTGAAGTGAGAAAGAGGTCAGGGATTGAGGCTACAAAGGGGGTCAGGAGGATTGGGAGCAAGGAAAAGGATTGGTGGTGGACTAAAAAACCCTGAAGAGTCCTTCAGCAGGGAGCAGAGAAAACGGAGGAGGAGGGCTACCTATTAGTGGGTAAGCACTTGGCCTGCGTCTTGGGCTGGAAAACTCTGAGACTAATGAATGTAAAAAGGCAAAAACTAATAATAATGATAATAATACTGCACTGAAAAGAATGTACATTTATGAAGAATGCCATGTCAAACTTAATAATGACCTATTATTTGTTGATGAAAATAGATTTGTACAGTATCTGACCGTGAAAAGTCATCACCATTTTTATGCCTTTACAGACTTACTACACTGAGTTAAAGTTTATTACACCTGTACAATCAACTGCAATCCTACACAATAGCCATGCAATAAATCCCACCCTTGCATAGCTCAGTCTGTTCAGTTTTTATTGACACTGTCAACTGTGTGGTCATTTCAGAGGCTGTGGTGCGGTTGCATCGACTGCATTAAACTGAAACTTGTCTCTTATATTGACTCCATTTACATATATAGAGGGACATAAAGTTAGAAAACACCTCTCAGCATAGTGGATTCCAGTGCAGCACCAATACTCATTATAGCTGCCCAGAAGAATTCATCTCATCGTTACTTAAAGGATAAGTTCACCCAAAAATTCAGTCATTATCTACTGACCGCCTTGCCTATGGAAAGTTCACAAGACATTTCTGGAGCTTCACAGGAAAACAGAGTCGCAGCATTCTCCTAAACAACTGAAGTAGATGGGGACTTGAAAATTAAAAAAAACAACAGAATTAAATACATAAAATGGCTCCATACAGCCCGTCCACTGTAATCCAAGTCTCCATAATCTTAAAAAGGGCTTAAAAAAACGTCTCTTCATCGGCATGAGGTTGAGTAGATACTGATTGAATTTTTATTTTTCAGTGAACTTTAATCCTTTAATGACATTGTTGAAGTGTTTCTAATTAACTGGCAACTCAGTCTATACAGTCTTAATCCAAGAATAGCTTCTTCTTCTGTTATTTTCATGCATCACAACTGAAAGTTGGATTATAGTGCCAAAAGCACCATTTTAAAAAGTGCAAAGTTACAGGACACATATATTTTTATGTTGGAAAGTCACTTTTCAAAAATAATACATCTACAGAGCTTGTGGAAAGGTGCAGAATGAAAGTTATTTTTTCCTTATCATTATTATGATTGTGAATTAGTAATTGTCGGGTCCAAAATGATTGTTTTGTTTATCTCTGTGTAGGAATTCTGACAGTTTTACCACAGTCTTATCACAATTAGTCACAATCTTAAGTGATAGCTGCTCTATTGTTAAACATTGTTCTAATTTATTCTTTGCTTTTGGATCTGACTGAGGCAGACATAATATACAATTCTGTGATGCAGTCAGTGTTTTTCCACAAACTCATGTACCACAGTGGAGCCAGTCAGTCCACTTTCTCTTTGTCTCCATCGGGGCCTGACCTGTTAGCACAGACACTATGTTTTTGCATCAACATAACGCCACATATCCTCCATCAATTATCTGCTTTCTGTTTTTGTCTTTATTTGGATCCACCAGACTCTCAGTGGTCAAAGAGTCATGTGTCGCCATGGATGCAGCTCTGCACTAGAAAGAAACAGCATAAATGGACCTTTGTGTGTGTGTGTGTGTGGGTATGTGTGTGTGAGAGATCAGCAGACCACGCTTTAGTGACCTCCCAATCTCCTGTGAATAATTTATCACCTCATTCTGACTGGACGCAGCCCAGTGACATTGCTGGTACATTATTATGGTGGAGGTGCAGCAACTTAAGTGCTCAAAATTATTAATAAGCTTCATTCCTCACGAGGCACCTTCCCTCATATAGCCACGTTGCCAGGTCCTTTACCAAAAGTCTTGGTGTCGCAGCAGGTGATGTATAGTCATTCAGCATTGTTTCTGTTTTTTCAAGAGTCAAAGATGAAGATAATTTTTTTGGCAACCTGTCCAGACAGGTCAAGAAAGACTGCACTGTCCAAGATATCGCTCTCTCTCTTCTATCTAATCTGGCTGCCTTTTCAGATATGCTGACCAACACAGAAGCCTGCACACCTGTTTATCACCTGCTCAGCTCCAAACTCATTTCCATGATATTTCATTATCACTGTCTTCCAATGTCCTGCTGGCACGGAGGCGTCGAAGCAGCATTGTGTGAGACAGACTGTGTTTGGAGGATTAGCAGCCAGTCTTGTAATGCCTCTTTGTCAAGAGGACAAAAGTATGAAAGGAAGTGAAGGGGATGTGTATGTGTACGTGTGTGCATTTGTGTCGTTCCTAGATTTACTGTAATATGTGGGTGATTTTTGAGTGCAGGAGATGTTCTGTGTGTATTCAGATGAGCGTGTATAACTGTGTGTGGGTGTTTGTGTGTGTGTAGAAAATTGTCTCTCCATCACAGTGGTGGAGTGTAAGTAAGTGTACTCATGCAAGCACTGTAATTATGTATAATTCTAAGGTACTTAAGTACTGCCATATTATGCTATTTTTACCTCACTATATTTTGCAGAGAAATATCAGCAGCATTTATTGTTTTCCTTGAAATGAAAGCTGAAATTTAACCCAAGTAAATATTTATTAATCAATAATGTATCATCGAAATCCTTTCATTAGCACGTTCAGCAGACCTGCTCATGAAAGGACTCTAGAGGTAATAGTACTAGGATCCCAATTAAGTTGCATTAATTGACTCACTTCCTGCTCAAAGTGTCACCCACTGTAAAACAGCTTTAACAGTGGTTCCTATTCGTTTTGTTCCTTTTTTTGTGTGCTGGAAACATCTGGTGGGCCGAATCAAACTCATATGGTGGGACAACCACCACCAAGGCCCCACTTTGAGATGATGAAACTACTCAACAGCAGGTAAAGAAGTGAAAATTAGCAGCATCAAATTAACAATTTGAAAGCAGGACTGAGTGACTTTATAGTGGTATTGTTACTTCTACTTATGTAAAGTATCTGAATACTTCCACTGCTTCTGTACATATCATATGGCTGTAGTCGTAGAATATAGCCCTTTATGTATGTGCAACCACAATTACTTATAGCATACTATAGCATGTTTGATGCCACAGACACAGGCCTCCAGTCTCCAGTTTAAATGTGTGTGTACTGTCAACAGACAATAAAAGAGATCCACAGATTATTCTTTTGATTTCCTCATACATGAGCCTTTTGCAAATCGCAATGCTTGATGTGGGTGTGCAGCTTTGATGTTCGGGAGAAGGGGGAATAAAATGGCAGAGCTGAGTCACAGAGAATCAACATAAACCAGTGACAGCAGATTTTTATGCACTCTGTGTTTTATTGTATGAAGAGGAGGAGAGGACCAAATACTAGTGCACTGCAAATCCACATCGGCAGCGGTACATGCCTGTTAATGTGGTGTTTTGTTGAATATTATGTCCTCAAAAAAAAATCTGGAAATCAGAGCCAGTATCTTAAAACAAAACCAGATATTAAGAGAAAGTATAAACATTAAAATATGTAGTTAATTCCAGAAAATGTGGCATTTCTTGAGTCGTTCTAACAAAATACATTTTTAATACTTGGAAAAGAAGGTAAATTGACTCATTAACAAACAAAATGACTCCCTGAGATGGAGGTGGTTGCAATATTCATAATCATCTACCTCTGTGTGTAAGAGCCAGCAGTCATGTGGCCCGGCACACGTTGCAAACTGTCAATGATCACAGCTGGATGTACTTCCAGTCTGCCATTATTTAACCAGGTTTCATACTGACACTTTTGAAACACCTGTCAGTTTTAGTGCTTTTTCATGTTTAAATTAAATTAAACTGAATAAATTATTGGCTAAAACATAGATAAAGCATGTTTTATCTGCCCCTTTGGTAAATAAAACATGAAAAAGTGCCGTCTTAGATGCCCTTCTAGAGCTCAAAACGTTGTGAAGTGCCATCTCTTCACCATAAATACATCACAACTATCTCCGTACATATGGTGCACTTTTTATTTTTCGCCCCTGCCCCTCAAACATCCTGTGTCCGCCATTGTAAGAGCCCTTGGTTTATCTCAAAAGGACTCTGGTATCACTTGATCAATGTGTAAAACCACATTGGCAACTAATGTAGGCTGTGTTTTGTGTTGTCTGAATGTTTTCGCACATACAGTCACCTTTGCGGTGAAGAGAGCAAAATGGTTAAAAGTACTGATGAGCTAATGTGTCTGAAGTGGTCAGAAAGATGGACAAAGCAACTACGTTTTTCTTTGTGATAATCTAGTGAAGATGATGATTTGCTTCCCAACCTAAATCCTCACTTTAGTCCTGATTTAGTAAATTAATGGAGTACATTGCATCAGATTAAATTATGAACCCAACCTGTCTGGTAAAATGTTCAGTGTGTAGATGAAATGCCAACACCTCCCACAGTCTTAGACTTCATGTCCTACTCCTGTAGCATACGGACACAGCATGGGGTGCAATGAAAAAGGGCAATTACTGTACAATTAGTTTCGAGTTTGCGGAATGTCATTTAATAATAGACCTAACTCATACGCACACACAGAGAATCACAGGGTGAGGCTGCCACAAGCTGGTGTGCCACTTGAACTCATCAGCATGTTGAACCTCTTATCATTATTCTGCCTCGTATTCAAACAGATCTGCCTAATGCCATTATCTGGAGCTGAATATCTTCACTGTGTGTGCATGTGCTTGCATGTGACCGCACAGGAAGAGCAAACTATGACTCAGACATGAATATGAGCTGGACATCATGCAGGCTTCGCAGCCCTTGAGTTCATCTACGTCTGCCCTCGCTTCTCATCTTGTTTTTGTCTGTGTGTATGAAAAAGAAATGAATAAATATCTTCCCTGTGTGCTACAGAGAGAAACCCGTGTGCTGCTTCGGAGGCCAGTGAAATGTAATAAAACTCAGTACTAATACAGAATTGGCTTCTGCTGCTTCCTGAGGTACAATGACAGTCCTCTGCTGAGTTATTGTCCATCATAAAAACCACATAAACAGGTGTGAGGTGCATCTCCCTCCTGAGTCCATTTACCTTTTTACTTTCACTCAGTATTGAAGTCTCAGCACATTCACTTCGAATGTAGAAAGAAAATATAGATATGATGGTTCTTAGGGTTGGTGCTTTTCCCATGACCACATGGTGAAAGGTCAGCTGCACCTGTCAATGGCTGTTGTATCACTGTGGTGACACCAGGATTGCTTGACTTCATGTACGTCACAGTCACATTGTTCCAGTGAGCACAGGACCTGCTTTGTATGCTGCACTGTAGGTGTGTTTTTGGCATTCAAATTATATCTAAACGGTGCCCTCTGCAGAATATTTAGCAAAACTACAGCAGGACAATTTCAGGAAGTGGTGTTTGCGGTCTTTCCCCTCAAATCACTACACACTATATCATACAGGTATGCCAGAACATGTGGAATATGTGAGATGCATCATCATGTGCTGGCCCCAGATTATATTTTTTATTTATTTTTTCATTTATTTTATTTAACCAGGAATAGTCCCATTGAGATTAAAATGAAGGCTGCATTTAAATGGGCATCTGAGCTAGGGCGATAGCTTGTGTGATATGCTCTGATAGGTTTAAAGCAGTCTTGTCGTGTTGGGAAGGCAGGGCAGTGCAATGACGCAAAATTAAAAAAATAATCGATAATTCCCCTCAAATGCATTAAAACCAAAGTAGCAAGCCTGTTTTGAAAATGTAAGGAGTAGACAGTACAGATATTTGTGTTAATATGTAGCAGTGCAAAAGTAAAAAAATGTCAGAAAAATAAATACTCGTAACGAAGTATGTGTTCCCACCTCTGGAAAGGGGCCATTGCCCCCCACATCACTCCCCTGGCCGACATCGATTTAAGTTGTGGATTACTGTCAGCCAGCTCTACTCATTCATGTCCAGATGGTGAGATCCCATCGCAAGATGGTCGCTAGTTTATTTATTAAATCACTATTTTAATCCCCTCATTTGATTTGGGTAATTTGTTTGCATATGTGCATTTATGTGTGTTGGTCGGTCAGTGTAACATATGACACATGTTTATATGAATAACTTGTGTTATGTGTGTAGATGTCATGTGTGTGTTTCTCTTTTTTCCTTGTAAAAAACTTTGCAAACTGGTTTGATACACAGAGTTCTATATAAATAAACTTTATTATTCAGAAAGAAAAAGTCTGGAGAGCTGAGGAAGTTAAAACTAAATGTGATGATGTTGCTCTTTGGTAGG
The DNA here is from genome assembly GCF_040436345.1 of Pagrus major. Taxonomy (NCBI): domain Eukaryota; kingdom Metazoa; phylum Chordata; class Actinopteri; order Spariformes; family Sparidae; genus Pagrus; species Pagrus major. Next base: position 20,573,509 of record NC_133215.1, read on the forward strand.
AAACACTGGAGTTAAAGAAAAAAGAAAAAGAAAAATCCAAGGCGCTCCTCTGGCAGTTTGAAATAGACATCTGGCTAAAGGTTTTTTTAACCTTTTTGCCAGAAGACTGCCTTGGATTTTTCTTTTGTTTCACACTTTGTTATTATCATTACAATGTTAGATGTTTTGTACAAAGCTCCATACAGAGTTAAAGAATGTACATTGTGGTTTTACATTATGTTGCGAAGGTGCTGGAATGTGCTGCAAATCTGTAAATAGCGCAACAAAATCATTCGTCATATCAGTTAAAAACAGTTTGATAGGAAGATAATACGACAAAACAAACTCACTTCAATGTCCATTTGGTAGCTGATGAAGACCCTGTGATAGAATCTACCAAAAGGACCTTCTGGTGAGATTGTTTTGTCATATGCTTTTTTCCAAGGTCTTTATAATAACAATAATAAAATATGTATTTAGATTCACTGACTCACTAACATGGAAAAACAAACAAACTGTGTCCTGTCAAATTGTGCAATTTTACTGCTACACATGAAATAGGAACTGAGGAAATAGCCCTTCCTGTCCTACTGTGTAACCCCAACTGATGCTACACTGATAAACTGGAATAAAAAGTGTAAACACAGAGAGAGAGAGAGAGAGAGAGAGAGAGAGAGAGAGAGAGTGAGAGAGAGAGAGAGAAAACAAACATTTCTAATGGATCGGATGGATCGGGGTTGTGAAAGTGGACAGTGAGTTCCATAAAGGGGATCTGGAGGTTGTCTCTGTAGTTGTGTCCCCGCTGGCCCATTCCTGCATGTAAACACACATAAACACACATAAACACACATAAACACACAGGTACAAGCTGTTACAGATCTCGGATCTCAGTCCTTTACGCCCCCTTGTTGTCTGTTACTTTACCAATCCTTGATTTAACAAGAACTCTTTCGTTGGCCAAGCCTTTCCCATCAATCTCTGTTGATACTTTCAAATCCAGACTGAATCCCAATCATTGACTGTTTTACCTAATTGAGAAGGCTGTGACGGTTATACTGTATGAGCTCTGTTTTTAAAATGACTAACCTCAACCATGTCATATTAACATCATAACCTGTGTGAGTGTATGTGTGTGTAGTTTTACATGTAATAGTGAGTATTTTCTTTTCTCTTGTTGTTTTTTTATGGACTTGTGATGTGAAGTTGAAGTATAATGTCATGTGGCATAACTCATACCACTTTTAGTGAGAGAGTATTTCATAATCTAGTATGACTTTCATCACTATCGATACATCATCATTTTCTGACATTCCCAGAACATGAGTGTGGTCTCCAGCATGATTGATCTGAAGATGAAAGACCGCTTTCAGGTGAACACTTTCCTCTGTGGGTGTCCTCCTCTTATAACCTTATCTGTTTCTTCTTCTTTGGCTCACTGTCAACATCCCTCTTTTGATTTTTTCTGATGTCACCATAACAGACAATTGTGTTTCTGCTGCACTTTAAATATTATTGCAATTACAAGTACATTTACTCAAGTACTTACTTAAGCACAATTTTGAGATACAACTTTACTGAGTATTAGTAGCAGTATTGGAGGGAAAATTTTAGACTTTTACTCCTTTACATCTTTTTGATTACTTGAATTACAAGTTTCTCTGCAGATTGCATGCTGCATCAGAGCCAAAGTTGCGCATTTTTAAAGGAGACCTATTATGCTTCTTATTATCACTTCTTATGTAGGTTATTCTCCATGTAAAAGGTCTTGAAAGTTTAAAAGCCCAAAGTCTGTACCAAAGGGAGCTCTTCTCTCCCACAGAAAACACTGCCCCAGATGAGCCTGAAACACCTCATCAGCAGTCCCGCCTTTAATTGCATGACTTATTAGCATTACGCTACGTTGCCATGTCAGACATTTGCATAATTTTATATTTACAGTAGAAGTGAAGCTAACCGGAGGCTGAAAACCGGTCAAAGCCGACCAGAGATACGTTGGCTGTGTCTCAATTCAGGGGCTGCATCCTTCGAAGGATGCAGCCCCTGAATTGAGACACAGCCATAGAGTAGTTCAGGCTTAGGCTTCCGTGAGCTGACCAATCAGAGGAGATTGGGTATTCAGGAGGCAGTCCTTAAAGAGACAGTAACTAATGCAGAGCATTTCAGACAGAGATGGAGACTCCAAGTAGGTTCAAACTAATAGATTCCATCAACTACATGAAAGCTTTACTCTATCACCACCAGCACCCAGACTCCTGAGATCCTGTCCAGTCTCCACACACTCTTAATGAAAATGCTTCATATCAACAGAGTTGAATCAACAAAGACTTTCTCTGTTGTTGTCCTCAATAAATATTGATATTGATAGATATTAATTTGAAAGTTATTTGCAGTTGCCAATTCAAAATAAAAGTAAACTGTGTATCTCTGCTGTGTAGCTACAGTATGTGAAATAACAGGAAATAATTGACAAAAATAAACCAAAAAAGGACACAGCTAAGACTTGGACACATCAGATAATATTCAGTTTCCTGGGTGTTTTCATGGCAGCTGGGTAGTCTTGCCATCAGCTGGATATAACAGCGTTCTGTCCTCTAAGATGTTTGTTCAGTAACACAGAGAGAAGGAGAGAGCCTGCAGTCTAATTAGAGCTCTTCATCAAGCACGTTAATGAAAGTGATTACAACTAATGAGAGGTGGATCCAAACCCTGCACAAGTGCTAATAAGGAATATGTGTGGGTTCACAGTGTGCTCGGTGATTGTCACTGAGTGCGTACATGTGTTCATCTGTGTGCATCCACGTATGTGTGTTCGAGTGTGTTTACAGCAAAGGGATCAGGGAAGTCAACAGTTGTTTGTCATAGAGAATCTACAGGAGAAACATCGAGGCCCCAGAAATACCAGAAATACCAGAAGAAAGGGAAAGACGAGAAGAGGAGGCTGATGTCAGAAGACTGCACATGATCGGCCTCCAGCAACAGATTTCTGTGTCAAAATGAAGGCTAATGCTATTGCAAGGTATAACACGCTTAGAGGATAAGGCTGGAAATATCCTATTTTTCTGATTGTCAACAAATCCCATGTAAGACCAAAACCAGCAATGCATTGATCCGACTAGCAGGTATTGTGTGTCCAAAGCCTGATTCCTTCATTATGATGAACATGGACATTGCAGTTAATTTTGAGTCAATTGCATACACACCATCCTGCTCCTGTAAATGCAGTACAATAAACTGTATACATTCACCCATTCATTCACCCAAGTGGACACCCAAGTTTACTTTGTGTCCAAACCTAACTAAACCATAAGCACAGCCTTGTCCCAGCATAAAAATAACCTGAACCTGAAGAAACAAACAACAAATCAACAAATCTATGGTTCAATCAATACATCACCAACATTTATTCTGGCAACTGGGTTGAAGACTATGTGCAATAGACAGCCTTGGGAAATCAAGTATTGAGAGATTAGGAACCAGCACATTGCTGGTTTCAGTCATTTGTTGACAAAAACAGAACCTCAGCCAGCCTAGTCCTTTAGTGTTGTAATAGTACAAAGGAAAAAGAAGCTATTGCTATCTTATTCAGCGATGATGAATCATCCAAGATTTCTTTATTAGCAATTGCAGATTCATGTATTGATTCATATTTACCTGAGAGTTGAAGCTTGTACGCCTGAGTGTAAGGTCTGCAAAACAAAACGACAAAGCACGTGTGTGGTTGGTATCAGTATATCTCTTCACTTGGAATGCCCATGCGATACACTGCAGTGCTTTTGAAATAATCCCAAAGAAAATAAATGACACTGAATGAATAGACAAGTAACTAGCTATAAATATTATTGTAAACTCACCAACAACATGGTCCTTGGCGTGGACTTGGGTCCAGAACTTTGCATCCTGTCTAAAACAGTTCAGCACAGCAACATTTATTCCCAAAACATAAATGTGGCAATGCAGTGATGTATTTTATGTACCAAGTTATGTGAAAATTAACTTAATAACTGCTGCATCAGAGCTTTCAGGTTGTGGCAGAGGGATAAATAAAGTGCAACTCCTGTTTCGCTGCTGGCTATAACACATTTTAAAAGTACATACCATATTCAAGCAAAGTCTGAGCTGTTATAAACAGTCATTATGTTGCCAACTTGAGGAAAATCTGCAGTTAAAACTGCCTCTAAATGTTGCTCATGTGTCACGACTTTCTCAGTAAATCTCACTCACTGACACCAAAATGATTCTGCAGATACAAACACAGTGATCATTTACTTACTATCTAGAGACTAATAAGCACTCAAAAGACAATACCTTTTCTTCTTCTCCTCAGCTGCTGCTTTAACTTTAAAGAAGGATGACAAGAGAAGAAAGAGAGGAAATGAAACATTTCACAAGGGAAGATAATCACGACAGTAAAATGTGTCAGTGAGGAAGTAGAGATTCATGTGAAGTACCTTTTCTGCGTACAACCATAGCCACGAGTGCCACCGAAAAGAGGAACAACACCACAGCGGAGAAAGAGCCCAGAACGAGAGGCCAGTCAACACCAGACCCATCTGCAGACATCACACACAGATACAAAAAGGGATTGTGCAACAAATAATATTTTTATTCATGGTTTCCGGAGCAGAAGTATGATTCAGGGAGCTACTTCAGTTGTTAAGTTGTCTGAGCTGTAAGGATATTCATCACTGATCAGAAAGTGTGACATTTTTTTAGTCTTTCAATTCCTTCCGCTCAATATTCACATTACTTCAAATATCACATGAAATAATGACGTGATATTGTACGCCTACCTTGTGATGGTGGAGGGGGGATTCCTGGAAGATGAGAAAAAACAGTCACATTTCTTGTTAGATTAACTAAATCATACACACACATACAGAACAACTTTAAATCTGCACCTCTGGTTACAGCCAAAGGGAGGCTGTGCTCAGAGCTGCTCCATTTCTTCCCCAGGAGGACACTGTACTGGCAATGGTACAAAGCCACTGGAGTTTCCTGGACTGGCACAGGGAAGGTGGCCTGATGGTGGATCAAGGTGGCATGGTGAGTGGAGACAGGAAATTCATTATCGGCAAGGTAGAGGGAGAAGACAGCACCGGGGTAGGCAGGAGACCCCGTGCAGAGCAAATGCCACACGTCTGTCTGCTGCTGGAGAACAAGGGTGGGCACCGGCAACGCATCTGGCAAGGAAAGAGGAAAGAGAGTGAAATGTGCTGCCATGTGTATCAATTAATCATTAAAGTAATCGCTAGCAAAAAAAAAAATCACTAGAACTAACTAACATTTTCTGGTTTTCTTTGTCTTACATGAGAGTAAACTGAGTATTTTGTTCAAACTGTTGGTTGGACAAAATAACAATTAAAATATGTCAAGTTTGACCTATTTTCTGACTTTTAAACAAAATAAAAGCTATGTATTGACTGAGGAACAAATCAGCAGATCAGTGCATCAATAATTGCAAATGTAAATAAAAGAAATACTTTTTAGCTTTTCCAATTTCTGTGAGCACTGCAACACTTTCCAGTTCTGTTGACAAATTCATTCACCTTCTTTGCTCAATTTAAAGATTGACAGTGATTGGTTCAGTTAACACATTTTTTTCCCTAATCTGCATCATAATAATAGAATAAATCATTTCTAAACTAAAAACGATATTTAAGAGAAAACAAACATCCCAGAGCAATAAAATATATAAATATATTTTGAGAAGTGCAAAGAAAAACACCAACAAAAACAGCTTAGTGTAAAGATGCATAAATGCATAAATAAATGGGGTAGCAAGGTCAATCTTAACAAGGATGTTGTGCAAGAGTTTGCGGGCCCTCGCTGCAACCCAATCGCCAGAATAAATGTTGGCATGGTACGTTTCTGCAAAACCCAGACATGTTTCAATTTTGTGTTGTGACATAACTGTGTTAAGATCTTGTTAGGTTTAGGCATAAAAACCATTGGTTAGGTTTAGGAAAAGATAATGGTTTGGGTTTAAACACCAGCTTTTGTAATCACAAAAGTGGTTCTCTCTGTTCTCTGCTGCTTTGCATCATCTCACATCTCACATCAGCTCATATAGATGTCATCTGAACTATGTCACTTTACCTGTGTTGCAGGAAAATGTTGTTATATTAAACATAGACATTCAATGTATATTGGTTTACAGAAACTTACATTGCCAACATTTTATTCAAAGCACTGAGCAGGGGCTCTAAGCGCGACATCCTCACCTGTAACAGTGATTTGAATCATGTTGCTGACAGTTGAATTAACCAGTCCTCTCCTTTTGGTGATCTGGTAGAGGCAGGTGTACTCGCCTTCCTCTCCTCCCCTCACTGGCCCAACAGTGAAGACTCCCGGCTGGGGTTCACGGTTTGACACCGGGCTGGTTGAGATAATGGATGTCGTCCCTGATCCCTCGGCATTCCTCAGCAAAAGGAAGGCCACCGGTTTGTTTTTAGAGGTAGACTGGGACTGAGGCCCGGAAAGAAGGGTGGGGACCGAGCAGCTGAAGGAGAGCGTCTCCCCACGTTTTACCACACCAGTTGAGGTCTGCACAGACAAGACTGGAGGAGGGAAAGAGGGTGTGGAGCGAGTAGGGGCAGGATCTGGAGAAGTACAGAAAGGAAGAGGAAAATGAGACAATTATCTCTATAATTCTGTGGTATCATTACTTTAACGAATTGCATTCAAAGGCACAACTTCTTTTATTCAACCTTAACTTAAACCCCCAGCATTTGCGATTGGAAGTATTGTTGGTGCCACTGTCACAAAGACAAACAGATCGCTTTCCTTTATACTCAGGGTAGCAGCTACCAACAACACATGACCAACACATGACAAAATATGAGTTTATTCATATATTTAGTCTATACTGGAGACTTGAAAGCAGATGGAAATGGTGGCAGGCTTCCAGCCTGGCTTTAATGCCTCTCAGCCTACATTTTCCTGGGAGATTTAGTTCCCAGTGACAGACAGAGTTGCATAGTGAAAACAGGGTTGACAGGGAACCAATCTAAATGCTATTATATTGTGTGTACTTCAAAATGATGAATTAAGGCAAAAACCTTGTCTTTTGCGTGTTTAAACTTGGAAATACATTGAGTTATAGACCGTATTTACAATATAGACAGGTGGAAAAATGGACAGACTGTTACAGCCACCATGAAACACAAATAGAAAACTTAGATAAAAATGTCAATATAAAGTAAAAAAATGTCAAAAGCCAGATTACTTAAGATAACTTTCAGAGTAGATACAACAGTTAAAATTTTAAAACAAATGAATCAACCAACACACGAACAGCTCGAGGTGAAACAAGTTCAAATTTTAGATTATAATTCATAAAAAAAACCTATAAGACCTAAGATATTGCTACCAACCTTGGTTTGCCACAGTTGCTAGCCAAACTTCCTATAATAACCGTCAACAACTGGAAGCCAATACACACTGTGTTTGATGTTTTTTTCTGTCTGTGTGGGTGTGTGGTTTCTATATGAAGGGCAGGATGTAACACCACTGCACACACCCACAGAGCGGAGGACAATAAGAAACCACAGAGAGCACCTGCATGCAACAGTGTGTTTTGGGGGTTGGAGAGGAGCGGATGGGAGTGTTTATTGTTTTATACCACATGTAGAATCAAGACTGGGTGAAGATTGAACAGATAAACCCCACAAACGTTAATCCGTTTAGACCACATCTCCTCTCTGATTTGTCCTGTATTAGATCAGTGTCTTACTGCCTTTTATATTTATATGTAAAAGTGTATGTAATAGGTTGAAATGCAAGTAATACAGACACCTTTTTGGTGCTCCAGCTCCAAATAGGGACTGAAGGCACTGTAACGACCCTCCTGGTTCATGTACAGACAGCAGAAGAGTTCACGCTGGACTGAAACCTCTGCGTTTACCCTCACAGTGAACTGGACCTCCTCAGCAACAGACTGCAGCTCCTGAGAGTGCACCTCAATGAATGAAGAGAAATACGGAGAATAAACACAATCACAGGATACAAAACACGACAGAAAAAACACACATATCCTCAAAAAGTTAAAGTACCATGTCTCTGTATCGGTACAATTTGAATTGAACCCCATGGTGGCCCTCTGGTGCCCGGCACACCAGAACCACTGAGTCCCCTGACCTCGAATAGATGTTAAGTTCAGGTGCCGGAAGAGGGGGAGAGGAAGTGGAAGCTGATAGTCTTCCTAGACAAGAGAGAGAAAGGTATAACATAGGCTACATACTTGAGTTTCACAAATTCCTGTTGAGCTGGAGCAACAGTGCAGCTGTGAAGCAGCTGTGATTGCTACATGTGGTGACGCTCAATTTGTACCAAGCTGGTGATTGCAGCTGATGAGAAAATTCAAAAAGGAACATGACACTCGAAATAGAGATGTTGCCTGTCACTTAAATATTTAGTACATTTACAACAGCCAGAATTATTTGTGTTAATGGTTACATGTTCATTGCCATTTTCTCTATTGTTTATATCTTCTCAATGCCGAAAGCATCAATAAATACATATTTCTAGTTGAAACTTATATTTTTTTAAGCTGTAAGACAAAACAAAAGAAAAAAAATATGTTTGGGAACAGCGCTAGTATGATGCTTACCGCAAAGCTGTAGAGAAGTAAATAGCAGAGTGTATATCCAAAGTGATTGTCCACCACTTACAACCTGCATCTTCGACACAAGAAGAAGACTGAATGGTTGGAGTAAGAATGCTCTCTCTTTCTCTATCCCTCCTTCTCTCTATCACCCCTCCCTCTCTCTGTCTGTTTTTTTAATACGTATGACATCCTCTTGAAGACAGAACGATGGGGGAAGTGGAACCTGTAAACACACTTCCTTTTTTGGAGTCCATGGGTCACATAACATGTTATGATGGGAATAAATAGCTGCAGGCCTGCGTCTCACAAACCCACAATTAAAAAATGTTTCTGTGTCAATAAATTAATCGAGACACAGAAAATTGAAAAATGAGAAAAGAAATGAGAATGTTCCTCGACAAGTCTCCTGGTGCCATCTGGATGTGATAGATGTGCTTGATAATAAGCTACTTTTAAGATCTCTTGAAACAAATCCACTGTCATCTCTATTGAATTAAAGTTGTGCTGAAATTCAACACCAGTGAGAAAGATGTTACTGACACATTAGTTTAATTTTCTGTGATACAATATGTCAGTCTGACACTAAGTTTTTCATTATTGTGAGTCAAGTTTAAGACGGAGATGTTTGATTCTAGAAGATTATTTAACTAGCAATAGACAACTGACAATTAAGCGTCAATTTGCTTCTACTTATCATTTTGGATTAAAAATCAAAGTAACGGCTGTAGAAAAATGACACCATTCACATATGGATTACCTATAAACCTCGCTTTCACTATGCTATTCTGCCTGTCATCAGGCTGGATTTTTCCCGCAAAGGATGAAGCTCAAAGGAAGCATGTCTGATATTGCACATCTGAAACAGGAAGAGGCATTGTTTTGCCTGGTCGCTACCCCCAGGTAATGGTGAAAGTGTGTTCCCCAGATGATTTCTGTCCCCCCTTGCAACTGGGACGAATTTATTAGTCTACACAAAAGAGCAAATTCTGAGATGAAAAAACCTCTGCAGATGATAGAAAAAAAAGGGGAATCGGACAACAGTGACCAAGAATTAGGTCATTGTTAGACGGAACAAGATGTTTATAAACTGTATCAACAACTCCAAAGTTGAGTCTCTGGGAAGCAGAAGTAGTTTAGTTTGGACAACAGAAGGACTTTCAATCTCAAGCTCAAAGAAAGGATTGAAGTGCACATAATACATTAAATTGATCTCAGTGTGGTAAATATTCCTCAAGACGATGAGGCATTTAAATCACATTATAGTCTGAGAACATTACTCCACTAGCACCCAGAAAAAGTAGGGATTTGGATTTCATTATCCATTCACCAAAAAGGAAATTGGCTCTTCAGTATTTCACTGACATCAAAGTCAGTTATAGAGGAGTAAATCTCATCTATCATAAAAAATGTGCTGATCCTTTGGTGCCGATTACTTATTCTTTATGAGTCTACTACGAGTGTGATCAGGTGAAATAAAACATATTATATATAAAAATATATTATAAGCATTTGAGACTGGATTGAACAGGACTACTTTATAAATAGTTCCCTTTTCTTTTCTCAGAATTAACATTTGGTAAGTGCTCTTTGAAATGTGTCATATTCCCACCAAATATACAAACAAGCATGTAAAGTACAGGGAAGCGAATGCATTGACTCATGAGAAAAACTACTGGTGGTTTATTATATGAAAGAAGATGAGTTATTCAAAAAAATGCCACCTCTGAATCATTTTCTAAATAAAACACAAAATCCCCATTATAACCATGATTATTCACAGGAGGGTGTAAAAGAAGAGACGTTTCTTTAGAGTTGACATTAAAGACTCTGAGACAATCTTCAGGTTTAACACTGGAAACACTACACTGGTCATTTACAAAACAAAATTGTGGATTATAATTCAGCATCATAATTATTACTATCACCTTACAGGACAACACAAAATAGGATTTTTTTTCACAGAATGTAGCACAGTGTGTCCTCACAAATCAGTAACTTTACATCATACAGTATACTTTGTATGTGATCGAGGAACTGGTGCTTTCTGTTCCACTCTCTTATCAAAGGAGACCTATGTGGCTTTCTCGTTTTTTTCCCACTTCCCTTCAGTGTTTGATAGTAGTTCTTGTACATGAAAAAGATCTTGAAGTTTAAAAAGGTTCACACCAACAGAAGCTCCTCTCTCCCACAGTAAACGCTGGTCCTGAAATGCCTAGTCAGCAGTCCCCCCTTGAATTCAATGACTTTGTGACATCACACTATGTCACCATGTCACACATTCGCATAATTTATGCCTAGCGTCTAGTTTGACACGTAAGAATTGATTTAGAACAGCTGCTCTGTTGATCTGCGGTTCTGAGTCAGGCTTGTGTGAGCTGACCGATCAGAGCAGACTGGGTATGTGGGCTGAAAAACAGAGCATTTCAGAGGGGGGGGGAACACAGTGCTGCAGTAGTGAAAAGTAGAAAACTGGTGGGTTTTTTGAGCATTAAAACATGTAAACCTATTCTAGTAGTAACCAAAAATAAAATGATGAACCTGAAAATCAGCATAAAATGTCTCCATTAACATTATTCACCTTTCAACACTGTCTCTGATAAGATGCCAAAATAAAGTGTGTTGAGAAATACAGCCATGTACGCAAATAGACAGGAGGAAGTAAGATAGATTTAAAAACCACAACCTCAGCTCTATAAAATGCCTTTTCATTTTCCGTTTTCCAGAGAAATGTTAACTAATGTTCACAAACGAAACCGATTCACAGATAATGAATGACAACATAATATAACACAGTTCTAATCATATAAATGCTGAATATGGCGTGGTAAATAATCTCCAGACCCTCTCCTCTTTAAGCTTGAGTTAAAATCTAGTTTAAAGATGTTTGATTATTTCAGTTTACACATTCCTGTATAAAAGTGTGTTTAACAAAATAAAACAGGGGTTAGTAAGGCTCAACACTTTTAAAAGGAGCTGCGACAGCTTACCTCAACTGCATTTTTAATTCAACTAATATCAACGACTCAATGAGGGCAAAGACAGTCTAGACCACTTTTCACACTTCTGTAAATCTGTTAACTGACCTTGTTTAACCCTGACTTCCTTATTGTGGTCAGGTGTTTTGTGAAGGAATGGCAGGGTGTAGCTCAGAATGTGGTTTAAACTCCTGATTTTGGTCCATATTACTGCGCATCATTGCTATGGTAACGAGCCTTTCTCCAAACACTTCAATGGAGGTGAAAATGTGATGACAAACTGAGTGGGACGTGAAAAGTGTTTTTCTACACATAGCTGGTGATGAAAAGCTGCTGCTCTGTGTTTCTCCTCTCTTCCGGGTCGTCACCTGTCCTCTGTCCATCAGCACTCAGCATCACTCCTCCTCTCGCGCGCAGCACCAGCAGCATCCACGAGCTCCTCTCGTGACACGCGCGCTGCTCCCAAACAAACATGGTGCCGTCGAGAGTCACGTCGGGGTAAAACATCCCGAAAGAGGAAGAAGAGAGCAAAAAAAAGAGATGGATGAAGACTTTATTCGTGAGCAGGAGCATCTGCTGACTTTTGTGAGGAAACTCAAAGAGGTGTTCGACGTGTGTGACGAGGACTCGGACGGTTTCATCCGCCCTGAACACTTGGTGCAGCTCGGTTCTCAGTTCGGTCAGGCAGAACAGGTGAGAACATCGTTTCCTGGACACTTTATCGTCCTTTTCACAAACGATAGACTACTACAGTGAAGGAAGGTGCTCGGCTATAGCCTGTTGTTTTCTGAAACTTCATAGACAACTGAAACTCGCCTGTCTTCGCCAAGCTACTTCACGTTATGTGATGAAAAAGCTGACTCGAAGTTCCACCTTCATTTTGACTCATGATGCATTTTGGGAAGAGCTCATTTGAACCTGCTGCAGAGGAGGTTCATAAGTACATGTTTTCAGGTTGGAGCCTTAAAGCAGAAATACATTAGTGTTGTGTCAGAGGCAACAGATCAACATACATAGAAGGGCTGATACAAGGAAACTGAGCTGATGTGGTAAATCAGGTCAAATCCATTATTATTTCAACTTGGCATAATCCAGCAATAAAAGGGGATGAAGCTGACATGTAAATAATGACTTTGAAGCAAACTGGCCTAGCAGAGGGCTGCAACTCAATATGAAGAGGGGAGGATAGATAAAGACAGATAAATGTGCGACACAGATACTGGATTTTTGGGGGCAATGCTGTTAAGTAGTAAAAACAAAACAAGACAACAACAGCGATATATCAGCCAATATCCTCTATAAACTGAATATATCCATGTACATACATTATTTTGCAATGGTCTCACAAATGTGGTAATCAAATTGTGACAACGTGTAGTAATGGAGGCTGGATATTTTAAAGTTTAAAATGACTGGTGGTTTGTTGTACATGCAGAGCCTACATTTACATTGTACACCTGACCTGTGACCTGTTCAGGACGGGTGTATCCTGCCTCTCACCCAGTCTGTGCTGACTGAGACAGCTTCAGCATCCTGCAACTCCTATCAGGATCAGCAGTTTAGAAGATGCTTGGTGTATGAATGTATTTCGGACTGAAAAGGAAATCCAAGTGTGATTTATTGATTTTCTACACACATTTTGCTTCACTCAAATCCCTGCTTGAGAATGTTGTTTTTTACCAGGAGAGACTGTCCCAAATCTGAGGCCACACTGTGGTTGTACTGGGCTTTTGCTATTAGTATTGGTAACTGATGAAACAAACACTAAAATCTGTATGTCATTTGTGGATAATCCAAGCTTAAAAACTCTTTCAGTTAAGTCATTTTTCACTTAAGTTTTCCCAACAGGCCTTGAATCAGGATACTGTTTGTGGAACATACCCTTGACATATAGATCTTCTTCTGTGATGAATAAGGGTGAATTATTGGCTGTATATTAGATGTTTTTTTATCAGTGCGTGTGTCACAGCTGACGTGCCTCTCTGTGTCTCACTGCTTGTCAGGGTAATTGAACACTGTCGCTGATTGGCTCCCCAGTGTTGTGTTGCTCGTCAGCAGGAACATTGTGGAGGCGCTGATTAGCTCTCGGGGGAAGCTTTTCACTGACCTGGGAAATGGGTTGAAGTGGATGCAATTTATATCTCAAAGAACTATGTTAGTAGATCCTATGTAGCATAATGCAACACGCTTTACACTCCACAGTGCACCGAATTACCATTTTATTCATTTTTGATTATTATTCATACAGGATAACTTTGTTTTAATGATCCAAGAATAGGTATAAGATTCTTATATCGAAACTAATTCAGAATTCACACAACAAAACAAAACATTATATATTTGGTGATGATCATGTGACCTAATTAAGACTGTGTACAGAAAAAACTCATCTATCTGATGTACTGTATGAAGCAGTTTCCTAGTTTCACTGCATGCGTTGCCCTTTCATGTCATTGTCCTATATGAGCAAATCCCACCGGCTGCTTCGTGACAACCTGACCTACTATTGCGCACAGTAGGTGACACTCTTCTCCCAGTAGTACAGTCACATGCAAACGTGCACATACGTTCACATAATCCTACAGTAATCCCTCTGTCCTCTTTTCTATGCCCTTTATTTTACCTTTAAAAAGTCAGAAACCGTTATCTAGACTGTCAACAGTCTTCAACAGGACCGGCTGAGTTATCTGAATCTGTTAAAAATGGGTTTTATCCAAATAGATGAATAGATTAGAACAGATAGATTTATGTCCTTCATTAACCTCAATTTAAAACACCTCAAAATGCTTTAATCAGCTGTACTACAAATGTGACCGAGTTGCCAGGATAATAGTTACGAGAACATGAGATGAACTTTGTGAGTGTGTGTGCTATTTGTTGTAATAATACGCAAGGCAGTATTTCATGAATGTTCCTGTAGTACTATGTCTACCTCAGATGTTTCTCTAACCTGCAAAAACCCTGAAGTTGTTTCAGCCACAGACCAATGCTAAAATTAGTCCTGTTAAAATTGAAATGGCTGTGGGTAGCTTGCAAAGAGAGTAATGCATTATTCAGCCATGGTGCAGAGTGCTTAAAGGCAGCAGCTCTCTTCAGTGATGATGTGAATGTGGGTAAGTTCATGAGTCAGGATCTGCAAGTACTTTGGCCACTTACGATATACATGTGTGTGAGATTGCACATGATGCATGTTACTTTAGTAAACCATCCCACTACCCTCGGTCTTAGCTCAGGTTAAAAGTTATTTACAGATATTTTTTTTTATTGTGGGCATTTTTGCCTCAGTGAGGGCCTATGGACGATGAAGTTATATTGTCTGTCTATTGGTTTTTCAGTAGCTCTGTGAATAAGACGTAAATTATTGTCTGTTTTAATGGTTCCCAGAGGAATATTCTCTAATGATTTTTGGGACCACTTTTATCTTGTGTTGTTATTGGAACAAAGTTTCCACTATTACTCAAGAATATATCAAAGTGTCATAGGCCCACAAAAGATGATTCCAGTGTATTTTGGACATCTGTGCTTCACCATCAGGCCAGATGCACATTTACATCTGCTGATCTAATAGGCAGATTGCTTTTACTTGGCTGGGCACAAACTCCCAAACTCTTGATTCTAATGACTTCATACTGTCAATATCTAGACTAACTACTCTAATATTAAAACCACCACTACTGGTATGTTGTCTGACACAAACACTAAGTGCAATGTAATAATAATTGCAGACCCCATTGTGGCTAAAGGCTGGTTTTCACGATGATAAAGGCAGTAAACTGTCATTTATTGTTGGGGTTGTAATCCTACAATCTTACAATCCTACCCTGTTTGAAAAAAGTTTCTGTCGATCTGTTTGAGAGAGATAAGTTGGTGTTAATATACAGCGTGGCATGCATGGTGTAGCTCTGCATTTCAAAGACCATACAGAGATGTTTGCATCAATAATGAAAAGAGAGGATAGTTGTAGCATGGCAGAATACTCTGTCTTTAAACTATCCTGCTTAATATGGCTATAATGATATAAAACTCTTTACAGCAGTGTGCAACTCTGAAAGGAGCCTTGGTGCGATGAGTCATGTACTGATGACAGGTTGTACACTTCAGACACCTCTCTGTCCGTGAAACCAACTGGTGTAATGGTGAAGGTGGGAGGCACAGACCTCACACATGCACACAATCACACTTGTGTGATATCTATACAAGTAGCTGAAGGTTTCTTGAATATCACAGGTATTTTTTCAATAGCCTGCTGCCACCGATAGGTGTAACTGGGTTTTTGAACAGACAATAGCCATTTTTTCACAGTAGGCATTTTGAGTTGGTGTTGCAACAAAAGCACACCTGTAGCTAATAACACTATCAATGAATGCTCTCTTCTGTTAAGCCAGTGGTATGCCTACATTTGTTGGGGTCTACACACCCAGTTGCTGTTTGTTAAAAAAAAAAAAAATTGGCTAAATTTTTTTAAATCCGGCCGAAGATCCATGCTATCCGAAGATCCGACCAATGAAAATGTTTTGTCGCACTTGACAGATTTTTGGGTGCATGTGTGACCAAAATCGGTCCCTGGAGCCCTGATATTGCAAAAGAAAAAGGAAGAAGTTTTTGTACAACAAATTTCTGTCTCCATTGTATGTATGATGTTACCGTAACATAAACACTCATACAAAAATGTGAAAAAAAATAACCAGTCTTTCACAGGATATTTATTAATTGCTCTGCAGGACCTGTTTTGTGCTGCAGGGAACAGTATAACCCATTCATAATTTAGTTTAGTGTGCATGAACAGAACAGAAATGTGTTTGTGCTCTGATAGCCTTCGTGGCGTATCTGTACTTTTCCACAGGTGAAGAAGTTGGCAAAATGTCTGGGCCCCGACTGTCATGGGAGGATCAACTTCAAAGACTTCTGCCGTGGTGTCCTCACCATGAAAGGTTAGAATGAGCTCAAATGTTTCTCCTGAGTACATGATATACTTTCTGTATTTGTTTATGTGTGTGTGACTGACTGGTTCTGGAAGTGTTATAGGTTATATTAGAAGTAAATCATGAAAGATGATTCTAGTTGCAGTGCAGAGAATTAATAGTTTAAGAGTTGCACATGTTGTGTTGGTTAGATACTCTAAGAAGTAAGTGAGGATTGTTTGTTTTTATAACTGGGATGAACCAGCCTTTTGCTTTAATATAATGTTACTGTCACTGTCAGTCTGTCAGACAGTGACACAGCACCAGCCCGCATCAAGTGAATGCCTGTCCGTTTACTCTTGTTTTACCTCGGTGTCTATCACTCTCCTTCTCGGTCATCTTTGCCTTCTCCATCAACGGGAAGCTGAGTTATTCCAGTCGTTGTCTGACCTCAGGATAGATACCGTGACACAGTGCCCCTTTTCTGTTTTGGCTGATGTGCTTTCTTTTTGCATTACTTAATTTTTCCGTGAAAAACCCAGCCCGGTGGCAGAGCGATTAGCATAGTCATAGTGTGACTTATACGCAACCAATCTATATGCAGATGGTGTCATTTTTCTACAGCCATTACACTGTGCAATATTTACCTTAGAATGATAAATTAAAGCAAACAAGTTGCTTATGCCAACTCATCTTGGCATTGATCTCAGTTGGTATTCTGCACCGACTGATATCTCTGTTAAACCAGGGCAGATTATCCACTACAGTGGACCCAGGCCACCCAGGACACAGAAAGGGACAGAGCCTGGATACTCCCATTTAGTTATTTTGGAGTAAATTGGGTTTAGAGGGTCAGGTAATGATCTGTTACCTCTATAGAGAATTATCCCCTGAATCTGCAGCTCCCTTCAGCACTGCAGAGCTTTTTACGGACTTTCAGCTCATTGTTATGTGTCCGGCCCGCAACTTTACTGTTTTGGTTCACTGTCACCGCTCTCACAGCATAGTTTTTGGCCACAGCAGGCAGCTGTTTTTTACTACAATCGATCTAAAACCCACTGTAGACTTTCTGCTCTGCACCAAACAGCAGACAGACAAATTAGCAGCTGGCTGGTGAACACAGTGGAGCGTTTAGCAGCTAAAGAGCCAGATATTTCCCGCAGGAGTTAGTTGTGGTGTTGTCACAATACTGGAATTTCTAACTTTGATACAATGCCTTAAAAATATCCATATTCAATACCATTTTCGATTTATAGTTTTTTAAACTATTTTAAATATTCAAAATCGACATGTGATATGTTGATATTTTTGATGGAACTAGTCGGTAGAGACCAGAGACACAACTCCAAATGAACAATAATGTTGCTTCATAACTATTGGATGTTGAAACGAGCAACTACTGTCAAATAAGTTCAGCTTAAAAGGTGATGATATGTCAATACTGCGGTCACAGCTTGTTCCCACCACCCTGAAGTGGCCTAAGAATCTGTCAATGCAACTTTCAAGAGAAAGTTTTCATTCCATACATCAGTTTATTGGGCATTTTGCTGGAGAAAGTTTGGCATATTTTACCTCATGTCAACTTTGTCAACCCTCTCCGTGGTGCAACTTCACAACTGCTTTCCTGTGTGTCTCTCAACAGATTCGAGTTCTTTAATGATAAAGTGGTTTCAAAAATTACACCACTTATCTGCAGTCTACTGCAAGTTTTATCACAGGGAGTGCTTGTTCCTTTGTCCTGATATTGACCCACTGTTTTTGAAGTGTTTTGGGTGTATCCGAGAAAAGCTGCTTAGCTACTTTCCTAAATCACACTGGAGAGTCTGGTTGTTGGGGCTTTTCTTCCAGAACACAATCATGTAGAAAATCAAAGATAACTTGTACTTTACCAGTGATTAGGCTGGTGGATGTGACATTTTTCACTTTCTTCCCTTTTAAAATTTGCTATTTGTTAGCAAATATGTTATGTGATTAGCAGCAGCATGTACACTTGCTCCATCTTGGATAGGAAATGATTCATTGCTCTGCAGAATCTCAGACAGTCTGAGAAGAGTCATGCACGCTGTTTTGCTTTGCAGGTTATGTCGGGATCATCAAAAAGAAAAGTGTGGCACAGTTCATCAGAGGGCCACATGAAACGGCTAAGAGTTTCTATCAGGTATGTTTTTAAAGTGCGTAGTGTGTGCGTGTAGTTTTACACGCCCACAATTCCTGAAATGTCTCACCCCCAACCACCGTCTCTTTTTCTCAACTGTCTGTCTTGACTTGACACTCATATGATCTCCGCCTAAACTAAATTAAGACAGTTATCTGTATTCATTTTGTGCTGATTACTACCAGCAGTGCTGGACATGAAGTGACTAGCTGATTAATTGTAATACAGCCAGAAAGTCCTTGACAGCTTCCCTTTGAACTCCCTCTTTATTTATTCTTTATTTTAGTTTTACAGTCCAATTATGCACATGTGAGCAGTTGTTGGAGGGGACTTTGAGCATGATGTAATTTGTTTATACCACAGTTCAGAAGATATGATATGATGTCAGTCCCAGGTCCTACAATAATGACACAGGAAATCATTTTCACTAATCAATAGAAGAAAATGTGCTAAGTGCTCATCATTGGTAACTGTCAATATAGGACGAGTTAGACTGTGTCCTGTAGGCAGTTTGATCATGAATGTATCAGCCATGTTAAGAGTCACAATGACAGCACCAATACATTAAAAGTCGGTGTTGCATGTACTTCGCCTTTCTGTCCACTAGGTGGTAGTGTTGAGCTGCAGATGAAACATATACAGCAGAAACGTAGATGACATACAGCATACCAGGAGCACTTACACAGTACAATCATCCCAGATGAGTTCTTGGATTAGTTCATTTGTGCTCCTTAATGTCATATTTTGGCTTTTAAATTCTCATGGTTAGAAAATAAACAAGTTAAACATAAAGGTTTTCCTCATGCTATTGTCTGCCAAGAAAGTTCCTAAAATTTTCTGTTAGGTTTTTCAGGTGGACGGTTTTTATAGATGTAGTAATTTCATCTTATTGCCACACAGTATTGTCTCATTTCTCCATCTGACATCTGGGAACGCTGTGATAATTGGTTCGTTACATCATAGTCTGAGAAGAAAGATCCCACAGTGTTACATGTGACATATTTCATGAAGTTCAGCAGCTATCTCTTGGGAAATTTAAAACTTTGTACAATAGCACAACATTAAAAAGATGGGTACTCTGCATAGCAACAAAGTCAAGTAAATGTCAGCTTAGGGAAGTATAGGGAAGTTAAGAGTCTTTTACTGCAAGTGGTTCAGTATTATGTTTCATTATACCAATGAAGAAGTGCTCTTAAAATATTCACACTGGGTGAAATGCAATACGTTCCCTACCTACTGTGTCTTTGATGGGCGAAACAAAGCACTTCTCTTTTTTTCAAATGCTGTCTCACTTGTGCACTTCCCTGTGAAACCTGGCCTATAAATTACTTTCTGGTAGCAGTTATACCTTGAAGAGGTGTTTGCTTTCATCGAGATTACTTCTCCCTGTTGATCCATTTCTCCACACAGTGACAGGTAAATGTGATTTGCAGTTGCAGGTATGGGTTTGATTGTCTGAACAAAAATGCACTCTGTTTCAACCCTCGGAAATGTCTTTGCGATGAGAAGAAAATCAGAAATATGCATGTTGTTGCTGTACTGTACAGACTGAGGGTAAATGATGCAATGTGTTTTTGCCACAATTACCTTCAGCTGTTAAAACGATGATCATTTAAATAAGAAACTATGGAAAAACCTGTTAGTCTAGACTAGACTTTCTGTATTTTCACAGAGTAGAGACTGACAACAGAGTAGGACGACATGAAGACATCTACCGTGAGACTTCTGTCAGTTTGTCCATCACAAATTCTGCCACATCCTTCATACCACATCAACTATTCCCATGACGGGTGTATTAGGCACTCAAAACAAAAACAATGTATTTCAATACTACAGTAAAAAACTTACTATAGTGCTGTGATAGAGGATTTTTTTTCACCCACTACTAACTTGCTATGAAAATCACAAGGATGATACTGCTGCTTGCAGCGACGATAATGTTCAAGAGATCTTTTCAGAAGGCTAAAAAATTTTTTGTTTTAATTGAACTATATTGACTCATTTATACATTCATATTTTAGTTTATTTACGTATTTATTGCCCATTCATGTATATTTGTTTTGGTGTATGTATTTATTTATTTGATATTGACTACATGGCATTCAGTGGAGAACAGCTTAAAGCTGTACAATTCATAAATCATAAATATTTGTGAAATAGCAATTTGGCCAAGTTCACTATCCAAATTGCAGAAGCTGCCATTTTTTGTTAAAGGTCAAATGTGTGACAAAACAGTAATAGTACTGTAGTGCTGTAGAGATGTCCAGGCCTACAAATCTTCTTCTCCAGATGTAAGAAAACATTTTTGTTTGGTACAGACCCCAACAAATGTCACATCACCATAATTTGAATGTTGTTTTCAGTGAAAATGAATATTGTGATGCAAAAATGATCATTCCCAGTCGTGAATCCTGTCACAATCACAATGTCTGTCAAAATAACCGCAAAATGATTTTTTTTTGTTTTGTTTTACCATATTGTGCAGCCCTATAACAGCTGTATCCATGTTGAGTTAGGTCACATCATAGCGATGTGATGAATCAGGGAAGGACACCTCATGACTGATAAGACCCAATCAGGAAGTGATGTTTTGTGTTTGCGTTATCGTTTCCAAAAGTCTCTTCCAAAAGTTTCTGCACATTCAGGCTAAAATGCAGCCCTTTCAAAAAGTCTCTGTTTTAGGGATGCTAAGTATTTTGGACGCTAGGCTTAAACGTAGCAAAGGTTAAAAACGTGTTAGTGTGGATGTTGCCTAAGTGCTGTTCGAAGTGATGGTAGCTCTGCAGTTGACACTTTACCCGGTCCATATACATAATTCAACTGTTGTAAGATCAAGCTTATCCTGTTGAGATGGCCATTTACAGAGAATGTTGTGAATGGGATCTTCTGTTACGAATATTGTGTTCAACATCAAGGATCTCTTATTTTCACCTTGTTGTTTATCTTTTATTGAACGCTCCCCTCAGGTCAAATAGTCCTCAGCCCTGAACTGCTGCATGAGAAAGCAGCCAGTGCATTTAGACTCACTGGAGGCTGCAGCCAGTCTATGCTGCAGGATTAGTTTCCTGTAGAGACAAGTTACACAAAGTGTAATGTGCAGGTACTTCCTCTGTTCCATCTATCCATCTTGGTCTTTGCAGAGCTTATCTCATTTTCTTGTAGGAAGGAGTTTTCCTCCTGTGGTGGATGGAGATAACGTGAAACTAATAACAGCTATTTAACCTTCTCGCTGATAGCAGCCACTTTATTATCAGCCATTCAGCCTACTGGAGGTCTTCTGTAAACGTCTCGTTATCTCATTTTCCCATAGAGAGTGGCCTCTCTCTGTTTTGCTGGGTAAATATGAGTTGCATATTTTTTGTAATGATATTTATGACCCGTAAAAATTCAGTTGAGTAGTATGAGTGCTGTGGTGTCCAAATGTGGAAAAAATGTTCTGGGGTAAAGTTGTGCTGCCATATCAAGGAGGGGGAGGCGCGCGTGCATGTGTGTGTGTGTGTGTGTGTGTGTGTGTGTGTGTGTGTGTGTGTGTGTTACCAGCCGAAGAGAGAGGGCGTAAAACAGGAGGAAAGGTGAGAGGTGTCTCATTATTGCAAGAGACGCTTTAGGAGAGGATTTATTAGCTTGCTCTCGCCTGCAGCTTAGGTACACATACACACACACACATGCACACACACACACATACACATACACATACACATACACATACACAAATATAAGTAAGTACCAGGGAAGACTCAGCATGGCCAAGGCAGGTGCTGAAATGAATTTTGGCATGGAGCAAAGATGGATTACAATGGTGGACTAAGCAGCTGGGAGGATACATCCTGTGCGTGTGTGTGTGCGCGTGCACGAGCCTACATGTGTGGAGATGTTGTGGCCTAGATGCTCTGCTCCAGATAAAAAAAGACAGGGATAGCATGATCAATAGGAGAAAGGATGAATGATGCATTTTATGGACTGAAACAGCAGAAAAAGATTAACATCTTTGTAACTTGAGCTTAAATCAGCCAGATATTCTTGTTGATAGTTGCAGCAGCTGCCTGTGGATCTATTGTCCTCTCTGCAGTGTTCACAGACAAATGCTCCTCCATGTGAATCCCTCAGAAATGTTTCATGACTCGGATGTGAGTGACTGTTCTTTCTCTTTCTTCTCTAAAAGGATGAAGTGACAAGCTGTATCACTGACACATGACCACATTATAAAGTTGTAATGGTGAACATGTTAGCAAGCAGTTTGCACATCCAGTAGATAGGGAGCTACACTAGAATTCATATTTAGTCATGTATTTGGCTACCAAATAAATGTAAATTCAATATTCACTCTGGTTTTTAACTTGGTTTTTGGTCACCAGCAACCCTGAGGGAAATATCCAGCTGTTTAGCTGCAAAATGCTTCACTATGTTAACCAGATAGTCGCTGACAACATGTCTGTATAAGGTGTTATGAGGTGTATGTGTGAGAAGCATGTTAGCAGAGCAACTGTTATCTGGAAGTAATTAACCTATATCCGTATCTCAAACTAGATGGTCCCTTATGTTTGAGGGAATTGGGCCTGGAAAGTCCTTGAAAACTTCTGGTCTTTGCCAACACAGGATGTGTTCAGGCACAGTATTGAGTGTTAGTAACCCACGAGTTGGCAGCTAGTGAAATGCGAGCTGTTACTCCTCATGTGTAGACACACTAACTTTTCTGCTGTGTGGTGATGGGCAGATGTGTTTATCAGAGCTTTTTTGCTGAAAACAGCTGTCGTCTGCTGCTTGAAACAAGATGCAAGTGGTGTGAGTAAGTGAAAACAGAATTTAATTAAATTCAAGTAAAAATATTTTAAGCACACACACTCACAATTATTTTACATACAAACATAAAAAACGAATCTAAAAATACAATCGTATTGAGTCAATGTGAATAAATTAAATAACTTGCCGAAATTAAGTATTGCTTTTATGTATAATACTGAAATTTGATGTGAACATAAAGTCAAGTGTTTTGAGTGAAGGTTACATACATTGGGTTGTTGCTGTAAAACCAAAACAAGCTCATTGAGTTTGGGGAATAGCACAATTAGGTGATAATAATCTGTGGGTTTTTCACTATATGTGAGCTTTTTTTATAGTACACATTTGAGCCATTGTTAATTTGAAATCATTGATTAGTGCACTTTAAGTAAGAGAACCTGTTTAATGTTGTATTGTTACTCCAAAACATCGGGAAACAACATTTACCAGGCAGGGAGTTGTCACCACATTAAAGGACTTACACATCTGCAGTGATAATGCTAGTAGATTATTATTTTGTGGCAGCTAATACACATTTCTCCTACTCTACATGCTCAGGTCAATTACATTTAATTAATCCCTTTAGAATCTGTTGTTACAGAGTAGGGGGTTAAATCCCAAAGCTGGGAATTAAATCTAAAATGCAGGCGTTAAAAGGAAATTAGAATAGTAACATTTAAGGTTACTAATGTCTTTTTAAAATGCGTATTAATGCACGACAGCGTACAACATTTTGAAACTAAATCTTTCACATTTTAGTCTAATATCCCTTCACACCCATTGTGAGCTTATTATAAGTCCCACATACACCAGTCCTTAACCAGCAGGGAACCTCATAGACCCTGATCCTGAAAATATGTGAAAACTGCGTGTTGGCCCAGATTTACTCCGCCGCTGCAGATAAATAATCAATAATTTACACCTCATTTGTCCTCACATGGAGAGATGATAATTTCTTCTCCTCAGAGTTTCCAACAGGTCAGAGGAATCATCTGAGCTCTGTGCCTCTAATCTGCTTTCCTGTCAAAGCTCGTCGACGCTTTCCCTGTGTGTTTTGTTCATCTCTTGCTTATTTCGTTCAATCTCAGCACTCTTAGTGAACACAGGTGCTCCCTGGGTTATCGTCAGACTGTTTTGTTTTTGTGCATGTATGTGTTACAGCTGTAGAAGTGGGGTTTGCAGGTCAGACACAAGCACAGAAATATTAATCTTGTCACCCTCTGCCCTATTTTTGTCCCCCCTTCTCTGTTTGATATATATTGTTGTGTAAAGCACATCTCTTTATATTTTATCCATCACTCCCCAGTGCTCCTTCTTCTAGAATTTCCTTTCATCCAATACTTAATTTCTCTTGCCGCTATCCACTCATTTCCTCCCCCCTTTGCCTGTCTACATCTTGCGCTCCCTTCCTTTGATTTCTCCCTCTTTTCTCACTTCCGTCATCCTTCTTCTCCCTCCTTTCACATTAGCACTTCACATGAACAGTGAGGAGGAGATTGCTCTGCCAGCCTCTGCAGTCATTTCATGGTCTGATTAGAGAACTGAGACGGGGAGAGAAAGCGATGCAGAGAGGCGAGAATTGAGATGAACGTCAGGAGAGAGTAATACCGGTGAAATTTGAAGTAAAGAATAACAAAAAGGGGATGAAAAGGGGAACTTGAGAGAGAAAGTACAAAGGGCATGTTTGTTTACCATTGTTTGCGAGCATGATGGGAAAATCAGCCAGACGAGCCGCACTGCAGACTCTCTATCTGACTGTCTGCAACATGAACACTTCCTCATGATAACTATCAGTAAGTCTTCCTCAGAGCTGTTTGTTGTTAGTGAAGTGGCTCTGTGAGTTTTGCCCAAAGGTCAACATCACTTTGTTTACAATGTATTCATGACTCTGTTCATGCAATTTTCATTAGGCAGTATTGTCCTTATCACTCAGCAAAGTAATTATACAAATGGCGCATGGTTCATATCTCAGTGTCACTTCATGCAGAATGAATTAATGCTGTTAACTACACTGAATTTCAAACGGCTGCACCCCTTTATGGCGAAATATTATTGATACAAAGTCTGCAGTGTCATTCAATGCCACATCAGTACTTGTCGTGTTTTCTACTTTATCTGTGCCTTTGCTGAAGAGGAACAACAGCCGCAGTCATTTGTTTACCTGACAGTGAGCTCTCGTGGCATTGTGACTGTCTGTAAGGCACCTCAAACCCTCACAAGGAGGAGGTCATGGTTGGCGGTTAGGCTTACAGAGTGTGTGAGTTTGACAGGAGGGACAACTTTTCACTTCCTGTTTCCGACCAACAGTCAAAGTTAGTTTCTTTCAACAATGACCACGGTATTTCCCTTTCCTTAAAAAAGATGTTTTGGCATCTAAACCTACCCAAGGGAGCAGAGAAAAGTCATGAATAATTAGTCATAGTAGTAGTTTCGGAAAGCACTGACAAATGATGTTATCCTATTGAATGAGGCATTAAATCTGCAAATTATATATTATGTGCCCTCTTAGAAGGCAGTGAAAAAGTTTGACAGACTTTTTGGTTAACTTTGCATCACATCGTTGATGAACATAGCTAAATTGCTTTCATTAACTCAGCAAGTGCACACCGTTGTTTCACTTATGATGTCAAACTGACATAGACTAGAGAGCCAAACATGTCATCACGTGTGTGGAAAGTCTAAAACACAGAGTAGACAACTTGCAAGTTTTAACACCACAGATCTTATTCGAGCTGTGGAATATTAAATCATAAATCATTGCTCACTAAATATGAACCTTTGTCTTCCTCAGGTGTGCGAAACACCATGTTGGGAACTTCTTAAAAATACAAAAATGTGAAATTATCGGTATCGGATGAAAAAATCCATATCAAGCGTCAGTGATATAGTTTACTTTATGTGTAGTAAAGACGAAACTAAAAGTAGAGATGGGTCCACTTCATCCAAGCAATTAATAATATGTATTAGAAAATTAAAAGGCATGTTGTTTTTAGTTTATACCCTGACTACGATAAGCTACTCTAAATTGGATAAATGGAGTCTTTCAGTAACTTTTGATGAACTGAAAACCAGGCTAGAGATTACAAACGTATGAACTTGTCTAATGCCACTTTTCAAAAGTCTTCTTAGCCGGATGTTTTGCAGGAATATTGATCTACTTGCATCAATTGATCTGTTAAAATATTCCATATTTTATCTAAGACTCTACAGAACTCTACAGTGAAATCCAATTGTGTCAGATCTTTGCTGAAGATTGTAAAGGCTTCAGTTCTGTGTATATCTGTGCATGTTTTATGTTTATGGCACACATATGTGTATGTGTGAACGCCTGCAGGCATGTGATGTTTGGACAATCCAGGACCAACATGATGAACTTTCTGGCCACATTAAAAGCCACGGAGCTGACTGAGAGTCCCGCTGACAGCCATGGAAACCTCAAGATATGTGATGCCACATTGTGAACCGTCTGGCGTGATCTGATGTGATGGCAAATTCTGACAAGCTGTCTTTCAGATTAACCATTTTTCTTGTGATCAGAGGACAGTGCCGGCAGTGTGAGCCTTTTCTGTGATGTCTGCTGATGACCCAGACCTTTCCCAGCTGCTGCGGTTAATGTCATTTGGAAGTTTCATTTTAGACAGCTGTCATCAGATGTCGAAGTACGGAGGACTAGAGACAGTGTTACATTTCTTGAGGACGTTCCTGCAGCAAACATTACACATAATTTTTAAAATATGCAGTGTGTGAACACAGCAGCAAAATATTTCTGAGGGTTTAGGGAAATGTTTGTACTTATAGAATTACAAATATCTGGGAGCTGAATTTCACATAGTGTAATATGAATGTGATTCAATCTGTCATCTAGCCCCCTTGATAGCAATTCATTAGACATGATGATTTTAATATTTTAATGGTTGCATTCAGGTAAAAAAAAAACACAACATGTAAATTGAAAGCTGTAACTTTGGTATGAAATGTTGGCAGACCTGATGGTAAATTAGGTTTTTGTTTGTTCCACTGTGTATCAGTCGGCTTGACTTAAAGCCCGCTTTCTGGTTTGATTGCCAAAGCAGTGATTTTGTACGAAATTGCTCTATTTTTTGTGATAAGTGTAAATATTATTATTTATTTATACAACAATTGGATCATATTCAACATATATGTTACCTGTGGGCAGTTGCACATGCATTGCTGATGGCCACACTGATACAAAGAAACAGATGTGGTGATTAGTGAGAATTCAAAAATTCTTAAGTTTCTTTAGTTCTTAGTTAAGTTAGTTGGTTATTTAAACTTAGTATGATCTGTAAACTTTTGTCAATCATTCACATCTTGTAAAAGACTGAACTGAGGTCAGAGTACAGTAATCCACTTGTCTTAAGGGGCCAGTAGATCAGAACTACACAACTAACAAATAGCCACAACAATTATTTGTTGTAACACATCAAATGAACTACTTTTTTCGTGCATAAGCCGACCCTTATTCTTATGCATCCAAGCAGGGTTAAATACAGAACTATGTAGAAATGTATAGGAGGGTGTAGTATAATTAAAATGACGTAGAACAAGACACACTGAGACCAGAATGACATTTATAACAGATAGAAGTATTTATCTTGCTATAGCAATATAAATTGTGTACAAAATTCATTAGACTACTGCATAATACAGTAAAATGATTACGGTATGGTAGCATTTGAACCATGGTCAGTAAGAGGAGCGTATCATGTGGATTAACTGGCTGAAAGGAAGGCAGAACAGGGGAAAAAAAGGAGAAAAGATTAGAGGTGGACAAAGAGAAAGAACAGAAGAAGAGCCAGAAGAGTCAGATAAGCAGCACCTTTTATCTAATTCATTAATGGGTGAGCCATTTGGCCTGTGGTTGTGAGTGACGGGGCCTATTAGTGAAGGTGACACTCGTCAGGCCTCACTTCTAAATCAGTCACTGGCCTTTCTCTGTTCAGATCGAAAGAGGAACGAATGATGTGGTCAGGAAGAGCCAGAAACAAGCGTGTGGGGTTTGTCTTGCTCAGAAAGATAAACATGGTGTCTTCAGATCCTGAAAAAGCATGACTGAAGATCTTAAACATCCTCGATTCAACATTCATTTTCATTATGTTATTCATCAGGATTTTTAGTATTGCTAAGCCTCATGGTCGCTTGTAATAATAATAGTTTATTCTTCACTGTTGCCTTTGAGTCTTACATTATTTGAAGCTATCTGATGTAGATTTGATCTGGAGCTCTCTGAAACAGAGAGTCCATCTACATCTCCTGAATTTAAAACAACTCATGTTGTCACATGTACAAACTGTAACCGTAATGCAGCTGTGTGGAAAACAATCTTTCACCCATCGATCACATCGCTGCAGAAGTTTGCACAGCGCCCTTGAGAAAAGCAGCCAGTCGACCCAATATTGTGTAGTTGCAAATCATTCTGGCTCTGTTCAAGGATCAATAGATAGTATCAATAACAAAAAATGCAGCGAGGTGTTCTGGTAAAAATGGGACAGTGTGCAGGCAGCTGCAACACTCAAGGACAGTTGTTATGTTTCTCATTTTTATGCTCATATTTGATATTGTCAGACAAAAAAAATACCATTAAAAAATATTTACTGCAGAATATGCTCATTGCTGTTACTATTGTCTCAGTTATACATCAGATTCTCAGAGGATTTGGAGGATGCACACACAATAGGCTGACTGGAAAGGAAGGGAATTACATGTTGTTGATTTTTTGGACGAGCACAAGCATTGCTGCCTCACAGTTTCTGGCACCGATGTGTTTGGCTTAGTTGGTTAATTAAAGTTTTGAAAGACTCTCATACACATACAAACACACACGCACACAAACACACACACACACACACACACACAAACATACACACAGACACACACATACACAGAGAGTCTGGAATAGAGACAAGGCCCAGCAGATTCCCACCAATGACAGTCAAGGACACACCGCCACCGAGCAGACATGATTATCCTGTAACTGCGCGGCTATAAGGGAGGACTGCTAATGAACAGAAACATCATTCGTTCACCCTGAGACCCTCCCTCTCTCTGCTTCTCTCCCTCTTTCTTTCTCTCTCCATCTTTCTCACACATGAACATACAAATAGATCCATGATCTCACTGGACAGCTATGGCTATAAATCTTTAGCACAACTCACTCTCACTCATTTCTCTTGCACTGTCCAGTTCTTCAGTTTAATGTTTACACATATATGTGCTTTAGGTATACAGCAACCCTGTTATTTTGCATTAATAATCTCATACTATTGTTGACCGCCTCATCTTGCCACTACTCTCTTTCTCTCCCTTCACTGTCGTCATGTCTTTGCGGGGCATCAGAACACACAGAAACACACGCAAACACAGTAATCCTCTTCCAACTTTCTGATAGATGATGCTTTTCATTGGCGTTTGATTACCTCTGTGTCCTGGGGGTGTTTTCTTCTCTGTTATTCAAAACAGAGTTGCAATATTGAACAAGTTACAAACTCCACTAAAGGGGCTTAAAATCTTTTTATAGCAATGTTCATATTGCTGATGTGGGAATATTACATTACCTTACATTTCGAGCTTGAGGCAGTGTTGTGAGGTGGATTCGCTTTTGGAGGAGAGCTGTGATGAATGTGAGCGAGGCTAGAGTCAAAGAGGAAGCTGAAGAAGGTGGTTATTTCTGCTGTTCCTCTTCAGCCAGTTATTCTGTAAGTTTTCATGACCTTGTTCTGACTTTGAGCGGACTTTGAGTCTCTCTTTCCATCCTCGTGTGACTGTGTGTGTGTGTTGCCACAGGTCCAGACCGTCTGTTGTTGGACAGAGGTCACCTCCTGCCAGGGGCATCTGGGTGGAGAGCATGAAGCATGAGCTTTTACACACACACATGCACACACACACACACACACACGCACACACACGTGCGTACAGGGAGTATGTTCTCATACACACAGATATAGTCACAGATAGTCAGTAGGCCTCAAAATTTTACCTTTTTTAGTGTGTTTTTTTTGTTGTTTTCTTTTGCTCTTGCATGTTTTGCCAAAGGGAGAAAATGGAGTTGTACTGTGCAGTCTTACAGGAAATAAGGAGTAGAGAGGTAGAGTTATGGAAGAAAACTACAGATAGTCGTGCAATACTGAGATAATAAATGACGTCTTCTCTCTCTACTGCAGTCCTTATTGCTTTTTGCTTCAGGATGGTGTATACAGACGATAGTGTAGACAGACCCACCAGTTGTTAATCGTTTAGGATCCCTCACCAGCCTCCCAACAGTAAACGTCAATGTGGCTGCAGCACCACTGCTGGGTTGGACATTTGCACTGGCGATTTAATGTTTTTTTTTTCCCCCGTGCAACAGAGGAGTATAAGTCGGTTTGCTACCGTCACTGATTTATTTTGGAATCATTTTAGTAAACTCCTCTATGTTTCACTGGACTATTATTTTTTTTTTTATGGACTATTGAAGTATATTGTCATTTAATCTGGAGCACTTGTTGATATAAAGAGAGTCTATACAGCACTGTATATGCTATGCAGCTGTTCTGTCCATCTCAGGACGTGCGTGGGTGATCTCCTCTGGCCCTTCCCTTTTTTGATGACACCCCTCTCAACACTTTGCTTTGCCATCACTTTAAGCCGTTGATTTCCAAACAACTTCTCGTTCTGCTTGCGTGCCTCATTCATCGCTCCCTGCACGAAGACATTTAAACTGGTAAGAGGCCTTTCTGCAAAGATTGAAGAAGGAAATGTCACATTGCTCAGCAACACTTATTCGTGTGTGAAACTTAAACATGGATCTGACACATTTCTTCACACACATGTCATATGAAATACCAAATCGCACATGTACATTCAGAAACACACATTTGTCATCGTCAAAGCTGACATTACAGATTGTTGCAGTCCACCACCAAACTCTCAGTCACAGCAGTAGCACAGACTGTGTTATGAGCACAGACAGCCTCACTTGAAAGTGTCAGATAGCTGAATCAGTGTGACCAACAGGGTACACTCTCTGTCATTTAGTCTTTGGTTTCCAGCAGAGTCTGTTTTCTTTCCTCTTTTACTTGAGTGGATTTTTCCACTGTTTTTTTCGCAGTTTATGCTGTACTGCCTGTTTTGTAAAGGCTGCAGACAGGAAATTGTACTGTGTCTTTGTGGAAGGCAGAAAAAATATAAACCCTGAGCCATCCATCTGCCATGAGTCTTATTAAATAAAATATTTTACTCTCTCTCTCTTGCGTTCTGTACCACTCTCCTCCCTCACTCCTTAATTTGCTGTCTCTCTCTACTGTTATCTCCCCTGACTAGTGCTGGAGGTCTGCGCTAAGCTCTGCTGTCCGTCTGTCTGTCTTGTTATCCATAATTAGTGTCCGGACCCTGTCTTCCTCCTTTCAAAGTGGATAAACTGAATTGCTTGCAACAGCACTGTTGCCCTCAACCCCTCTCTCTCTCTGCCCCCAAATCTGAGCCAGCATTTCTTATGTTGCTCAAGGCCAGTGTGTTAAACACTGCAGCCCTCCTCACTACTGGTTCCATTTTCTAACTTTACTATCTATTTACCCTGCTGCTCATGTTTTATTTGGGCCTCGTCTGATTTAACCATTGATTTTTCTCCACTGGCTCTTTAGATCCTCTCTTTCCCTCCATCTTTCGGCAGTTTGTCGTTTCTTTGATCCCCATTTTCTCCTTTGTTTGTCTCACTAACTTTCGATCAGTCCACCCATCTTTTTTCCCTCCAGCGTCACTTTTTCTTTGTTCCTGTCATCTTTTCTCTCTGTTTCTCTCTCTATTTTCTTTTTCTCCCTCATTCGCTTTCTGTTTGTTTAATTAGGTCGCTGATTGTCCTGTGATGTGTGGACTGAATAGAAAAGCTGTCACATGAGCTCAGTTCTGGATCACTGCCTCCTCCTTCTCTTCTCTTTCTCTCTCTGTCTCTCTCCCTCCCTTTTTTCCCTCTTTCACACACGACAAAGTTTTGACATTATGATGTTTTGGTGTTTGGTTGCTGAGATATCTACTGAAGTTAGCATGTTAGATATACACACTCCCACTAATGGTTGGAGTTAGGCGCTGCATTTACCAAACTGACTGGAGATGACCTAAACCTTCTCAATTTAGGGGGGTATTTACTGACATAATATTTAAAGGTGCAGTATGTAAAGATTGGCCACCTGTCGGATTCATATTCAAAACTGCTGCTAACTGTAGCTGCTGTTAGCCCAGTTAGCACAGGAGCTTTGGACCAGGACAGGATGGGGGTTAGCTGGTTAGCATGCTAACTTCAGTCGATATCTCAGCAAACCAATACCAAAACATCATAATGTCAAAATGTATTTTTCTTTACACTGTTGAGCAAATTGTAACTACAGTTCTGACGTAGTGCTCCTTTAACAATATGTAAATGAGCACAGTTGGAATTTTAGCTTAAGAAAATAAGACAAAACTTAAACTCACCTATTTAATTTTTTGACATTCTACATACTAAACAATACTTAAATTTATTGTGAAAATAATCAGCAGAATAATCAATTGTTAAAATAATCACTAGTTGCTGCACAACATCGTTCTTGTTGCAGCTGTGAGCAGAGTGATGAGCAGCGTATGTGCTAAGTTTAAAAGGCAATTTCACACGTAAGTGTTACCTCCACACCGCAGGGTTTCAATACAGCCTTAAAGGAAGTTCATGCTTGCACAAACTGTTTCAACAAGTGTTTCAGCACAATGGTTTGATAACAAGGTGACGCAAAACAGCCTGATAGCTGGCTCAAATCCTTTTTCCACGTAAACGAGAACTGTGAGTGAAAGAAAGGAGTAGTTTTGGTGTAAATGTTTACCGGGGCTGACTTCCTGTGTCAGCACCCACACTGCTGCACTGCTTTTTGTGCAGCTGGAATAATACTCCAAAATATAACTCTTAGTTTATCACATGCTGAATGGGTTATCACTGGTGTCCTGCTGTGATGTTGATATTGGTTCCAGTGCTTCATGTCTAGTGTTCTGGAAAGCTACAGCTCATGCTTTAGTGCAGTGTGTCTGTTGTGGCACCTTTCAAAAACTTTAAAGAACAAGATGTGAAAGTCTTTAAATGAATGAATGTGTCCATTCAGGAGAAAAGACAAAAACATGTCTGTGAACAGTCAAGGCTTTGAAAATACCGTTTCTCTGTCTCGTTAGATTCAAATAACCTCAGCCACTGCTTGTGTGATCTTTGTGCGTCTCTTGTGTTTGTTCATCTCTAAACAAAGTGTGTTTATATTCCATGACCTTGGTCAATAACTCCTTTCACGGTTCAGTGTTTTCCCTCCTGTCTGTCAGGCTAATTAGCAACCATTGTCTCGTTGCATTGTTTCGGTTCAGCTCACACAGAGTGCCCCCTCTACCCACTGTAACCTTTTAATAGAGGAAGTGAAAACCTCCATTAAACCCTGAACATCCTGCTGAAGCTCTGCAGCACTTCTTCTTCGGCTCTGAGCTAAAGATACACAGGGGATTTTGATATAATGGTGTTGTAGAAAACTTTATGCAGAGAGGAAGAATTCTTTTTGAACTCATTTTTGTTTGTCCCTCTCCCAGCTTCCTATCTCAGCTTTTAATCAGACTGGTATTTGTCTTCCTCACTTTCAATATTGAGTGGTCTCCTGTCCCACTTGTCTCTAAGTGATTTGATAGATGGATGGTCAGGTTGTGTATTGATCGTCAGGCTTTGATCTGTTGTCAATCACCTGTTTTCTTTACCATTCTTTTCTGGATCTCTTGTTTGTAAGATTTTTTTGTCTATTTCCCAACTTGTATACATATTGACGCTTTTGGATGGCAGCTGACCAAACCTACAATCCCAAAGCATCACTATTTGTCAAGTTGGGAATGAGACTCAAAAATCAACTTAATCTTACAAATAGGAGCTTTAAAGTGCTACCCAACTTGTCACATTCACCCATTCACATACACATTCATGCACAAATGGGCTGCCAGTTTTCTATCCGAAGCACCCCATGATATTTCTGTGCTCAGACATTCAAGCACACTGTGAATGGCAACGCCATTGGGAGCAATTTGGGGTTCTTGTCCAAGGATACTGAACATACAGAATATCCTACAACAACATCAATAGACTGAATAAGATAATTAACTAGGTTTGTCATTGCAACATAGCAATCATTAGCTCAGGACAGCATTGCATTGGCTAATATTTTAAACATTTTAAATATTCAACAGAACCTCCATTCTGCTTTGTCTTACAGTCATGTTGTCAGAAAAAAGGCCTACATTAATCTCCAAATAAAAGGCATGTTGAGTGACCTATAACTGACCTGTGCATAACGAAGTCATAGACACATCCATCCATGCCGGTATGAAATAACACTATACATTGTTCTCATATGCAGCCCACTGTCTGTGAAGTATTCTATGTATTACCTGACAGATGGTATAGATTTGAATTTGTAAGTCAAAAGGCCATATAAAGCTGCCAGAAAAAGAAAAAAGAAAACAATGAGGATTGAATTTTGCTTAGCTATGTTTCATATGGCAGGAACCATTGATCGGTTAATGCCCTGTCCATCACAGACCTTCAGGTGTTTACAGGCAAAAAGGGTTTTGTACATGTCTGTGTGTGTCTGCCTGTATAAGTGTGTCTGGCTTTGCCTACTATGCTAAAGTGCATCCCTTCCTTTCTGAGTGGAGTCCAAGTCTTATTGTATTCTGTCATTCATAACTGTGTCAGAGTACATTGTGTCCTTCTATAAACAGATGCATCCTCACCAGTAATCAATACCTCCACAATTGTGTGTGAGTTTTCCCTGCAGGCAACACTAACCCAGTGGCCTGGTTTCACTTATATCCCCGCCATAATGTCAACAACAGATAGAGTCTGGGTCCTGCTGTAGGAAGTGGTGCATCTTTTACATTTTTGACCCGCGGGATTCCTCAGTTGCAGTCATTGGATATGTTCCTGTTTTTATTTCAATTTTATATTTCTAGTCTTTTGTTCTGACTAGAATTGCACTAGCAGGAGATTATATTTCATACATCTATGCAATACTTCTGCTTTCTGCTTTTGCGTGTGTACACACAATGGTGTAGTATACTGTTGGATGGATTAAGCGCATGAATAAGTTTGAGGAAGTTGAAACTAAATCGCTGTTGATACTCTGTGTTTGGCATTAGAGATGAAGGGTAAGGGTTTATGATAAAAAGCGCTTCCTGATGAAGAGAAATGAATCCCTCACTGCTCTGGGTGCCTGATATGGGGCAGCCCCTTCACTCTGAAACCTCACCAAACCTAATACATGTGTATAGATCCTGTTTGTGCATGTGTGAGAAAAAAAAAAGGAATTAATAGAAGTGCCTTCTTCTTCCTCTTTAGAGCCCTGCTCCCATCAGATTGATCTTTTACATTTTTCAATTACACATACTGAAAATAATTTATTCATGGTTTCCGTGTTTCTGTCAAGCCCTGCAAACTCAAGATAGCAACAGAAATGATGCTGCACATTTCAGCCCTTTCAATCTTTCTCTCACTCACTCACGCTGTCTGACCCTCTCAGTGCCTCCACTGCCTACATTGTCATTAAAATGAATGTCACATAGTTGTGCAGTTAATGTTTGCATGCTGTCAGATCTCAGGCTCTGCAACAGATACTCCTTGCAACCCTACATTTCAAATTATGTGTATTTATCAATTAACACAGAACATACACATAATATATAGGCTGTAGAACAATCTAGTAGTCCGATCAGGCCATGCCATGTTGCAGACTGGGGTTATGGAAATCATCGGGGGTGGGAGCACCAAAGGAATTCAGAAGGCTGCAGAATCAGCTGCGGCATGAATACCCGAGGCTGGTGGGATTAAGCAGCCTGAAGACACATGGCAGAACTGCTGATCTCACGGACTGAAATGAAATTCACTCGTGTGTAACAACTAGGCATGAGAAGATATGAAAATCTCATGTCCAACATAATTGCGATTCACAATGTCATCAAGATAATATCATTTAAAACTCTTGAAAATTGGACTAAAACATACTGAAATCACTTCAATCTTGCAACAGATATTTATATTGCATCACAGGTAGGATGTTTGTGGAAAACAAAGAGTCTTGAATAAGCAATCATAAACCATGAGGTCATTCTCCACAAATAAAGGTTAAATAAATTTAGGGCTGTACGTCAGCGAGCTAGACAGCTTTTTCAAGTCATTCATGTGAAGATATTCATGACTATCCTGATAATAAAAATTCACCACGATCACCTTATTGTGTGTTTTTTATCACAATCTGCAATTAAATCTTTCTCCTGCCATCCCTAGTAACAACATTGTCACAGGAAATCTGTAGGTTCACGAGTGGAGCATGTGTCCAAAGCTCTGCAGATCTTTACAAGAAGTAGCAGCAGCGTTATTGGCATTCACAGCACTCGACCCAAATAAGCAGCCTACCGACCCACTGCCCCCTAAAGAGTATCCCTGCCTTGTTTTCTTCTGCTTCTTTCCTTATTCTTTGGGGCCTCTCCCTCTCTCGCTCCATCCATCTCTACCCCCACCCTCTTCCTCTCTGTCATTCGTCTTGCTGCATTGCGAACCCCAGCAGCTGGACGAGAATCCCCACAGAGCTGCTTCAGCTGAAACCACACATTTGTTTCATTTTTTTTTTAACACTTCACTATGTACACTTAAGGTATATATCTGAAGGTGCTTCAGCCTTGTGTCCATTCAACACCTCCTCTTTGCCACTTAGCCTCATCGCTTTAATACAGCACCTCCCTACTTCATTATACACCATTACAGAAAGTAACGTAATAATGTCGTCCCCTCTCTGAATAGCATTAACATAACTTTGTTAACAATATGTGAAAGCACGTAGTGAAAGCCAGGCCCTTGGTCCGTAACTATGTGTTGCAGTGTGAATGAGGCAGGTAGACATGAATAGAATTGTAAATGGCTTCTTTGAAAGGGGGGAAAGGGGCCAGCCCTCTAACAAATTGCACATAAACAAATAGCCACAGGCAATTGGCTGGGTCGCTGCCAACATCTTTGAGAAGTGACGGAGAAGAAGAGCAAGAGGAAGGGAGGGAGAAAGAAAACGGTAGGAAGGGTGCATTCCTTCCCACACAATTAGGTTTTATTTGGCTCCCTGAGCTTGGATCATATCTCTTTCCTCCTCTTCATCTTTCTCACCACCTCTCCCTCTTCATCAGCATCAGGGTGCTCACATCAAGTAGCTCTCTGACACCTACTACATGAGACCCAGAGATTGGCTGGCATGCAGAGTATGAGTCATGAAATTAACACTGAAACACTAAAAATATGAGCGGAAGAGCAAGAGAGATAACGAGAGATAATACTCTCACTGACATTTTCTTGTAATTTTAGCAGGATGAAGTTTTGGCTCAGCTGCCATCAGCTCTTGCCAGAGGCAGCTGAGTCCAGTCCAAACAAAACAACATATAGCTAGAGATGTTATCATAATTTTAATGACAACATGGGTTAATTAAATTGATGAATTAATCTAAAGTTTTGGTGAGGAGGAAAGACAGTAAGAAGATAAGAGAATCAAAAAATAAAAGCAGAGAAGTAACAGAATAATCAAACAGAAGCTATTATTGTTCTCTTTTTATTTCAAGTGGCACAGAGACCGGAGGGGATTTGTTGTGATGGTAGAGTGTGTGATTTATCCTGTTTCCACCGCACGGCGAACAAGTCCTTCAAATATAAATGAGACAACAGCAATATGAGAGTAAGGGTAGTTCTGAGATGACACTACTAACAGAGAGTGGATTGTACTGTGATAGCTGTTCAGAATGCAGAAATATAGGAAATATATCTGAGATAATATTTGAAGTGTAATATAATCTATCTAATCAAATCTAAGGTAATCGGCTCTTTATATTGTATATAAACAAACACAAAGAACAAAAACAAACAAGTCAAAGAAAATATAATAGATTTAGACTAATCTTACATGGTTCAAGCACCTACTCCCAATGTTGGAATGTAACTAAGTACATTTACTCAAGAACTGTAGAAATGTGAGGTACTTTTTACTTTATTACAATTATTAGAATTGGCAACATTAACCTTTTCTGCAGGAACTGGGCCATCAAGCACAAGTAACAACCGGATAATCACATTTTTGGAACTCTTATTAGAAGAAAGTCTTCAATGCTGACTTCAAGGTTGTTTTCTGTATCCCTGACTGATAACAGAAGCTGATCAGCCTCTAACTAGAATAGGGCCACTTTTAAAGATCCAAGTGGAGGAGTACAGCAGCTGAAAGAATGATTGAAACCCCCTGCGGAGCTCAGATAAGAGTTGAAAAAGAAATAATGGTAAACATTATGGAGAGCCCACTCGGCTCCTACATTTATGTAAAACTTCTGTGTATTCTTTGAGGAATAACTTATATGCTTAGGGGCCCAACTATGAGACCTTAACTACTATGAAATTATTTAGAAATGTAGAAGAAATGGCATAGCAGAGAAAAATGTTGTTTTTATAACATTTATAGCAAGAATAGTTTTGCTTTTTTAAATAGGTTGGTGCAGAGAGTTTCCATTCATCCATTCTGCACATGAAAGTAAATGCAGATCTTTAATTGATCGTGGTTTCACTGATTCATTTAAGCCAATAATCAACTCTTAGAGAAATGAAACCTAATTCCTCAATTATTGCATCCATACAACACATTTAATCTGTAGAATGTCAGCTATTTAGAAACCATGAAAAAGAGCTTCACATGTATTTTTGTGGCAACCAAAACTAGCTTTATTTCACGGAAGTGAAATATCCGTGATAGGAATAGTTTCTAACCAAGTGGTTTTTGTGGCTAAACCTAAGCAGAGCATAAGCACAGAGTTGTGACAAGAGAGAAATAGAAAATTCTACCTAAACAGACATAGTACAGTTGCAACATAAAGCAATGTCCAGTTTTAACCTACAGGTTTTGCAGAAACATACTTTGCTAACATTTATTCCGGTGACTGGGTTGTCAATCTGTTTGATGTTTTCTCAATTAATCAGTTAGTTGTCCATAAAATGTTAGAAAATACTTTGAAGCTGCAGTTGGGATATTTAAGTTGCTTGTTTTGTCCATCCAACAGTTGATTATCCAAAGATATTCAGTTTGATAACATAGCAGACTAACAAAACCAACAAATCACCTCAATTAAGAGGCTTGAACCACACTATTTTTGTCATTTTTGCTTAAAAGATTGCTGTAAAATGAATTCATTATTGGAATAGTCGCCAATTCATTCTCTGTTGATAAATAACTAATCAATGAATTGACTGTTTCAGTTCAAGCTTTCTGTTTGTGCAGATAACATTGCAGATACAAGTGATTTTCTGAACTTGTTTGAAAGTTTTAGTCGAGTGAAATGAACAACAAATGCCTCTAGCTGTTTTGCCATCACCCCGCATGCCCCCTTTTCTCCTTCCTATTGTGACTAACCAGTGTGTCTTCTTCTTTTTGAATCTGCTACATCACTGAAGACAAACTGTTTCATTTTTAAGTGACAGCGCTCACCTCCCTCCCCCTCTCCACAGCCCACACAGGCACTGGCCTCTGCTACAGCAGAGCCGGACAGAGAGGCAGGCAGGGCTTGATATGCAAATATAGCCTGAGTAGGCGGCAGCCCAGAGCAGACTGTGCAGCAATGTGAGGGCTCTCGCAAGCCCCGCCCACAGAAGCCAGTTGCTTAGCAACCACCCGCAAAGGGGAGGGAGGGGGAGGAGGGGCCATGAATTCAACAACTGTTGCCTGATCTGAGCTCTCACTGTGTGAATGCGAGTCAGCCGGCGAACCAGTCAGCAAGAGAGGGAAAGTGTGTGAGTGTGAGGGTGTGAGGTCCAGAGTCTGTGTTTGTGTGTGTATCTGTGAGTGTGTGTGCTACAAAGAGAGAGAGAGAGAGGCAGTCGCAGTCTCTGTTGGTGGAGGAGAAACCAGGCAGCCGGTGCAGCAGCGTTTTAAAGTGAACGGTACATCCTGCGCTGCTCCTCTGCCTCTCTTTTGGATTATACCACTAGCAGGGACTCACCCTTTGGACTATCCCGGCGCTTCCTCCTCCTATTGCCTTTGAAGGGAACACCTGTGTGTGGTGTGTGTGTGTGTGTGTGTGTGTGAGAGAGAGAGAGTGTGTGGATTGTGTGTGTGTGTGAGCCAAGACAAACAGACTTAGCCCTGGTGAACAGGGCGAGTGGATGACTTCAGTGGATGAGGGTTTGGCCGGTGGAAAGAGGGGGACTGCTGACCATGGACTCTCCTCACTAGTAAACGGGGTAAGCAACCAGACTGCACCCAGTCAGCTGGAAAATGGGGATGACGAAAGAATACTTGACAGAATGGGAACAAAACAGAGGATGGACTCAAAGGCGAAAGAAAGAAAGGCAGAAAGAGAGGCAGGCTAAAAACACGAAGAAAGCACAAATAGTTTTTAGTGAAGGGGGGAGACAGGCGAGATCAGCGGCAGCGCAGTCCATTGTCCCCCAGTTTGTGTTTGAATGTGTGTGTGTTGCATGCGGGTGACCCTGCCTCACAGCTTCCCTGTCTGTCTTGCTCAGCTGTTGGCGTCTGTGTCATCACTCTGCACCGTCCTGTCTCCTCTGTTCGCTCTCGTCTCCTCCCCGTCTTATCATTTTCTCTGTGCCTCAGTCGCTGGTGGCTCTGTCGCGGTTCACCATCCCTCTGATGGTAATGGGATTAATTGGAAAATCAGGGTAGCTGTAAGGAGAGGGAGTGACAGAGAGGAAGGAGGGAGCAAGAAAGAGAGCGTGATCAAAATGAGAGTGCAGGGAACAGGACAGATATAGCATGTCCAGGTATAGATGGATTGAAAAAAGAAAAGACAGATGAATGACGTAAAGAGGTTCACTTTGGAAATGTTCTGTTGATTTAAAGTGTAATTCAAGTTATTCTAGTTTAGTTTACTCAGGCCATAGTTCAGAGAAAATAGGGAGGTTTATACCATAACAATCACACTGTGTTTTGAACCAAACACACTGAAAATGTAAGGTTTACTGTTAACATGACACTCACATGACATGGCTTAGACATTGTGTTTAAATTCATTTTATTTACAACTTAAGATGTTTACGGCCTCAGAAACAGGTTCTTTATATTACCAGAGACATTAAGATGATCTTAAAAAATGTGACAACAGTGTGCTGTTGCCAGCACAGGAATATAAGCCTTATTAAACATGCGATGTTAACAGTACAACTGTACTTTTTGTACCTTCTAATATTAATTCATTACTCCAAAAATAGAAAGGCAAGGTGAGTCCTTTGTGGGGATCACAATAGCAACATGTGACGTCAGACCCAATAGTCGTTTTGAATACTCCTGGTCTGTGACTGGACGTTACATAACGAGATTTACTCTCCTTCAGCTGAACAGGAAAATGCGTGTTGATTGTCCTGGGCTCAACACATTCCTGGATTTTATTTTCCACTAAAATCATTTCCTAAAAGTTCATACAGTATAGTTGGGTTTTTTTTGCAGTAGTTTGTTTTTGTCTGCTTAAACAAGATTGACATTCAGCCAAGTGTATTTCACAGTGCACAGTGTGTACACCAGGACTAGAATAACTAGATTAGCATGCAGCACTGAGCTGTACTGGATGAATGGAGGCTAATCTGCAGCAGTTAAAACAGTCACTCCCCTCTATGATGTCTCTCTCTGCAAGAGAAGAAAGAACAAACTCTAAACAAAACAAATAATTATCTTAATACGAATAGTTAGTTACTTCTTACTTAAATTAGCTGCTTTGGTTTCCACAAACATGGCTGGAGATGTCCTGACTTCTCGTCAGAAATCACAGCTCAAAAATTGTCCTGAGGTGTCTTTAAAAATGTCCAGTGGTGTCCTGCTAACAAATGTTGAAACCCTATGGTCCATTGTCAGAAATGTCCAGTGGTTTCACACTTACACATGTTAAAATGCAGTCTCGAACTGCTGTCACTGGCTCCACCAGCATCCCCTCTACCTCCCACAGTCAGTTCATTAATGTAATGTGTAGAAATTTCAATATGGTATATCTGACCTTTAAAAATGGCAGCATATCATTGGTTTGCAGAAACGTTAACTGGCAACATTTTACTCTGGTTATCCAAATGTTATCTCTGAACATCTGCAGAAGCTCTTCTGGTTCTTGTAGTTTTCCTTTAAGAAAATACTTAATGCTCTGCACATGCAACAGCTGACGAGAGGCAGAGGCCTGACCACCTGCTTTTTGCCTGCCGCTAACGACACACTGAAATGCCCCCATTCAACGGCCAACAGCAAGAGGGCTGTCAAACAGTGGCTCAAGAAAAAGACAATGCACGCTGTTAAAGAAAAACAGTGAGGTGCTTTCTTTTCTTCTCACTGGATGTCAGTGTGATGACTCAGTGAGGACGATCAACGCGCCAGACACACCACGCTGTGGCTGTGAGGACGACAGATTTGAACACTGACTGAGACAGAGTTGTGAAGCGTTCGTTCCGCTACATATGAGTCAGGGTGTTGTGCTTTTCCCTTAAAGATGAATGTAACTTCTCTTCTCGCAATCGCTTATTATAGTATTGATGATGATAATTCAAGGAAATATGACTAAAGCATCCCTAAAACCATTAGTTTAGAAGTTTAGAGTAAAGAATGAATCCTGAAAACTTTGACAATTGATTAATTTGTTAAGTGATATAAACAAGCAAAAATGGAAAAAGAAATGTATGGTTCCAGCTCCTAAAAGTGATAATTTGCTGCTTTTCTATGTTTTATATCATTGTTAATTAAATATCTTGGGTTCTGGTGAGACAATACAAGACATCTAAATGTTAAACGCACAGTATTTTTTCTGCTATATCACTCAATCAAAACAATGACAACAAAAGACGGAGTTTGATGACGTCAATAAGTAGAATTGGATAATGGTTGTTGCCTTAATTGCTGAACAAACACCATTGCCGACGAAAATCTGACGTGACTCAGGCAGAAATGTTCGCCGACTTCCGACCTCACTCTCTGCCGTATCATCTGATGTTTCACCGTAAATTAAAGTGCCATGGTGCCAAATGAAATGCACCCTTACATTAAATAGAATTACAGATTTCTCTGGGTTTGAACATTGTCGGAAACATTTGGTAAAATCAACACAACTCGACAAAATATGCAATAAAGTTCTACTTTTTAGACATTTCAATGCTTAAATGTTATATAGTATAATATTATTATATTATACCTTTAAAGAAATATAACGAAAATAATCGTGAGCTGCAGACCCAGTGGATTGTATGACACTGTCTGTTGTAGGGTTAAAAACAAAGCTCATGACTTTGGTTTGACTTCTGTGGGTGAGTGCTTACTTCCTTGTTTTGATATGAAGTACCAAGTTTTGTTCAAACATACTGTTAGTAGTTGTCAAACACTTAAAGTTGAGAAGAGGTGTTTGACATAACAAGGACAAATGGACTAACACACCCGAATTCACACATCTGCCGACTTATGTGACAGCTTCTCTTAATTACACCTCAAATTGACAGGGACTGTTTAGCCTGTGTTTGGATTTTTATAGCATAGGCCCAGAGCAAATATTTAGCTTTCTTTTTACTTTTGTTTCTAAGAAATACACTTATCTTTTGGATCAGTGGTGTCACACATTTACTCACTGACACCCATACCTCCACATGTGGAGCACTGACTGAATGTGCAGCAGTCAGCAGGATGCAACGATTGCTTTGCAGCATCTGTGATCTACAATTAACAGAGCTAAATTGTCTTGACATGTTCTAACGGATAAACCGCAGTCCACTCAACAACTCGCACACAAACACTTAACAGTAAATTGTTCATAACCAAGGGATGTATTTCAAGTTCTCCTAGTTCAATGGGCCTACTGTATACACACACACCTACACACACATGTGGTTTGAAACACTAACTTTTTAACCACTGTAACTTCTACCTGGTTTTAACCCTTTACTCAACTTCTA
This sequence comes from Pagrus major, assembly GCF_040436345.1. Taxonomy (NCBI): domain Eukaryota; kingdom Metazoa; phylum Chordata; class Actinopteri; order Spariformes; family Sparidae; genus Pagrus; species Pagrus major. Next base: position 20,617,880 of record NC_133215.1, read on the forward strand.
AACCTAATTTGAATGTAAATCTTCACTTTAAACCCAGATTTTCAGCTTGAAATAAGTACTTCCCACATCTTTCTGCATGTAAAGACATTTTCTTCTTTTTCAGTCGATACAGAAATACAACAGAAAACGAAGGCACACATGCTCTTTCACCTCTTGGGGTTTCCTGTTTGAGTCTAAGCTGGGCTTAATTGAGAATACCTCCACAAAGTCTCCAGTGTGCAGCTCCAGTCCCTCCCTATGTTGTCCTTTGTCCAGGGCTACATTCCTGGTAATCCAAGCAGCTACCTGTTTCCCCTGAGACTCAGGTGAAAACAAATGTGTGTTTGCGTGTGTGCGACTGGAACACTTTGCATAGTGTAGAGTCATAATGTTTTTATAGATGTGTAGGTGTGTGTGTCAAGCTGCTCTTACAGCCCCGGTGTTGATGTTTTACTTACCGTTTTGACTTAAGGATGAATGAGCAGGAAGGAAGAGAGACTTTATTTAGCAGTCTCAGGTGTTTTTGTGCAGTAGTTCTTTCTGGCGAGTGTGTGTGTCTCATTTACTTCTCACAGTGTTGACTTAACAAAATGTTTGTGAAATATGACTCATTACTTCCCCTTTGTGTAATGTGTGAGTGTCTGCATGCGTAGGAAGAGTATTGCCTACCTCTGGAGCTGAATAATACAGACGTGCATGCAGATACATGAACATACGCATACACAGAGAGTGTGTATGCTCCCCTGTCGTGGTATTGTGTGAATATGATCATCGCTCAACTAATGAAGACTTTTTGAAGGTGATATGTGTACATGCAAATATTAGTTTCACTTGTCTGCTGATTATTTTCTGGTTTAAAACATAATTCTTGATTTTCGTAATTTTCTTGATTATTTGCTCAAGCAGTGATGAACGGGCCCCCAAATTGACCGCACTGCCACGCCCACCAGGTATAACGTAGGCGTAGCAAGAATTCTGACAAAAATAATTCCTGGCTAAATCCTTGAGACCTATGAGTCCTGCAAATTTCATGAAGATTGGAGAAAGTTGTTCTTCACATGACCCGGCGTTAGGGGGCGCTATAGATATGACACAGTATTGATGCATAGACGTATTCAGGGCGAACCCCTCTACATGTGTGAGCAATTTGGTGTAGATGGGAGATTGTATGTCGAAGTTATAAGGACTTCCTGCTTTATGGCGAAGGATCGACTTTGAATGAAAATGGCCGACATCCTGTTGGACTGAGGGTTTCGGCCTGGAGGTATTTTGTGCGTCTGGTCATGACGCGAAACGCAACAGTGCCGCCTAGTGGACAATTTGTGTCCAACACACACCATACATGGAGATGCCTCTAACAATGAGCAAGCATCAAAATTGACTGCACTGCCACGCCCACCAGGTATATCGGAGGCGAAAGATTTTGATAACCGTTGATCATCAAGGTCATCAAAAATTCCGACAAAAATAATTCCTGGCTAAATCCTTGAGACCCATGAGTCCTGTAAATTTCATGATGATCCGAGACTGTTTCCGCGCGCACAAAACAACGTTAGGTGGCGCTATGGAGTCCCCTGGCCACACCCACCCCCAATCATGTTGAATGATCAAATTTTTCACCACATGTGATGTATGTTCCAAGTTTGGTGAGTTTTGAGGTATGTTCAGGCCACCAAATATGCAATCGTTTGGGAGGAAAACAATAATCCTTACAGATACAATAGGTCCTCGCGCTGACAAGTGCTCGGGTCCTAGTAACAGTTTCCCCAAGCCAAAGGCGACATCTTTAAAGAGCACTTCAAAAGCTCAATATATTTATTATAATATTTTTTATAAGAAAAGTATCAAATCCCCACATATTAGAAGCCGGAACCAGCCAATGTTTGGCGTTTTTCGCTTCAAATAATTCCTGAAATGATAATCAAATAATCAACTAACCATTTCAGCTTTTGTGAATTAGAATATCCCTTTTAGGTTCTGTAAAGCCTCTTATGCCCGCCTGTCTCAGTACTTCTTGTTACCCACTGGTGAGATTTGAAGCTCAGAGTGACAGAAGAGCCATGGGTGACAGAGTCAAAAAGCTGAATATCAGAGCAGGAGCATTAAACGCTTCACTTTATAGGTGAATATTTCTGTGGTGGCAGCATTTGAGCAGCTCAGGGCTTAGAAGAATGACGGAAAGAGAGAGTAGGAGAGGATGAAAAGAACAAAGAGAGTGAGATGAAGCCTCTGCAGAGAAACGCCTCTTATCTCTGGAGCCCGGTCTGACAAACACAAGCAGAGAGACTGCTGTGTCTTTTTCTCTCTGTTTCTCCCTCCTCTCTCTCTTTCTGTTTTCTCTCTCTCCATTTCTCTATATTCCCCCCATTTTCAATTTCTCCCTCACTCTTCTCCTTTTGATTGCTGACTCATACTAAATCAAAGCTTCGTGAGAGTGTGGATCGATCCAGTCGATGTCAGTTCATGTGTCCGCTCATCCAATTCCAGCCCACACTGCTGCAGCTCTCCATCTCTGTTTTGTCCTCTCTGTCTTTTTGCACAACATTTGTTTTGCTTCATTGTACAGCAACAAGATGGTTATACAACAAAAAGACAACAACACGTTTTAAATCCCTATAAGCTGCGTAATTCCTTTAATCTAGTTTTGCCCAAACCACAAACATGTTTCTCAAATATTCTTAGAGGGCGGTCCTCAATAGAGTGCTAAGATCTTTAAAGACTGCTGCATCTCTTTTGGAAGACGAAGCTTCAACTTCTTCAAATGCAGAATGTTTTTAATAAATTAAATATCTAATGTAGATCAAATTGCATCATGAATTTCCTTGATTTTTATGTCTTTTATTAATATTTATTGCATTATCTGCTGGCAATTGAGATGTTTTCCTGTAAAATTCTGCAAATGTTGACAACAAACAGTGAAACTAACCTAAACATGTCACTCTTCAGATGAGAAAATAAAATGTTCAGGTTGTATTTTCTTACCCAGTCATGGGCTGGCAGCCATCTCCCACTTTTTACATCGAGATCAATAGCGCCTTGAAATGCATGGTCATCCACATAATTCTCCAGTGTGCCAGATGGGCAGATAAATGATTTGTTCAGCACTAAAATGGTATTGACCCTCAGCACTCAGCACACACTAAAGGGGTGTGAGAAGAGGTGGAACGGGAGTCTATCTTTTTAATGATGGCTGCAACAATCCTGTTCCTGCTGCTGCTGCTGTTGTTGAACTTGATAAACAGTTCGGGTCTTTGATGACTTCATGATTGAACACTAATCTCAAGTTAATTGGCCTCTCAGTAGGTAATTAGTTAATGTCACTCTGCCTGTCACTGTGTCTGTGTGTGTGTGTGTAAGCTTTTATTGTATACAACAGTATACGGCTGCCAAGTGGAAGTACACTGATTAGCTACTAAAAAAGCTGTCAAATTCATTGTGTGAAGAGAAAGAAACAGAATGAACTAAATTTTCTTAAACTTTTTCACATGAATGAATGTAGATTACTTTACTAGCAGTAGTAGCAGGAAAAGTCCTCCAAATGAAATGACAAAATCCAAAGTTTGTTGTTCTTCGAAAGAGGAAGCTGCTCAGAGACCTGGAAGTGACTCCTGAGTGAGTGGCGCTTTACTCTGGATAACTGAACTAAACTGTAGAAACTGATGTAATATCAGCACATTATTTGACAAAATATAAAAATACACCTTTCAAAAGGAAAATTATTAAAAGCAGCAATACATCATTGCAGCGTCTCGTCAGCCTTATCCAAAGTAGAGGAAGTGCAGTGCTTTTATGCTATTGTATTTGCCAGTAAATACTATGCAATTCATGTGCTTATGGTTAAGGCTTCAGACATAGTAAAAAATCTCAGGTATTGTTGTAGCGTACTAAACGGCATGTCAGTAAAGAATTTCAGATGCAGCCAGTAGCTGAGTTTCGGGTAACACAAGTAAAAATGCTAACATAACATCATTCGAGACAGTGGAAAAATCTAGTTATCTCTAGCAACAACTTCTCCAACTAGCTAATTAATTACCTCAAGATACCAATGAATTGTTGATGCCTGACTTAAGGTTTCCCCATTCATAAAGGGGCTTAACGCTACATTAATGAGCTAATTAATGTCGTGCTAAAGTCAGCTGTGGGCGCTGCAGGGAACTTCAGGACTGTCGAGCACTGCACAAGCTTCAGCTTTTATATTTTCTGTTTGACCAGTTGTTTCCTCAGGTTAGACATGTTGCATGGCTCAGCTTTGTATTTTTCAGTACAGATATTGCAGTGAGCATTTCCCTGACTCACTGTGACTTGTTGTAGGGGTGACGTATCGGTCTTTCTCTTCCTTTCTATACTCTATAGATGAGCTATGACATACCGAAATGTGGCACTGTTTGATTTATTTTGAATTGGTACTCTGGTCTGTACCCTTAAAGGTACAGAGTTGGGGAACTATTGTGGACATGGTCTGAAGACACAACGTTGACCCATTCTTGTGTGAAGTGTAAAATGAACAGCCATCTCCCTTGTTTACAGTTAGTGTGTTGTTAATAATACAGTCACCTGAATTCCTCCTTTGCTCATGTCTCAATTTTTACAGCCGCTAGAGGGTTTTGTCATTTGAACGTTGTTTCGGGGGGAAACAATTGATGCTGTTGTTTTTCCTGGGAGTGCAATCTTGTTTTAGAAAAGCACAAGTGTAACTATTAACACTGATTATGACTCAATCTCATTGTATTGCGCCAGTCATCAGAATTAGTGTCAAGTTTATTGCCAAGTAAGTTTTCACAGTAAGGTTATTTCACTTGATGTTTTGGTCCAGAACAATAAACATAGTCAAAGAAAATAAAAAGATAAAAAGCAAGTGCTGCAAATGAAGAAGCAGAAATAGAAAATCGAATAGAATATGAAAAATATTATAAGCAAGCATGCATTTCTGTGGGGACAATGGTCCGTTGTTCACTTTGCTTCTTAGTCGAGCTGCATTCGTTTTCCCGCATATGAAATACCAAACACCAAGTTGATGCGACTTCCTAAGAATCACCTCTGTGATATTTATGTCCATGAGAATTTGCATCATGTATTTGGATGAATTTTAATTATTTGACTACAGTTCGTCTCAGAGGAAATAAAATAGTTCAGTGTGTCTCACCTGTTTGGTCCCAAATCTTTCTCTCACACAAACACACACTTTGTTTCTAACATGGAAATAATGAATGTTTGCCTCCCTAGCAACTAGTACTGTAGCAGCAATTCTAATACAGTGACATCATTTGCATCTCACCATTTTCTATGTGATCTTTCACAGTGTTGCTCAATTACTGTAGCATGACAACTGTGTTACTCAACACTCTGAGTTTCAGGGCTGTGTCAACATGGTTTGAGTAGTAGTCATCATTCATGTTACATAAACTTCCATCTATGCCCACCATCCATGCTCACTGCCAAGTTTAGCTGAGAGTTAATTGAGAGGTCAGATTTTTTTCCAGTTACTTCAAACAGATTTCAGAAGTTGTGTTTATTGTGTTAGTTTAAGTTGCCTCTGATGTTTTCTGACTCACTTCTCTCCACTTGACATTTGGTGTGATATTTCTCCCTCTCCCTTTCCCTCTTTCTCTTCAACTTCCCATAGAAAAATGATGAGAGTCCCTGCTCTTCACTTTCTGTATCTATGTATCCATCTATCCATGAATCCATCCATCCATCCATCTCTGTTCTCCCCACTTCTTACATTTCTTTTGTAGCTGCAGTAGATGTTAATAATCCATTTTTCTAAGATAGTCTAGCTGTGTTGGAGTCTCCTCTTTACTCCAGCTCATACATAACTATTCTTGCTGCACAACTGTTTCTCTACCTGGAAAATTTGCGCTGACTATCTTCGTAAATAGTGCTTGACCAGTATTTTTCCAGAGAGAGTTCACAGCATACGCATGCTTATTCTGCCACACATGACATGTAAAAAAAACTACGTGTAATAAATCCCACATGTGAGGGATTCAGTGATGATTGATGAAAGAGAAGCTCGGCTTTATACTCAGCACCTGGACAGGGTTTGGCTACGGGGGGAGCTTAACAAAGAGAGCATTCAAACTTCTTTGTTGTTAACATACAATAACATATGTACACATTCATGTTCTACTCTCAAATTAACACATGACTTGACCACAAACACACAAAAAAAAGGTCTGTTCAGTCAACCTGAATTTCTCATCTCAGAGAGAGCCTGATTTCTTTGTCTTTCGTCTTCTTCTTCTCTCTATCTTTTTCCTCTTCTGACATTAGTCTCACCTGGGAGAGTGGGAAGGAAAGAAGGAAAGGAATGATAGGATGTCTGTATTTTAACTAGGTCAGACCCTGCAGCAACAGACTCACAGAGAGATTGGAAATCTTCTCCTGATTTTATTTAAGGCAAAATATGAAATAAAAATGTGTACAACAGCATGCACGCCGCGCAGTGTAATGATGTAAAGCTGCATAATTATTGATTTATATAATTATTGAGTATTATGTCTTTACATCTGAGAAACGAAATCCATGGACATGAGTGTTGTCCAAGCACGATACAGTATAGATTCTCTTTCACGTAATACAGATAATTCTGACCATAAGGCACCATAAACATTAAAGAACACATATTATGCTCATTTTGAGGTTCATAGTTTTATTTTGGGTTACTACGAAAATATGTTTACATGCTTTAATGCTCAAAAAATGCATCAGTTTTCTCATACGATCCAGTGCTGCAGCACAGTATCCCCCTTCTGTCTGACCAGAGGTGCCTTGTTCCAAGCAGCAAACATTTAATGGCGATAAAAATCCTGCTTTGGCCAAAGGGTGATGTGAAGGCGCTTCAGACAGAGCTGCTGCATTTGAAAGCACAAGCAAAATTTAAAGCCCACTGGCAGGTTAGGTGCTGTTTGGCAGGTTAGCTGTGTTTGTACTCAGGGGAATCAAACAACTCAGAACAATCTGCAGGCTCATGTTTTGGCCGTTACAGCCCCAAGGCTTTTTCTGTAACCGGCAGGTACAGATAGAGGCCAACTGTAAACACACACACAGCTCCTCCCTCCATCATAACATTTTTATTGCTCTCATCAGACTGACTGTCAGAGTGCAAAGTACTTCTGTTTCAAAACAAACACACACACACACTGTAGGGTATTATTGTCCATTAGTGTCTTTGCCTGAAACAAAAGCTGTCAGAAAGGCTTTAATTAGCAGTCTAAACGATGGCACATGTGCTTCTGTTCTCCTCCTTCTTGACTGACTGCTCAACAGGTATCGTTTCTTTTTCTGAACACTTGAGTGAGTAGCTGACATGCTTTCACCTGAACAGAGAGAAAATTATCCTCTTTAAATACTTAAAAATGAGACTTTACTGGGCATATTGTATTTGTGTAACACACATACAGTAGTTAATGAGAATGAAGCTATTAATAACTTTAACCTGGCTTTTATTCTAAATAGTAAAAATTAACGTTACTGTATAACACAAATATCTGTTACGAAGTGCTTACACTTGAAACAACAAAAAAACACAAAAATAGTACAACCTGTCAAGATAAAAAGCTTTCCTATAAAAGTAAGGTTTGAGGAGTGATTAGAAAGAAGGAACTAACTTCACAAACATACACTGTAAATTATAAAAGTTGACTTTACTGAAAAAGTACCAAACCGATTCCCTCAGAGGTAAGTAACCCAGACTATTCAATTTAAGTTTTACGAGCTAAAAAGTTTTAACAATTTAGAATTATTCGTTATTCGTTTTTAAGTAAAGTCACTGTCAGACTTTACAGTGTAAGAATATTAAAAAAATTTGAGGATATTATTGCTTCATGATGAGAAAATGTGTTTTTTTCCAATGAAATGATCCTTTCCAGCCAATGTAACAATCTGATGTCAACAATCTGATATCACCTTTTCAACCCATGTTGAAGGGCTCTGTTCTATATTTTGATTAGTTCTAACTTTGCTTGTTGTTATTATGTAGGCTAGCCCTACATGAAAAGCTCCTCTACTTTCCTCCTCAGAACGAGCACATCAGGTGTTAAACTTCCCCGCTGTGTTAGCTTGTTCAATTTCTTTAATTGTTGTGCTGCAGTGCAGAGGGGGGGCTGCCTGTTTTCGTGCCTCTCACTGTTTCTTATTCTGCTGCAGGGAAATAAAGAGACTGGTCTGAGGAATGCTAAAGAGACCTTTCCCCTTCTTTTTATTCTCTGTGACTCAGCTCCAGACCCCATGTCGGCTCTTTGTTGCAGCACAAAGCCTCAGTTTATGAGATGAATTGGTAGTTTTTTAATTTAGTTGTGCACAGGCATGAAAGTGTGTGTGCGTGTGTGTGTGTGTGTGTGTGTGTGTGTGTGTGTTGGGTGTAGGATAGGGATGTAAATGAATATGAATACAGTACATAATTCAGATATGAGCAGATAATCTTCTCTGAACAGCATTCAAATTACACAAGGATGTAGTTTACAGACCATCTCATCAGTCATGCCAAGACTCAACAGGCCAAAATTGCCAAGAGAGCTTTTTTTTTGTTTTTCATTTCAATGAGACTTCAAACCAACTTTATTGTTTTTTTTTTAATTATTATTTTGGATCTGCATGCACAATCTTCCTTTTTTTAATTAAGCAACAAGGCCCAGTGGCTTATTATATTACAGCCCATTTATTTATTTGCTTTCTCATTTATTATTGACACTTGAGAACAACTTTGCAATCCACTGGACAGCCACCCATTATATAAACAACATTAAGTTTTTACTTGAAAAATAATTACCCAAAATAAAGTAAGTAAAGTAAGAAAACTTTTTTTTTTATTAAGCACATTTCTAAAAAAGTTACATACAATGCTTGTATTGAGGAAAAATAGAGTTGAAAAAAGGACATTTTAAAACTTTAAAAACAACCACACATAAAGGCAGCACTATTCCACCTGACAGTGCTACACAAGTCATTTTAGACCAAATGTTTCCTCTTTTAACCCATTAAGACCTAGAAAACAATTGCCAACGTTCACTAAAACCTTTATTTCTCAGCCTTTTGGAGATTACAAACATTTAAGAGCTTAAGACTTTGGCTTTAATTGGAAATGATTGCATTGACAGTGACAACATCATCCAAAACACACTCACGACATCAGCCTCGAAAGGGAGAAACATTTGGTCTTAATGGGTTAAAGGAAGGGTTCAAATACAAATCGTGCTGTATTATTTAAAAGTTTCAGTCCTTAGTAAGGGGTTAGAAATTCACAGTTCAGACAAGATTTCTGTATCAGTGGAGATTTAAGGATGAAACATCAGGGTTGTGTGTGAGAGACAGAGAGCTGTCTGAATCTTTTCTTTTATTAAATCTTTTATTAGTCTGTAATGTTGTCGAATACCGACCTGACTGTTATCTCTGCCTCACCTACATCTTTTCTGCAGCTCTCACACTCTCGTTTAATCTCAGCCTCGCTCGGTTTTGATAATTCCTTTCATTTCTTCTCGGCTTTGTTCCCCCGTGCCCTATTTTTCTTCTCCTCACTCGTTAGCTGTGTTCTTCTATTCTGTACTTATTCTTCTTCACCACCTCTGTCCATACCACCATCCGTGCCTGTTTCTCCACTTTTCTGTTGCTCACTACCCAACACACGAGCCTCTCCTCTCTGATTACCTCGTCACCTGCCCACCTCCTTCATGCTGCTGCGTGTCTCAGCTGTTCAGTCATGCTGAGAAAAGTCCCTGTTCTCTGTTGCGTTAGACCAGATTTGAGCCGCTGAAGAATGAAACTAGATGGAACGGGACTTATGACTTTTGACCTGTTGCCCTTTCACCCTTCAAGCCCTCTACACCCCCACCCCCACAACTTAAGACCATTCCCACAGTGAAGGAATTTACTAAATGGGAAATCCACCCTAAACCAGAATCCACAAGTGTTACTGACAACACTTGTAACAGCCTTGATTTGTGAATTCCACTGTCTGAAAATATGAATTTGCAAGATATTGAAATGTATATAGGAAGGATTCAAATTTTTCTCCACATTTAAACACTGTAAAGTCTTTAACTCTTGGCTGCAGAATACTGGTTCAACTTCTTACTCAAAAATGAAGTTAAAAGCTAGCTAGTACAGGCTCTGACATGTTCTCAAAGTATTAAAGCTGAAAGTATCCTGCTGAAGGAATTTCAACCGGATATTTCTGTGCAAATCTCACTGAACCTCACATCATATTAACATAATTCAAAGACTATTAAACCTAAAGGTAGAATTGGTAGGATTTGGCCAAGATGTTCATAAACTTAGTTGGTTGAATCTCAGTCCCAGGACATCAAATACCAACATTATGGGTTGGTAAAGCATCCCAAGCAGCAAAAAACTGAGAAAAAAGGAAACACAGGCAGAGGGCTGCAGGGTCTCTGCAGATATAAGACACTAACACCGATTTCCCCCTGTGTCTTTTGCTGTCTTTTATGTCGTTTCGTTTTGCTATGTCTGCATTGATGGTTGAAATCAGTCTTGTGATGTTTGGAAGGGGGCATGCAATCACTAAAAAAAAAAGAATAATGGATAATTTGATAATCGAGGTATATATCATACATCACAATATGACCTAAAACTATAGCCATACAACCCGGCCCTATCTGCATGAGATGTTTTTGTTTAACAGGTCAGTGTTTGTAAAGTTGTTTCTAAACATACTCATGAGAACACCTTTTTCTCTCCCTCTTCCTCTCTTCCCCAGGGTATTGAGGAGGAGCCGGTTTGTCCGGTCATCATGTGCACACGGGTTGATCCTGACCCCGTCCCTGAGTGCCAGCTGTTCCCAGGAGAAGTGGAGGAGCCAGAGGAGGAGGTGGCAGACGAGGGCAGGGAGAGGGAATCAGACAGAGACAGTGCTGTGGAAAGCACCCAAGGGTCAGACACCTCCGAAGGCCTGATCAGACCGGGAGACAAGGAGGACGTTCTGGGGGATCTGTTTTTTCCCGGGGAGAAGTAAGCCCTGTTCCATCTTTTATTACTTCTGTCTGACTGTCTCTAAATCTTACTTCAGTCCACGTTCGATTGCGCTCCTTGATCCAGTGCTGCATACCGTAGAGAACCTAATTCATGGGGAAATATGTCTGTTCCTTTCATTTTTTTCCCCAGGCTCTCTGAAATTATCTCTCAGACTAAAATGATCTTTTACTACTAAAAATAGTTAAGTCTGAATGTACATGTATCAGTCTAGTCTAAGTAATATTTGAGGGAAAATGTATCTTATATACTGAATTAAAAGTATGATATACCAGGGGCTCCTGAATGTAATCATGTGTCATTGTTAATTTGCCACTCAAAATAAAGAGTCTATGTAAGTATAACACCAACCCCCTCCGCTTTTTCCTCAGGTGTGGTCAAACCAGCATCTCGGTGACCTCCGACCTATCGACGCGTTCCTCAGCTTCTCTGAACGAGGAGCAGTTTGAGGACTACGGAGTAGGGGAGGAACCGGACTACATTCCCTACTGCAGCCCCTGCCCAGACGACGAGATTCGCACCAACGGATACTCCGACCTCGGCTCATCTGTTCCCTCTAGGTGAGAGAGAGACAGACAAAGAAACATGTCTTCATGTTTGAATGCTGAGTGGGACACTAGTAGGTAGACAAATTGATTACCACATACTAATGACCTACTAATAGTGTCCAATTGTTTTGGGGTGTGACAGCGAGTGATACAGTACAGACAAACCAAAAGGGCAATGTAATTACTCTATAAATAGCCTTAACTAGCTATGAATGTCTTTCTAATTGTTCAATTATTCAAGTTACTTGATGAATCATAGCATTTCCTCTAGGCCCAGTAGCAAATGTTTTGTGGCTCAGCGCTGGTCTGCAGACCATGGGTTGGGAACCACCGTGCTGCTAAGTGTAGTTTAATTCATGTTAAGTCGTTATGAGGACATTGACCAGCTTCTGTAGCTTCACCTCTATTAAATATGGACTTGATGCTCCTCTCTGAATCCTTACCTGACTCATATTATTCTGAGTCTTGACTGTAAAAGTGTAGCTAAGGAGTTTTTACCCTTAAGGCCACATTAATATTCATCAAAGGTCTGTGTTTAATGGGATTAAGTCTCCTGGCTGATAGACTGGCAATACTGCTCCATGCTCCTTCCACGCATACCAAGCAGACAAAACTCACCAGATGGAGTTGGCATGGAGATTTAAATTCAAAATGAGGCCCGGATTTACAAGAAGCCTCAGAAAACTCAGCATGGGAAAGAAGTTTGAAAAACTACAGTACAAAGTGGGTTAAAGGTGCACTCACTAATTTTGGTATAGTGCCTCTCAAAGCAAACATTTTGAGATTCTGAGGTTGAGATTTAAAACCTCAACTGTGTTGGAACTGTGTTGACTTATATGAACAGTGAGCTGGGAGAAAATAATGGGATTTTGGGGGAGTTATTGGAAGCTATATTAAAATCAAAGTGTGTATCTTAAAACCTTAAAAGTTTGGTAATAAGGCAATTGAGTCTGAGTCTGAGTCTGAATTGTTGCTGTCTTGCTTCAAGTGCTACCTTTTAGTGTTGTCAAAAACATTGATATATCGATACCAGTGCTTTAAGGAGGCTGGTACTGAACGCTACCGGCAGTTCTCACAACCTGCAGGTAATCTTTTCTGCCCTCTCCATATCACGAAATCCCTCCCTGCAGATCATCACAGTGTCAGCTCCTTTTAATTTCATTGGTGAAGAGGAAGCTACATCCTGCTTTTCCAGGAACACATAAAACGCTACATGTAATAAATTCATAAGGTTTTTATAGAGATCAGCTCTATGTGTGATTAGAAAAAAGCAGTGGAGCAGGATTGACCCGCACACTAAGAGTGCCGGCACTTAAATTATCAATATTTTTTTTTAAAGTTAGAAATTGTAGTATTCTGACAACACTGCTTCTTTACCAACATACTGTGACACAATAAACTAAGTGGAGACTGGAAGTTATATTTATGGATTCAAGTATTCATTTTACAGAAAGTGTTGTGAGTTCCACTGTGTTCCTGTGTAGCAAACGTTTTGTCCCAGGAAATGTTGATCATCTGATAGATAGTTTTCCTTCTCTTCTTCTCAGTCTTTTACATCTCTTTCTCTCTTGGTGCCAGTTTTTATTGCTGTTATTTAGTGGATAGCTAGATCAATGTTCTAGGTGTCTTGGCACTGGCACCATTGTTTTATGTCAGCCTTTCTTCTCTAAACACTAAAATGGTCAAATATTTACACCTGCACATGTAATCAAAAGCAGTTAAATGTAAGATGACTTCTTCTTATCCACAGATAAAAAAAACTGTGTGTGTGTGTGTGTGTGTCTGTTCACAGTGCAGGCCAGACTCCTCGTAAGGTGCGTCAGCATTACACTGGTGAACTGATGGATGTCTACTGTTCTCAGTGCAGCAAAAAGGTCAACCTGCTCAATGACCTGGAGGCTCGCCTCAAAAACCTCAAGGCTAACAGGTAGGACACATACACAACAGTATGACACAATATCTGCCCCCACTAAATGCAAGTTGTCCGTACAAACACAATGCCCCACTTACACAATGTAGTATGATGTATATCCACCTTACGAACTGCAGATCATTTTTCCAGTGCCAACTCTACAGTAGGCTATAAGGCTATTTCTTCACATTTAGAAAGATGGATAACCGTTAGCTACGTTAGCAACTAACAACATGCTAAAGTTAGGTTGCGTGATATTAGGTGTGTGTTAAAAACACTATATACAAAAGCGAACGGTAAACTAAACAAAATATAGACAAGTTAACTAAGAAAAGTATTCTAACTAAATTATGGATGAAAAAGCACTGACATAATTATAGATGTATACTGAAGGCACCGGAGGCAAAAGGACGTGCAGTTTGTAAAGCAAATATACGTCACACTACATTGTGCAAGTGGAGAACAGAGGTAACTTTGTGAGTTAAGAAATGTTCACATTTTTTGCTGTTTTCCTGTTTTCAAAAATTTCCTGCTGACCACCATATTATGCCTATAAGCCAGTCAACATTTAGTTGCTGATTGCAATATTTCCTGTCTCTTTTAGTCAAATTAAAATCAATATAACTTCATATGGTGAAATATACCGTAGCAGCCACACAATAGCTGATTCCATAAACAAAACCGTCCAATTAAAAACAGGTAAGGTGAGCATTAATTGTCCTGGCATCTATTGTTTAGTGACACAACCAGGGTATGATAACTGAATTATACATGACAGGAACTATACACCACAATGTTGCACCACGCTGTCAGCTATAATGTGTATATACAGGATACAGACAGAGGGATTTAAAGTGTATTGGTCCACTCATACTGCAAACTGGTGATGGTCGTAATATGTAATAACAATGATAATATTGTTACAGGGGAGTTTTTTAAGTGTCCCTCCTTCTGTTTAATGCATGAGCAACTATGTACACAAACACTAATTGATTGTTATGTAAGGCTGTTACTCCTGTGCTTACCTCATCCACCATTGTGATAGGGAATCTATTATTGGAAACATAATCCGTGGTGACCAGCAATAGCTCTGCTGTCCACCTGAAAACACAAGTTCACATACAAACACGCACAGAGTTATTTCAGAAGATTATATGTTGTAGAACAATGTGTATGACTGTAGTGTGAATGGTGGAGTCGCTTTCTTTCTTTGTTACATGGATTGAGCCTCTCTGCTGACTCAGCAGGATTTCTCCCCGGAGAAATTATCCAACATGCCCCTCCTGATTAGACCCATGCTTTTCCTTTATGAATAATGAATCAGAGATGTGCAGAAAGAAAGGAAGAGAGTGGAAAGAGAAAGAACAGGAGAGTGAAATTGATTGGAAGAATTATTTTAAAATGGAGTGAGCTCGTAGCAAGTAGACACAGGCTGAATAGGATGGTGGAGGGAATGGATTTTGATGAGGAAGGAGGATTTGTATGAAGGCATGGGCAGCAGGTCGTGGATGAATATGAAACTGTCTAAAAACAAGGCACCATATAGATTAATCCAAGGAGTAAAGGATTAAAAGCAAGACTAAGTGGATTCAGAAAGGACAGAGGAAGGAGCGTTTTCAATTAAGCAATTAGTAAGTAATACGCATACAATATTTAAAGGATCACTTATGCATGTCAAACACAATTAATTTAATGAAACTGGCCACAGTGAAGCACGGGTAATAAACGCATAAAACAGTGAGTGGAGTTTGGAAATAACGTATAGAAAAAGAAGAATGGACAGAGCACAAGTACTTCACCACAGAAATGTTGTTCAATAATAAATGGGTGCCTTTTGCCCTAACAGAGGTTCATAGACTAAAAACAAAGCTGTATTTCTCTCCACAATTTGGCCCTTTGTCATTCAGGATTATACACTTTGTAAAACTTTACTCTGTCTAAATGCTGAGAGGATCCTTCTTGATGATCAGCCTGTTCGACACCCTTGTCAATCATTTCTTTCCACCACTCTGTTTCCTACAAATGCTGTCTGCACTGAATATGATGCGTCCTTTTTGAGCTTCTTTACAGTTTGCATGACTGTAGAAGCAGAGTTGATCTTTTACCTTTTAAGTAGTGAGAATAATATAAGACATGATGGACTACAACCCCCATAAGGCCTGTCATGATGATGATGTTATCGACTTATCGTACATTATCAGCTTATCGATGAATATGCATGACCTTGATCATTTATGCTAACCTCAATATTGCCTGTTATGTTTACAAGCATGTTTGTTTAGACAGGAATGTGGACCTCACCTTTTTATTTAAATATTTTAAATGTATATATTTATTTATACAATATTGGTTGTGTGGTTTTTATTTTATATATTTTTTCACAGTTCCATTGACTGACCATTAAGAATGAGACAATGATTGCTCTTTGAAAGGGTGTACTAATTGATTATTATTCTATTATAGTATCACGATATAAGTGTCATAAAATAGCCTTAAAATGACATTTATATTGTCAAAAAGAAGTTATCATCATAGGTGTAACCCCTAAAAACATTACCCCCAATCAAATTTGGGTTGACACAACATAGAAAGAAACATGCACAGACTCTGTATATTCTTTACTGTATTAATTTAGCTGTCTCTTGTGTGACCCTGCAGTATGTTGCTCATTTTTGTCAATCCAATGTGAAATCCAGCACAGTGATACACGTCAGACTGAAAGAGCCTTTGGGCTTTTGTCCCCCTGAGACAGTTGCTGAGCTGACAGAAACCCCCGCTCACTGAACCAGGAGTGAAATTGTATTATCATTGGCTTGTCCTTCGGTGTTTCTTTCTCTCTCTTTGCTACATGTCTGCCACACTGTACAGCCCAAATCTTAATTGCCATCAGCAGTTAGTTTCCAGTGCATTGTTGTGAGTCTAGACGTATCCATGGCAATTCACTGTAATAAAAATGTCTTTCGTTTTGTTTTCTCTTTCTTTTTCTAGCCCCAACAGGAAAATCTCCAGCACTGCGTTTGGCAGGTAGGCCTCTTACCTGTGTGTATGTGAGTCTTAAGTGTGCTTCTGTGTGCGTGTCTTCATTGAAGGTCACTCACTTGTACTGTGTTTGTGTTTATGCCTGTGCTGCACGTGTTTGCTCTATTTGTTGACACAAGGACACTAACAGCAAGATTAGTTGCTGCTTCCTTATCAGTCAGCCTCCCGACCATTGTGCTCTAACAACTAGTTAATTACTAACTAATGTCTGGATGGAAGTAATCTTATCTGGAACTAAACTGATGGAAAATCTTTACTTTAAGAGTTGAGTTTGGTCATCAGCTTTTTCAGCCATGTACCCATCTTCACGGCCTGTTGGTCTGTACTGGGTGAAATGTTTTGTATCCAAGCTTTTGTTCTATTTCAGCCCACACTAACTGAGTTATAGTGACAGAGTGAAAATGGCCTGTCAGACCTGATCTATGTATTCAATATTAAGTTTGGCTCGCTCCCCATGTTCCTTCTACTGTCCTCTCTGTCTCATTTGATTACTTCTTCAACTTTACAGCTTTCTTTCTCCTCCTCCTCTCCTCTCCTCTCCTCTCCTCTCCTCTCCTCTCCTCTCCTCTCCTCTCCTCTCCTCTCCTCTCCTCTCCTCTCCTCCCCTTGGTGTTAAAAATGGGTTTTGTTTAGGTAACAATAGTTATGATGTGCTTTTAGCAGAGCTTCTTCCCATTAAGTGGGTACGCTGCATTACTGCTACATGATTAGCATGCCCTTTTATGGTGTGTTGAGTAATATGACACCAATGCGTGTGGGTTCTAGAGGTTTTTAATAATACGATAAAAATGTATAATTATGGCGTCTCTACTCTTCTGTGCTCCTCATCTCCACTATCCTCTTCCTCCTTGTCGCTCCTTGAAATCCTTGACAGTTTGTGAATTTGAAGGGAAAATAAATCAAGGCCTTGAATGTTAGGAGATAAATAGAAGTCGTTAATTGAAAATGCTTGAAGTTATATA